>NW_019174697.1:678358-1314517 GCF_002260705.1 Seriola dumerili
TTTTTGCCATACTATACTATGTTGTTTTTTCAGCATTTTTTGCCAGACTATACTATGTCATTTCTTTCACTTTACAGGCCTTAATATACTATGACATCTGTATAAGTTACCATATTATGACGTTTTTTGATGTTTTCATGCCTTAATATACTATGCTATTTTTTCATTTTTTTTGCCATACTATACTATGTCGTTTTTCCACTTTCTTTGCCATACCATACAATCTAGTTTTTGTCACTTTTTAGGCGTTAATATACAATCACATCTTAATATCTTGGAATATTATGACATAGTTTGATGTTTTTATGCCTTAACATACTATGCCATTTTTTAAATTTTTTTGCCATACTATACTATGTCACTTTTTTCACTTTACAGGCCTTAATATACTATGTCATCTGTATAAGTTACCATATTATGATGTTTTTTTGATGTTTTCATGCCTTAATATACTATGCTATTTTTTCATTTTTTTGCCATACTATATTATGTCTGTTTTTTCACTTTATAGGCCTTAATATACTATTATATCTGTATACCTTACCATATTATGACGTTTTTTGATGTTTTTATGCCTTAACATACTATGCCATTTTTTCATTTTTTCCATACTATACTGTGTCGTTTTTCTCACTTTATAGACATTAATATACTATGACATTTGTATACCTGACCATATTATGACGTTTTTTGATGTTTTCATGCCTTCAAACATTATGCAATTTTTTTGTATTTTTTTCCATACTATACTATGTTGTTTTTTCAGCATTTTTTGCCAGACTATACTATGTCATTTTTTTCACTTTACAGGCCTTAATATACTATGACATCTGTATAAGTTACCATATTATGACGTTTTTCGATGTTTTCATGCCTTAACATACTATGCCATTTTTTCATTTTTTCCATACTATACTGTGTCGTTTTTCTCACTTTATAGGCATTAATATACTATAACATGTGTATAACTTAACATATTATGACGTTTTTTGATCTTTTATGCCTTAACATACTATGCCATTTTTTTCATTTTTTTGCCATACTATACTATGTTGTTTTTTCAGCATTTTTTGCCAGACTATACTATGTCATTTTTTTCACTTTACAGGCCTTAATATACTATGACATCCGTATAAGTTACCATATTATGACGTTTTTCGATGTTTTCATGCCTTAATATACTATGCTATTTTTTCATTTTTTTTGCCATACTATACTATGTCCTTTGTTCACTTTCTTTGCCATACCATAGTATGTATTTTTTGTCATTTTTTAGGCTTTAATATACAATGACATCTTCAGAACTTAGTATATTATGACATTTTTTGATCTTTCATGCCTTAACATACTATGCCATTTTTTTCATTTTCTCGCCATACTATACTATGTCATTTTTTTCACTTTACAGGCCTCAATATACTATGACATCTCTATAAGTTGCCATATTATGACGTTTTTTGATGTTTTTATGCCTTAACATACTATGCCATTTTTTTCATTTTCTCGCCATACTATACTATGTCATTTTTTTCACTTTACAGGCCTCAATATACTATGACATGTGTATACCTGACCAATTTATGACATTCTTTGATGTTTTCATGCCTTAAAACACTTTACAATTTTTTCTCATTTTTGCCATACCATACTATCTTATTTTTCTTACTTTATGGCTTTAATATACAATGACGTCTTTATATCTTAGTATATTGTAACGTTTTTTGATATTTTTATGCCTTAAAACACTATGCCATTTTTTGTACTTTTGCCATACTATACTATGTCGTTTTTTCACTTTTTTGCCATAATATACTGTCGTTTTTCTCACTTTATAGGCCTTAATGTACAATGACGTTCTTATACCTTAATATATTATGACGTTTTCTGATATTTTTATTCCTTAAAACACCCAAGCCATTTTTCACTCTTTTTGCCATACTATTCTATGTTGTTTTTCTCACTTTATAGGCCTTAATATACAATGAAATCTTTATAACTTATTATGACGTTTTTTGATGTTTTTATGCCTTAACATACTATGCCATTTTTTTCATGTTTTTGCCATACTATACTATGCCGTTTTTTCACTCTTTTTGCCATACCATAATATGTCGTTATTCTTACTGTCTTGACTTTTATATACAATGAAATCTTTATAACTTAGTATATTATGACATTTTTTGATCTTTTATGCCTTAACATACTATGCCATTTTTTCATTTTTTTGCCATACTATAATGTGTCGTTTATTTTTCCTTTTTTCGCCATACTATATTATTTTCTTTTTCTCACTTTATATGCCTTAATATACTATGATATCTGTATACCTCACCATATTATGACGTTTTTTGATGTTTTTATGTCTTAACATACTATGCCAATTTTTTCATTTTTTTGCCATACTATACTATGTCATTTTTTCACTTTCTTTGCCATACCATACTATGAAGTTTTTGTCACTTTTTAGGCTTTAACATACTGACATCTGTATACTCGATCATATTATGTTGTTTCTTACGTTTTTATTACTTTTTATATCTTACTATACTATGTTGTTTTTATGTCTTACTATGCTATGAGGTCTTTAAGACTTTTTATGCCTCATTAAATTATATAATTTTTATGACTTTTTATGCCTTACTATACTATGTTTTTTTTTTTAGTTTTTATGCCTTACTATAATATAACTTTTTCATGACTTTTTATGCCTCACTATTCTATGTCGTTTTTATTTCTTAGTATACTATGACGTTTTTATTCCTTACTATATACTATGACATTGTCATGGCTATTTATTCCTTACTCTACAATGACGTTTTTATGACTTTTATGCCTTAATATACCACAACGTTTTTGTGACTTTTTATGCCTCACTATAGTATGACGTTTTTTGCCTTGCTATAATTTGATATTTTTATGACATTTTATTCCTGACTATACTATGACCTAAAAAGGTCATATAGTCAGTATAGTCAGTCATATATTATGTTGTTTCTTACGTTTTTATGACTTTTTATACCTTACTATACTATGTTGTTTTTATGTCTTACTATGCTTTGACATTTTTATGACTTTTTATGCCTTACTATACTATGAAATTTTTATGATCTTTGATGCCTTACTATGATATGATGTTTTAATGACATTTTATATAATATAGTTTATATTTGTCCTTGTGCGTTACTGTACTATTACGTTTTTATGTCTTACTATACTATGACTTTTTTATGATGTTTGATGCCTTCATTTCCTATGACCTTTGTTTGACTTACTATTACTTTTTATTTCTCATTGTAGTATTATCTTTTTATGCCTTACTATACTGTGACTTTTTCTGTCTTTCACTTCTATGACTTTTTATGCCTTACCATACTATGACTTTTTTATGCCATAATATACCATGACTTTTTTATGCCTCATTATACTGTGATCTTTTGTGCCTAACTATACTATGACATGTATGTTTTTTTGCCATTACCACAATATGAAGTTTTTATGCCTTCCTATACTATGACGTTTTTTTCCCTTACTATACTATGACATCTTTGTGCCTTACTATACTGTGACGAATTTCTTTCACTTCTGTGTCCATCACCATAATATACAAGGACTTTTTAATGCCATAATATAAGATGACATTTATGCCTTATTATACTATGATTTTACCTTACCATACTATGATTATTAATGCCTTATTTTGTCATGAACTTTTTATGCCTTAGTATACTATTACTTTTTATGTCCTTCTATCCTATGAATTTTTATGCCATGATACACATTGATTTTTTTATGCTTTATTATACTATGATGTTTTATGCCTTTAGTATACTATGACTTTTCATGCTGTGATATCTGCAACACATGTTAACAAGAGTTAG
The DNA here is from genome assembly GCF_002260705.1 of Seriola dumerili. Taxonomy (NCBI): domain Eukaryota; kingdom Metazoa; phylum Chordata; class Actinopteri; order Carangiformes; family Carangidae; genus Seriola; species Seriola dumerili. The sequence continues at coordinate 682,237 of NW_019174697.1, forward strand.
TATTTTCTTTTTCAACAACATAAACATTTCAAGTAATGACAGTGCACAAGTCTTTTGTTTTCATACAGCACATACTTTATTGTTACAAAAAATAAATTGAGTGCACGCATTTCACTTCTCATTCTGTCCCTTACCTTTTTTTTGTTGTTTGGAAGACCTCTGCTGGCAAAAAAGAAAGCGGTGCTGAAAAAGAAGGCCTCTTATACACTGCCAAGCAGTAAGTGGAGGAGTGCAACTGCTTCGGCCAGGAGGGGAGTCTTCCTTTTTGGGGATCCATTTAAGTTAAGCAATTTCAGACTCTAGGTGTTTTTTCTCTGTTTGACAGACAGTTTAAATAGTTTGATTTAAATCCTTTGTAGTGTTATGGTTCATTTTTAGATAGAAATAATCATTTATTCCTGGCCCCCTTTTGTGTCTGTGAATTTGTCTATATAAACCTCCCTTGTGTGTCATTTGGTCGGTCAATTTTGATGAGTTCATTATAGTTTGCTGAATGTTTAGTGGACGCCAGTTTAGTTTAACGGACCCTAGTTTTTGAAATTATTTTCTCTGTTTTCTTATTTTTGTGTTTTGAGAACTTGAGAAGAATGTTTGTTAAATTGAAATAATTTGTAAATAAATTTATTTTTTTGCTTTACACTTTACACTTCTTGAGCCTTTCTTCTCTGGTCCCTGACATACCTTACTATACTATGACTTTTTATGCCTTACTTTATTACGAGTTTTTTTCATGCCTTAGTATACTACAACTTTTTACTACATACTATACTATGATATTTTTATACCTTGCTACACTAAGACGTTTTTATGACTTACTATACTATGACATTTTATGCCTTACTATAGTATGACTTTTTTATGACTTAATATACTATGACTTTTTATGCTTTATTATACTTGGACATTTTTATGCCTTAGCAATAACTTATTTTTACCTATGCAATACTATAGTATGGCATTTTTATGCCTTAGTATACAATGACTTCCCAGGCCTGGGGCCTTTCTATGTGGAGTTTATGCTTTATTATACTATGACTTATTTATTCCTTACCATACTGTGACATTTTAATGACTTACTATGCTGTTTTTATGCCTTGCTTTACCGTTGCATTTTTTTATGACTTGATATACTATGACGTTTTTATATGGCATATATGTCCCTATATCAAGAGTGATGTTACCATATGTGTCACCTTTAAGGAATATATTAATATGACATATATACATCCTCTGGATATATGAAGATAAAAGGTTTATAACATATATGAAATACTCATAGTAAAAGCAACTTCACTAAAACAACATACTTTTTCAAATTTTATATGTTTTTTATATGATTTTCTTAATAATTTCTTATTAAATTTAAACATACATGTCTATCTTTTATTTTTACACATATAATATGAACATATACTGACAGGCTTTGGGATGGATATACATTTATGTAACATATGTCTATAATATACACAGACATACTAAAATACATGTTTCTGTTAGCAAGACATATAGGCCTATGTCAATATATTATATTTTTCTCATTTCTAACAGGTTTCATATGTCATTTTTACACATGTGGGCAACTTTAAATACATATATGATTTTACTTCACAGGTACATATATTTCATATATGGAAATTCACCACATGTACATATATTACATTTGCATATAGACATTCCTGAATGTAAATTCAGATCTTTTATGTAAATACAATCGTCAACAGCATCAAAAAGGCAATCTCTTTGTTTTGGAGGGGTGGCAGGGTTGTTGTGTCCAGTGTTGAGACCAAACCTACGATCCTGTTGTAACACACTTCTAGTGAGTTAAATCTTGCTATGCAGCCGTGATGTGAAGGATTTTGAACATCATCTGTAAGTGTAAAAACTAGAGGTGTGATCTCTTCTAACAACTGTGTCTGCATCTTTTTTAATGATGACCTTAATCAAAATCACCAGCTCTCTCGTTTCTGAAAATTTCCATCCTCAACTTCAGCTTCAACAAAAAAAAAGTGCTTTGAGCTATCAAACGTGATGACAAGAGACAATTTGTAAAGGTACAACTATCAATTCTGTATGCATTGTCATCAATTAGACCACATGAAACCCAGGGTGCCTCCTGAACTGAGAACTACATCTAGTATATAAAACCTTTTCAAAAAATAAACAACCGCCTAAATGAGGTATATGCTCAGTTGTTTATGAGACCCATATACATGTATTACATGTATCTTTAGTGCAATGTATCCTATAATGTGGCTGATAAAGATATCAGCCGCAGCTTCATGCCAAAAACTCAGTGACAACCAGAATTCATCATCTCTGTTTCCAAGAAAGTGTGATTATCTCTCAAGTGGCTTAGCTGGCAGAACGATTTTGTTTTCCAAATTAATATGCATTTAATAATACTTGCATTTGTCTTTTCTTTTGACATGAGAACATCTAGTTGGCCATTACAATAAATATAGCTGAAAGAGTGTTTTGAATTTAATTTCTACTTTTCCAGTGAAGTCTGTGCATTTGAAATCAGTGGCAGTGTTTTTCTTCAGCAGCTTCTTAGAGAGAACACTCCTGCCAGACATCATCCCTCCTGCCCTAATGTGGGTTTGAAAATCTTGCTATCACCTGGCAATTTGCATTAATGTGTGTTCAATCTTCTCCAGCAGATGGCGACACAGTACAAATATCTGAACACACTCAGAGAATTATGACAGGCCTGATGTAGTTTTTGTTCTCAAACACACCATGCTCAGTTTGTTTTCACTTTATGCATTGATATCACAACCAACATTATCAGCTCATCTTCAAGTATAACCATCTTTAGGCAGCATCATAGAATCTTTTCAGCTAAATGTAGCAAAATACAGAAAAACCACAATGGTATGAAGTTCATATTTCCACAGTGAGCCTGCTATGAGACATGGAAATCTCCAGACTCAGAACAATAAAAGAAAAAAATCATCCCTGGATCATGAAGTTAAACTGAAATGAAAGGTATGTTCTCATCAAAGTAAGGTAATTGATTTCTGCAGGGCACTAGGAAGAGATCTTGTGAGCCTTCGTGGGAAAATGGCTGCCTCAATGACAAACCAAAGACGCTGAGTCAAGAAATTTGTAGACAGGCTGATGCAGAACAGGAATAACATCCAGAAATGCTGAATTCTTGTCTCTGAGTTTGAACTGTACTTGTATCTGTTGTGGGTATAAAACCTTTTCTCGTCTGTCTGATTCACTTTAGCTGCTCAGTGATTACAGATCTGTGGAGAATTGGTGTATTAAAATCACAAACGCGGGATAAATGGTTGTGTATGAGCAGAGTCAGGAATGAAGGAAAGCATAAAGAATGACACTTTTCTGGAAAATGTGATTACACTCACTGAGCAAATCCATTTATCCTCCCATGAACAGTCAATTTAATGAAATGAAAAGATGTCATGAATAGTGATCTTAATTTTGATGACTGTGAAGTTTAGCTTAGGCACAATCTGTGGTTTAACGCTCAAAGGGAATTTTAATATTTAGTACAGAGACCAGCAGATAGACGGACAGCCTGACCCACTGACTGGCTGGCTGGCTGACTGGATGGATGAAGTAGATGGTGGGGGGATGAGGAGCAGGACATTGGGTGGATGGGTGGGTTGGGTGGGGGAGGTTGGAGAAGGTCGGTGAGGTCAAGGCAGGCAGGGTCCACCCCTCTTCACCTATTGGCCAAACCGCCCAACGAGTCCTGTGCAGCTTTGAAGCCCTGAAGTGGACAGAATTCCACCACGGCCATGGGGATTGTAGCATGTCATTTGTAAGAAATTTTGGCGAGATGGTCCTAAAAACTGAGAGGTTGGCCCACGCCTGGAATGCAGGGTTTTGTATTTAGAGGCGCTTGTAGGGTCCACTCCTATTGATCCTAAAATTACACACAGGCAGGTAATAGGGCAGCCCCAATTAGTGGACAACTGCCGCAGGAATCATCTGTAGGTGTGATTTAGAGGGATAGAAACTCCAAAATGTATAGTATTTTTAGAAGACATCTGATTTGTAAGTTTATGGCTTGAATTAAATGACTCAAACTGCATAAAATAAACCACAAAATGTGCATTAATCCTATACACAGTTGCTTTTTTTTAAGTCTGTGAAGGGTGGTTCTGTCATTAAAAGTTGTGCTGTGCAGCCAAACATTGTTCAAACTCACAAAACTTTATTTTAATTTCTAGTAGAGATCCCACAGTTTCCAAAGATGTCAAATATGTAATGATGGGCTTTGAAGAAATCTGTATAAAATTAAGCAAAAGACAGGAAGATAACTTCAATTTTATGGAGTGGTGCAGCCATAAAAAACACAGAGTCCTAGGTTTGAATATGTAACTTATAAACTTCATATAGCTTCAATTAAGAGCTGCAGAAAGGCAATACAGAATATATATAATACAGTCAGACAGTGTGTAAAATGAGGATTTGACCAACTTTAAAGCTACATGAGAGGGAAAAAGAGGAAAAGTGTAAGTTTAAAGGGTTGACTGCACTTCCAGGATCCTGCAAAACACATTAAACACATGCAGTGATTCTACCTCTGACTACAGCAGCAGAAATCTATTCCCAGTCTCACTGGTGAGTATATAACTGGGAAAGGCTCGTAATAAATTTCAGAGTCAGTAGCACATGAAGTCAGCCAGTGCAGGTAATTTAAAAAGTGCTGGTATTTATTGGCGGTGCCCCCTGCTCATGTTAATGGCAGAGAGGTTCCTTCCCCTTCTTCTTCTTCTCCGCTCTTCCAACCAGGCATTCCTGGCTTGTTTAAATAAGGCCTGCCTGCCTGGGCGCGGGTGGATTCCCCTCTGGCCCTTTGCCCTTTGACCTAAAGTGCATTCCGTATGTAAAGTGAGGAATTCCTCTGAAGTTCAGTTAATGGGGTTGAGCTTTTTCATCCTTTGGACTCTGCTCCTGCACTCGCCCGGTGGAAGGGTGAAAAACAAGCTTGATGTACACTTATCGGGCGGCTGTGAGTTATGGATGAAGTCTGCTGTTTATTGTTGGTGGTTCAAAATCAGTCTCTACCACCAGCAGATCACAATTTGGGGACATCAATAAACTTCTGTTATAATCCTGTGGGATCATGACTAATTGATTTAATGGAGGGTGCTATGGAGGGGAAGAGCATAGGTTTGAGGAAGTGGAGTTTGTTTAGTTCTTCTGTTGTTTGCTGCCTCTACAAGTCAGTTGGTGGAGGGATATGGTGGCTATAATATTAATTAAATTATCACTGTTACATAATGAAGTCAAAAGGGTTTTTGATTGGAGTTTTTCCTTATGTCCAAGTATAAAGGGATTGTATGTGGTACAGATTATAAAGCCCTTTGAGGCAATTTTGTGATTTGTCATATAAAGGTATATAAATAAAATTAACTTGACTTTACATCTGTACAGGAAACATGTAAACAAGTGTGAAGTCACAAGTTAGTGTGTGAACAAATGTTTCTATTTGGCAGTTTAAAGATTAAACTAAGAAACCAACACGCAATTTAAAGAAGACAGGTTCAAATTTCAACAAATTCCACAACAAATCATTTGTCAGACTCCATTGCTAAATAATAACAATAATTATATTTATGTAATCGACCACTTTTTCCATTTAAATGTTTTTTTCTGTGCTTACGACCTTATTAAACTCCAGTGTGTTGACAAGTATCGAAGTGGTGGCTTTTGATAAAGGAGACAACACACAGAACTGATCAGAAAGTGTTGCTGTTACATCAAATACAGAGATACTTTGTGTTTAATGTGTCAAATGGGCAAAGCATTAACAAACTTATATTGCTTTCTTATATTCCATTCAGAGGTTTAACTCTCTGTTTGACCGCTTATGGACAAACTGTGATAAAACTCCAATAACAGAAATCCAAATGGACTTATTAGGGATTTGTGAGGGTTAGTGTTGTGAGAAAAGTTCATCAGTCACAGATATAGAGCAGATGAAAATCCGACTGGGTGTATTTAACCACAGCTGAGGTCTCTGAGACTCCAAACGGAAGAAATGTGTTGTTTTCTATAGCAGTTTTCTGAATCAAAATCATATTTCGGAGCAATTCTAACAAAATGAAGAACATTTACTGAAGCACTGCACTTAATTTCAAGGTACTTGTACTCTACATGAGAATGTACATTTCATGATACTTCCTACTCCACTACATTTATTTGATGGCTGGAGTTACTAGTTACTCTGCATGTCCAAATTTTAGATAAAAAGTATGCGATGAACAAACACAACATGATGCATTTTTGTAGATTAAACAACAACAACTGCATAGAAATTATTTTAAGGAATCAATGATAACATAGCATTAATATAATTTTTTTAAAACTCTGAAATAGGCCACTCTGCATAATTATTTGATTCTTTTGATTCTATAAGAACATTTTGCTGATAAAACTGTACTTTTATTTAAATAAAATTTTGAATGCAGGACTTTTATTGTAACTGATTTTTACATTGTGGTGCTACTACTTTTACTTCAGCAAAGGTCTGAGTACTTCTTCTGTTACTGAGACGTCATGAAGTTAAAATAGAACAATCCTGAGAATGTTGTTTGAGCCTGGGGTCTCCAAACAGAACATTAGGGTGTAAGACCAAAAAAAAGGTGTTGTTTTACACACCCTGCTCTGTGAACTTCTGAGCCTGTAAATAGCGAACCATCAACATTTCTCATTCGATTTCCCAGGTGAAATCAGGGATAATGGAGAGCCCAGTCGAGCTCCAGGGTGAAGGAGTGTATCAGAAGATGGATCATGGGTTGAGGTTCCTCTGCTGTTGTGCTTTAGGAGCCCTGTGTACTGTTGGAGACGCTGTAAAAGGCTGTGCCACCCACACAGCTGGAATGTCATGCATGCAGTCCATAGAGTCTGTTTCAAGAGGGAGGCAGAGGGGGGAGGAGGAGAGGGGAGGAGGGGAGGGGAACCCTCTTTGGAAGAGACAGGGTGCACAGGGTGCTCGGTGCTCGAGGTGGGGTCTAATACCTCTGCTACCACTACTTCATGAAAAAGATGAAGCAGAAAACCCACTTCCCACCCCCCAAAAAAACTCCATTAACCTTTTTTTCTTTTTCTTTTTTTTTCTTTTTTTTTTGGTGGGAAATTATCAATGACGATCCATCATGGTTGTTTGGTCTTCGGCCGATGAGAGGAGAGGGGAAATGTGGAGAGAGACGTGAGATGGAGGGATGGGGGTTGGGAGAGGTTAAAGGGCAGAGGAAGAAAGGAGGTACATTTTCGGAGGATGGGAGGTTGGAAAAAAAAGAGGGAACAATAACTCCCATGTTTAAAAGGCTTTTCTCAGCCCCCATGATACCTCACACAGGCAGCAGTTTAAAGTCAGGCCGTTCAGCAGGGAGTGGCAGTTTGTGGCACTTTCCCCTCAGGCTCATTTTAAGAAGAAACATTTTCCAAGACATGAAGTTGATTTTTTTTTTTTTTTTTTGTCTGTTTCTTTTCTTTTCTCTGTTTATCTGCTTTCAACAAGGTACACTTCAAAATGCTCCATACTTTCTTTATTTTCCTGTAGATTAAACATATTTAACAACTTTCAGTTAGTCTTTGATTTTTTTTAAACATTATTGTAACAAAAACTTTTTAAAAATGTGACCAAACAGGAAAACATTTGTGAAATTGCACAAATATTATTGTTAAATCTTTTGAAATATGATATAGGCTACATTGGTTCAAATGTGCTGATTTGGTGGGATCACATTAGTTCTTTATGCTACAGGGATGTATATAATGTGTGCTGAGAAGGCTCTTATTTCACTATCAGGTATCAAAGGAATTGTATCACAGATACACAAATTATTATTCAAATTGTAGGCCTGTTTTCAGTGGAAGTTGCATTTTCAGCAACAGTAAAATATATTTACTTTGAAATTACTCTATTAATTAACTGTTCATTTTTAAAACGTTACAATTGTGGAGCTGTTTTCATGCTTCATGTTTTCATTTGGGGAACTTCATAAAAATGAAACAAATGTGGCCTTAAAATCTGAAAACACATGTTTGAAACAAACATATGAAATTGTTTCATCGTCTTTCCACAACCGTTTTACTTATTTTCTGTAAGCACAGGTACATTTTAGAATTAATCATTAATAATTTTCAATGTTGTTAATTTCTTGTTATTCAATAGCAAGAAGATTTTGCACATTTAAAGAATTAAAAAGCATTAAATTTGAATTGAACATAATTGAGCATCAAGGTTTAACACATCCTTAAATACTTACAAACCACTGGATAATGACAGTAACGAAGGCTGATTTGAAGATATCTTTAAATCTGAAGGAAAATTTGGCAAATGAATAAATGGCCTTGTTGTCGCCTTCACTGGATGATGTTTGATTTAAAGATGTAAATATATAATTCACTTGACATTTAAATTACATAAATCTGGTGGAAAATCTGAGAATATCTTGGAGTAGATCCTAAAGTTTGCTCCTTTTTCTTTGCCAAAGTAAATAAACGGTCATCTGTGAATGAACTTTCACTGAGTTTATTCAGTTTTAAAGCCACAAAAACATATTAACAAACAATCATCTAAACAAATCAATTATTTATATCAAACATTAGTTATGTTGCGTGCTGTGTCCTTTCCAGAGTGGAATGAGAGGGGAAAAGCAACTGAAATAATTACAGTTCTGTGATCATTTTCAAATACCTTTTAATCACCTCTTTAACAGTTTGAAAGCTTGTGAGGAAATTGGGGATGATATTCTAGTAGATTATGATTCATTTTTATCCTCTATGAAATCAGATTTCACATCTTTAAGCCAATCCTAAATCAGCAATGAATCATTTCATTTATTGAAATGATCTTTTAAATTGTTGTGTCTCAGAAATGAATCTCATCTCATGTGCAAAACAGCTCCAGCTTTTTATTTTCATATTATATGGATTCACTTATTCCCACAGTATAAACACCCCATCCTGCTTTCCCCCATAAGTAATGATCATCAGTGTTTTTAAATGTTCATCATTTGTATTTTAGATTCATTAAAGAACTCAGCCTGTCAGGCATTTGGGCATGAATTTCCTTTCTGTCTGTTTTTATCAGTTTGTGAAATGGGGAGGGAAAATATGTACAAATCTAGTTTTAGCAGCAGTTATGAAATCAGGAGATATAATTAGATCAATAACAAAAATGTCTGATGTCCAGTTTCAGAGGTGAACTTCGTTGGTTTTGTGTCCTAAACTTTGACAGGACACTTTTCAGTCCAGTTTGAGGAGAGTCACCGGAAAAAGCCTGTGTGTAAAGAGGCAGAGGGGGCATCACTGCTCCAACCCTTCACCGGATCCATCATGCCCCGCCTTACATCAAACATTTTTTTGCCGACTGGCTGCACAATCAGATCCCTTCTGAGTGGGCTGGAGTCGGGTGGGTGTGTGGGGAGTAAAAAGTGGGCCCTCTCCCACTGGATAATGCCATTATTTCAGCTCCTCTGGCCAGGAATGCCAAATTTCACAGCCCGCTACTCCTCTCTGTGCGTCAATCAAAGCTTCGCAAGGGGCCGAGACGCCCACTGGGTCCGCCCCCAGCACCGTGTGAGTCTGATCCAACCATTGATCCCCCACAAACTATATCATACGTGCTTATTCTTCATGGTCCCGCTCAACCTGGGAACTGTGAGCAACTTTTAGAATCATTTATCTTCGTTAACTTTAATTCTTACTCCCATACCCTACAGTTTGCTTAGTGCACAATGAGAGACATAATGTTGGGAATTACGCGTCAAATTTATGTCTTCGAGTTTATATTCATATGGAAATGATTATTTTAAATCGATCGATATTGTAGGCCTGATCCCCGCTGCCCATGTGAGAAGATAAGCCGCGGTTTCGTCCATATTTGAACTAATGAACAGCATTACTGTCCCTCCAGAGGCCAATTAAAGGCTAATTATGACCCCCCTTTGTTAGTGGACAAAGGGGTTTTGCGCCAAAAAGTAAATGCAATAATTAGTGATCAAGTATCCAGATACAGTGAGCGGAGATGATGAGAAATTTGTGAATGGGAGTCAAATAATCAGGTATTCGTTGTGCGGTGTGACGCTTCCCAGCGCGCAGCCAATCCCGTGGCCGCTGGAAATGTTGAACACGCCGAAACCAAACCAATGGCTCATCATATAGCAAAGACTAGCGCAAGAAGAGGCCAATCAGTGGGAGGCATGCAAACGAGGAATTTGCTCCGGCAGGCTCTGAATGTCAAGTAGTCAAAGATGGAGTCCGGATCTGCGAGGCCGTGTGCTTGTGCGTGGAAGACTTGCGATTTTTCCGACTCTTCAAGCTCCGCAGATTTGATCTCGATCCGCTCCCAGCCTGTTGGGAATGACGCCGTGAATCCTCAAAGCAGCGGACCGTGAAGTGTGGTTTGTGGAGAGGGTTGCTTTTCTTTGTTTTATGGACAACTTTTTTTCCTTCTCTTTTTTTGCCTATAACGGATTGTCCCTCCCTTGGCTAGATACTATTCATGATTTTGGAGGAGGTGGTGGTTGTGGAGAGAGGAGGAGGAGGAGAGGGAGGAGGAGGAGGAGGGGGAGGAAGGTGGGGGTGAGGTTGTCCACTGCGAGTTGTAGCCGATTTTTGCGTAAATTGTCAGGAGCTCAGTGCAAACTTGGAAGTTGCAAAGGTCGAGATGTGAAGATTAAGTGTTTATTTATGAGACTTGAGGGAGGAAAACGGCAATAAGAGTTGATCCAATCCTGCGCGCTGCGCATCTGGAAGCTCGCTTCAAAACTTGATCAGGACGCGATTTAACGCCTTGTGGACAGATAAACGCGTCCTGCGCCTTATTGGGGCCGTTATCGCAGTGTAATGGGTCTCTGAGGGGGACATTTTCACGGCGCTGGCGTGCGTATGCAGCCTATAGGCTGTTGTGCAATCTAACAAGTCGTCAGTATTGTACTGAGGGGCTTGTGAGCTGGCAGGAATGGCTTGCAGAGCAGATCCAGTGCTTCTAACGTGAAGGAGGCGTATAGGCCGCTCACTGAGAGGTATGGCGGAGAAAACGTAGAGCTTTCAAGAACAGGTAAAAAAAAAATCCTCCACAGGAACACCTTGATGTGCTTTAGAGGAATAATCAGTCGGATCGGCCATGTGAGAGCTACACGGTGTTCTAGAGATTTCCAGCGTCCTTTTTTTCTCATGGTATAGATTCTGTATGTTGTGTAACCACGCACTGGGCTAATTGTGCAAAGTTGCAGAATCTGCTTCGCTTTTATTTGAGGGGGTGTTACAGTGTATTGTTCAATAATTTCACCGTAACTGAGTAAAGCAACTTTTATAAAGTTTTTTGTCGTTTTGTTGAAGAAGTAAATTAATTTCTTTCGTCGGATTCCTCTTGTGTTTATTTAAAGCGGTCACTTGGAGCCAGAGGAAAGTAGCTTATAACACTGAAATGATTTTAAAAAATGTATTTGATAGTTTAGGTTTGGAGGGTGGCAGCCTGTAGCTCTCTGAAAGCTTTCGGAGTGTGTGTGTGTCCCCCTCCCTGTTTCCAACCTCCCATTTCTCCCCCAAAATTAGAATGCATGTCATTCACAGGAGAGAAAAGTATGGGCCCACATGCTGGGAAATTCCCATTCTCCCATGGTGAGAGTAACCAATGCTGTTTAATTTAGGAAGTTCATTTAACTCCACCATTGAAAAGTTGTATTGTTGAACTGTAATATTCTAACTTTTGTTTCCTTAAAGGCGTATTTAGTGCTAAAACATCTGATGGTTTTGTGCAGAAGAAACTACAGAGAAGAAATGTCAGCAGTTTGCAAACTTTTGACCTTTTCTGGTTTTCATTATTTTGTGATGCAACTGTAGTTTTGAATATAACTGATACATTTTTAAAATAAAAGTACAGGGGAGTATCATGTATTTATTAGTGATCATAGGGTCAATTTTAAGTGATTTTTCTTTTTCTTTTTGGGGGGAGAAAAAGGTGGATAGTTGAGTCAGTATGTGCAGTGGATGCTGATGGTGTCCATGTTGTTGTCCACTGCCCTTTTTCTGTTGCACTACTGGACATTGAGATGAGCAGTGCAATATTAAAAGGGCATTGGCTGATGAAACAGAGACCCACACCTCCCTTTACTGCCTTAACTGGTAACCTACACATGGAGCTATGAGGGTGTACATTAATGTGATCATGTATGTGTGTGTTTTTGACAAACTATGTCTCATAATGTAAAAAAAAAAAAAAAAAAACAACTACCTCCCCCACTGTTATTGTGCTTTATTTTGAAGGCTTAAAGATGGTGAATTTGTCATGAATTTAGCTTATAGCTCTCAGACATTATCACATTTAACATGAAAGAAAATAGCTAAATTCAAATTTCAATGTGAACATTTTAGAACCTTCCTTTTCTTTTTTCTTTTTTAAACACCCATCAGACAAACAGCATTGTTGCTTATTTAAATGTAATTGGAGTTTGGCAGTGAAGAATAGCTGTCCCCATGTCCACGTGCTGACACATGCTGAGGTCAGCTGCTTTGACAATGTTGCACTACTGTACCATCCATTCTAGCAGTGCAATAGTATTGTCATAGCATTTGGCCTCAGCTCACACTAAACTGGTGCTAAAGGGCTCGTTTCAAACGAGTTTGTGTAGAAGTGGGACTGATGACTGATAGCAGGTGGTGGTACAGACCAAAAGCCTCCTAAACTGTTTACCCAGTGCTGTATTTACAGAAGAGAGTTTACACCCATGTGTAGGCTGACATAAGCACCCGTGACCTAAATTTAAAGTAGTCAGTATAGTTAAACTGATGCACATTTAGGAATAAGTCATTTTAAAAGGAAGAAAACAAATTACACAGAGCTTTTTTCCAAAAACTATAATATTGATTTTCGTCCATCTTGTGTGATGGGACCTTGATTGGAAATCATCATTTATCCACCTTTTTTAATTTACATCACAGCTCATGAAAAATGTGGCTAATGATGTAGAGTGAACTACAAATAAACCGGACATGACGAGGGCAGATCAATAGGTGAAAACAAATATAAATGAAAGCGCAATTAGTAAACAAAAATATAATACTGGTGTATTTTAATACCTGATTTCTGTCCTTTATCTGAACTTGATTTTAAGTTTTTCTTGTTTTCATGGTGAAAGAATTCTCTGTTAAATCCACAGTTTTTTTTTTCAATGGAGTTCTGTTATTCTTCACCTGTATGTCGTTTTTGTCGTCACACCAAACACTGTGACAGTGTGTATCAGTGATGGTAAAATAAGCAGATGGGGGTGAAAAAAAAGAAAAGAAAGAAGGGTGGGGGAGAGGTTGATGTGTGTTTTTGAGCATCCTCAGTGGTAGCAGGTCGATGGGGGGAGGGGACGTTTGGGAGGAATGTAGGGAGCAAGGCCCTCTCTCCCCCTCGCGTGTTTTCCTTCTCTTCTCCTTCTTTCTTTTCTGTGTTGAGATTAGGTGTCACTGCTCCTGTGTGTGCCTCATGTTTGAACCCTAAAGTAAGAGAGTAAAGAGGTTTGTTTGTTTTGATGACTGTCGGCAGACCTCTCTGGGTGGAAATGTTTAACCACAGTCCAGTTGCTGTTACAAGCTGCTGCAGAAGGACACGAGTAATTATTAAAAACAGAAAGGAAACATAGTTTTGGAGCACAGATTACTGTGCTGCAGTACAATGTTTCAGGTAAAAGAAAGATTGTTGTGACTGTGTAGTGAAGCCACTTTCTAAAGTCTTAGTATGTAAAAAAAAAAAGAAAAAAGAAAATACACTTGAATTTTGGAAAGAGTGACTCAGATGTAAAAGTATATTTAAATGATTGCACACTGAAAGGGAAGCAAAAGGAGACCTCAGTCACTTGCCTGTGTGAAATTCTCCCTGAGTAAAGAACGTGACTTGTTTAGGCTTGCTTGCAATGCTTGCTGGGAAATCCTGGAATGTGTGGAATGGGGGACGGTGGTGCTTCTGCAGTTATCTGACTGCACAGAGCAGCAAGTATCCTGCAATGAAACCCAACATGTCAGCGGTGCTTTTTGAGCAGCTTTAAATGTGAATTTGAGAAGCCACAGTGCAGATTAAACTACAGAGAGTGAAAGATAATGAGATAATGACATCTGCATTTCATTAAATACATAAAACACAACATACTCAAACTGCTTCACATAAAGCAAATGTTGTTTTTTTCCCCTTTTGTAATGTGTTTATGGGCCTGCTGTTCATGAGTGGATGTGTTTTCATTACACTGTTAATGCTAAAGTTAATTAAGTTTTTTTTTTTTTTTTCACATAAATTAAATCAGTGTAAGAGAATCTGTTGGGGGTGTGGGGCGGAAAAGAAAAGCTGTGATGCAAACATTTGACCTGAATTTGGAATAAACATATTCACATGTACATTTATTTTATATAATTTATTTTTGATGAAAGAAAGCTGATATTTGTCTCTGCCACCTTCTATCTGAATAAAGATGATTAAATTCATGTTTTGAGTTGTTGCATTTTTTCTTGGAAAAACATTTAAAATGAAATCAGTTGATAGATTATCAGATGTAAAAATCTGATATAGACTTCAAACAGCCAATCTGACACCTTTATGGCTGACTGACCAGTGTGTGAAAGAATTAGAAAACAAGAATAAATAAACTAAACTGGGGAAAAAAGAACCTTTATCACTCCATGAAAATGTTTGAAATGAAAACTTATTTTTACCTGAACATGGACATCTCTGGCCTGATCTGTAAAGAAAATTAAAATACAGTGTGAGAAAAGTTCTGTTAGTGTGTTTTTAATGATCACTGATGTCACCCAATAAATGTTTTTTTTTTCTTTTTACCTCATAATGAACTTACAGCATCGTTTTAACTCTTATAAACTCATAATGTGAAGTCAAACTTTGTTCAAACACATACGTTTATTTCTAGTTACAGTGAAAAAGACATCAAATACTCAAATTGAAATTTGTGAAAGATTGTAAAAATGTAAGCTTAATATCTCTAAGATATGTACATTAGATGTTACGGCACAGCTAAAAAAAACAAAAAGAAACCACAATGTCTTAGGTTTGATTTTCTTGAATTTAAAGAAAGGGGGGAAATTGAAAGAGAAAATTACAAGCTAAAAAGGTCAACAAAGTGTAATGTTTAAACTTTAATAGCTAAAATGGTTTACACTCTAAATAATATTCCACAACATAAAATGCTAATTATGCTGAAAACCAAAAGTTGGTGAGAAGGCCTCCGGCTGAAACGCTTCAGCAACGATTTTAATAAAATATGGATCTGTACAGATGCCAACTGCTTTGATGATTTGCCGCCTTTTATAGTTTGATAACTGATTTATATTTTTGAGGTTGAGCCACCAGTCACTCTCTCTCTGGAACACACACACACAAACACAAACACACACACTATCAGTTTTGGTTTAATAGTCACAGTTTCTATCTCTGGGAAATCCTTTGCAAAAAATGTTTTCTCATGTTTTGTGATGTAATCAAATTGAAATCTTGTTCAGGGACATCCTCAGCACTGGACCAAACAACCGACATCCTCTCTCCTCCTCTATGTTCAAATCATTATTAAAGGTGTTATTAGGTACTTTATTATTGGAGGGTAAACAGATATTTGTGCAGAGTGACATGTGGGTGAAACTCTAAACAACAGAACAGAGAAACTGATACTTTTCACACAGTCACAGTGTGTATTGTGTTGTGGGGAAGCAGTGGGGGAGGGGGGTCACAGAGTAAGAAAAGGTGTGTGTGTGTGTGTGTGTGTGTGTGTGTGTGTGTATCTGGATATGTGTGTGACCAAAGGCCAGTTTTAGCTCTCTCTCTCTTCTAAAGCTTTAGCTCCTATAAGACACAAAAGACATAAAGACACAGAAAAAATAACAGTCTTTTTACACTGAGGGCCAAAATCATTGTTTGTTTTTTTTTCACAATAGTTGAAGATTTTTGAAGCACAATACACTACACATATTACCTTCAACACTGTGATATACTTCACGTAATTTCCTACAGTTTGTCACAACAATTTGGTCTGTTAAAAGATGAATTCAGATGACAAGTTAAGATAAAAATGTGCTGTCTATCTTCATACATGTAGGTAACTCCACATGGGCTTCTGCTTTTTTCTTTTTCTTTTTTAATTCAGGTCTGCAGAGTGGCAGTTTAATGCCATCCAAAGGACAGGAGATGTAGTGCAGAGTCAGTGATCTGGCTACATTTGACGACTGACATAATCATTCACTGATATAATGAATAATAAATGATATAATGAGAGTTTAAATAAAGAACATTGTATCAAAACACAGATGGGGATTATTAAGATGTGTCATTAAACATCAAATGTCAGAGAGCACCGAGGTTAGTTTATGTGCACAGGGACAAAACACAGTGGATGAGCTATTTAAAACACGGATGAAATGGTAGGTAATTTGTGCAGGTGAGAAAATAAAACATGATAAATGGAATGAATAAAATGAAAAAAAAGAAACAGACAACAACAATAAATCCAGGTGACAAGCAGACAATGACAAGGGAAATCCAAATAAACCGAAATAGCTCTCATTCAGGAAATGAAATCATCTAGGAAACGTGTGTGTGTGTGTGTGTGTGTGTGTGTACAAGGAGGAGGTGCCAATAAATGCAGTGGGTGTTTCCTAATTTGGACTTTCCTCTCATGTTTTATTTGAAAGACTATACAGCAGCAAGAGTCTGGAAATCCAAAGACCTTCACTGACAGGGAATAGTAATGAATGAATCCTGTCAATACGTCCTTATGTTGGAATAGTTTGCGCTTGAAAAGCTATTTCTGAATGCACTTGTACGTAGAGTTAGAAACCTTTTAGTAAAAGACGAATGATAGAGATAGAATGACGTTTTTGTTTCTTTCCACCCATGTCTTTAAAGTTTAAACTGTTTATCAACATCAGTGAAAGCTTCATCATGATCACTGACTTTTTCCACTGCCCCTCCTTTCCTTTCCTCTCCTCATATCCTCATCTCCAATATCAATATCAAAGATCAATACCATTCAAGCGGTAAATGGCTATTATAGAGATTTTCTGCAGAGTGGAATTCATGTGATGCTGCATGAATAAGCTGCAGGAGCACAGCAGGAAAACTGTGATACTCTTCACACTTCAGCCCTGCAAGAACAATGTATCATTTCCTGTGTGGAAAAAAAAAACAACATACATAATCACATGTGAGCACTGATATCATGCAGTAAGGTGTGTGTGTGTGTGTGTGTGTGTGTGTGTATATAGAGAGAGAGACAGACAGAGAGAGAGAGAGAACAAATTCCTCTCGGCTATCTCTTGATAACGGTTCAGCTCTCGTGGGAGCAGGACTGTCTGAACCAAACAGAGAATAAGAGAAGAGGTAAATACAGACTGTGTGTATTACAATAATTCACAGGTTTGTGCGTGTGTGTGTGTTGCAGTGTGTGTGTGTTGCAGCGTGTGTATGTGAGTGCACACTGTGGTTCGTGTGGTAAAGGCAGCACAAATATCACACTTTGATTATTTCCCTGCTTTTGCCGATGAGTGAAGATACTGCTGAAGGCTGCTGACACTAACATCTGCCGCCACTACGACAAGAGCAAAATAAGCTGAGTTTTATAAGGAGAAACACAAAGATATGCATCGATTTAAAGCCTGCCAGGAGATGAGCTGCTGTATTTACTGTTGAGCTTTTTGAGAACACATATTTTACTGTATTTTACAATTACCACGGTGATTCATCGCAAAATGGAGATTAAAAAAATATTTAATCGGGTAAAAGTTTAGACTTGTTTGCAGTGAGTATAGAATAATCCTGACTCATTTAGTCAGTTCACACACAAGGATCGACCTGCAGGTTTGTTGCAGAGGTGATTCACTGCCATCCAGTGGACAACAGCTGTAGTACCAAAGGAAAGGAAAGGGAACAAGAAAGGAAACGAAACCACCATCAACAAGAATAAATCAATTAAAGGGACGGTTCACGCAAATGAGACTAACTTAACTTGCTTCTATTAACTTCTACTTGTAGCTCTGGCTTTATTAACCCGGATTAAACAGCTATGGATTTTTGTTTGTGGCACTCAGAGCAAACAGTGTCCTGGTTACTCAAGGTACTCCACAAAACACAGTATTGTTTTCACTGGAGCTACTTTCAACAAAACAAATAGCCCCAGTGAAAACTGTCTGCATGTGTCTCAAAAGCCACTAACACAATATAAAATGACTATGTGAGCACATCTTTCAATATTAGCCAAGATCCTCTTGTACCATATACACCTACATGCTTAGTTGTCGTACTTCAGTGAAGACAATGAAAACATAATATGAACAATTTATTGAGATAATTCACTAGAAGTTGCTCAAACAACAAATAAATAAAGTTAAAAACCATTACACAAACCTCAGATCAAAAGTGCACATGCAACACATGTAAATATTAAACAAATTAAGACAAATTTGCACTCATATATACAGTAACCCTGAGTCTGTTCTTGCCCCAAATTCTAAAATCTCAACATGCTTTAAAGGTTTATCTGGTAAACGTTACGGCAATGCAATTCATACGCAGCAGGTGGAGCAGGAGATTGGGGTTTTTTTTGTTTTTTTTGTTTGTTTTTTTTTTTTTTTTTTTAAAGGTGGCACGTCATGGCTGCTACAAACCCTTCCTACATGCTCAGGTGCAAACAGTCACCTTCATCAGTGAGAACTGTCTGTGACAAGTAGAAGCATATTTGAAGTTTTCTGCAGAGGCTTCACATGTTCTTCTTCTGTCTCATCTCGGGCACCTGTCTTCAGCACTGCGAGAGAAAAATGTGAACAACTGAATCTTTAACTATATCTATAACAATAAACAGAATTTAAGAGGATATAAAATGCTAGTAGTGCATCATAATGGTAATGACCTTAGTTTCTGACAGTATGGTTGGTGACAGTAGTGAGCTCTGATGAATCAAAGTCTGTGGAGTGTTGAGATGCTGCCTCGTGGGGCATCTGGAACAGTATGAGTGAGAGATGAAGAACGACCACCATGATAAACTACAAAACAACGTAACAACAAGTTATTTTCTGTGCAGGTGTTTGAGCAACTGACCAGAACTGGAGGAGCCATGAAGAGGTAATTGAAGGGGTAGTGCAGCAGGTTGATGCAGGTGGAGGAGTAAAGATCTGCATAACGCATCAGCTGGCTGGCAAACAGCGTCTGTCTGGAGCCGCTGCGCAGGAGGCTGCCCATCTGGCCGTAGGACATGTCCAGTCTGTAGTTCAGCACCTGCAAGCACAAACAAATAGCCACATCAGAAACAAAGCCTGGACAGAGTGTAAGAAGACAAGAAAACAATTTGAAACACCACTGCTCAGTTTAATGACAGACATCCTGTTTTTTGTTTCTGCTGCAATAACGCATTCTGAAATTATTACCATCGTATCGTCATACCAAATGTTCTGTAACATCTTGATGCGTTTACAGTGAAGCTGTTTTTGGGCAGTTTAAACGTACTCAGCAATAAGAGAGAAACAGGACAACCTATTAAAATTGATTAAGTTAAAATAACTGCTGAAGCACCTCCTCTGGCTATTTGTCTATTTACTGAAGATCTGCCTCATGTGTGACTACCTTCATTCGGGTGTGAATGCCGCTGATGTCGGGACACTCTCGACTGTCGCTGTCCAGGTGCCTTCAAACCACAAACACAGAGGACAGTTAACAGCTGCTGCGTCACATCATGTAACACTGTTGTACTTCATGTAGAAAGTTAACAAGAAAATGCTAAAATCATGGCAGCAATTGTTATTAGACTTAACTGAATGCTAAATAAATGTCTTTTTTTGCAGTTTAAATCAGACACTGCAAAATATCACCAACCCTTTAAAAGATTTGTTCGTTTCCGACAAATATTTTGGAAGAAAAAGTGATTGATTTCTTTATCATTTAGGTATCGAGTGCTGATGATGAATGACTTATTTGTTGTTTGTGAATCATTAACACATGATCCACAACCATCCTGAACAGGTTGCATTTTTCATGCCCTGCAGTAGATACATTTACAAATTATGAATCACTAAAAGTTTTCTTGACTATGAAATAATGTTAATTATTTGACACTTAGCTCTTAGAGTACTAATAATAAATCATAGATTATAATGTATTCATTGATTCCACACAAACTCATTATTAATTCATGAACCATCTGTTTACAAAGGGCTTATAAATAAGTGTTAATTATGTCAGAATAAAGTCCAGATGGAAATAAACTCACTTGTAAAGTTCAGCTAAGAAGGCATCGAGACGTTTCAGCTCCTCAAATAGATCTGAAAACCAAGAAAGCCATCACGACTTTGAATCCAACCAAAACCATCACGATAGCACAACGGCACGATGTTGTCAATTCATTCTTACTTTTCTTCTCCTCCCACACGTGCAGCTCCTTGGTGAGCTCCGGTACGACCAGAAAAGTCTTCCAGCCCTGACGTTTCTTAGATTTGAGGATGTCGCCAAAGATGTGGTCTCCAACGTAGAGAATGTTCTTACCTTTGACATCCAGCAGATCACAGACGATGTCAGAGGATCCTGCAACCAGGAAATACAAAATGAAACAACATGGATGAGAAATTAAATTATAAGAATGTACAAATAGACCCACATCACATGTACACATAAAAACACACATGCATACAGAGACTAAAAAAGGTCATAATAATTTAACAACTGAATATCTAGTTGTGAAAATTAGCAACTACAAAATATTTAATGTTGAAATTTGAGTAACAATTAATTCATAGCATTGAAATAATGTTCTTTTAAAAAAAAACATCTTCGTCCATGTGTTTGAATTCCCATTTTAGAAATTAAAATTTTTCCAAGTTCAAACTGCACAAAACTCAATTGAAAGTAATTGAGGTGTTTACGGTTCACAAACTCGAACACACAACACAACAACATTTCCATTGTTGAAAACTTAAATTAAAACTATATTCAAGTTGCTACAATTCTTTTGGTCATTTTTGAATTGGAAAATTCTAGTCCCAGCCTAAAAAAATCTCATTAAATTTTACTGGTTAAATTAAGACACCAAAATTCAAGATGTAAAATTTAAACTTGAACATCTAGCTGCAGGATATCTACAGACCTTTGTCCTATCAGGTGACGTTCTGTCAGTCACATGATCCAAGAAAAAGAAAAAACTCAGAAGAGGGAGTGGAAACCCCAGACATTTTGCATCTTTTTTTTTCACTACTTGAAGACCTTCTGGAGAGAGTGGACTTCGAGCCACAGAAATGAAACTGGTTTTTAAATAAAATATTTCAGTATTTTAATCAATTCCGTTGTATTTAAATTTCAACACTAGGTATTTATTAGTGACTTTACAATTTAGCTACTTATAAAAATGTAAAACCTGAAGGCCTTTCTTTACTTCCTTACAATACACAATTATTTTCTAGGTGTGTGTGAAGAGTGAGAATGCACTTTGGAGTCTAATTATATTTCCTTATGTGTGATCTTAATTTCCAAACCCAAAACTTTACTCAAATTACAGTCACACCCTAATAATAAACATGTGGGAGTCAAGACCCATGTGCTGCACTATTTTCTTAAAGCCTCATTGACCTTCTGCCTGGTAAACTACATACCTAATAGGGCAAAACTGGACATATGAATAATCACCTAGTGTGTTAAAAACTGCACTGGGGTAAGTATTCTCCTTTACCATTCAGTGTTGAATTTACCCGTCTATCTCAGCTCTCATTTCTAAGGCTTAAATACTCAAAACTGTTCAGAGCAACTAAAGAAGAAAGAAGCGTTCTTTCACTTTGCTTAATCACAGTAAAAGTAATGAACTGCTTCTACAACTCATACTAAGTACACTGAATCTCACCTCCAGAGTACACAGTTCCATGCTGGAGGTCGCCTGTGTAAGTCCCAATCCGAAGCTTTCCCGTGTCCTGTGTCCGAAATACAACGTATTATTTGAAAGTTTCTGTTGGTCAACATTAATATGTAAATCTGCAGTACGACAGACTCTTTCATACCGTGTCCACTTGTCTCAGCACAGTCCCCTCTGCGAAGAACAGCGGCTTTTTGGTGTCCACAACGACGAGGTCGAAGAAGGAACGCCAGGACTTTTTCGGACTTCCAGACTAGATTGAAGAATAAATTAAATTCACATGAGTTGTGATATTTTCCAAAAACTTAAATCAAAATGAAAACGGACTTACCTTAGTATTACTTTCAAGCAGATATTTCATGATGGCCTTGATGGAGAAGGCAAAAAAAACATGTTGTTAGAATAAATTTGAACAACTCTACTTTATTTTCCTATAATTTGTGTGTTTAGTGACGGTACAAGACACTTTTATATGCTCACCTCAGTGTAGCTGTAGTCACTGTTGGTGGCAAGAAAGACCTTGGCCACCTCTTTAATCCGAGTCAAGAGCACAGAAAGATTTGCCTGGAATGAAAACATTTGTCCATTCAAGATTTCAACCATTTTTTGTCAAAAATAAAATAAAATTGGTGCTTCATGATGGCAGTTAACTCACATCTTGGATAACGTATTTCTCCAAATTCTTGATAGTTCGTTCTTTCAGGATTCCCTACACAGCACACAGATATCACATTTAATATACAGACAAAGTATGATTACAAGTAGACACGTTCATCTGTAGTATTTCCTATATAAGTCTCAGTATAAATTTTGTTAGTTAACCGTATCGTGAATGAAGTCCATCGCATCTCGGACATTCTGAAACATGCTTCTGTAGGACATAAACAAGTCGCCGTGCTGGTAACCTTTCAGGAGGCTGGAAGACATTTAACAGCAGAGAAAGACAGTTGGAAGTTTGTGGGAACAAGAAGGAACAGAAGGAACCTGGGACAACGAACAGACAAACTCATGGAGGTAATAAAACTCACTTTGTGTATCTGGTGCATCTGGTGAAGAAGTCCACAAGGCAGGCGTAGAGATAAGTCTCTGCAGGGTCCATGGAAACACAGGGCGGTCGGTTAACATTTTTAATTTGCTTATATCATATATAAGCTTACTTTTTTTGATTTGTTTTAAAATTCTGACAAATAAAGTATTAATTTATTAATGGAAATACACAGTAAAGTATAACTGAAATTTATGATGACTGTAATTTTCCACCTGACAGATTGAAGAGTGTGTTCAGAATATAAAAGCGGTCAGTGTCATCTCTTTGAATGAATTTGTTGGGGTAGTAGTTGTGAATGTCTTCTCTGTTGAACACAAACATAATAAAAGTCAGTATACAAAAGCACACACATAAGTGATAAATAAATTTAAATCTCAGGGCCATAAAAACAACTCTTCATAAGGTCTTGTGATTAAAAGCATCAAGATTTAGATTTAGATTCAGATTAAGATTCAGAATACTTTATTAATCCCTGAGGGGAAATTCATTTCTACAATCTAACCCATCCATATAAAGAGTAAAAAAAGTAAATAAAAAGTACATCAGCTGACATCAGCAGTCAAACATCAACAACAACATGCCAGTGACAACACACAGATCAGCAGCATGCTACAACAGAGACCAAGAGACCAAGACCCCACTCTGGCTCTCTCCAGACGCCCCATGTGTGTGTAGGCTTCCATGAGGAGCCAGGTGAAAAAGAAATTAAGAAATTTACCAGCCGGATTATGCATTCAGAGCATTTAGTAGCCTGATAGCAGAAGGAATGAAGGATTTTGCATTGCGATTAGTTTTCCGTTCAGGCACATAATTACACCGGCCTGAGGGCATAACTGAAAATTCTTTGGAAAGCACGATCATACACAAGTATTTAACAATTTCCTCAAAATTCTACAGAACTAGAATTAAATGTACTAATAGTAACACTTAAATGCTATTTGAAAAAATTTGCCTGTTAAACATGTTTTATTTTTTTATATTCATCTTCATCCTTTCTCTCTGTCTTCCTCCCTGTTTTTGTCTGCCCTTACCTGAGCTCCAAAATTCACAGGTAAAGAAGTCCATTACAAAGTAGCAGTACAAGAGAGAGTGTGCCAAAAAAGTTTAAACTTTACCCTTTGAGGAAGTGGAAGCCGTGACTGCAGACTAAAATGTTCCCATTCGAGTCCACCTTCAGGAGGTTCCCGTATGTGGTGTCAATCACTAAACCGCTAAAGGTGGAAAAGAAAAAAGAGGGAAAAGCAAAATGAGAACAAGGTTATCAGGACATGACCTGAGAGATGTTTTGTGCTTATTTTATACCAACTTCTGGCTTTATGATGTAATTTCAAAATGTTTGAAATCTTTTTTTTTTGTTTGTTTGTTTTTTTTTTTGTTTTAATTATTAATGTTTTTGTGTCTGTGGACCCCAATAGAAAACAAGATAGTTCATTTCATGGGGGTTATCCTTAAATTTAGAAATAAAATAAATTGCTGTGTGTTGCTGATTACATCATCTGTACAATGTAATGACTTATTCCTGAATCTTCAGTTACAGAGGCAGATTTAAGAACAAACCGTGTGGGGAAGCTGGGGTCGTATGTGTAGCGGAGAAGCTCATGCGGGTATCCAATAGACACCATTCTGTCTCTTATCAGCTCAAAGCCCAGGCTCTCGTAGTCAGGAGACTTGTATGCTGCAAATAAACACAGAAACACAGAAAAAACATTTGCACAAAGCCAGTATATCTTGTGCGGCCTGTTCAAGAGAGAATTGTGAATCCAGAATGAAAAATTCAACACCACAGAGTTCAGTCACAGAAAGACCTTAGTCTTTTCTACGCCGTTACGTACCTGCCAGCGTGTAGTCCATGTCAAAGCCATAGCATTTGATGTTTTCCAGCGTCAGACTTCGGTTAACAAACACCCTGTGATCAAGAGCACAACACAAACACAGCTGAAGTCTGCAGACGCATGGCCAGGAGAAGATGTTTAGTTTGAGGACAGGACCTCAGACATGTAATGTTTTGGATTCGTTGCACAATCCATGTCTGTGGTGGATTTGTCTGAATGAGGTTTCATAAGGTTCACTGTGTTGCAGCAGCACATGCTCAGGTCTTTGCTTATCAGCCTGTTGCATTAATTCTACCCAAAGGCTGCGCTCATGCAGGGCAAAAGTCATGTAAGGTGAAGGGGCCTTTTTTTTGTTGTAGATTTTTTGCTTTTCTGTGATATTGATCTGTATCCTCATGGTTGATTTAATGGCTCTTTTCCCATCACTGAAACTTTTTTTTTTTAATTAAGGAACTCCATCTACAATTCACTTGGAGGAAAGCCCAGTTGGGCTTAGAGAGATCCCCAATAAAAAAAAAATCAAATCAAATCAAACACTTCGACCTCAGTTACCGTGTTCTGGTTTTGGCTATTTCCTCCCCCACAAATTCCCCACAGCGGGGGTGGAGCTGGGTGGAGCCTAGAGATGTTATCACAGTCCTCACCTATCTCCACCACTGTTTCAAATGACAGCCAATTACCAGCAGAGTATCCAATAAAAAAAATTTTTTTTTTTAAAAAGAGCCATTATGTGTTTGTACAGACTGGTGTAACTGTACGTGGTTTCCTGTATTACCCGTTCCAAGATGCTCCTCTTTATCAGTGACACCCTGACAGAGGCAGAGAGGCCTATCTGCAGCACGTCCAGTCTGGATGGCTCCATCTCAACACTGCCTGACACTTCATACATATAGAGTTGCTGTAAATAATTTACCTGCAAGCTCTTGTTTTGTGAGCGTGTTGCTGCAGAGCATCAAGGTTCTTTCTCCTGAGATCAATCCAGCAAATAAAAGCTGGCGAGGAGAGGGTGAATCTGATGCTGGAGCACTCACAGAGGAGGGGGGCTACTGGTTTCAATATCTACTGGTTAAAATATTTAGTGATAAGGTACAAACCTTCAAGGCATAGAAGCAGGGGAGGAGTGTTAGACAGTAGAGACTGGTGGAGAATAGACCATTATTATTATTGTCTCATTTGTAATTGTTATTGTAACATCAGAGAAAATAATATCTGAATACTAATATGTTTAAAAAAATATAGAA
The DNA here is from genome assembly GCF_002260705.1 of Seriola dumerili. Classification (NCBI taxonomy): domain Eukaryota; kingdom Metazoa; phylum Chordata; class Actinopteri; order Carangiformes; family Carangidae; genus Seriola; species Seriola dumerili. Next base: position 708,215 of record NW_019174697.1, read on the forward strand.
AGAAGCATTCTCTGGACCTGGAGTTTACAAAAGATGAACATGAGCAAACTCAACTCAAAACTAACGAATTCTTAACTTCGTGTTGAGCATGTGAGCTGAGGTGTCTTAAGTTGGTGCTGTTGTTAACTTCTGAGTATATATGTGATATTACCTTCAAATAAATGAACTCACTTTTGGTCAAAGCCTCTCTTCACCCTGGGCCCATCAGGGGAGCTGCTGGGGGTTGTGTCCATTGCATCCATTGGTATCTGCAAACTGTAAACGAAGCTTTTGTCCTGCTCCCGTGACTTATGTGCACACGCAACTGTTCTGCGGTCAGTCATTGGAGGGGCATTTAAATCACCAAATTTACACACTTGAAGGCGTGGACCTGTGTGTTGTTTTCAGTTTTGCAACGGTGGCTCAAACTCCTCCCTGTGACTTTTCTTTTTTTTTTTTTTTTAACTACTTGGTGATGTCAACTGCTGCGGAGTACGCGGATCCGGCCTCTCGACTTCTGCATTTGTCCCAAACTAGTCGTGCAACACGTTTAGCTTTGAACGAGTAGATTGTGTTATCAGAGGCGCACACATGTGTCGCGGCTGCACGCCTGCGTAACTGGTTGGAGTTTCCGCGGTGACTGTCAGTCCCGCTGCGACATCAAAGCAGAAAAAAGGTTCCAGATATTTAAATGATTCGTGTGGGTTTTAGTTTCAGCAAAAGCGGAATCATAAACGTGATATCAGCAACATTTGCGTAAAAAGGAGTTAGAGAGCAAACCCGAAACACCAACATGTCTCATTAAAAACCTCTACAGTGTTGTCAAGAGCAGAATGCAACCAAAAGTCAGTGTGATCTCTGTGTGCATTAATATTCAGTTACACCAATATTACCTAGACACACATACAGGGTTAACGGTCTCCCTGAAGAGAAATACAGGTGACATAGAGGAGTCTTTCTTATTGCTCATTACACACTGATTTAAAGGCCTCACTTCCCAGTACCATGAGTTCTTCTTATTAAAGTTTGTCCTGTAAGTTCTTGTGTGCTGGGACTTTAATGTGCACATTACACCTATACTATACTCGCCTACATAGTAGCTATTACACAGGCAGAAATGCTTGTCAGTGTTCAATTATTAAATATTATAGTAATAGATTATAATAGTTGGAATGTGTGAGCATCATTTCATTGTTACAGCTGGTCAAGGTAATTTTAACTACTTTACTGTACTGTATATACTTTATTTTTTGTATTTTATAAGATTATGCTATGATTTGTGTATAAAAATATTGATTGTAAAGTAACTAGTGGCCTAACTACAGCTGGCAAATAATGTGGTGAAGTAAAGAATACAATATTTGTGTGAGAAATGAATAGAAGTATAAAGTTGCATTAAATTGAAATATTCACATAAAGTACAAGTACCTCAAAACTGAGTAAATGTATTTAGTTATATTCCACCACTGCTTTTCCAGTAGCAGCTAAACACACATTTCTTGTAGATAAACACACAATGCAAATGTGACCACCCCTCACTTTAGGCGATTTGTGCTGCAGGCAGCTTGAAGTTTATGTAACTGGTCACTGGATGTTCAGATGCCTATCTGTGTAGCCAGAGGTTAAACACGCAGACCCCACTGATAACCTCCCGGGCCAAACCTTGTTTCAAGCTAAAAGGACAAAGATGAACAGACTTGTCTGTCCACTGCCTCTAATAGCCACTTTAAAGTTCAATAATAGGGGATCACCACTAACATAAGAACACAAACACACACTGTGAGGATTCTAGTGGACAGAAAAACAGGACAAGTCATAAAAGACAGCAGAGTCACATTTTAATCTCATGGTATAGGACATATGGTCAGTCTGACATGAAGTGACTTCTTCTTCTACATATTTTCCAGCTTATTTGAACATGGTGAATATAATCAGAATTTGGTCTCACATGTTATGGTTTCGCTGAGTTTTGCTGGGTCAGTGGATTTATCCTTTGATTCTCCAGATTTGCAGTGCATCCTCTCAAACTCCGCAGCGATCTCCAGGGCTGTGCGATTCTTGGTCTCAGGGACGTTGAACCTCACATACAGCCCACAGGCGGTGCAGAAGATCAGGAAAATGAGAAAGCAGAAGTAATCCAGATACTCCTGGAAAGAAAGGAATTTGAAGGCCATGTGTGAGTCAGTGAGAGTGATGCATTTAATCTCAATTCACCTGTCTGATCACTCCTATCCACTGGCCTCTGGTAAAAACATGCAAAACTTTACAGAGAAAACAATGTGCTTACCACTATGATTGGGAAGAGCATTCCCAGCACAAACAGGCCTGTCCAGTTGATAGTGCAAGCGATGGTGTATCCAGCTGATTTAAATGACTGAGTAAAGATTTCTCCTGGAAGAGGAGCTGTAACTCCCGCTGAGGGGCAAGAACATTGGAGCGATTTATACACCTCAGTGTCGATTCAAAAGTGGAAAATGATTAAAATTGAAATCCTTGATAAATAAGCTAAGATCTCGAGTAATAAACATACCTGGTCCACTGGAAAAAAAGAATATGAATAAGAAAATAAGAACCATGCTGCAGTACGGCATCCAGGAAACCTGGGTCTGAGGAAAATACAAAGATGTGTTGGATTGCATACATTTATGAGGGATTTCAGTTGCAATCAGTCGTCACTCGTCATGCTTTAATCATCAAAATGTGCTGCGACCAGCGGCTGATGTTGTGGTGTCTCACTTGCAGGTACACAGTGATGGTGAGGAGAACCAGTGTTGCAGACATTCCCATGTATCCTCTGAACAGCAGGACTTTTTTCCCCATGTTCTCAATAATCATGAACTGCCAACATGAAAACAGTTTCACCAGCAAACCACATGGGGAAGCTCTAACTACACATTAGGACAGGCGTAGGCAGGAGGAAGTTTTTTTTTTCCATAACTGTTCTCCTAAATTGCTAAAAGAAATGTACAAAAAACACATTCATGTCAGGATGCGTAAAGGATATTACACTATAAAATCATTGACACTAATAGAACATAAAGCAGATATAAATCATGATGGGATATCAGTGAAATGAGACTTACACAAGCGACAGAGGTGGACAACTCACACAGCCCTGTTCCCAAAGCAGTGTAACGTAACTGCTGTTCTTGGATTCCTGCCGCACGAAACACATCAAAAGAATAAAAGTACACCTGGAAAGTAAACCCCAAAATAAAAGACTTTTAAAATGTAGACATGTTTACATCCTTTGTTTTGCTTTAGCATGCAGGGCAGGATGAAGTGGAGGGGAGCAGTATTTCACTCGTTTTCTATTTTTGAAAATAAATATTTTCAACTAATATTTAAAAAGCATGATTGATGTGTGAGTTTTTTTGTTTGTTTGTTTGACTGTTACTAAACGTCACTGTTCACAAGTCTATTCATCATATCCATTTGAAAATGTAAAAAAAAAAAAAAAAAAACTTCCACATTCCTCCTGCTACATGCATGAGTATAAGTTTATTTATGTTTTGCTTGTGTTTTCTGGATTTCAACCCATTTGTCTTCAAGAGCACTTCAAGAGTGTTTTTTCCTCGAGTGCGTCCTGCAACTTTCCCTGAGACCACCCATTGCACCTATCTGTGTGACTTTGACGCTTCCAAATGTAAACACTAAAAGTCAGACAGAATCAATAGTCCTTGTGTTTGGGACATACAGGTCTAAAGCTGATCATTAATTCTGCACACTACATTATCTAAAGATAAAGAGGTGAAGTGTCAGATGATGCAAAGCATGTCCTGTATCTCAATGTACACTTAACAACATCTGCAAAAAAGAGCTTGGAGTGTGTTTCATCTAACTCACAGCGTTGATGCCACAGAGCTGCAGTGTGGTGAAGTACACAATGATGGTGAGGAGCTGCCAGCGGACTGTTCGGTTCTGAATCAGCTCCATCACTGAGTGGTTGTGGATGCTCTGCAGGGCAGCTTTCTCCTTCATCATCTCCTCCACCTCCGTGCTGTAGTCCTTGTTGCCCCATAACCTCTTTAAAGCTGAGGGAGCATGACAAAGCAGCAGATTTGGGTGGTGATAACACCACTTGACATCACAACAGTGTTAAGATCACAAACTTGGAAAAAGGTCTTACTTGTGGAAAAGATCCCACAAAGCTAAAAAAAGTGCTTCCTCACACCTTTGTCGCAGGCCAGGCGGTCTCCTCTGTCCAGGAGCAGGAAACGGGGCGACTCTGGCAGGAGGGGGAGGGTGGTGAGCTGAAGTAACGCAGTGAAGCCATTGAAACCAAGCAGCCACGGCCATCTCTGCTCTGTGCCGAGTAACTCACTGCAAGGGCAACATCAGCTTAACATCATTCAATAGTGGAGCTATCCCACTGTTATACAATGATATGCATCCAAGCATACTCTGGTAAAGTGTTTTGTCAAGTTTAAAGGGACCCAAGTTGTGAAGTTGTAAGGGTTTATTACAATTTGGGTGTTATTTTTGGAGTTTTGCCATCATTCCTATCAATAATATAGTACTCAGCAGTATACCTGAGTTTTAAATCTCCCGTCTGTGGTGACTGGTCAACAGCAACTAGGAGCATGGTGGAAAAACCTAGGAGTAAAGTTTCTGATGCTCCAAGTAAAATCTTGGTGTTCAGAGGAAGGATTTCAGTCTAATAAAAGAAAGCGATCGACGGCGAGGACAAACACGGACTGGCGTGGCTTTTTCTTGTTGGACAGTGCTGAACAAAGAGAAGAGACTGAGGACAGACATGGATGTCGCCTTACTGCTCTTAGACAGGTTGGCATCTGTAAAATATTTGGAGTAGGCATATATAATTATTACACTTACTCTACCTAAATAATGAATTATTATCTTGGAACTGTGGAAGTGTGTTTGTGTAATTACTCTCACTGCCAGAGGGGGGAGACAAAAGTTAACACTACAGGTTCCCAAAAAAAAAAAAAAAACAACACAGATGTAAACCTCATGGTGGTGCCAGAGGAAAAGTCAGGTGATCACCACAATCAGCAGGATTCATTGTTGGGGAACATGGATGTCTGTGCAAAATTTGATGGCAATCTATCCAATAGGGGCAGCTGTGGCTCAGGAGGTGGAGTGGGTCGTCCCACTAATTAGAGGGTCGGTGGTTCAATCCCGGCTCCTCCAGTCTGCGTGTCGAAGTGTCCTTCGGCAAGATACTGAACCTCACCTTGCCCCTGACGGCTGTTCCATCAGTGTGTGACTGTGATGTATGAATGTGTGGGTGAAGGGGTGAATGTGGCAAGTATTGTAAAGCGCTTTGAGTGGTGAGTAAGACTAGAAAAGTATAAAATAGTCCATTTAAAAAAGTCCATTTACCATTCAATAGTTGTTGAGATTTTTCAATCTGGACCAAAGTGATGTGACTAATCCAACAATGGCTATCCTTTAACCCATCCTTTCATTAGGACCCTAAAGTGTTCAAGAATGTTTGCTGTTATTTTCTCCTTGACATTTTGCAGTGATCATTATATAAACTTAGCTTGTTTCTATAGATATGACCTTTTAACATGAAAATGGTTTCAGTGATGATTCATGTGAATGATTTACAAAACTTGTCAACCACCAGATATTTTGTCACACTGTTTATTCCAGGAAGACAATGTTGCAAATCAGTGAGCAGCTTTATGGCAATATTGGATTCACAACACTTTTGCATCAATGCACAAGGCATTGATCTTGCAGGTCTTTAATTCAGTAGATTACCCCCAAAACAGCCATTGTCTATGTTTAAATTGTTTGCCAATTGAGTTTCAATAAAATGTACAATAATGTATGTATTGTACAAAGAAGACACCATGGTCTGTCCACATGTGAGCTGTCATTTGAGCTGACCACCACCTGACCCTTTGACCCCCCTAACAACAACATATGTGAGGCTGGACTCCTCACCTGATCCCGAGCAGCTGACCACTGAACTTCCCCAAGGAGATGAAGGTAGCAACAGTCACACCCACCATCCCTCGCAGCCTCTTGGGGGCACATTCAACGAGGTACACTGTGTGAGCTGAGAGACTGACTCCTAGAGGCATACACAAGGGAATCATACATTCTCAGTGCAGTCAATAACGATCAATAACTGGGTGAGAAATGACCCAGAGAACTTAGAAATATAATAGTCACAAGTACAAATAGAAATCGATTGTCTGCATGGTTAAATTGGAAGCCAAGAGTGATGGGGAAAAAACAGATTTAATAGCTTCCTCAGACAGTAGATTTACCTGAATTGATGCCATAGAGAAATCGTCCCACCATGATCATCTCAAAGGACATGGCTTTCCGACTCAAGAGCATCAACAGAGCTCCAAATATAGCCACAAAATTGTTTAACAGAAGGCATTGTTTTCTGTTGGACAGGGAGAAAGAGACTTCAATGTTTGAGCCTGAAGTCATTGTTAAAAAAAAAACCCCAAAGAAACAGGAAACCTGAGCTAAAAAATGAATTTAGTTTGTGTCTTTTCTGTTCATGTACTAACCTGCCATATTTTGAGATCAGTCGACCCGCTACCAGTGACCCCAGTAACCCCCCGATGCAGAAAATGGACACAGTGAAGGACCAGATGAGAGAGACCTGCCACTGCTCCAAGGCGACACTGTATCTCTGCAGGCACGTTCTGTTCACCAACTCCTTTATAAACTGCAAATATCACATGTACCGTTAGTCTCATTTTCATTTTAGTTAAAGCTTTATCATGTGAGTTTTGTCATGTTTTCTTTCTTTTTTTTTTCAGGTGCCATATAGTTGTCTTTATAGTTGATGTGGAAAGTATTAATAGATTTTTACAAAAAAAAAACTTGTAAATCACAAATGTGTTGACATACTACTATGATTTTTGTAGTAAAGTAGTTCTACTTACATCAGAGGGGGAAGTCATCACAGATATAGAGAATCCATACTGAAACGTCCCTCCAATGCCAGAGACAAAAATGGCAGCGATCACAACAGGGCAATCTAGCTGCAGAAATTAAGCAGGTTTGACAAATCAAAGCACATTTTCGTTTAATATTAAATAACAAATTCTACTTTTCCATTAAAACATTTCCCAAAGCTTACAGTTGTCAGTGTCTGTGTTGAATTATTTATGTTGATTCTGCAAGTTGCAGTTACAGCAAGCACTCAGAGTGTTTAATTAAATGTAGTATCTGGGTTATTTTTTTTTATTTAATAGAGCTCGCTCCGAACCGTGGCAGTCGCACATGTATCCAAGCAGAACAAATGTGAGGTAGACGCTTAAAATAATTAAAAAATGTACCCACCAGGAGCATTAAGTGCTGCAACATGACTGGAGTCTGGTCATTGTCATTTCTGGAGTCTTTACAAATCATTCACACTTTAAACTGCTGCTGCAGACATTTAAACTCTGCACTGAAATGATTAACTTTCTATTCAGGCCAAATGTAACGCAGGATGACAAAGCAACCACCATGTTTGGTAAGTGTGTGTATGTGTGTGAGTGTGTGTCAGTTATGTTTGTGCAGGTAGATGAGCTGTGTGGATGTGGTTTCTGTTTGCTTAAGGATTTTGCCCAACGATGATGAAAGACCTAGGACAGATCATACGAAAGGAGAGTTATTTATTGTCCTGCGTTCTATATAAAGCCTGGGAAACTTGTATTCAACCAGTGAAACAGTGACTTCAACCTCCTGGAAAACTCTGAATCTATAACAATGATCAGTCAGATGAACAGTAGGCGTGAACAAAAATATTCAACACAAGTTACTAAGATAACTTTCTCCCTTCTCCCACTCCATTATAGTCTAACAGCCTTTCACAGGTTAACCGATCCCTTTAGTTTACAGATTAGAATCAGGGATTACATCACACTAAGAAATTACTGCCATTTAATGGAGAATAAAACAGATATATATTCTCACTTGCTTTCTTCCAGAGAGTTAGATGAAAAGATCAAATCCACTGTCATGTCTGTACAGTGAATTTGAAGCTACTACTAGAAGCTGGTTAGCTTAGCTTAGCATAAAGACTGGAGACACTTTGGTTTTTGTATCTATTAAACAAACGAGGTACCCACATGTTGATTGGTGAGTTGTTGAGCCGCTTTCATACATCTGGACAGAGCCAGGTGAGGTGTTTCCCAACTGTTTCCAGTCTGTGTGCCAAGCCAAGATGACCAGCTGCTGGAAGTAGAGTGGTATGGAGCGTTTCATCTAACCTCAGGCAAGAAAGTGAGTATGTTTGTTTCCCAAAATGTTAAACTGTTCCTTCAAAATACATGAAATCCTCTAATAACCCTGCACATGTCATTGTTAGCTGGAAACCTTTAGTGGATTTTGTCCTTGTGCCAAGTTGATGCAAACCTGATTCTAATGAGGCCTGCACTGAACTAAAAACAGAAACCTCCTGCGGTATCACTCCGCATCAGGCAGACTACCCTGCCAGATGTCACACAGCTGACCTCCAGGAAAGAGCTGGTGACGGCTGTCCTGCATCGTCTCCGGGAGGCAGCGGCGGCTTCGAATGACAACACACCCCAGACAGACCACTGAGAGAGAGACTGAAACTTCTAAAAAGCTGTCAGGACTGTTTCCTGCAGGAGATGAAAGCCTTTGCAGCTGCCAGAGAGGCTTTATTTACAGCTCTACAGAAGCTTCTGCGTAAAAAAACAGAAGCATTGTGGGCCATTTTGTACATATCATCAGTATCTCTTTATACACAAGTAAGCCTTATGGAAATAATATTGGCCAACGCCGCACAAATGCAAGTGCAATCACGAGCGAGCACTGATGTATCCACAAAGGTATCATTGTTGACCTCGAATGACTGGAAATCACAACATACACAATTAGTTTAGTGACATTCCTAAGTGATTAAGGTCATACCAGGGACTGAGACAGATTTGACAATAATGGATTGATTTTTATAAAGTTAAATGCACCACCACGATCACCTAGTCCTAACATACAACTGAAATTGTTGAAGATAAAACAATGATAAAGTTAAGACCTTATTTCAATAGCTGTCAATTCTATGTCTACAATAAGTTGCAGGCTGTAGAACTGCTCACTTTCATGATTTATGATTTTTCTTAAGCAGTCAACGTTATTGAGAATCAGAAGCAGATCCATTTTGTACTGTATTTTATTTTGGAGACCCACAGTTAATCAAATTAACCTGACTTGTTTTCACTGTGTTAACTATGTTAAAAGTGCTTGGTTGGCTGAATTCCCCAAGGCATCTGACAAAGTACATCCTGGTGAACAAGTTAAAAAGTGTCATCCTGTTTCTTCAGAGCCAAAAACAACAGAGAAGGAAGAGAGTGAATTAGGGCACTGAGATAGAGATGCACTTTATTGTGTTTGAGGAGGGAAAAGTGACACTAGATACTGATTATAAATGGTAACTGGTGGATATGTCACACCTGACAAAGGCTGAGGAGAAGGATGACTGGTTTTATAGCCACTGAGAACATGGAGAGGAAATGAAAAAGCCTGATCATGGATCACAAACAACAACAACAACAACAACAACAACATACACAAACCTCTGAAGTTACAATGTCCTATTTTTGAAAAGCAAAACAGTCCCTAGATGAGTTAGAATATGTCTGCTAATTTAGGACAGAACTACACCACTGTTATCAAACTCCCTATACTGCAAATTTTACGAGGGTCTGGATCTCGTCAGTAACAACAACATACAGAAAGACCAGCTGTTCAACTGCAAACCAGCTGAACATCGCCTGCTTTATTGTTGGATAGAAGTTATTTTGAGCAGCTGTGAGTCTATTTGTCAGACCGCCCACTGTGAGCAAAACACAGAGATGTGTGTTCGCTTCTCTTTAAAGCTTCCTGTAAAGCAGCGACTGCAGCTCCAGCCACCTGCCCAGCATAAAACTCCGATGTGTGGAAGACACCCTGAGAACTGTAAAGATCACTGGCTTTAAAGCAAAACTTCAAACATGAAGAAATAACACATCCTTACTCTTCTCATGAAAAGACATGTATCATAAATGTTGATTTCTCTGAGAATTACATCTGTAAATATAAATCTGAGATCCAGGCAGTCCAATTCAGTGCATCCCATGCATGGATGGATTGCCACGAAATTTGGTTCAGGGATTCATGTCCCCCTCTGTCATAAACAAGCCATGGTCAGGAGCGCATATTGGTTTATGACCAGAGCCTAAAGACTGTTGCGAGCTGCCCAGCTTAATGGAAGTGCGACATTAATCACTGGAGTATGCCTTTAATGAGGCCAGCTAAACTGTTTCAAAACTTTCTTCCTAGAGACAGAAAAGACAAATACTAAAATGTCACTTCATCATTTTCATGGAAGCTATTATTCATTTCTCCATCACAATTATCACAATGGCATTTACGGCATTTATCCAAGTATTCATAAAGTTTTGACTTATACATAGCGTCTGGAAACTGTTTATCCACAGCAGATTATATTCATATACAACAGCACCTTGGAAGTGTGTCGATTAAACTATATTTGATATTTCAATATTTGATGAAATTAGCGAAAAGCTTTAGAGTACTTGGTACAGTATGACAAAGTTCTGCTTGAACACCCCCCAAAATTTTAGCTGTGACTTATCTGTGAAGCACATTATAAATCAAGCTTGCCAAAAACATGATCCCTCTGTCACTCTCGGAGTCTCTTGCATTGACGTTAAATCTGCCATGAGGTGGCAGTAGCACAGCTGGTATTCTCAGCACGTGTCTCTGAACAAACGTGTATGTATCTCTCAGTCTGGGCTCTTTGTTTCAGGCCATCAGAGAAACACTTGGCAGCAGAAACAGACACTCAAGGAGTCGTGCCAAACTTGTAAGGTCCTCCCAAGTAGACAGAGAGTCATGGTAACGCTTGATCACGATGAATAATGAATGGCTCACAGGTTCACTTTACAAGGAGCTTTTCAGGTTCAGACACATCCTCACTATATTCTCATTATGTGAGGGTGAGCTGCAGTCTGGGCAGCGTGACTTATACCAACTGATGCATCCGCAACTTCTGACTCTGCTGAATATTTCCAGAAAGTTAATATACTCTGCTCAAGACATTTCAAATGCAGTTGAAGCTAAACTTAAATAAACATGAACACAACATATCGCGACTGTCATTGTACTTACAGTATCATAGGCAGAGCACAGAGACTTCAAGCTCCAGAAATGCTCTTAGAGATAAATTAAAACTGTATTTTCAACTTTTCAAAAGTAATATGCAATGAAGTTGCCCTGAGCAAACATTTTGGCAAAAATGACAGTGATAGTCTCACTAAGATTCATACTTCCAGACATGTGGCTTTAATGTTCACATCATTATTTAAACATTTTTAGCCATACTAGCGGCATGACACTAGGGATCGCAATGTCGATCAGTTGCTCAAGATTGACATGATTGAAATTAAATTTTGCATAGATATTTTGTGGTCCCAGAGGATGAATTATAATGATTTTGGTGTTCCCTTGACCTGTCCTCTAGCACCACCATAAGGTTGACATTGGTGGTTTTTGAAATGTCTCAACATCAATTGGGCGGATTGCCATGAAATTTGGTTCACACATTTATGTTCCCCTTAAGATGCACTGTATGGTGAACACTCAACATTTCACTTTGTCCAGCACTTTGGTTTATGACCAAATACTTTCAACTATTGCCTCAGCTCTTTGTGTTTTAGTACTAATTAGCAAATGTTAGCATTTGCTAACATGCCAAATTAATATGGCCAGGATGGTAAATATTATACCTGCTGATTATACCAGCATTTTAACATTGTCTGCGTGAGCATGTTAGCATGTTGACGTTAGCATTTGGCCTCACAGATCTGCTAGCATGGCTATAAACTCTTAGCCTTGTTATCTTACTGTAAGGCTCAGAACCTAATGTGGCTACTGTATAAGAGCGACCTGGAAAAGTTTGATTTAACATTACGGGTTTTTATCTGTCTCTTGACAGATGTTAGAGAAATACTCTTCTTATTTCACCAAACCGCATGCAGCTGCAACATGATGTGATGGGCTAATGGGTTACAAACTAGAAGAGATCAAAGAGCCACAGAGGTGAAAGATGCAGCTGGCGTCAAGACTTTGGGATAAACCATCATCAGTGTAGCTCTGCTCAAAGCGGTTAGTAAGTATACAGTACCTGAGCAATGCTATATTTCTGTGCACATGATTTGTGGTTATCTAAAATGTCAAAGACTCACGCATTCAAGTTCTCTTTGTGAGGCGCACACACAAGTGTACACACAAAATTCAAGGATAAAACATGCGGAGCTTGTCAAAGTTGTCCTCAAAGTGCCAGTCATGAGGGATATGTTTTCTAATCTCCAGTGGCAGGAAGCAGAGTGGTACAGCAGAAGACAAAACAAGTTTAATAAAAGAATTTTGCAAGTATTGATGTTAATAATAATAACGCTGAGAAATGTCAAATGTGCTTTTGTGAAGTAACCAGACGATCTTCTCGTCTCAGCAAAGTGACACCAGTTAGAAAACACACTTCTTACTTTGTGTGATGCATTCATCTTCAGAGTCACCTGGCCATAAAACACACCTGTGTATAAGGTAACAAAGCAGACAGACCAATTATGCTGTGAATTCCTGCCCATGCATGCAGGTTTTTTGCCCATGCGCCGTCTTACAAATGACAAATTTACAAATGAACCAGCACGGCGGCAGTATATCACTCTGCTCATGGAAATAAACATGAAACCTGAGAGTCAAAATCCCACATTGTGTATCGTGCCATCATGCCCTTGAGCGTGGCACTTAAACCAGATTGCCAGTAAATCTCCAGCTCAACACAAATGGCTCTTCTGTCAGGTGTGACGCGCCTAAAAGCCCTCTGGATTCAGGTATCAGGGACATTAGAGGAGGAATTGGAGTGAAAACAGGTGCAGGATGCTGCTGGAGGGCAAGTTTCTCACTCAAGTCAGGTATCCACTGTCCATATGACTCACAGCTAAATAAATCATGTTCAATTAATTTCCAGCACAATGGAGACAGGTGACATTGGATTTTTGGTGAAACTTGCAGGAAAGGATAGATCAGCTACACCTAACCTTTAGACAGCATTTGGTAATATTGTGCATTTTTTTAATTTATGTAATTATGTTTTTGTAAGTTTACTTTCATTGCTTGTATGTTATTTATTTATTCAATTGTTATCTGGCTGAATTAATTTACCTCAGTGATGTTTCTGTTTTAATCTGTCGTGAAGCGACACACTTGTTGAAGCGGATTGTGGCTTTGCTTTGAAAGCTACTGTATAAAATAAATGACTTCATGTGTTCATGTACACACACATTACCATGGCATAAATGATTATGCATGTTCAACTGGAGTGTGGACACTTTTAGTAAAGACTGCAACACAAAGAGAGAGAAAATGTTCTGCTACTATGGCAAATATTATAAAAGACTTCACTTCTAATTTTAGCATTTGCTGTTTGTATTTGTTCAAAACATACTTCGTAGGCTATATGTCATTTGTAATAATATGTGTGATCATTTATTTAGGGGTTAAGAATACAGAATGTGTGAAGACTGGGTGAAACAAAGCATTCAACCTGAACCCAATTTGTATTAAAAAAAGTATGATAACGCTATTGTTCATTTAACGTGTATTTTGTCATTTTAACTGTCTAAAATTATGTATTTATTCTTGTAGGCTAAGTCTCTTTTTAATTTTAGAGTTTGATCAAAATGTTATTTCTTCTTAAGTTAAGTGGGCAGTGGTAAACAAGTATTAATTATTCTTATTGGTGTCAACTTAAACTACTGGCTTGTATTGGCTTGCTTATTCTGTAGGTAGGTGTGAAGGGAAAGCTTGCACCAGGACAACAAATTTATGAACAGGCCCATTATCTCCAGAGGTTATGTTTTTACTCGTGTCTGTTTGTTTGCCAGAAAACAAACAATTTGAACCAATTTGCACCGAACTTCTTGGAGGGACTGGGCATGAGCCAGGGTAGAACCCATTCAATTTTGGGGCAGATCCAGATCACTTACTATGAAATTGAATTTTTTTTTTCTATGTAGTCTGGTATATTTTTTTTCACACTGGCCTTGCCGGAGGTCTGTGCTCTCTGAGTGCCGTTCTAATTTTATGTATGATCATGCAATTGTTACTGATGTGTTGGTGTTTTACATCGCGCTCTACAGTGTTTCCACTGTTCCCAGATTTACATTGTTGTTGTATAATTAGTTATTAAGAGTGAATGCAGTTTGACCATAAGTGATGTTGTATGCATGCCTGGTGAGCTGCTCTCCCGTGTGAGTGCAGAATGTAGTCGTGGCAAGTATCCCTTACTCCTCCTGTTCTCTACAGTCAGAAAACTGAATTCTAAATCACAGGCCAGAACACGCAAAACATTATGCAATGCCGCACTTTTGTGATAATGATCAGAATAAATATACCCTCAGCTAACTTACAGGTCAGACCACATGATATCACTCGAATAATGAACACCATAAACCCCATAGAAGGCTGAATGCAGAAGCTTTTCCCCAGCGTTTTGACAAAAGTTGCTGTATTTGCATAAATATGGGGGAGGGTAGAGCTGTCAGTTTTAAGACTGTTTTAATTGTTCATCCTGACATTACAACTGTAATGGCTTATATAATGTAATAAAAGTATACAGATGGATGATTGAATTGTGTGTACAATTTGCTGCAGAACTTCCATCTCATTAAGTCTCATGTTGTTCAAATATTCAAATATATAGTCCTGGTGTTCATTTAAGGGTCTATTGAGCACCTAGCAGCCATACAGAAAAGGGTTTTGTTTCAAAAGGAGGAGAACAAACTTTTAACAGGATGATTTACCTGCTGCTTTGGACAATTGTCAAAAGACCAGTGAAAAAATATTGATCTCAATAGATTCACAACTGCATATAGTACAAACTGCTGAAGTATTATGGATAAGATGATGAATAAACCCTTCATTTGCAATCATTCGCAGTCTTGCAAGCACCTAGCACCATTTAGGATCTTGAACTCATTCATTGCTTTGATCATCTCATCAAGAGTCTCAACTGTGCTGTCAGAGTCATCTGAGGCCTTGAAGTTATTAAAAAGAAGCACTGGCACTCAAGCAAAATGAAACCTCTGCTCATAACAATACCATAACAAAAGCAATCTCTCACCTATCATCATAGGAATTCAGAAGCAATCAATGTTCTTCAAAGAACATAAAAGTTTTTTCTAATAGTAAAATGTACAGGAATTTGTCATGGTGGCATTGGTGCAAAGATATTGATAACTTTCAGAGCTACAGTACAGGAGGGACAGGTGAAAGAGTGCCTCAATATAATTTATGTCTCTGAAGTGGAAAACTGTCCGAAAGGCATCTGTGAAGGTTCTCAGTCATCCAGGTCATGGTCATCCAAGAAAAGTTCAATTCAGGGCAACTGGAATTGGTTGAAGATACTTAAAGATGAGATGAGAGATGAAACATCGCCCAGTATCTACAATGCATTTTCAAGTATCCACAACCAAGTCCAGTTGCCCTTGATTCAACTTTTCTTGGATGTCTGAAAGGTGCTTTTTCACATGGGAGACTCACAGTAAGAAGGTTGGTAAAGAACGGCCACAACTCATTGGAAGAACCTATTGAGGTCAAGAATGTTCTTGGTGTTCTTTAATGGGCTGGTACCTTCACCCAAGGAAAACTGGGAAATTACTGCTGAGCTTCTAAGTGGATGTTTCTTGCAACCTAAGCAGGCTGCTCACTTTGCGACTTGCCTTAGTCCACATTTTTCTGCCTACTTGTCAGTATGATCAAAACACAGTCCAGTAGGTAAACACATGGCGTTGCGGAGAAAAGTGGTGCTGACTCTGTAATTGTGTGAGGCAACATTATGTTTCCCTTTCAAGGTACATCAGAAGGAGAACGGAGAGAGCTGCAAGCTCACAATTCAACTTTTTTATTTAGGAACTGAAAAATCTGCATTTTGGTACACGTTGCCTTCTGCAGGATTAAACCCACACTTGATCTGATGGACATTTATAGTCTATACAAATGAATAACAATTCAGGATCGGAACAGGCTGCTCAAATCTATAGCTATATCTAAACTACAGTATTCAATAGGAATCAGTGAACAGCTAACAAAGTAAATAGAATTACTGATTCACGGTTGTATGCCTCTGCCACTCAGAGTAGTTTCAGGTTACATCCTTGTTTATCCAGAATCATATATAAAATATTAACCAATTGTGTAAAAATGTGTCATAATTGCTGTGTAGAGTCTTAATTTATTGCTAAAAATGTGTTTTGTGAGGTGACCGTGACATTTGACAACCAAAATATAATCAGTTCTTCCTTGAGTCCAAGTAAAGATTTGTCCCTTGAGTTTTTCTATTGATAGAAATTTTAATCTCAGTGATCCTCAGTATCATTCTTTTACTGTACATTTCTACATTTATATTTAAATATTCTACTGCATGTGGGGTTTGAGTTTGTAATCTTGATTGGGATGTATCATTGAATCCTCTAGACTTTTGTTTTTTTCTACTTTTCTATGTTTTTCTACTGTGTATTTTTTTTGTGATTTTGTATTATTGATTCCTTGTTTCTATAGCTATAGATGTATGGATGTTGGAGGCTTCACTTTGACTATGAATAACCTCTCTGTATCTTCTATTTGATTTGAAACACCACTCCCACTCTACACATCCCATCTGAATTAAATGTAGCTTAGTCCTTAAAAGATGCACCAATATATCAGTTTGTAGAATAATGAATTAAAAGTTATCGTGTTAGCCTTTGTGAGCCAGCAGCACACTAGAATAGTAGAGTTTTTCTTCTCTTTTAAGTGCACTGGCATGTCAGTCTCCACTTTCAATTCCACCACCAGGGGGAGCAATAACCAGCTCCACAATAACACAGACTATAAATGAATAATATGTATATGACGAATATGAATGCACTTCTTATAATTATCCCCATGACCATAAATCTTAAACTGAAAGAAATTCATGAACACTGTGGTGAGGCTCATCACAGATCTTCCTGATTCAGATCCTCTTTTTTGAAATAATATCATATGTTCTGCTTTTTAATGCACTTTTTATAGCTTGCTCCTTTTCCTATATTCTAATGTATATTAATGCTCTTCAGTAACCTTTATTGTTTTTTTTTACATGTACACAGGTATCCCTTGTGAATGAAGGGATGAAATGAAGTCTCAATCTCAATAGGACTTATATGAAAAATTTGACATTGAAATGTCATTTTTAAACGCCTATGAGCAGTAGTAATAACAGTTACCAAACAGCTTTAATTCAGCTCCAAAGAGTTTTAGACTTAATAAACATCAAATGTAGTAATCAGATTTTACACAGTAACACAATTTTGAAATGAGCTCAGCAGAATATGAGATATTTTGTAATGTAGTTTTGCAGTACATTGTATGATGATAATGTGAGGAAGTCAAAGGCTATCAAGTGTTTGAAAAAAGTCTACTTTGGGTGGACTACGATTTACCAAGATATCCGGAAAATAACTACATGATTGAGATGCATGTTGCCAGGTAATACCGTCTAGAATGATCATCATTCAGCTTATATGAACGGCTCTCCAGCCGTATTTTGTCTGACTGTGTCCCACAGAGCAACGACACAGCTCAAACATTAACCGGATAGGACGGATACCGTTTGTCCATCCTGTGAGCGATATGTGTGTTGAATTTATAAACCCTGTGTTCATTCACCGGGACTCCACACACACACACACATAGAAGAGAAGAAGGAGAAGCTTCCGCCTAGAGAAGGTGGGAGGTGTCAGGTGGTATGTGTATCCAGCCAATCAGGAGTAAGTGCGCATTGCGATCCTGTGCAGAAGGATTGTTTTATTAAAGGGTTGGTAGTGATCAATGGGCGAGTGGAGCTGTCCGCGGTGCTGAAAGTTACTTCATGATGGACTGCCCTTCAGCACCATGGACAGCTCCACTTTCATCACTCCCATTCAAAAACAATACACGAGCCTATATTCATCACAAAATATTAAATATATAAATTTTAAATCAGCGTCCAACTTTACACTTGTTTAGTTTTTCATGGATGATGAGATGAGATATATATAAGAAAACGAGAACTTTACGACTCCAATGCAGCTGTGGCAAAGAAAGCCTTATGAACGAACTGTGCAGCTCTGACTAAAATCCCACTACAAATACAAAAACATAACTCCAATATAGCCTAACAGCCCTAAGACTAAATTTGTTGCTGCTGCAACGCCGGGACGTGTGGATGATTGGGTTTCGGGCTTTGGTTTATGCCCCCACAGCTGCTCAATCTCGGGCAGTTGGCTGTATTTCCTCAGGGTGATATAACTCTTCTACTCCATTAATAACGCAGCCACCAGCGGTCACATCAATCTGTGGCTGCAGACACAGGCCCCGGTCATTTAAGTGCTACAGGCCTGCACGGTCACATGGTCGACGGCCAATGAGCTGAATGAAATCAGCACCTTGTAAATCAACGGTTGCAGGGTGTTTCCTGTGAAGTCGATAAATGGGAAATCAGTCAGGAATTTATGAATAGATTGATATGCGTTGTTTGCAAAAGCTAAATCACACCTGTGAGAATGGCATATCTTAAAGTGCTGAAATGTATTGGTGAAGTGATATGTAACCACAGTAGGAGAAAATACACCTTCTGTGTGTTTTAATTTATACTTTTAAATGTATTTATATTTTTTATTCCGTTTGTGGCTACAGTTTCAGAAAGAAGTGAAGTAGTTTTTGTCAAAAGCTCAGTTTGGTGTAAAAAAAAGTGCTGGTAGATCTCCAAATTTAAAAAAAAAAAGAAAAGAAAAGAAAAAAAGAGAGAGAGAGGCAATAATTCTGTAGTTTTTGTTGATCCTGATGAAATAAGGCTGGGCTTCACATCCCATGGTTGCAACCTTTTCATGACGTCGAGCCAGTTGTTTTGGTCCCCTCTGCCCAATCGGAGGATCCTCTCACATTCTACCGGAGCCGAAATGGGTCTATTCATGCAGCGGCACTGTCCTCCCGTAAGTACCATAACGCCCTTCGTCGGGTGCTCTGTGGTACCCGACTGCTGCTTTAAACAGCAGCACTGACATGGAAACCCCTTTGCAGCTGCAGAACGATTTCTTTCCAGAGCAGCAGTTCCAGCACTGTAAGTACCAGCACTACTGCGGGCGGGAGGATCGGCTCGTCAAGCAGCACGACCAATGCTGCACCTGCAATAACTGCACCTGCGATGCGAGAAAAAGCCTCGTCTTTCGCGGGACGTCGCCGACCACTGTGGGAACTTTAAGGACACCTTCGGAAACGTCTTCGAGGCAAGGTTGCCAGTACAGCGTCTGCGAGTTCACACCCTCTAGTCATGGTAGTTCATCCAGACATCATCATCCTCACCATCAGCAGCAGCATTGCCGCGATCGGCAGCGGGGCAGCCTGGGCAGCAGCCACAAAGACAGTAACTCCTACAATGAAATAGCCATGAGCAGCTGCAGATACAACGGCGGCGTAATGCGGCCGCTGAGCAACTTGAGCTCGTCCCGCAGAAACATACACGAGTTTGATTCCGAGTCCCAGCCTTTACAGCCCATCTCAGCCGCAGATGCGTCGGACACTCTAGTATCCAAGCCGGAGAATAATTCCACCACCCTGATGCCTTACGCATCGGGAGACGGAGGGGGAGGCTGCAGCCACAGCGGCGGTAAATCGGGTAAAAAGAAGAACCAGAACATTGGGGAAAAGCTCGGGCACAGGAGGGCCTTGTTTGAGAAAAGGAAGCGGCTCAGCGACTATGCTTTAATCTTTGGGATGTTTGGGATCGTTGTTATGGTTATAGAGACTGAACTCTCATGGGGAGCCTATGGAAAGGTGCGTATTTACCCATGCCGCGCAGTCCCGTCTAGACCTAGAGTTAATTTAGTGGCATGCGACTGAGGGAGCGAGCCGTTTAAATTAAACAACTTCTGTCAAAAGTGTTAAAGACAAACAGTCACTTTAGCAGCACAAGTCTGAGCTTATTATAAAGTATCCCAGTTAGTCACATTTCCAGTCACATGTAGGCCAGAAGGCCCACTGCTGTCCAACCATGAAGGGGAACCCCATAATATAAGAAGATATCATGTCAGCATTTGTTGCAGTGCGCCTTACCAAACTGAATTTTTACTTACTTTTATGTGTTTTTTTGCCCAGATGTTTGTCACACAAGTAACAGCTGCTTTACCATATAAGAATGTGATTTTATGTCATGATGCTGTGTGTTGTTTGGCTTTAGTGTTGTTGCTCTTTTCCAGGAGTCCCTGTATTCATTAGCTCTAAAATGCCTGATAAGCCTTTCTACAATCATTCTCCTGGGGCTGATTATCATATACCATGCCAGAGAGATACAGGTAATGTTGCAACACTTTCCTTATTCTTTAACTGATGTTAGAGGGTCATCTTACCATATGTCATCACATTTCATAAATACTAATATTTAGCTATAAAAGTGCACTTTATATGATAGCCAATAAGTTTTGCAGATTATTCCTTTAAGTATTAGAAAAGATGTTTTTTACTGATTATCCATATGCCTGTGTAAGAAAGTGATTTCTCTGCAGCATGGGGCAGTGTAAATATTCAATGAAATTATATTTGCAACATGAACATTTTGGATGGCTTTGACAACTTTATTTATTTTCACTTTTCATCATTCTTAGGATAAAAACATCTCATGTTTGTTCTATAACTATAGTGTAAATAATACTGTAATTGCACAGAGGTTTTTGCACTGTAGATTGTAGTGTTTTGAAGCCACATTACTAGTTCATTATACATTTTGATAAGATTTAGAAACCCCTCACAGTGTTCAGTGGATGGATATAGATCGTCAAGCTCCCCTGAGACGTTTCAACACTTGTACAGTTTTATGACCCTGCCTCAGAGCATTGTTGCATTACTTACAGTTCCTCCTGCGCTCCAGCACTCGTGTCTTTGTTAAACAGCCACAAAATTAATGGCGCCACTTTCTGCAGGGTGAACGTATGTTTTCAGAAAGCTTTCTTTTCTTTTTTAATTAAATCAGCTTAAAAGGAAAACTTGAAAAGAAACACGGCTCGAGCATTTTTTATGCTGTTTAATCATGTTAATGGATTTTCTGACTTTTAAACAAGATGGTGATTTTTGAAAATGCCTTCAGATAAATTAATATGAGCTGATCCATCTGTTTTCATCTTCATTCTTTTTCTCTATTAAGTCTTAGATTCAAGATGTAGAGTGGGCTTTTTGAGATACAAAAAAAAATGCCACATTTGGATAAAACATTAGGTTCTCATCTCTTGCATTAAAGGTTGCATTAGTCACAGTATATTCATCAGTCTTGTTGGTATATTTAGGACTTACAAGTCCCAGGGGAGTATCAGTCATTGAAATAGCCAAACAGTAAAACGTGTCGCCCCCTTCAGATGTCTCATTGTAAACCTTTCTTTATGAGGGATGATAGAAATGCACAGACATCATTACCATATTTCAATGCATAACAAAAGCGTTTTCATTTCCCTTGCAGACAGCTCCCAGTAGCTGTTTATAAATTAGAAAGCATACTGTAAGTTTGAATGAGTATCATATTCATTCTTCCCTCCCTCTGCCTCCACACCTTTTATTCTAATTCTGTGTAAATTAATCAATTCATAAACTGAGCTTTTTCACCTCTTGCTTGTACAAACTTTCCTTGATGCTAAATACTGTAACGATTCAGTTGTGACTAATATATTGCAAAGGCGCATTCCTCGTCACAGCGGGTTTCATTTAGTTGAGTTTGATAACAGATTGTGTTAAATCGGTAGTCGTGCGTCAGTCCTAGGTTTACGGTCCCTGTTCACATTAAACCAGTGAAATGCTTAAGCACTGAATTATGCTACATAGTTTTGGTCACAGTTGACTGTATATTCCTATATTGTGACACAGAAACACAGGCGATGATACCCAGTTTTACAAAGTTTGAACCCTCTCTTTTACACATTAAAAATGGCTGTGAAGCAACATGATTTCCTTCATTACAGATGAGCTGAAATGCTCCTTTTTGCTCTAAAACTAGCTTTTCTTTCCTTTCCTTTCATTGTCAGCAGCTGCACATTTGCCCCACAGCAAGGCTGCTCAGACCTCTTTGATCCAGACTCCTCTGACACTCACGTCAATATCCAAAACATGTTTCACCCTAGATAGCTCTCTCTTCACGAGGAAGACATTTTCTCCTTTGTTGACCTAGAAAACCTTATTAAGGCAATTGTTTGCCTCAGAGTTGATTACTGCAATGGACTTTTCACCACATATCCTCTCCATAGTCATTTATATACAATTTATTCAAAGCCTGAACACTCAAATGAATCAGAAAACATCATCACGTCACTGCAGTCTTAGTCACTCTTCGCTCTAAAGTTGATTATAAGGTCCTTCTTCTAATTCATCAAGTCCTTTGGAACAAACTATCAGCCAGTTCCTGGAAACTTATTATTTAAATCAAGCTCATAGTGTTTATACTTCAACTTCCACCACACCAGCTGCTCCTTTCCTTCCCTGCCTAAGGGGCCTTTGTGCCTGTTGTTGCTAGTCTGTCATTACTTGGTTCTTGCAGGCTGACATATGCGCTTGCACACACAGACACACACAGACACACACAGACACACACAGACACACACAGACACACACAGACACACACACACACTCATTCTAAATCTATCTTACTAATGACACAGACATGCACACACAGCGGCGTTGAAATGTGTGTGTTCCCTTCACATTTTCTCTGTGCTTCCGCTGTTTGCTGCTCAGTCCAGGCTTTTGTGACAAACTAATTTGATCAAAAGACGTCAACTGAAAAGAAAAAAAAAAAAGTGATTTGAGTTCATGTGAAAATGTGATTTTGAAATGTGCCGTGTTAAATTTAAAGACCAGAATTCAGCCTCAAAGTGTGAAATATCACATTGTCAGGTTGACACAGGGCTAAATGAAGACTGAAATGAACCCCTACAAATGAAAAGCCTAACTTGTGATTTATTTTTGTCAGTGATAATGAGGTATGCAGTTGAAAATCTCAATTGCAAGTTGTCCAGAGCTCAATGTGACAACTTTCTTATGTTGCGTTTGACCAATAGACACTACCAAACCTAAAGATATTCAGAGATATTCAGTTCACAGTGATATAAAACAGAGAAAGGCAGCAAATCCTAACAAAACAAACCCTGGGAGAAGCTGGAACAAGGGTGTTTGGAATTTTAGCAACCAAGAGTTATGTTCATTATAAATTAATCTCAATTAACCAAATAATTTTCGGCTTTGTGAAACACAAGATAACAGCGAAAAATGTCCATCACAATCACACAGAGCTCAACGTGGCATCCTCAAACGTCTCGTCTGAGGATTTATCTTTTACACTCCATCATGTTTTAAAGGTTCTTCATACGTTTTTTACATTATTTTATCTGTTAGATAAATGCATAAAGTGGAGTAAAATGTGCAACATTTTGCTCTGAAATACATTGAGGTAGAAGTAGAAAGTGTTAAGTAGTTGAGGTCATGTACTTGGCTTTTTTTTCCCCCACCACTGATAAACTGGTGGAGTGTCCCTTTAAATTGTGGCTCTCTGACATTGAATTTCACTTAACCAAACACAAACCCAGTGATTATTTGACTCCATGTTTATTCATATTATCACCTGGATGAAACATAGCACCAGAGATACTTTTAACACTCACACTGACCTCTGTTGTGCTCTTCAGTCTAATGTAAAATCCCTGGTTCGCGACCCTCACTTTGTTTTTTGTTCAAACTCTAAAATGAGGCCAAATTGTTGGTGATATTAGTGGAGTGCTTTCTAAAGTGCACTTTTCCATGTTGGAAATTTTGCTCCTGCAGTGAAATAGATTATGCATGCACATCCATGTGTACTCACAGATGCCTGTCAGATGCAGAGGCATAAGTCAAGATGATGAAGTATTTCTCCACCACTTCTAGCCCCTTAAAACTGATTTACTTGTCAAACTCGGTAAAGACTGTGGCCTCTCATTTTTACATGGTATAACAACGGGACGTCAGAGTGACTGAGAACTCGAAAGGTCAGATCAGAAAGGATAGATGTTGGACCCTAGCTTTCGTTTGAATTGTTGAGGGACACATCTGCAGTGGCAGTGACAGGTGACACAGAACCAAGTGCATTAACAGAGGGAGACAGTGTGTCCATGTTTTGCTCAATGTCCTTAGGTTTGTACCAGCATGTATAATTAGGAGACATAATACGCTTCTTTGTACATACTGCTGTCATTCAAAATTCTGAAGCACATATGCTTTTATACTTCTCCTTCAAATGTTATCGGCCTGATTTAGTCCCAGTAATGTCTTTTGTTGACAGCTGGCGATCTGCCTGAGGAATTTTTAGACGTTTTTAGTTTAGTCGAGTTTGCTGTGTTGGCAGGCAGCGACTTACTGTACGAGTGGAAAGGGAGAGGTTGGAGTCTGAAGCTCCTTCCTGACTTTGATTTGTCATTGTCAAAGTCTGATATGAGCTATGAGCTGGGAGCATCTTCCTCGTCTCACGGCTAAGATGGTTGATGAATTCACCTTTTCCTGAAGCAGACAGAAACTGACATTTTGAAAGTTTTCTCTTCTTCTCACATCAAAGGCCTCTTGCCGAGGGGCATTTGTGTTAAGGCCATTGCTATGTCGCTGTACCTTGTGATGACAGTTCTGCTGAGTTTTCTCAAGCTAATGCAAAACGCTTTGGGGCCTGTTCTGTCTTTGATGTGTACTTTTGTGATAAAAGTCAGCACTGATGTTTCACAGTCGCCCAGTATTACATTTTACAATCTGCAGAAAAGATAAAATAACAACACATCGCTCCAACGCTGTGCCAGCGAATCCTGCCAAAGCCAAACTTGGCCGTGCTTGTCAGACCGCCCCTGGGTGGTGTGTATGTGTGAGAGATATGGTGTAACTGCAGGAGACGCTCTGCATTTCTCACAGTGAAATCTGTCCTCTACCTGAGACTCCAGACCGGAGTCAGATAACCACCACTGGCTGGTGACCTCAGTGTTTTCACTGAACATACAGGCTTTCAAGGGCAGAGACAGCCTCCCAAAGAGTTGAGCATCCTAAAGATTATTTATTGATGGCATTTACGAAATTGTGCCCTGCATGTGGCTTTAAACATGCAGCAAATTTTAGATTATTAATGTAGGCGACTTGGACACAACTGCAACAGTCTAAAGAAAGATTTATAAGGGCTTTTACTTTGGCGCAGAGAGGTTAAAATGACTTTGCTTGAAGAGAGGAATGTATATGCAAATGTGAAACTTAATTTCAGAAACAAAAGCAAACTGCAACAGCTTCAGATTTACTCAGCAAAGTGGCCTCTTAGTGGCTCACTTTGATATCATAAATAAAGCATTGCATTAATGTCTAATTGGGCTGAACCTCTCAACCTAATTCACTAATGAGATTGAGCGATTTCATTCTCAGTGACAAGATATATGTTCCCATCTCCACATTACACAGATTAAATATTGAGCTGGACTCCATTAGTTATATTGAGCGTGGTGAAACCAGTAACCAACCCAGCTAGCATCGCTGTTGAGCTCCTTGGAGACTGCACAGTATAGAGGCAGGACAAGCGGCAGGCGGGGAATGATCTCAGGACAAATTCAACTGCATCATCTCTCAACCTGACATAAATGAAACTGTCACATGATGAGCAGAGGACATGCACTCTTACTGATTCGACTGTATCTTATTATCCGTCAAAAAACAAGCTGAATATCCAAGAAAAATCATCTGGATTTATCCTCATTCAGAAATAACTGCCGTAATGTTTGTTCTCTGAGATCTGTGGCACGACGCAGGAGTTTCATGTGTGTGCTTTTTTATTTAATGTCACTGTGAGGATACAGTGACGGCATTTTGGCCAATTGAGACTTAAGACTTAGTTTTAGGGTTGAGGTTAGGATGTGTCCCCACATGTACAGCGGGACAAACGTGTTTATGTGTCTCGGTCTGTGCGTGTCTATATAATAAATGAGGGGTTATAAGGGCCACATAAGGCACATAAAAAATTAATGAAAGAAATAAAAGGGTCAAATATATACTGTTTTTTTTTTCTCACCTTTCAGTTGAGGTATCTGGTCATGCAGATAGGTTTTGGTTTAAAATGTGATTAAATTTAATTAAATGTAACAGTTGTGTGGCTTTAGGAAAAAGAATATTACAACTCTTGGATAATTCACCACAAAATTATGTACAGAAATTCATGTTCCCAAGACAATGAGGCTTACTGACTTTGGTGATCCCCTGACTTTTCCTCTAGCGTGACCGCTGCGTTGACACTTTTCGTGAACTTTGCGATGGTGCGAGCAGCACAGAGGAAATTCCATTCACCTCCACTGTCCTCGGGTGAGGGCAGCATTCTCTCTCAAAACCTGGACAGGAAAGTGAGAAAATATGTTTGTTGTAATTTAGATCCTTTAAGCGACTAACTCATCATTAATTAGTAGCATTTGTCCGTGCCCTTTACACTGTGATCAGTATTTTTATCACAGTTTGTGTGAGTTGGACAGATGTGATTTTCTGAGACCATACCCCCTTACTAGAATTTTACTAGAACTGTCTTTATCATTTATTGATTGTTTATCCTCCTTGCTTCAGTCAAAGGCAGTATTACAGGTTGACAGGGCTGAGAGGTGTGTTTGATTAAGGCATCATTTTTATTTTGGCTGTTGTGGAAAATGATGGTGTCTCTGTGCACACAGCTTCTTGATTTATATATCTACCAAAATGCAATTAAACAATTGCTCACAAAAAAATGTATTTGGGTTCAGATATTTTACGACATGTTTCACGTTGCTTTGACAATCAGGATTTCATGTGAATTTTGAAACTGCAGACTTCTAAGTTGCTTTCAACCTTTGTAGACATGTGTTTAGCTGTTAGTTCAATTTTAAAATCCCTTTTACTCGTGGTGTTTAAATTATTTGTCAGCCTCCTGTAACTAATTTAAAGGCTTCCTGACTCGTCAGCTTTTTTAATTTCCTGACTCTTCAGTATCTTCCTCTGTAGCATATTCTGACATGATGTAAACCACACAGTTTAATGTTTTTTCCACTGGAGATGTTGGTTCCCCCACCTCTCTGTCATAACTGCTGGTTCTGCTGCTAGCATGGAATATTTGATGCTCTGAGGTAAAGGGCCCTTGAGTATTGTATTTCAGGTCATCCATTACCATAATTGCTTTTACCCACCAAGTAGGCTTTCCTTATGCAACCTGCGTTTAAATGTTTAATTACATTGTTTTGAGGTAACAAACTTTGTAACTGCTTTTGACAGGACAGGTTTGTTGTTTAAAATGTAAAATAAAACGCAGCTTGTGCTGTGTGCAAACAATAGATTCAGCTGCTTTCAGAGACCTAATTCTGTAAGTAAGAAACCGTGGCAGAGTGGAGTCACAGCTTGCGTTTCCGTGTCTACATTACACTCACTTGGAAAGCTGAATAAGACGAGCTGTGGTTAGAGTTACACACTTCTCTGACACATGTCAGTTTGTTAAAGGAGCTCGGTGTCACTCATTTGATATGAACAACTGCCTCTGAAAATTTAATCCATGTGTTTTCTGTGTTTGGGGGAAACTTTGATTGTAGCTTTTAAATAAATATAAATGAGCTGCGGAGGCTTTGTGGGACAGTTGTGCCGTTTGTTCGGGGACATGTGTTAGCTGTAGCTTGCTCTGTTTATGTTGTTATGTGTCAGATCACTGACAGCTGATATTTCTTGTACAGTGGCTGTTGGACATATAATTGGCTCAGAGGCTCTAATGAGTGCACAGTGTTTGCCATTGTGGGTTCAGTGAAGTTTGTGTGTTAAAGCCTTTAAAGCTGTCAAACTGTAGTATGTGGAGCATTCATGTATGTCTGGGTGAAAAGTTGCAGCACACAGCATTATTGATTTTCTGTGTGCTTTCTTTGTCCTTGAGTTGAACATGTTGAATGGGAGCTTTCTTTTCAATGTGAGAAATATGACTATTTCAGCGATTCTATTTTATGTAACATATCAGTGCTAAATTTACAATCTAGGTCACTGATCCCATTAGCCCTCCAGAACTGGGACAGTTTTTTACTTCTATAATGAGAAATTCCAAATTAAACTAAATGGAGACTAGTTGGCAAGATGCCGAGTCGTGATGTGTGCCTCCAGTGTGTGCTGAGCATTTTATTTCTCATAGAACTAAAACTGATGTTTGACTGATAAATCAACATATCAAGTATATTTCATACTTAAGCAGCCAAGGGTCTGCATGAAAATTATTTGGGTGTGAAGGGGGCTGAACTTTATGTTTGACTGAACTTTATGTCTCAGGGTTCTTTATATTTGGCTTGGACCTTGCCTTTGACATTAAATATGGCAACACCCACCCCTGTAAATTTAAGCCCTAATTCAAGCTTAATATTTTAATGAAACCATTTTTACATACCCAAATCACAGATAAGGAGTTGAATTTGAAGTTCATAAATTATGAAAAACCTGATAAACAAACGGTGCATTTTATTTACCAAGCACTCCAGCTGCTTTCTATTTCTGAACCAAGAGCTACTACACAGTCATTACCAGTGTTACTGAATAAGTGAAAGGGGCACATGCAGGCGAGGGGCTGTTGTTCTGTAATGATACAGAATAAAGGGAAGGCAACACTTTACAGAGATAATGTTCAATCACTACATCCACTGTTTCTCAAATCTGACATGTTGGCCGGGCTAGAGACTAGAAAATGAAGTCCTGATGCAGAGACATGATTGTTGTTGCTCTACATATGGCAGAATGGACTGTGAGCCTCTTGCAGTAAAATCTGCAAAAAAGGATGAAATAAAATATAAATCTGGGACATGAAAAATTTAGATCTCCTCTTGCTCTCCCAAAAATTTCAGACCACCCTCCTTTCAGCAAAAATGAGGAAAATAACTTTCCCCCATTTCCTTTCCACCTCTGCCCCTATTAATTTCTGTACAGTCCCTAAGTTTAAAAAAATGTATATTCAATTTTTCCTCACTAGTCTTCATGGTTAATGCAGGCAAGTATTTGTGGAGCACACAAAAGTCACTGAAAATCCCAAACTGCACACTTTAAAGATGAGCTGAGCTGACAGATGAACTGACCTGAGCACAGTCCCGGTCGCAAGGATGCTAAACTGTAAGCAAAAAACATTGTATGTGAATATTTTCATTTTAAATCCTAAGAAGTCACAGGACATCGTATAATTGATTACCAAGCATATGAGGGAGGTTTGTGACAAAATGTAATCATGTGCAGTTTTTCTTTCCTCTCCTTTAGAAAGGCTTCTGCTATCATGGCAAAAAAACAGCCACGAGGAAACCTCACTTATTTTTGCTGACAGCAACATTTTGTGAAATATCTACTGCCAGTTGTGATGGCCTGTACACAGGCAGAGGACACTGAGGTGATTGAGTGGAAAGAACAGGAGCAGCTGTGGAGGAATATCAGTGTGGCGTGTCAGAGAGAGGAATTATTTGACAAATGTAGGGGAAGCTAATACAGTTTGATAGTATTTAATCTGCAACGCGCACCGGTTCCCGTAAAGCTCTGTGAGAGGGGTAAGACTGAGATAGTGTATCTACAGCCATAAGCATGATCAGGGATCACTGTGAATTAGCCGGCGATGGTGGTCATGGGCTGAGCCATTAGCTCAGGGTGAATACACCGTGCAGTGAATCTTTTGAGAGAAGATGACTGCAGATTGGATTTAAAGTGATGAAGAAGAGGGAGGGGAAGAACAAGAGGAGGGACCAGCAGCAGCAGCAGCAGCAGCAGCAGCAGAGGTGACCATGTGAGGAAGCTACAGTGAATGACGGAGGATGAGGTGGAGAAGAGTGATGAGGGGTGTTGAAATTCACCCATGCTGAAATCCCCAGTGAAATGGCCTACCTTCTGGTCGGGGTGGCCAGGCGATCGGAACCTAATGCTAATGTGGAGGTGGCAGATGTTCTCATCAGTATAACGCTTTGAAGTTGAAAATGCCACTGCATGCTGCTAATCTAACACTTATTTTTTTTATTCAGGGAGTCTGAAAGTAATGAGGGAAACAGAGTAAGGGGGACATACATGGCAGAATTCAGTCCCAGAGTAATAGTCAAACATGTGCACACAGACTATTAAGCCTATTTAGTACAAATTGCATACTTTACATTATATTATTGCCATTAATTATAGAATTTTAGAGTTTTTAATTATTTTTATTAGGTCTGCAACAAATTGTTTTCATTATCCATCTGCTGATTCATCGTTTAGTCTGAGATGTCCATCATAACTTCTTGTTTTGATCAAAAGTCCAAAACCCTAACATATTCAGTTGACAGTGACAAAGAGAAGCAGTAAATCCTCCCAGTTGAGAAGTGGGAACTAGAGACTATTTGGCTTTTTTTTGCAATTTTTAGAATGCCTGAAATAATTAATTGATTATCAAAATACATCGATTAATCAATTAGTCAGCTCACATTTTGAGTTACTTTCTGCCTTCCAGAAAAGCTGTTACAGCCTTGAAACTTGAGGTAGGTAATTTATCACAATGGTTTTCTCACCATACAGACATAAATATGAATAAATGGTTACTACAAGGCAGGAAAACCACCTGAAAAATGAAAACACCATGGTATACTTTGGAAAATGCATTCTGAAAAATAGAACTATTTCAGTCTTTCAACATTCATCCCATACCCTTATATCATGGTTCATTTTTGGCTTTGAAAGATCATACCGTCCGCCCTTTATCATATTAGTCATTTTTTAATCTTTTTTTTTCCTCCAAATGTTCTGAGCACAGTTACTTGAATACATTTTATACTGTGGAACATGGTCAGAAATATTGTATGTATATATATATATGATTTGTCTAAAATGGAGAAGAAATTACTATGGTCTTTAAAAAGTGTGATTCAAAAATGTGATTTAATGACCCGAGGCTATTTGTGACTTATTGTTTAATGGGTTTAATGATTTCCTGCAGCTTGCTGTGTCACCATGATGAAAATGTTAGCTGGCTTTTACCCTCCATCAGCCTCACTGTGCCCTTTCCTTACAGTTATTTATGGTGGACAACGCAGCCGATGACTGGAGGATAGCCATGACATATGAGCGCATCTTCTTCATCTGCCTGGAGATCCTGGTGTGCGCCATCCACCCCATCCCAGGGAACTACACCTTCACCTGGACCGCACGCCTGGCCTACTCCTACGTGCCATCCAAGACGGATGCGGATGTGGATATCATCCTGTCCATCCCCATGTTCCTGCGGCTGTACCTCATCGCTCGTGTCATGCTGCTGCACAGCAAGCTCTTCACGGACGCCTCATCCCGCAGCATCGGTGCACTCAACAAGATTAACTTTAACACACGCTTTGTGATGAAGACCCTCATGACCATCTGTCCTGGCACTGTGCTGCTGGTCTTCACCATCTCGCTGTGGATCATTGCTGCATGGACTGTGAGAGCTTGCGAGAGGTGCCTGGATCAGTTTCTCACGCTATGCTGCGCTGCTCAGCATGAAACATAGATAAGGAGTAAAAATAGATAATGTACACACTTCTAAGCTCAGTCTGTGTCTGAGCATTAAGATAGAAAGATTTACACACAGTGTAAGAAAAGATTATAGCCCTATGGTACTCTGAAATGTAATCTCATAACCTACATTGGATTAAATCCTAATTCTTTCTTCTTTTTTTAAAATAAGAATTAGTCATTAGAGAAGCTGAAGTGCATCAGTTTCTGCAGGTGCTTTAAGGTTGGTCAACCTGTTGTATTTATTATTTATTGCAGGTACCACGACAACCAGGACATAACCAGCAACTTTCTAGGAGCCATGTGGTTGATCTCAATCACGTTTCTTACCATTGGATATGGGGATATGGTCCCTAACACATACTGTGGGAAAGGAGTCTGCCTCCTGACTGGCATTATGGTGAGAAAAGCAGACTTCAGTTTTTTTCTTTGCCAGTTTGTGAAACTGTTGAAAGACAGGAATACAGGAGGCCTTATCATTTGTGTGACTAATATGCTGCTAATATTCAATGACAGGAAAAAATAGTGGACAAGCAAATGAAATAAGTAAAAATCCACATTGTGCAATTGTGCCTGTCCATTCTTGTTATTTCACAGGGTGCTGGCTGCACTGCTTTGGTGGTGGCTGTGGTTGCAAAGAAACTGGAATTAACCAAAGCTGAAAAACATGTCCACAATTTTATGATGGACACCCAGCTAACAAAAAGAGTAAGTGAGCACTCCACATTCAGTTATTTGACATCACAGATATCTGCATTCTTAACCAAACATGTCCTTTTTTGGGGCACCTTAGGTGAAAAACACAGCTGCGAATGTTCTCAGGGAGACATGGCTCATCTACAAGAACACCAAACTGGTGAGGAAGATGGACCACGCCAGAGTCAGGAAGCACCAGAGGAAATTTCTCCAAGCCATTCACCAGTAGGTACCACGCCATTAACCCTGATCTCGCCAGTCATGTTGGTTTAATATCTTCTTATCCAGCAGTGTATTTACATGATTCACCAATGCTACACGAACCTGAAATCTGAATTGTTTGACACCTGTAGCAAAAATATTTTGCTCATACCATTGCAAGATCTTTGTGTATCATGACCATGTTTCACCTGGCTTGACTAACTTTAAATTTGCAGATGTGGTAAAGTGTTGGCCTGTTGATTCAGCATCGTAACGAATGGTAAAATATGCAGGGGACTAAATTTATGCAAATATTATTCACTGATACACTAGAGGTTCTTGTAATTCATTTATTTTTAAACAGGGTAGGAATTGCCAGCATGAAAGAGACATATCTTATCTGTGTAAAATGGTGTTTTCTCTGAATGAGATTTGGAAAAATTTCCATTTTCCCAGAGTTACTGCAGAAACAGTGAGTTTTTCAGCAGCCACAGTTTCATAGAAGTATTCCCGAAAAAAACAAAAAAAAAAACAACTAATTTTACCTTGAAATATTCCCAAGTTACAGAATTCACAGCAGTATGATATTGATCTCGCTCTCTCTTACCCCCTCTCTCTCTCTCCTCTTGCTGTCAGATTGGCTTTTGTGTGTCTCTCACTGTGAGTCAGATGTCAGGCTGACCTCAGGGCTGATACATGTGGGTTTCTACTTTTCTAGCGGCTGGTCAGACACTTACCTGTCAGCTAGTCTTTTAGTGCATCCCCAAGGACCCCAAAAGTGCTATCTAACTCCAAAACAGTATTGATCTTAGCCTTGCCTCATCTCGTTTTTCTTCAACCTACAGTGCTTGCATGCACACCTAATCTGTGGCGTGTTTCAGGAACTGGAACTCAGCTCTGTGCTGTATTAAAAAAAGTAACTAGATGCACAATGACTTTATTGTTATGTAGCTTTATGCTCAAGTAAAATGTCCCTTTTTTATATGTTTGTTTCATATGCTTTCTGTGGTTTTATGTATGTATATGGGTCTTTGTGCTCTCCTGTGTACAACTTTGATTTGCTCATGGATCTTTTGAACACACATTTATGTTTGAAAGACATTAGGATGTGTAATTACAAGGTAGAGAATCTCATAAACTGTCTGCTGCTGCAACCCGCATCCAGATTTGTGCCGTTTAATAGTCTTTTGTCATGGTTGCTTTGTCAAGTCATTATGTCCTTGCAGGCAATTTGCAGCGGTGGTGACAACGTCTCATGTCCACCTCCTGTTCTCTAGGACAGCCTAATAAGGGAAATCCCTCTGAGCTAAAGCTAAATCTATAAAGAACCAGATTCGGTGGGAAAAAGTCACGTCCAGCTCTGTGCGCAAGGACAAATACTCAGCATGGTTTCAGCACTGTCCTCTTATAAAGATTTTCTGTTGTTTCATGACGTAGTGTGTTTCACAGGCCTTATCTGAGAGAGTTTTAAGTGTTGCCTGCAGCCTATATGCTGGGTGTGTGACACAAACTCGGGATTGAGATGAATGTAGGACAGGAAGTTGCCTGACAGCGAGCAGATCGCTCAAGTGGAGGGCTGGAAAAGGCCTACAGCTGTCCTTGACCTGTCATGAGGCGATATCAAACATCAAATCAGATATCATCGTGCCTGTTTCCTCTGGTAAAAGCTGCAAGACCGCGTGTGAAACTCACTCAGACATCATCATCACTCACAGCAAAGGATATGAGGTGTAAACAGTTGTTAAATGGCACCATAGACGCTTTGAGGCACTGTCTGTGTTGGTGAACACTTACAGACGTCACGTTAACAGGAAGGTTGTACTTTGTATATTTCTGATAACCAGCACTAGTGTAGAGAAAAGGGATTAGACTTGGAGAGCGAGCTAAGCTGCAGCTACAAGAAACAGTCCAAACATCGCAAGATAACACACAGGTTGCAGGAAGAAGTAAGTCAAGCAAATATGGTTGCTGCTGTTCAGACGTGAGGCGACAGAGAGTATAGAGATGAGGGGTTACAGCAGCCAGACCTGAGCAAACAGATTTTGCCATCTGAATATGTTTATATGATGTTGTAATAATTCATTTGTCTACTTCATGTTTCCTTTTTTTCCTGTTTGTGTCAACACAATGAAAATAGAGCTCGAAAGTAAGTCTTCGCCTCATACGTAGATACAGACCTGTTGTGTGCATGCTAACGAGAGCTTGTCCTTGAACCCAATAATGTGACTAAAAAAATTACACTCCTTCATTTGATAAGTGAAATTCATGCCGCAAAAAAATGTTGTTTGCAATGACTGAATTGTTTCACATGACACAATCTTAATTTTGCCAGATAAATTCATTTAAGGTGCTACAAAGGTTTTTTTTGTTTGTTTTTTTATTAGATGACTGTTCAACTGAGTAGCCTGTCAATTTTATAAAACACACCACAGTCTCACATTCAATCTTCAGCATTTTGTGTTGCAATCACAGCTTTAAATAACCAGCACAAACAACCTTTAGACGTTATTATTCAGTGGACCAATGCTGCACATTGTGAACACACCTACAAATGCATATTAAGTGAATTTCAATTATCGGTGATGGAGGGTGTTTTTCTTTCCATTTCTGCATGGATGTGATGAGAATTTGATCTTTAATCAGAAAGCCACTGATTAAACTCCAATCAACTGTGCTTTCACTTACCGAAGGATGACGACTAGAGCTCTACAGGAGGCAGACCCGCAGTAACACAAGTATAATATTTATGATATCCCTCAAGTCATGTTATACAACCTAGAAAGTCATGCTCATACAGATCAGGGCTCAGGGTCATCTTTCGGCGTGTGGAACCATTGTTACGCCTGTTACTACATCTGCAGCCACATTTCCTCCATTTCTCTGTTGGATGACACTTTAGCAAAGACACTGATCCGGTATTATCATGGCTGGTAAACAGTATCATAAGAAGGACATTGAGCTGTCATGCATCTCTGCCCTAACAGGAATAAGCAAAATTAGCGATAGACACAGCTGAAACACTCCTGAGGTTATCTGTTTGGTGCATTTTACCACACCACAGGCAAGATGTTGCAGTATGTGTTAGGCCACAACAGCTGTTCAGTCAAGCGTCTCAGTCGGTACAGCTTCCCTGTGGGAACGCTGTCCCTTCCCAACCACAAGGTTGAAGTGGGAATCATAGCGAGACACAGGAGAGTGAGTGCTTGTTAGCTCAGAGATCAGTGGATTGGAGAAACGGGAAAGTGACCTGAGAGGAAGGTCGGGGTAAAGCCTCCGAGCAATCCTGTTTGTGCCCGAGAGGCTGCAAACTGTGACTGACGGCATGAAGCTGTCAGCAGGGACAGGAATAAAGAAAAAAGAAAAGGGCTGCAGAATGTTCACCCTGTCCATTACACCCGAAGAAAAATTAGCATTTCTTTCCACAATGAGGTAAACGGAGGTCATGACAAAAGAAAGCAAGTCGGGAGGGTAAAAAATATGGCACAGCACTAACTGAGATTGCCTTAACAGATTTAGTGGGGTATTGAAAAGCTTAGCGTAGCCGTTTTCCCCTGATGAATAGCAAGCAGATTTAGAGTGCCCATTCAAAAGCAGAGCTGCCCATGAGGAGTGATTGACTGAGGGAAAGAGACACATAGACTATAAAAGACAGGGCATGTACGCTTCCTTGTCCTGACCTCAAGCTGCCCTCCGCTTCGACCTCATTTGACAGCTATTGGTCATCCAACTGTGAAATGTATATTTCTAACAGGTCTTACATCAAGTGCAAAACCATTTGACATTGGATATCTATTATCTTTCATCATTTCAGATAGACTACTTCCTTCTTTTTTTCTTTCATTCGATCACTTGAATAAGAAAAGTGCTGTTTTACAATAGTATTCTGCACTTGTCTTTAGAGTCTGCTCTGTATGAAGCATTTCGGTCCTCAGCTGTCAGGACATCTTTCCTTGCCTGTAGTTTTCTGTAGTGACTCCTGTGGCACCCTCTGTTGGTCTAACCTGTCATCTTCGCTCCACATCTGCCTGTCTTCAGGAAACAGAGAAATGATCCTGCATTGCATGAGAATGGGTGTATCTCGGCTAATTAGCAGACTCCCCAAGGGCCCCTGAAATCCCTTCTCGATCTTCATCACATACACAACCTAATGATCACCTCACACTGCATTCATGGCTCAGTTAGTTATAGTTTTTATTATTATGATTTTTTTTTTTTTTTTTTTTTTTTTTTTTTAATCAAAACCTAAAATATTGGCAAACTTGCCATCTTGATATCAATCTGTTATTGTGCCCAGTGTAATTTAGCATGCGTGGGTGAGTCAGGGCAAAAAAAACCCTCTTTAATATCCTGAGACCACGTGTGGTCGACACTCTACAATACTGCACAGTTGCTGTTTTTGAGCCCCCTGAGAGAATGAGTAAAACAGGCTGTAGGAGCTTAATTAAACAGGAGATGTGAATTATTTAAGCATGTTGTATGGAGTAGGTAAGTTATTTTATGCAGACTTCTGGTTGCTAAAAAAAAGTGGGCCATATCGCAGGTCATTTAATCTCACAATTTAACTGTCACTGGGAAAATAATGTCCTTTATGAATTCTTAGAACAAGCTTTAATCAACAAACAAATTGTGAAGACTTCTCTCATTTCTGATGTCATGTTTTTTTAATGTTTATACTGGAAAGTCTCTGAAGGAAAACACTTTATAGAGAACAGTGTTTGTTATCTGTGGGTTTTTAAGTGATAAAAGAAATTCATAGAACTACAAAAAAAAAAGAAAAGTTGGTTTAACCAGAAGGAGAACTTTAAAAGGTACAAGAGTTCCTTGTTACTTTAGTATGGTTGTATGTATTGGTTGGTAGGATGTAGAGCTGGTCTCATTCTCCTCAGTGGCAGCTCCCCCCTCCCCCCTCCGTGGTCTCCTTTCCACTTGCATGCAGCTCAACCAAACAGACTGACCCTTGCAATCCCTGCATTCTCTACACACATCTTGTGCATGAGGAGTGTTCTTCATGTGTATGCCTTTGTGTGCGCACAAATTTAAAAATGATTTGAAAAAAAAAAAAAACTTCTGATAGCGTTAATTTATTGGGTTCTGAATGGTCTTGTGTTCAGATTGAGAAGTGTTAAAATGGAGCAACGCAAGCTGAATGACCAAGCAAACTCACTAGTGGACCTTGCTAAGGTAAGCTAGACTAACAGTCTACTGCTGCATTGTACATTAGGATAGACAACTATCCTCATAAGCTTCATTCCTTTGTGTGATTGAATTCAATGCATGCTGGTTCACTCGCTGAATTAGTTGTGTTTTCTAATACAATCAAAGTCTACAGGTGTCAAATAAACAGACAGGCTTTTCAAAAGGTGATTAAAAATAAATCTGTGTGATAATTCTGGTTCACCTAAGCTTTGGATCCTTTGGGTATGAAATAATAACTTAATAAATTTTCTTTTACAGTTCAAATTACTATCCCCAGGACATGTTCGCCTGAAAATTACTAACAAGACTCACTTTTGTCTATGCAAAAACCAAATGCAGTTTTTCACTTAATGCATTCTCTAATATTTGTCTCCAGATCCACTAAACAGAAGTTGACAAACCTTAGGGAAAGACCAGGCAGAACGCCAGCCTGACACAGCAGAAAGAGTAACCTGGGAAGGGAGACACACTGTGATCTGATGATTCAGCCAGAAGTAAAGGCAGAGAAAGAAAGGAGAAGAAGGCAGAGGGCTTTGACATTCAAAAGTACACCACAGTCAAACTGGATTCAGGCCAGCGTGCCATGAAAGGTATTAGTTAATATTGCCCAATCACCTCCTGCTGTAAAACAGTAGCAAGAGCCAGGATGTGACATTGGATAAGGTGGCTTGTAGCCAGTGCCACTCAGCAGCCTCTTTAATCATTGTTATAAGAGTCTGACGCCATGAGAGGGCAGTGTAGCTCTTCGTGCTCTCAGTGGAAAGATGGAGCTAAATAGAGCTGAACATATCACTGGCAGCTGCATTGCCTCTGCAGTGCAATGTGAAATTCCTCAGATCACAGTTTTTCCCCTTAACTCATTATCTCCTTTACAGTCTAATATAAAATGTGGTTTCTCATTTAATGTGATTTTAAATGATGCAGTTTTTTCCCCACAGCATCTTCTTCACTTTTGCCGTTCAGGCTGAATTACATGTCCTCAAATTGCAAAATTGCTCACTCAAGCTGCTGTTTGTAACAATCTCTGCACTCTCCTCTCTCTTTTTCTCCCCTTCTCTTGTCCACAAATAGGTTAATAGTGTCTGGTGTTGACAGGGGTTGAAGTGGATCTATAATAACCGCATATATTCTTGCTCCATCAGTAACATCCTCTGTTCATGATATTTGTTTCCTCGTGGTGTAGTAGGCCTCTTTTCTTGCTCTCTAACATTTTATGCCATCACTATTTATTGTGTTCATGTTTCATTTCATGATTTACAGATGAAGCCTAGACTTGGTTTAGTTCAGTTCTGCATGTAGACCCGTGCCTAGCTGCAATGAAATTTTCCGTCAGAGGAAGAATAACATGTGTATAAGATAATATATAATACATGAACAGTTTAAATGCTGAATTTCATTTCTAATCCACAGAAAAATCTTCACAGAAATTAAGTATTAGATTAGTGTTGATGTAAGTAATACAACACAGTGAAAGCCTTGTTTCCACTAGCTGTCAGGCTGAGCAACGTCAGTACTACTTTAGTCCTCACTGATTCACATAAACAACCTATCCCATTATTGCTGCCTCAAATCAGAAGAGGACAAGGTAAGTGATGGATGGTATCGCCTCTAGGCTGCCAGGGATTATTAGTCCTCTGCTGAATAATACCTTAGAAACCGCCCTCCAGCAGCAACACTCCTTCTCTTTACCCAAGAAGTGACACAGATTCAGCATG
Organism: Seriola dumerili; assembly: GCF_002260705.1. Classification (NCBI taxonomy): domain Eukaryota; kingdom Metazoa; phylum Chordata; class Actinopteri; order Carangiformes; family Carangidae; genus Seriola; species Seriola dumerili. The sequence continues at coordinate 747,565 of NW_019174697.1, forward strand.
TGTTGACTATTTTTTAACACTGAACCTCGGGATTAAAAAAAAAAAAAATAGTAGCTACACTGTATTTGTAAAAGGTCTGTGAACAGATGGTTGATGCATCAAAAGAGCAAAAAGCTTCATGCAAAGTCAGCAGGCACCTTTTCTGTCTCCTCAAGGTCATAGACTAATGTACTCTGGCATGAACATGAACTCTCGTAAAGTGTTCATATAAAGTCAGCCCTTCTTTAGCTAGCAGGAAATGTGCTGGTTCTCAAGGTTGTAGCTACTGAGCATAAAAATAACTTAACCTGATGATCCTCTGTTCTTATTTTAAATGTGGGATTGACTTTTCTGCTTTCAACCTCTGATCACCCAAAAGTAGAGGACAATGGGACAGTCTGCTGGGAAACTGCAGCCACCAAAATAGATAGACAGTACTATAATAGACGCATTTACCTTGACTTGTAAAATTTGATTCCTCAGGTTGGCTGGGTTTTCATGTTGATAACTTGAGGTTTATTTTTCAGCTCTGTCTTTAATCAATACCCATTTGCCTATATGTAAATTGTAAGGGCTCTTGTTTGCTGTTATTATTTCTCCTGTTCCTACTGGGGCATGATGACATGCCCTCTTAGAGCTATTTCAATATACAGTACGTGATGAGGGACAAAAGCCCCAGTCCTTAAATGCAAAAATGCAATTAAAAGTTCATTCAAACTTAATATGAGGTCTCAACACTCTGGATTAGTTAAATATCCCGGATATCCACCATAGCTTTTTTTTTAGTACAAAATTCTGTTTTTATTTCACTTGCCCTATGTTTCGGCATAGCAAGAAAATACAGGTCACCGAAGACCAAAGACGATATTTTACTAAAAACACAGTAACTCTGGAGGAAATTATAAGTTCTGTAGAGATCGTCACTCCCACTAGATGTTGCACGAGACCACCAACAACTCAGACCAAAACAAACACTTCGTCAGCCACAACCCTCCCTCCTTTCACGTTCTCATTCAGCCAGGTGATACAAAGCCCAGTGAAAGTGGACACTAAACACACAACAGGAGGCACAACTGAATACAGTTACCCTGTGTACACGAGAGACAACAAAAACAAGCCAGCCACAATAATTAGCCCACATTGACATTGCCGTGATATGCTCCATAATAATGCTAGCAGCAAGCCAGCTAGCAACACCAACATTTGCCAAACGAATTCATAATACTTGTTACAGCAAGTTAGCTCATGTTATCATAGCTTCTGTAGCTGGTCATGACTGAAAATAGACATGTAACATTAAGTAGCCATAAAGTTACTTACACATCGACGAGAAGAAGGGCCAGTTCCGAGTCTAGTTGGAGCCTTTAGCAGCTAGTGAGTCTAGTTGGAGCCTTTAGCAGCTAGTAGGGGTCTCAATCTTGGTACAGCCATATCGGTATTCCTCCACAGTTGGACTGGGAAAGAAGTTCAGCCTTGGACTTATACTGGAACCGTCCATACGAATGAGGAGCCGGTAAAGATACTAACTAAGCAGGTAAAAACTTTAAAACTTTATGGATGTTTTGAAGGTCCACCAGCTGACCAAGATTTGAGCTGGTAGGTCCCATGTGCTCTGGTCTTATCTCTTTCTTTGTTGGAGGCCCTTTTAGCTGAAAAAGTGGTTCCTGCAGTGGAGGAAACTCTGGAAGATGCTTTCACCTGAATGCTGAGTACTGTAGTGCCATCTAACCTGTGGGCGGTCCCTGTGTATTTGTAAAGGTGGGGAGTGACTGTGGGCTAATAGTTTAACTGGAGGGACTACATGCACTAACACGCACGCGCCATTCCACATACCAAAACCAAGAACAGAGAAACTCAGATTATAAAACACACCGAGGGGATGTGACTTCATTCTCTGCTCAGGGCGCCATTACTCCAGTATATTTTTTACATAGAAAATTAATTGCTGCTGAATTATTGTTTAAAATCTTGTTTACAGAACCTTTACCATGATTTGTCAAACTGAGATTGATATTGATTATTTTCATTTTAACTTTACTGTGCATTTTACACAGTGACTGTGGATTTTGTTCCCCATCACTCACACTGAAATTGCTTCAGGAATTTAAATCTCAAGGCAACAACTGCAATGACCAATAATGCTTGAAATTAAAAAAAAACAAAAAAAAAAAGTAGGCTATTGAAAAGATATGAATGTATCCATTAATAATTTTTCTGTCAGACAATGAAAAGTTGTTAATGGACTCTCTAAACATTTACATTTTTCTGCAGTCTGAACGGGATATGTTGAGGAGTGAATCTTTTAATGTGAAGCTTCCTTTCCTCTTCTTTTCAGAATAATCTGATAACTCGCTTTCAGCTGTGCATGTACTGACGTATTGAAGAAGCTTGTGTTTTTATCTGTAAACTGTTTGCTAATACTGAACACATATAGCATTTTCAGGTTGTCCATAAAAAATAACAACAAATTGGAAAATGATCATGTTAAGTGTGTCTCCTCTCCCTTGTTCCAGACTCAGAACATCATGTATGACATGATATCGGACTTGAATGAGAGAGGAGAGGACATGGAGAAGAGGATTGCCTTGCTGGAGACAAAGCTGGAGACTCTACTGAGTAACTTGCAGGCTCTGCCAGGACTCATCAGCCAGGTCATCAGCCAGCAGCACAGGGACTTCCTGGAGGTTCAGCTCCAGCCTTATGACAAACACAGCCCTGAGCGCTCACAGTCAGTGTCCCGACGGAGGTCGTCCTCCACAGCACCACCCACCTCCTCCGAGAGCAGCTAGAGTCCAAGGGGAATGCCTCCACTGAAGACTTTTGCCATCATATGGCCAAGTTGCATTTATCGTAAAGCCTTATGGTTTCAATAAGTATTATCCAAATTCTGATGACAGAATCCAAGATACTGGGGACAATGCATTTTAATGGATAACTTCATGCTGTTATTTGTTTTTTATTACCTCAAAAGATGTTGTTATCCTTGCTCTGGTGACAAGACCTCAAATAATGGCGCTTCCCTCAGTAAAAACTAAAAGGCCTATCGATGGGGCTATGATAAGAACTCTACTCCATCTCTATGCAGAGGTAGCCAGTTTTAGGTGGCAAGGTTACCAAGTGTGAAACTATTGCACTAAAATAGTGCTTCTCACAGACTTTGTGCTTCTGCGGGCTTGATTCAGTTGCCGTGTTCCTCAAAGCAAACTGAGAAACCACTGAGAAATCAGTCAGGGAGAATGACAGTGATATTGAGGAAAAGTGCTGTGTTTGATGGCCTGGAGTGAACTGATAGCAGAAGGCAGATGAAAATCACTCCTACACACTGTCACTCAGAGATAACTTAAAAAGCTTGAAATGAGGAAAAAAAAGCATATATCTTTTAGGTTAGAAACAGCATCAACTATAGTGGTTTTCTTTTTGCAGAGTGCCCCTGTAGAATGACTATTTTTGGGGCGACGTTGCAAATAATTTAATCCTCTAGTCAAAATGAATGCATTAAAATCTGTACTTGCACTTACTTTTTAATCAATGCACTTCAATGCTGACTGACATATGATATAAAGATGCGTTGCTCATTAAAAGAAGAACATTTGAGATGTTTGGGCATGGGTTTATTATTGTCAGTTCTCAAGTTGTGGCCAGTGTTGATGAATCAAGTCAAAGCCCTTTTTCTGTTTTTCACAAAGAAGCATTAACTTAGACCTGCAGAGGTCTACAGAAATGTACTGAGTGATCACAAAATCAGTAATTAGCCCTTGTCTTGCTGTGTCTCACCTCCTGTCCTTCGTTCCTGTGCTATTTATGCTTGCTGTCATCTCAGCTGGGCAACAACAAATGCTGAACAACAACTCGCAGAAACCGTATCTACCTTTTAAAAAGAAAATGCCTATTTTTATATATTTTGATGAGGACAAGCACACCTCCTACAACGAAACAAACAACAATGGGGACATAAGAAACGACAGATTCAGCATATCTAGCATATGGTTTTTCTCGGACTGGAGTTAAGATACATACTACATACATAGTCTGTTATGTTCTTTCCTGATCTTGGTTGTACACAGATTTTAAAATTGCATTTTTCTTCAGAATGCATTTATTTTTTAAAGCAAATGCTTTAGATGACTCTGAGGGCTGAGCTGGAAGAGTAGAACTGGTAAATCTACCTATAGTGACTGGCATTTATTAGGGTTAAAAGGTTTTGATGTCAGAAAGCAAATTAAAATGTTTCAATTTGATTGAAATATCCTTCTTGGCCTTTCACACAGTGTGTCTATATATCAACTGTGTGAAAAGCCTTGATGTGGCCAATAAACCCTCTGGACAGTAATATTCCCCATATGAACATACAGTAGTTGTTAATGCAACCTTTTCAACATTCACAGAGCATAGCATGGGTGAGAGAAGATCTGGTGGTCACTCATCAATACAGCAGCAATGGACTTGTTCAACCAGCCAACCCACCAACCAATAAGTCAATCAGAAGGTCAACACAATGACAGATGTTCAGTCCACCAACTTCAGCAACGTAGAAACCAATGAGAGATTATACTGTATGCGACTTAAACAATAAACAATTAAACTATAAAAATATACAATTTGATTGTGTCCTTTTTTCATTGTATATAAATTTGTATTAAATAGGACAAGTTAAAATGTGTGTGTTTGTGTGTTCCTGCATAAACAGACAGTTACATCAACATATAACTATAATTTGTGGTCCAAATCACTTTCAGATTTAATTGAGTTAATTTAATGTGGTAACTTCTTTTGATTTCTCACTGATCAACCACTGAATGGAGTCAAATTAAAAGAATGCTCCTCTAATATGTATCATCTGGGCAAATTTTGCCCCAAACAGTAACTTTAAGGCATTCTAATGTAGGCTGTAAATGGCTGACCATGTACCATTTGACATCTAGACTCATTTGCCAGTTTACTGAAGGCACACCTGGCTAAAACAGCCCTCCAATAAATCATCCTTCATTAAGGTTATAATGTTCAGAAATTGCTTTAGCCAGGTGTTGATTTAATGTAATAGAGACTGTAATTGTGGTGCTGTTCAATTGTAACGCATTATACTGAGAGGTGTTATTAATGTTTAGTCAACCCTCATCAGTAGTAGAATAAGTATTCTAGTTATATACCTCCACAACATTATTAATGAATTCTCCAAAAGAAGTAAAAGTTGTGCATTGAAAAACCTACTTATGTAAATGTACAGAAGCACCATCAGCAAAAATACAAGTATCAAAAGTAAAAATACTTGCAGAAGAATGGTCCCTGTGACTATAGCTGTAACTAGACCAGCTGCAGAAATAAAATGTTGCTTATCCATTGATAACAATCTTATAATGGGACATATTTGTATAAATATATCTATTTATATGACATTATTATGCTGTTACCAATGCATTTTAGGCATTTTATTGTTACACCACAGAAGTGTAGTCCAGTGGTGGTCAGGCCCCTCCAAAGGATCACATGATAAATCTGTGGGTTTATGAGATGATTACTATTATACACTGTAGCCCATAAAGTTGGAATAATTTTGTTTTCAGACACAATCCTATTTATTCCTATTTAAATGCATCAGTAATCACTTTGGAAGAGATTGACTACTAAAGTTTTGAGAAGATATAGACTTTATCTGTCAAGGATAAATCACATTGTCACAATGATTCCATGGAAAGAGGAAAAAAATATTTTATTCCAACTTTATGAGCAAGACAAATGTCAATCTATGTTTCATTGTAATGGTAATGAATTATTGAATCTTGAATGATGGGGTAGGAAAGTTCTTGGAAGTCAAACAGTTATTCAAATGAAACTGTTGGAAAAGTTCAGAGTGGACATGTTTCTTTCTTCACAACAGTTAACAATTCAAAGACATCTAAATTCTGAGGTGTGCTCTTTTGTATAGCCGCAAGCCAAAAAAGGTCGGGAGCCATTGGTTCAACCTTTAACAATGCACTATTAAACTTACTTATGTTTTTCAAGTGAAATCTTAATTTAAACATTAAAAAACTAGTGATTGTGGCTGTCAAATAAATGTTGTGGAGTAAGACGTACAATATTTGTTTTTTGCAAGTAAATTGCAAGTAAATGTACTTCGTTACTTTCCACCTCTGACCTTCATTGATGTAAAAGAAGTGTGCAAAATATGTAATCAATATAATGCAATACAATCCAACCGTATGCAACCAAACTAAAAGTTGGATAAACCAACTCCGATTATATGATTTTTTTGTGTTCAGGCTGATACCTTTAAGTCCTGCGAGTCAGCGCACAGGGCATTGTGCTCTGCAGTACCATTATGTCCTCGCGAGATTACCCGCGAAGCAGCGTACAGTGGCACTTGCGTGGTGTAGACCTGTGTGCATGCTAAACAAAATCTAACTTTGCCAACTCCCATGTAAAATCTTTCCAACTTGTTTCGTAGCGTTGATTGTACTAAAGAATCGCCGTCACCATGAGTATACTCGCCAAAATAGCAGAGATTGAAAATGAGGTAAGGCAAAAAAGTAGATAGCAAGGTAACCCAATGAATCTGTCACGTTTTAGCTAACGGCTAGCTGTTAACGTTAGCAAATAATTAGCCTAGCTCCCACAGCTGGGCCTCACATTATACACATTATTTTACGTCTACAGTTCTTTAACAAGTTTCAACGTTTATCGAAAAATGCTCATTCAATTTGTAGCTATAGTATGAATCAAATAAGTTAAGCTAGAGGATGTTGCTAACCTCCGGGTGTTAAGCATAGATATTGTTTGACAGGCTGGCAACCAAACTAACGTTAGAAAGCGCGTATACATCTGTTTCCAATAGCCAATAACCAAAATTTGTGGAATATGAAAGAGACAACATTTTTATTTGGTTGCTATTCGTCAGTGCGTGCTAGGGGCTACAAAGATGGTATTTGAAAATGAAAATGCAGTGTAAAGTGCTTAGTTAGAGAGGAAAAAAGTAGCCTTATAATTTAGATTATTTTAGACGCTTGAGCAGAGATATTACAGGACCGAGTATGAACTTAACTATCACCCTTTCAGGGTTAGCAATAATCCTTCACAAGATAACTTCTGAAACTGAGAGGACAGTTAAAGGAAAATACTCCTAATCAGTTTCAACACAAGTCATTATTTACCTCAGTTAATCAATCCTAGATTTGAGGACGAATAAAACCCTGCAGAGCTCCTTGTGACAGTCCTCAGTGTTATTCAATACTGACATCTTTACTGTTATTTTCAAATGCGATTCAATAATCAGTACATGTCATGTCATTATAGCATGCCACGTCTTCTTTTGTGATTATTAGTAGCAATAAGAAAACTTACGACAGCATGTGATTTTTTTTAAGGAGGCAGTTTTGTGGATGCAAGTGTATGAAACACTATGTTTCAGGCTGAAACAGTTTGTTGATTGACTGAAAATGAATAAATTATTTTGACCATTAAGTCATTTTTCAAGCAAATAACATCTTACATACACTCCTTTTTCTATCTTATGTGACAGTAAACTGAATAGCTTTTGTTTTGGACTGTTGGTCAAACATTTTGAGATGTCACACTGGGCTTTTAGGAATTGTAAATGTGAGATATTTAGATATTTCAATATATTCTGATACCCTATAGACCAAATGATAAACTGATTAATTATGAAAATAATCAACAGATTAAAAATAATCATTAGTCGCCTTATTATAATGGGGTTTTTGCTATAAAGAATACACCATTCTTTATACTCACTCACTCTGATTCAAAGTCATGGTGGGCATAAGCCTGTCGTAGCGTGCAATGGGCAGAAGTCATGGAAAACACCCTGGATACACTGACAGTCTTTTAATTATACTTGACTGCAGACTGTAAACTAAAAATTGTGATGCTATGAACAGGTTTGAGACCTAATGTTGGTGTTGTTACTGTTAATTGTAGATGGCCAGGACACAGAGGAACAAGGCCACAGCTCACCACTTGGGTCTGCTCAAAGCACGTCTTGCCAAACTGAGGAGGGAACTCATCACACCAAAAGGAGGCAGTGGTGGTGGAACAGGAGAAGGTAAGATCACGGTTTTTAAATGCTTAGTTCACTCGCTACTCTTACCTATGTGTAGTATAAACATGCCTATATGTGGTTTGATAAAAGTTTCTGATTATTTTTTTTTGCATTTTAGGTTTCGATGTAGCAAAAACCGGTGATGCTCGTGTTGGCTTCGTTGGTTTTCCCTCAGTAGGAAAGTCTACACTGCTAAGTAATCTTGCAGGTGTGTACTCTGAGGTTGCCGCCTACGAGTTCACCACCCTTACGACGGTACCTGGAGTCATTCGCTACAAAGGTGCCAAAATTCAGGTACAAGAGTTTCTTATTTGTTCAGTGCCCGTAAAAGTGTCTTCGGTTTAGTATTTTTATCATCACATTGATTATTTTCCGTTCTTTTCTTCCTCCTTTTAAGCTCCTGGATCTCCCAGGAATCATTGAGGGGGCCAAGGATGGCAAGGGCAGAGGCAGACAGGTCATCGCAGGTAAAGATGTGATCAATGAAGTTTCTGCTGAGACTGATACAGGTTTTTCCTGGCAAAATAGAATTATGAAACAAAGAATAATACCAGTGTAATTAATTTTTCCCCCCTGCTCACATTAATGCCAATCTGGAATGCTTTTCCAGTCATTGCATTTAATGAGATACTTCACTTTAGTTGTGTGCTGTTATGTGCTTCTCGTGGCATCTAAGCAGCATGATGAAATTTAATAAGGAGTGAAATGGTTTAATCAGATGAAATAATGCCCATAGGGTTTTTGATGACTATAGAGGCTGAAACACGAACAAACTTGCTTCCACAAAACTTTGAGCTAATGTTTTAGCAAACAATTTACACTGTTACAGACACACAGCAGCATTTGAACATTTTTTAGGGTCCACTAGTTGCAGGAAAATGTGAAACCTCATAAGATTTATGAAATGGATGCAGATTCATAACGTATACACTACAGAAGTGATGTACTCCATAATCCACTCTGTTGTTTTCTTGCTCCTTTCTGTTTTAGTGGCTCGAACTTGCAACCTAATCCTCATAGTGCTTGATGTGTTGAAGCCTCTTGTTCATAAGAAGCTAATAGAGCATGAGCTGGAGGGCTTTGGCATCCGACTTAATAAGCAACCACCCAACATCGGGTTCAAGAAGAAGGACAAAGGAGGAATCAACTTCACAGCTACCGTATGTCGCACACAGCACAACAGCAATTTAAATGAAGAGATGCAAACTTCTCACAATTTTTACATCTTAAAATGTCACTGAAATGAATAATGTAATGCTGATAGGAGTTCTTAGTGGATTTTAGTGGTGAGATGTGTGACCGTGTTATAAAATGCTGGTTATCTACTTGTCATTCAACCAACTAATGAGCTGGAAAAGTGAGATTATCAGAATGTGTGATACTGCTGTCAATTTGACATGCAGGATTTCAGTTGTCAGCGGTGTCTAATTGACTGGCAGTTCATTTTGATGATGGATATTTTTCTGGCATCCCATTACTTATTTAAAGGTTTGAAATCATCTGCAGAATTAAATGTGGAAAACACATTTAGCCTAACACATGGTTAGTTCTCATCACCCTTGTAACGAACACTGAAACAGCAATGCTGCCCTCAGGTGGACATGCAGGAGATTACACTTCATTTCTGCACATGGCTGTCCATGATGGTGTATTAGAAGCATGATGTCACTAGTGCAATGTGAAAAATATCCATTGCCGGATGTGCTTAATATATATAAAATATTTCTGTTTTCACCCTCTCGCTCTCTAATGTTGATTAACATCGTGCCTGTCCTTCACTTTATCTCTCTCTCTTTAGTGTGCACAAAGTGAGCTGGATGCTGAAACGGTGAAGAGTATCCTGGCAGAGTACAAGATCCACAACGCCGACATCACTCTGCGCAGCGACTCCACCGCTGATGACCTCATTGATGTGGTGGAGGGAAATCGGTAAGCTGCTGAAGTGCCAGAATGGGCCTCCTTAGTCATCCTCAGTGGGTGTGGCCTGTTGGAGTCTAAAATCCTATTTCAGTTCCCACTACACCAATGCAGATAAATTTGAAAATGCATTTTATGTGCCACACGGGGTTCCAGCCACATTTGTTTTTTCAGACCATTTTTTTCAGATATGTGTGTAATCTCTAGTTAAGCTGTGTCATCTCTTACCAAGGAACCTATAGTATTACCATTTCTCAGCGTAATTGAATAAAATAACTCAAATGCATTCAAATGTAGGATATGTGGGTTGTGGGTTTATTGTGGGTTTAACCCTGCATTGTGCTGTATGTTGGACAAGGATCACACTTCCTGGGACTGTCTTTCAGCATTTTATTGCAAGACACCAGAGATGGCAACGCAATAACCTCCTGGCAATTGCAGAGAAGAAAAAGCATTAAGGTCGCTCATAAGTGCTGTCTTCCTTCCCAGGGAACAGATTGTAACAAAAAGATTCTATTATTTAGAAGCAAAGCAATCATTCGGCCTGTACGCACATGCTTCGACAAACTTAATTTACAATTAACAGATGATTAAAATGTAAAAATATCAATACATTCCTTTTGCACTTGTTTAAAGTAACTGAACATATATAGCAGATACATAGCAAAAATAAAGTAAACAGAGCAAAGAACATGAACTTTTCAAGCAGAAAAGTCAAGAACGAAAAGAGGAAGAAAAACCAGTGTAAGTACAACTCAGAGTTTGGTTTGTGAAATAAAACACCCACCAAACTTCCTGTTAAGACACAAAACATTCAGTTTTGTATTAATTGTTTTTATACTAATGCAGCATATTTGTTCACATAAAACTGTATTAACATAATTTTGGAGAGCATACACAGCACTACATATGAATCAGATATAGCCTTTCTATATCATATCCTAAATAGTTGAATTTAAATGTTTGGTTTAACCCTGTCTGCCATGACTGTTTAATATGATAGGAAAAATTACATTTGGTATGTCGTTGCATCTGACAACTTGAACCAAAATCATCTTACCTGAAGTATAACAGAGGCAACCAATAAAAGCAGTAAAAGGATGAAAATCAGATGGAAATTGTTTAAAAAAAATTTCAAGTCAGTTTTAACAGTTAACAGGAAAAAAAAGCAAGAAAACAAATGTGTGAATTCATTTCAGACTGACAGCTGCTGATTGTGCAGTCATTTCATGGACAGCAGCCACTTACAGTCTTTTGTCACAACAGGGTCTACATCCCATGCATATATGTGCTCAACAAAATCGATCAGATCTCCATCGAGGAGCTTGACATCATCTACAAGGTGCCCCACACGGTTCCCATCTCAGCCCACCACCGCTGGAACTTCGATGACCTGCTGGAGAGGATGTGGGACTACCTACAGCTTGTGCGCATGTAAGATTTGTTTATCCATTCAATACAAGGGGATGTGAAGAACAGTTGGGGGTTGAAATGCTGCAGAACAGGGTGACTCTGTAAAAATTTACATTTTTGTTTGTTCAGACTAAAAAAATTTGATTGAGATGATGCTTCCATTTGCAGCTACACCAAACCCAAAGGCCAGCTTCCTGATTACACATCTCCTGTTGTACTCCCTGACGGACGAACTGCAGTCGAGGATTTCTGCTTAAAGATTCACAAAAACCTCATCAAAGAATTCAAGTAGTGAGTACTGTAGATTTGGCTTCATTTTTTTAGTCTTAAAGGGAATTTTGCCTCTGAGCAGCAGCACAGAGTGGATCATTTGCACAATCCTGAACACGACCCTCATTATGTCTCTAACATCTGAACAGTTGACCATAGGTTTGTCCCAGTATATTCAGTACATCAGAACTGTACATTTTGTTAGAAAGGAAACGCCTTTGCATACACACAGTTTGAGAAATTAAATCATTGTTAAAATAAAAAAAAAAATTCGGATTAGTAAGATCCATGGTTACATGCCAAGTGTTCATCGAATGGTTTAAAACAACACAGTCGCTTTAATCACAGCCATTGCCCTCTTTATGGCGAGATGCGCCAGATAAGCATTAATTGGAGGGTTTGGATTAGGATCTGAGATGATGTGTTGCACCACCATCTTCAAATGGGAGAGCTAAGATCGTCAATCAGTCAAATTGTTAGTGCTGCTAAGCATTACCCATCCTCCAGGGAATGAATGGGTCAGACGGTGACACATGCGATTAGAGCGTTTGTAACTAAAAGATTAACTGTCATTGTAGCCTGTAGGTTACTTTATGGTGCAGAACCATTGTAGCAAAGAAAGAATAAATTGATCTTCATTATTTATTTTCTGGTGTAATTAAGATGCATGATGAGCTCTGTCATCTCTTCGTTTTTGTTTTTTAAGATGGTGTAAAAATGAAACATGCATCCTGTTTATTGCCTTGAAGAGATTGATCATGCACGATACTTTTGGTCATTTTTAAACTCTTTCTCTTTCAGTGCTCTCGTGTGGGGATCATCTGTGAAACACAACCCTCAAAAGGTGGGCAAGGACCATGTAATGGAGGATGAAGACGTTATCCAGCTGGTGAAAAAGTAAAAGGAGTCTGAATTCACTGCATGGCCTGCGTATCACAAGGTGTTCTGTACAGTTGCTCAGTAAATCGACAAACATATCCATCGCAGCATCTGTGTAATTTGGTTCCCAGTTTTTTTGCTCTAACTTAAAAACAGTGAAATGAATTTAAGTGTCACATTTAAAAGAACCTACAGTACTTAGCACCATGAATAGTTCATATTGAATATTGGTTAAGGCATTGCATTAAAATCTAAAAAATCTGCACAATAAAAAGATAAAGCAGTCTTGCTTCATTCTTACCTTTTCTTTTATTGTTGTTGTTCGTTTTTTTGTTTTTTTTATCCAGCTTTTAATAGATTTATTTGATCCGTCCATATGAAAGTTAGCATGTATTCAATAGCAAGTATATCCAGGCACACTTCTATATTTAAATCAATATGATTTCATGTGCTACATGCAATCTGCCACTAAAGCGACATAGAAATGTTTCATCATTGAATCTCCTCACAGTTACATGGTCTCCCTCAGAAACAAAGCAGTACTAAGCAACAGTGTTACCACGACCACTTCAGTCTGGGTCCAGGAAAAAAAGTCTCATTTGAAAGCCCTGTCCAGCTAAGTGATTTATGTGACATTGATGATGAAGGCAGTTATTCAGGCTGCCGGCCCACCCCCTCTCTCTGGTAAGGACGGCCACTCAGGTTAATCAGTTCATTCACTCAGACGCAGTCTGGGGACATCATACGCCAGCTGTTCGCAACTAACATGACTCCACAGAGCGAAATACAGAGCATTTCATCAGACCCGGGAGCACTTCTGGAGGCTAGCATTATCTAATGTCAATATGTTGCAACCTGTATGAAGTGTAGTAGCCATTTTGTGTCTGAGCAGCCAGTGATTGCAGTGGATGGCGCCAGTGCATACTGGAGTAAATATAGACAGTAGTATGATATTGGCAGACTGGAAATTTGAAGAATAAAGACTACACTCCATCGAAGTGGACAACAAAGCCATATACAATTGAGCTGAGCTTTTCCAAACGTTTATGTGGTTGTCTCACAGCGTATTTAACATGCTGCAAAGATGTGGCAGTAGCTTTGTCAGGTTAAATAAAGTCACCCATACATTTTATCTAAAATTACACACAAAATGTATCAAACTGGCAAAGGTAGGCATTTTAACACACATGTGTTAGCAATACAAAATATCCAGTATATATAACTGCAACTTTAACAGTCTGATGTGTCTGCATTTACTAAAAGAATATAAAATCATACAATATATAATGGCAAAGGAAAAATGATCATGATTCCTGATCCCCACTGAATTAGATCCACTAAATGCATTAAATGTGTGGTCAGGGAAAAGAACTGCTTTGCATGACCGAAAAATCTTTTTCCGCCCGTATATAAGAAGTCATTTAAATGTTAAAAGTGCTATCAATATTGTCCATTAATTACTGGTTACACTGTGTCTGATTCAGAACACCACTGGATGATGAGCAAGGATTTACATATGCAACAGGATTCCAGTTAATGGATATATGAAAAGCTAATATGCAAGAGAGACAACATGCTCACAGCACTTACAATATCGATATAATGGTTCAATAAGAGTTTTATGTGTTTAATGTTACACACCACAGATCTTACTGAGAGAATAGCTACTTTTTTAGGAGAAGCTGCAGTGGTTGAAGGTAATGCCTGCCTGTCCAGCAGCAGCAGGATCAACCCTCCTCAGACACCGCCTCTTCCCCACCCCCTTTTACCCTGTAAATTATAGCAGCACTTTAGCTAATGAAAGAGTTGAAGACCGGGCACTAATAAAAGCCATTAAGTGAATAAAGCACTTCCCCCTCTAACAAAATTAAAGAATCTACCCATTTGGAGAGGGAGGACTCTGTATTAATATTTATGAAATGCGGAACCAGTGGCCCCCCCCAAACTCCCCGACCTACGTCCAATCCCAGCCTGACCAAGTCCTCCTTGCCAGTGCACCTATCCCAAGAGAACATCACCAACCCCTCCTAGCTTGAAGGAGGGGCAGAAGATGGGGACTTGAAGGGTGCTGAGGACGCAGTCAGGACAGTCAGTCTCAAGTAGAGCAAGCTGAAAGACCCCCAAGACACAGCTCAGAGCACCCTACCGCCTTCATCACCCTTCAACCGGCTGCAACTAGCATCGACTTTGGGGCCAGCGGATGGAAAGGTGGGTTTCTTGGAAAGACCAGATGTGACTTTCCAAAGACAGCAGTTGGCGGTTATCAGTAAAATACAAAGTAAGTTCTGGCTTAGTCTTATGTTTGTAGTGTTCCATTGATGATTTTATTGGGTTGGTCACTGTGATCTTTAGATTGAAGACCATTTTTTTGTAATTTTGGGCTTTGAATCTGATATTTTTATTGATAGATAATTGAAAACATTTTGAAATTCTTCAGTCAAACTTAGAATCAGGTTCTGAGATTTATACGTGAGTTTGAAACTTCTGAAATATCCTGATTGTGGTTGTCCATGCAATTTTTGAAGAAAGAAAAAAACACCAAAAACAAGGTAAGAGAGCATCATAATGTATCACAATCATCCATACATAAAAACCATCACACCATCCCATCAACCACACAGCATCACTTTGAAACATCCTCATTGTTCTGAAAAACATGTCTGTTTCACCGCCACCGCCCACCATTTTCACCCCAAAGTACTCCCATTTTCATGCCAGTTGGTCACTACAAATGCAGGGTTTTCTCTATGGTGCATTAATATGCATTATGGTGTAATTTCATCACACAAAGTGGTTCAGTTGCCTGAGCTCTAAGTTGATTATTGCACCATGCCTTCTCATTTTAGTAAAACCTCCCTGGGGAGCTGAAAAACACAAGAGAGGGTAACAAGATTGTCAAACCTTTTGGAGAAACAGCTCTCTCAGCTTGATGGTATCATGACTCTTGACATTGCACTCAGTGACCGTTAACACAGTTAGGACTAAAATGTCAGGAGTGGTTGTGTCTTTACTCAGAGTAGACGGTAACTCAGAATAGACGGTAACTCAGCGTAGACGGTAAATGTCCTCAGATGGACAACAGCGATGAAGCTCTAACTACCATTCTTGAGTTCATTGTGTCACAGGCCACCAAGACTCTTTTTTTGGTCAGTTACGAGTAAAATTTCAGTGAGTGGACTCTGTGAGATGCTGCCGTTCTTAACAAGATCACTGACGAATTAACCAAACTCTGTTTCCATTGATCAGTTGAAGAACACCCAATAGACTATTTTGATAAAGCCACCATTCCTTGGGCCTGCTGTAAATCTTTTCTTGAATGTTGAAAATTTCAATGTTTGTATCCAAGAATAGAAATTTTAGATTTTTTTTTTTTTTTTGGTCTTGGTCTTTCGTGTCTGGTAGAGTTGATTGCGAAGACCAGGAGGGAGGGGTTTGACGCAGTTAGTGCGCAGGAAGGGTGTAGCCCTTTTTTTCCGCAGTGAGTGTGACCTATGACTAATCGTTTCTTCTTATTCTGCAGATGTTCTTAACTGCAACTGTGTTACAATTTTTTTCCAATCACTGCATAAACCAGTGGTGCCATTTTTTTTTTGACAATCAGTCCATGAGTCTGGATCCCCTGCCTCACACCTTTGGACTTTTTTGTCTCTTGGACTGCAGATACCACCAAACCGTGGAACTTCTCATTCAACTGCAAGAACCCAGAAAATACTTTGACTATGATGTATTTCTTTTAGGGGTTTTGATACTCACACATTTGCCGAGAGTAAGTTAGCTACGTTTGACGAAAGCAAAAAGGTATATTGTGTTTTACTGGTTTTCTATTCTTTCTTTACATATTCAACAAAGCTTTCAAGTCTCTCGGTTGCCTGACATGGAGCTGCATCCTGTGTTGAGTTTTTTGACTTTGCCCAGGACCCCATTGTGCTTGATCTAACCATGCAGTGCATCTTCTGTCCATGGTTGTGCCAAGCACCTTGGAGGCTTCGGAGCACTATCTGCCTTCTGTTGTGAACTTCTAAGCAATTTAGAAAACTCAGAAATGCATTATCAAGTTGCTGATGTACTTGTGCATTTTTACATTTAAAAATATGAAAGAAACAAAGACAGTGCAATAAAACTTTGGAGAAAATTCAGACGGTAGAGCACGAAGGCAACAACTCCAGAGCAAAAATAGAAAAAGGACCAATAACTACAAGGTACTTTTAATCTTTACATGATAAACAGTTTTATCATTTCCATGCTCCAATTTTCTTTTTTATTTTCATTCATGTTGTCTCATCTCATGATGCACTAAGATGTAGAACTGTGACCAATAAATATCATCTAAAAATCCTGTGTGTATTACTTCCAACAAGTTTTTTTTTCCATATCTTGAATGAATTGAATAAAAAAAAAAGTGAGTGAGTGTGGGTCTCACAGGGTTTATAACATTCATAAGGATAAAGCTGTCATTTTCTATAAGATGGTTGGTTTCAATATGGCAGATTTGTGGAAACGATCAATTGCAGTAAGTGCTCAGTGGCTTTTAACGATGGCTAATAATGTCAGCCAGTAGAGGTCATATATTAAAACAATGTGCACTCTTATAAGACTGCGGACACATCGCAGATCTTTAAATCAAAGAATGAGACATTGCGCAATGGCTGAGACATACAAGGTGGTGGAGGTGCTTTAGGCAGTGAGTTCTTGAAATGATGATACAATGATATTATTCTTTGTTTCCATATAGCGCTTGGCTACATATTTGACTTTCAGTCGGTTTGACTTTGCAGTGTGAAGTCAAATCACAAATAATGCATTTCACCAATAAAATTTTAATCATTAAACCAGATTCCTCATTTCTTGACTCTTACTTTTAATGAATTCAGTCTTTACTTTACATGATAATATAAACTATAAAATAATGTAAGAATCTTTGGTTTGACTTTTTGTCATAAAGACGGTGAACCGCCTAACCCTAACCCTAACCCTTCATTTGTTGTGTTGTACTGAGTTAATATGCCATCTTGGAGAAATATTTATTCATGCGTTTGTCATTTCCAAAATACATCCTCCTTTGTTTGGGAAATGCAACCTTGCCAGCAGTTTGTGCCCCTCTGACTGTGGATGAGGTGGGGTGCTACTCCTCAACCCTAGCTGCCATCTTAATGCAGTGATCATTATCATATTTAATATTTTAAATATATGCATTTAATAAATTGAAAAAAACCCACACAGGTGTTTCTAATACTATGAATGCTCTGTTCTCTTCAATTATCTCAGGAAGCCATGACACTGTGACCTTGACTCTTCAGGACTCTGAAACTGAAGCAGCTCAATAGAATTCAGCCTTCATTAATTTTATTATTTGCACCTGTGATTTTCTGTTATTTTGTTATGGTCTCACGTCAAAATGCTTTCCATGATAATGTTTATTGAAGATTCTTCTGAGAGATTGAGAGACTTTTTAATGAGAAATCAAAGCAACCAGAAATACCTTTAAACCGGGTTTAATCGACACAGAACAACACTGTATAGCAAACTCACTGGATATATAGATCAGAATGGACATTTGCTTATTTGAAAATTAAAGTATAATAATAATGATGTTATTCCAATGTAAATACATCTTAAGCAAAAATGCTGGATTCTACCAATTTAGTCCGATATCCCAAATCCATAGTACATATTGATAAGCAGGTTTTTAGTATAAGCTGTGTTCACAATAGGAAAGTATACTCAAAGAGAATGCAAAAATTTTAATAACTGTAGGTGGTGATATAGCTCCAAAAAATCTTGGAAAACAAAAAATATGTATTAAATCTTAGGAAAAGAAATTTAATTGGCAGCAGCTTTCCAAAATCGCATGTTGAATGACAACCAATGTCATGCATTTTCTTCCACTTAGTATAAATTGGTACTCTTGTACACTGCTAAAATAGTAAGACAAGTACACACTGTATAAAATTAGTATATATTATTGTTATGGGACACAGCACCTTATGTCAATAGTTTTTCTTGTTTCAAGCTGATCAGTTGATCAGACATTGCTCCCAGTAAATTGTGCAGCCTGTCACCGACCTCATATCCAGACAGGGAATATAAGGTTTACAGATTATCAGGGTCAAAACCAAGAGTACTCTGCAATCATCAGCTGACCACAGAATGACACGCATAAAGATCTTTTTATTTCATCTGATTAGTCGCTCTTCCATCTCAAGAACTCTTGAAATCACAGGGTTACAAGTGCTTCAGATCATAGAATTATCCAAACTGTTCCTAACGTAATTCATATGCAGTAACAAATGTTATACTGCCTGCAGGAAGGAAAAGCAAAAACAGTAAGTGACAACTCTTTTAGACTACTGCAGGTGGCACGCAGGTGTCTACATATGACAGAGCATCAACTGTCAACTATCAACTGTTACATTCTGAAGCTGAACATAAATACTGCATAATGTTCAAATGGGTCATTATGATCTCATTAAAGTCAGTCACAGTTTTTTTTCACCACACAAGATTTAAATATCAAAAACATTTAAATTTCCTCCCTCACACGTTCAACATATCAAGCTTATTTCACATCTTACACTGCCATTTTTTAAGTAACAGCAGGAAATACTTCACACCAGAATAGAATTATACATAGTTTTGACACAGCAGGGATATATTAATACTAGATGTGGGACTTCCTTCTCAAAGTGGAACCCAAACTCTTTGTCTTGAAACAACTCCTACAGCTGATTCACTTGGATGTACCACCTACAAGAAGTGACATTGCATTTTAGTACAAGATGAGATGTTTTTAAACACAGAAGGATTTCAAGATATCTGTACCAGATTGTCAGGCTGTAAACAGTGTACTTTATTAGGTTATCTTTAATTCCACAGCATGTGGTACTCTTCGTACATTCAAAACAACCCCTGCAAACAGTTAATTATGATTTGGAAGGATGAATCGTATGGCGGTTTAGTCGTTTTAGGACCCACATTATTAACAAAAACCATAGAATCACAAAGTAGGAGAAACATGTGACAGAGCTTGTTCTACTGATGAGAACAGGGATTTCCAGTATACAGGCTATGGCTCTATGAATGTACAAGAGCTACAGTAACACAGAAAAAACAAACTGATAACTCCAATAGTGCAAACCTAAGTGATAGCTGTTGTGAACACCGGGATAACAAAATGATTTCTGAGCTGAAATAGGACAAGTTAATTTCTTTTTAACTCATATGAAATGTAAATGGATTGTTATGTGGCACAAGGGCACCATGTTTCTCTTAAAAGGGCACTGTTTTTTTTTTTTGTTTTTTGTTTTTTTTTTTTTAAATGTGTCTCTCTAAGGTTGCCTTGCTAGAAGCGTATGAGTACCATTGTATCTGAGGATTTATGTGGTTGTTATAAGACACTATGCCCCTAATGCTGAAGGACCGGCTTATCTTCAAAAGGCTGTTTTGTCAACGCTGGCAGTTTTGAACAGTCACGCGGACATGGTGAAGCAGAGAGTGTGAAAGCTCAACTGTGCTGACAGGAAACCAATGCCACCCCCAAAACACAAAAAAAAAAACAAACAAACAAAAAACAAAAACTCCAGATTTTACATTTTCAACTCTGTGGACAATTGTTCCAATAACGGCATCATTTTAGTAGTTTTTTTTTTTTTTTTTTAATCCAACCTATCCAGTCATATGAAGAGCAAATGCTCGTGTTGCAAGCAAACAGGAAACCAGTTGCTTTAAGTCCATGAAATGAAGAAACATGTTAGGAAGTATTTCCCGCAGAGGCCTCAGTGCAGGCCTTCATCTGTCAGTACAGAAATCTTGGCCATAGTTTTGTGTTACAGTGACTGTTCTATGTTCAAATACTGTGCAACCATTTGTATGACCTCTTGCTGAGATCATACCACAGACACTAACTAGTGATGTGGCCGCTGGCGGTCTGAACAGCCTTCAAAGTCAAGCCTTGTCAAACAATGGAGGACAAGCCATAGAACATTAAACTGAGAAAAACCGTGCTTTGGCAAAGAGCATTTCTACAATTAGGAATTTTGGCTCGATCATACCAATAGTTGCAAGACATACATCTTTACCAAAGGAGGCAAAAAATGCCATGTGACATTGGTTGGCTAAGTAAAAATTGTGCCAATGCCAGCAGTCTGGATGACAATTTCCATGGCTACATTTGCTCCAAGGACAGTAATGCTGTCACCAATACAGTACTCTTGTAATAACTCATCTACAACCTATATAACCATGTCTGTGGATGGACTTTCAGGATATTTCTCTTTACTGTAGGTTGCAACTTCCATATGCAGTTCACACAACGCACCCAAATAGTTGGTGTTGGAGGGTTTGATATGGGTTCAAGTGTAAGTAAAACACGCCAATGTAACCCCCTGATCTACAAAATATCCATCTCAAGCGTAGATCTGTCCTGGACCACCTGTGCGTGTGGTTTCTCCGCTGAGGCGCTCCTGGCTTGGCTGGCGGTTGGTGTCACTGGATTTAATGACACTCGTGTAGTCATGGATCCCCACTTCCAAGTTCTTGGCCCTCAAGGCAGCAGTATGTAGCTTCTCCAGAAAGTCAGGCATGCCTGCCAGGTGCAAAGGAAGAACCTCCTTATTATCATTGACGACACACACACACACACTCAGTGGGCAAACATGTAATGTATGTGAGGAAAGAAACAAATTCAAAAGTATAAAAATACACATGAAAAATGCAGAATTTGCAGTTTCAACCAATGAAAGGAGCTCACCACTTGACACCATCCAGCTCACACAGTAACGGGGAAAAACAGTCTGAGGGTCATCACTGTACGTCAGCAGGTAATCAAACCCATTCTGTGAAGAAAAAGTCAGACTCAGTGGCTACAAAACAAAGGACGCTGGATGCAATTTTAAATAATTCTGTAGCAGCACATTCACCACAAACCTCATCAAAGGACTTGTGAGGGCGAATGACCATCTTTGACTGGTATGAATGGACTCTCACAAATTCCTGAGTCTCTGGGACTCTGGGATGCTGCACGGCTCTGTACAACAGAATTAAAAATAAACAAGATAAAATGACATATGCAATTTAAGTTGTGCATTATATATAGATAATATATCAAGAACTCTCGAAAATTATAATGTCCCACCTGGATACCAAGACCATCAGGTTTTTGTCGACATCAACATCATAGCGGCGCACATACACATAGTCCCTTGAGTACATGGGATACTGTGAGGGGAGATAAAAAAAAAACTATCTGACCATTTCAAATACAAACTGATGAATATAACATGGCTGGTATTTGATCTTGACCAAGTGTCATTGTAAATGTCCTTCAAGCTTGGCTTGCACAACAAAAGACAAAAGTCCTCTGTAAACAAACATTAGGTAGAACAAATAGCCTCATTCATTTAGGCATAACAGAAATCAACAGAAACTCACAGGG
The DNA here is from genome assembly GCF_002260705.1 of Seriola dumerili. Taxonomy (NCBI): domain Eukaryota; kingdom Metazoa; phylum Chordata; class Actinopteri; order Carangiformes; family Carangidae; genus Seriola; species Seriola dumerili. The sequence goes on from NW_019174697.1 coordinate 769,506, forward strand.
AAGTGTGTAGCCCAGTGCACAACTTCAGAGCCAGTACTGACATCTCTGTCCACCACTTCAAGCTTGATAACCAGAGAATCCCACTTCTTTCTGTACTCTGTATCCAACTGGGGGAAAGGGGAAAGCATAAGTCAAGGATAAGGTGCTTAATATAGCACATAGTTTTACAGTTGCTTTTATGCTGCACACGTAAAACACAAACATGCAGGTTGTGCAAGAGCGGTGGGGTAATGGAAATGCAAAACAAGCTGCCATTAGTAAACCATGTTCACAATTCATGAATAAAATAATCACATGCGAAAGTCCCACTGCCATAAATACTAAACCGTCAACCAAATTACTTTCATTACTGGTTGGATATACTTGTGTAATTGTCATTTTATTTCAGTAATACAAACATTTCCCATGGTTCATAAGTTGGGGCTTCAGGAATGAGGAGATGTCTGCACACTCAAAACCTTCAAAGAGCTAAAAGTGCAGCTCTCTCATACTTCCTTATGTTTTCTTATTGCAAGTACCTAAGTAGAACAAGTTATTGGTTTCACTTCCTCTCTTCATTAGTTGAAACTGACATATTCCTCGTAGCATATAATGAGAATTGAAAGGTCTGTACCTGTACGTTGAAGAACTGTCTTGGTGTGACATCGGTGTAGGAGCCCAACACTGCAATTAAAACATAAATAAGGGATATTGACTCTTCAGATAAATCATACCAATACCATCATAATCAAAGAAAAACTCAAACGCACAAAAGAGAGAAATCGGAATGTGTGCCCTTTCTACGTATAAGGTGAAACATGTGAGACATGTGTGCATTGGCTGACCTCTGTATTCATAGAGGTGACTGCTGGGAATAGGACGCTTCCACACTCTGAAGTCTTTCCTCTCCACCACAGCTTCCCAGCCAGAATCCTGTTGTCCGGCCACAGCCCCCAAGGATGTGCTTAGGCATTTTACAGCCTCCAGGGCCTGTAGTTCAAGTCCACACCTTCAAAAGGGATGCAAATATCAGGCTGTTTAGCATACTGCACAGGTGACATTATAGATCATAGTCAGATATGAAATGCAGCACTGAACATACAGATGGGTGACAAATTGAAGGGACAAACTATATTAAGTGGAGTAACATCTTGAATCGCAGAACAGCTTCAATGCACCTTTGAATAGATTCTGCAAGTCTATAATTCTATCATCCTTCTTCCAAAGTTACTACCTGATTGAATGTTTTGATGATAATGGAGAGAATGCTGTCTGACATGTTTCAAAATCTGCTGTAGGTGTTCAACTGGGATGAGATCTGGTGAACGTGAAGGCCATAGTATTTTCACAGTCATACCTTTTAGTGGCCCCCTGTTGCCCTAGGTTTGTCACCCTACTGAATGTCTGATCGCGATTGAATCCATGTGTGCATTTAATGAAATATTTCCAACCTGTGAATTTCCTCATCTTGAATCTTCTCATTCTCCCACATGAAGACACCAGCCAGGGCCGCGACAAGTTTCCCAGTGGGGGCGTGCTTGCTTTGAAATCTGCGCCATATGTTCCCAACCAGGTTCCACCTGGTGCGCTCGGAGTACAGGTTTGAGTAAAGCTCGCGGATCTGACAAGCACGTCGGAGCCTCTGTCCAGTCACAAAGCTGCAGTGGTCGGCAAATATGGAGAGTAAGTCCTTCTTCTTATGGCCAGATCCCGCGGCCTCACTGGCACCTGCTCTCTGGAGCCAGGAGAGCAGCAGGCCCACGTTCCTCCCCAGCCACGGGACCCTCTCGAGTTTTCCTCTGCCCTCCTCGACAGTCTGCCTGAATGACTTGCAGCTCTGAAGCCTTATTGTGTTTACACCGATCTCGCAGATCGGACGACGGGACGCGGAGTGAAACATGACAGCTGTGACCGTGACACTAGTTCTCAAAGACAAAATAAATGCAAGAGGCAGTGGCTAGCTAATGCACCTCGCAGCTAAGCTAATGCTCCGCGGAGATGAATCACACATTACATCTAAACAGATAATAACACTAACTTTTGGCAAGCAAAAGTCATAATTTTACTTTGGTTCTGATGTTAGTTATGGAGATGTCTGCGAACACGCGACATGAATTGTTAGCATTAGCTAACGTTATCTCTGTTAACTGCCAACTAGCGCGACACAGACAAAGTACACCCCAACGGCGCCTCGCTTATTTTTGAATACAAACTATAATTGCTGCATTGCAAACTATACTGTCTATTGTTGCTCCAGCACAACTGTCTACCTGTGAACCTTTTCCAGAAGACAGCCTCACGTTGTTCAAACTCTCGTAGGGAATTTGACCTCCTCTTCCTGCTGCCTCTCACACACCCACTCGGAAAACACGCCTTACAGATTCTGAAGCGGTCGTTCATTGGACGTTCCCTGTTTTTAGGCAATTTTGATTGGTCTTAGCAGAAGTCTGTCTTAAAATGTTGCAGCTCGGGCGCCAGCATGTGCGTCTGTCCAGCCTTTACTACAACTCCCCTTGCCATTTTTCTTCTGGGTTTAGGGAAGAGGGTAACTTTCAAACCCTATCCAGGATCAGTGTCTACGGCGAGCTTAACTATATGGCTGAACCCATAACGGGGAGAGGAAGTCAGAGTCGCCCTCTGGCTGTGCAGTTCAGAACCAAAGTCTTCAGCCTTTATTGGTGTTATGTAAAGTCTCAACACGTGTACAGAGGATCCGTTTCACAAGACAACAGTCACACGTTTGTGTTAAAAACAAACCTGTTTCATTGGCTTTAATTATGGTGTATTTGTGCTATTGAGTTAAATATGTTCTGGTGAGCTTGACCCCTGTTCTGATAAAGCTCTTGTGACAAAAAATGAATTATGTATTTTTTGTCATTGGGAAAAGTGCAGAGGTTAATTGTGTTATTTCATAGTCTAACACTTCATCAATGTGAAAATGATTTTAATAATTTGGAGGAAAGCAGTTGAGAATAACCCTAACATTGGAATTGATATACATATATAGGAAGAGATAGATATAGAGAAATATTGTTAATGTCAAAATGTTATTAGGATAAAGCACGCCAGATGGCGCCGTTTAACCATTGCAGAAGACAAGTGTTGCCATAGATCAGTCTGGAGGCCTGCATATGTGATCCAAACTGTGTTATTTCATCAAAGCCACAAACTTTTAGGATATGGGCTCAATGGTTTTGAGGAGCATAGGCACTGTACCGTACTGTAATGTACTGCACTCAACATCGCCAAGGGTCATGGTGTCCTTAGGGTCCCTGGGAATCAATAGAAGAAACAGCCTATACATATATATACATATTGTAATGTATTCCCTTTGTCTAACCTTGTCATTCAGTCATTTATTCAGCCATTCATTCAATTACCCTGTGCAACCTACCACATAGAAATAAAATATAATAGATATAACAATGAGCTTTTTTTCTTTTCTTTTAACCACATAGTGTCATCTCACAGATTAAGTTGGTGTAACTGGGAAATATACTTAATTTAACCTTCCAGGTCCTGTATTACCTAATTTCATCCAATTTTATTTGAAGTTATGTGTGTGTTGCTAATGAAAGTTATGAAGGATTTCAAGATCATAAGACCATAACACAGGATGTTTTTTGAAGAACCTCGTGAAAACAGCATGATGTGCCTCTTTGTTGAAGCCTACTTATCTGTAAAGCAAACAAAGCATTAGTCATATGGCTGCTCCAGAGAGTTAGAATGATATTTGCCTTCAGGATATAAACTATATGGAAAGTGTTTTATCAAATTGAACATTCAGCTCAAAATGAAGCATCTTTCAGGTATGAATTCATGTTATAGTCTTTTCAGGCCTATTGGAGTGGAAGCTATCAATATACACATCAGAAAAAACATGAACTGGACAGTCCCACAATAACCTAATCTGTGATTAAGTTGAGGTTATTTTTCTGTAACTGACCCCAGGTTACTGGCAAGGGAGTAGAGAGTCTTACGATTAGCATGAGCAACTACTGCGTGGGAGTAAAAGAAGACGCAGATTAAATCACTTGTTATTACTAATGGAGATCTAGAAATATCTAGTGTAAAAGTCCCTGATTGGGTAGTTTTGAAACAAATGTACAGCAGCTGTAAGCGCCACTCCTTCCTTTGTGAAATGCTGCCTTCAGGGGCACAGGCAAAAAATCGTAATTACAAGGTATCACGCCCGACTCTAAACATTGCCCAATATATTTGAGAAGAGCAAAATTTTCCACGATCCACAAAATACGTGACGTCATGTAGGGAGAGACAATGAAAGGAGTGAGTTCATCATAAAATAATAATTATACGTTCTGTTATTGCAGCAATACTCAAAGTAAATAAATAACTGTGGTGCGTCTGGTGTATTTTCCTCGTTAATCTCAGGCAAATACAAAATACGTTTTGGCTACACTGTTAATCAGCCAAACATATTTTGCTATGCTTGTTGAGTACTCCTTACATTCAACATATCACTCTGGATGACAACATTACAATCATAAAAGAAAACGATTTTTGTTGGAGGTTGGATGTTGTTGTCATTTCCGGGCGAATGCACTTGAATGAATGTCAAGTCTTCTGTAATGCAATCAACATAACCACCACCGGGTGTTATCCTGCACTCTTTTGACGTGTTTTGTTTCCCTGAAACCAGTGGTTACTAGGGGTAACTGCGGTTTGTGTCAATGTGTCAGTCTGATATGATATGATTGAAACGTGGTCGCATGACAGTTTAGGTAATGTTAAAATCATTAGCCCTGATAGATAGATCCTGAATATTGTCTTATATTGTTGTATTCTATGGCGAGATGCCTTCATTGGAAGTGCATACATAAGTGTTGAAAATAACTCCAGAATTAATCTGTAATATAATATAATATAATATAATATAATATAATATAATATAATATAATATAATATAATATAATATAATATAATATAATATAATATAAAAATAATCAATTACAAGCAAAAGCATACAAAATTACTCAAGTAAGAGTTGTTGGTTTTGTTGTAGTGGCAGTGTATTCGAACCTGTGTTTGAATAAGTGGATTATAGTGAAAAGCAATGACGTTAAAGAAGACAACCATGCACTGAACACATGATAAGTTAAAAAAAGAAAAGAAAGAAGAGACAGACAGAGAGAGACAGAGAGAGAGAGAGAGAGGAGCCTCTGACAGCTGGGCGGAGCTTCCTGAAGGGTGTATCCAATAAATAAAAAAAAAAAAAAACTCTCTGTTCCACAGACCGGCACGAGCAAGTTCTACACATGCGGTAGCGAAACTCTCATTCAAGCTGAGACGTGTTTGAATTCGAAAAGACGGATTTATTCTACATCGAATCTGGCAGTCTTCAATAGCTTTTTTTTAAAATTCCAACGTAAGGCAGCTTTTTTGACAGGGATATATTTCATTAGTTTATTTTTTCATTATCCCGCGCGCGCTAACGATACGGTCTGTGCGCGCTTTAATTAGCTTACTGGCTAGCAAGCACCATTCTTCCCGGGACTGACAACTGCAACGTGTGGTGAGTTTTATAATTTACCCTTTCCATCAGAGTAAGAGTTTCTTGTGGTGTATTCACATAATACCAACTTAACACAAACATCACACGTTAACATAATGCTAATGCTAACGTTAGCTTGAGCAACAAACCATTGTGTTACGTCTTCAACAATAACGATAAGATCTGTTTCTGATGTGATCTGTTTGCTAGGTTGTAACATTATGTTTAAGCAAAGTCTGACACTTTGTTAAGATTAAACATCTTATTTGACCGAGGATAGATAATGGTTGCTGTTAACTTTGGACTGAGTAACATTTGGCACGGAGCAAGGTTAATGGCACAATGAAACCTGTCCTTTAATGTTAACCTAACGTTAGCAGTACTGACCGTCTGTCGAACAGACACTTGGCAGGCCACTGAAATTGGCTCGACACACATGAGTGCCCACCCGGTCATTCAGTGGTACCGCAGCACAGCGCTGGCTTGTGTTCCCTAAACCATGTCACATCCGGTTGCGTAGAAAACCACGTCAAACATAATTAAAACCGCAGATAATAGGCGCTGTAGCTGTTATTGATAGAATTATAACGGGTCTTTACGTCGAGTCGAAACCGGTCCAATTGTTTCTATTCTACAGGCGCGTGAGTTCGTACGAACCGACGGCGCTCGTGTTCAGTGCTGTGTGTTCTATGAATGGATGACGACACGTGCGCACGTAAGAAAAATGATAACGTTTCTTATTGATGAGGCACTCCTTATCACGTAACGGTCTTTGTGGTCACCGATGCTCAAGAAGACGACAGTAAACAATAATAAAGTGAAGCGTCTGGGTTAAATTAGCGGACGTTGGCCTCACATAAACGCCGGTTTCTTCCTGCGACCCATAAAAATGGCTTCCCACTGAGTTTTCAGACAAGGAAGCCACTATAGATTTTCCTCTTGGTCTAAGTGTTTACTAGTGGCTTTTCCACGCTTCTTACGTTGTTTTCTTTGTTGACCCCCTTTGCTTTCCCTGCATTTCCTTTTGAGTTGTCAGTGTCTTTGCTGTATTTTTATGAGTCACCACATGAAAATGGAATGACATAAAACAAAATACACTTTTATTATTAAAGCAAGCCTTTTCTGTCTTTTTGTCTTTTCAGGATGTACCCCTGCTCATCTGCAGTTACAGTTGCACAATGGCTGTCATTTCACTCTGCTTGATAGCTCAGCGCCCAAAGAACAGCAACAGATCTAGTATAATTACAGGATAGCAATAAGCCCACATACCTCTGTTTACCTTAATTGTTTTCTGGTCAGTCCCAGATAAACCTTTTACAAGTTTGCACTGCTTAATCTCAGAAATCCTGTTAAGACAGGTGGACCTGAAGAGAAGTTAATTATTTATTATACCTTGTACCTCTTTATTTTACTAGCTGCTGTCTAGAAATAGCATTATATAAATAAATATTTTTGACAGGCATTCATTCCCTTTAAGATTGTGAAGCAATTCCTAAATAGTCTACAATCATGGTTTCAACAACTGCAACTGCTATAATAGTGGCCACCACAGCAGGGCTGGTGGCCCATACTGCTCTCATAGAGTATATGTGGCTGCTGATTGTTGGCTTCATCATCGCCTTCATCTTAGCCTTTTCCGTGGGTGCCAATGATGTTGCCAACTCATTTGGCACAGCTGTGGGCTCTGGAGTGGTCACCTTGCGACAGGCCTGCATTCTGGCCACCGTGTTTGAGACTCTGGGCTCTGTGCTCCTTGGGGCCAAAGTGAGCGAAACCATCCGTAAGGGTATCATCGACGTGGGCATGTACAATGGCTCTGAGCATGTGTTAATGGCTGGATCTGTCAGTGCTATGTTTGGTGAGTATCTGCAGCTTATCTTGCATGTAATTAAATGTGCAGTCACTGAACCCTGTGAACAGAGTTTGGTGGCACATAGGGCTTGACACTGTTAAGTTCTTGCAACTACAAAAATTTAGATGTTAAACTGTAACTAGTTGTCTAAAGTACTCCTTATTTTCATACAGTTTTTTTTTTTATAAAAAAATGTTATCATTTAATTGAAGAATTTCTTAAATTACATTGCTTGGAAGATTTATTGAATTTTTAAAGTTGTGTTTTGCCTTAGAAGGGGAGGCCCTTGGACTACTGTGAGACTAATGTATTAATGTGTCATTTTTGGTGATTTTAAATCTGAAAAGCTATGTGGAAAAGCTGAGATCAGGTCAACCTGTCGAGTCTAATGTGATCAATTAATTTATTCTCATTAGGTTCTGCTGTGTGGCAGCTGGCCGCCTCCTTCCTTAAGCTCCCCATTTCTGGAACACACTGCATTGTTGGTGCTACTATCGGCTTCTCGCTAGTTGCCAAAGGCCAGCAGGGAGTTAGGTGGTTTGAACTCCTCCGTATTGGTAAGTCTGACACTATAATCAGCTGACCTAGATATGTCCTCATTGTTTGAATTGCATCGCAGGCTATAAAAAATTAATGGCAGTGTGTGACCAGTAATGCAATGTTATCATAATACATTAGTGAGTGTTTTGTCTGTGTTGACCTTACATTATCTAGGTCAACAAGTTAGTGAAGTTATGAATGACAGTTACAGGTTCAGACATGAATCTACAACTTTTCTTTTATATGAAATGTAAATCAAATGTGATTACAGTAGTTCCTTAAGTCTTTGGAATAATGGAATCTCTGGATGGGGAAGGAAAGACATTTGTCAGAACATGTGGGAAATTTTACTTAGAGCTTTGTGAGCTTAGATCTAATTTTGCAATGTCTTTCTTGTTTCTGTATTTCTTGCATTACACTGGTTTTCACATCTGTGTTCCTCTTCAGAAAGCCTAACGCTGATGTAAATCAGACTGTTGACCCCTTTTTTTTCTCTTTTCCTTTTTTTTTTCCTTTTTTTAATAGAAAACCGCAAAAATGGATCACAAAAACAATAAAATGTTAATATTATTCAGTTATGGAGAGGATTTGAAATTTGACATTGAGATCACAGGAAGGACCCTTGGTAATTGAACAGTTAAATGACTGTCCACAGTACAAGTAGCTATGTTGCCAAATTCTTCTGCTCTGTAGCCAAAGACTGTCCACTTTTATTATTGCTATTTTATAGTTAAAATTGACAAATGGCATAGCCTGAGATACAAGCTGAGTTGAGGTTTCCTGTTTAAACAACACCTGAAAGAATTGTTTTAACAAGTATTGCATTTCCTACAGGGGAAAAAACAGTATTGCATTTCCTAGAAGATTAGAGTAGAGTAGAAGGAACTGTTTCAGGGGTTTTATGAAAAGTTTATCACTTGTCTCTTTAGCTTTGAGTGAGAATAATAGTTGTAAACTGGGATTGGCTTTGTTTGACTGATGTATATAATTTCAAGAATTAAAAGCCATAGCCAGGAGGTTTTGTTTCATTTATTTGACAGAGTTGTCATATATTGCGTGTCCACTGAATGTCAATGCTCTTATTTCTTTAATTTGCAGTTGCTTCCTGGTTCCTGAGTCCCCTTTTGTCTGGAATAATGTCAGGCATTGTTTTTTACTTTGTGCGCATGTTCATCTTACACAAGGTAAGCTGGGTGTTATCAACTTGTAGATAGTATACAGTATGTATTTGCTTGAGTAAAACGAGAACTGTTTAGGTCAGTTTCAACACTGTACTAGTTCACGCTCAAAATGACTATGAGGAAATGTTTGTTACATGGCAATAATAAAGCTACTGTTCTGATGCAGTCCCTTATCTGCCTCATACACCGAGGTTCAAATTACCATCATACTGTTGTTATGTCATTAACTGTAACCTGACAGCAAAATGGTGCAGTGTTGTTCAGTGGGTGTAATTTTTATTTCTGACTATTTTGTTCCGGTAGAAAGACCCCGTGCCTAATGGACTGAAGGCCCTGCCTGTCTTCTATGCCGTGACCATGGGAATCAACCTGTTCTCCATCATGTTCACTGGAGCTCCGAGTGAGTATCATTGTCTCAGTCATTTTGCTCTGCATGCCTGCCTGCAGCCACAGCTTAAAATAAATTGCTCCCTCAGACAGCCGGATGCCCACACATATTCCAGACTGAACCAGGCTGTGTTTACCATTTTCACAGAGGCTGTGTTTATTTTAACATGTTTTTTTGGGGCTCTCTTGCTTGTGGTTCTACAGTATGTGGGTCATAGCTGGAATAAAGTTTTAGAGCGGAGCACAACAGGGAGATGGAAATTAGATTTCACCTAACTCTTGACATCACTGTCTGTGTCCTTCAGACATGGAGGAGGAAAAGGGAAGTAAGGAGGGTGTTTTGAAATGGTCATAGTTGTCTGCTGCCTGTAGTTGTACTGCTGCTCAGAATTAGTATAGTGATGCTCTGAATACTTGTGACTACTGATTACTCCTCCAGAAACTCTTTATTAAATGAGCAACTTTTGCTCCTTTGTTTTTTTTCTCTCTACAGGGCCTAACAGTTCAAGCTGGCCTGGGCCATTAAATGGCTGCTACAGGCCAGAGTTTGACCAGATATGGTGCGCTGATGTGTGCATGCACATCACCACACTCACTGAGAGGAGATCACTTGCAGTTCCAGCATAGCCCATAACCCTGCTTAGTCAGGCAGATTCTGTACAGTTGTGTGAAGTCCCTCACACCTCAACACACTGTACATGAGGACCTGTACTTGGGTACCTCAGAGAAAAAAGGTGCGAGATTGCATTTTTAGACAGCAACAAACCCACTGCATCTTCTGTTAAGTTTGGTGTTGATTTTGGTTGATATTTTTATATTCACACGGACATCATAACATCTATATATTCTATAAACTGTAGATGTAGACAAATTGCCACCACACACAGGCTCATTGTTAAAGCCTCAAGACTGAAGTGAAGCCAGTTGAACATTGGGACAATCCTCATCAATTCCTGCATATCAGTTTCCCAACACTAAGCAATGCAGCCGATTCATATCATTGTTTGATTTTATAAAAAAAAAAAAAAAAGAAGAATGGTATGTTGCTCTCAAAGTCAGACATCCCATGTTTATTTTGTGGCTTAGTTTTGGATAGTATACTACTCTGGCACCCAGGACAATAACAGCTCATTGCTGCTGCCCATTGCTGATATATGCGCTCTAATGCAGTCGCAGTATCTGCAGCCAACTAAGTACAGTATGTTTGGTTTCCTGTGATAGGACTCAGCATTCCCCTGATCTACACCCTATCATAATGGTGCGACTGGACACCAGGCATCCCACAGCACATTCCAATACTCAATATATAGACCAGTGCCAGAGACCTCAAGTCGGCATGTGCAAAAATTTGGGCCAGAGAATTTGAGGGTCAGCTGTCGATCCTTTACAGATGAGGCTTAGTGTGACTTGGGTTCTTGACACCTTTTTATAAATCACTCAGCTGCTGCCACTACACTGCAGCTCCCGTCATTGTAAAGTGAAAATCTACCCAGAAAAAAAAAAATCTAATTATTACCCTCTTAAAATGTTCGTCACCTGGATATAAAGACTTATGGCTTCCTATATCAGTCAACTCTTCTAGGCATCTCAGAGATACTAGAAGCTGTTTATATATCTGCTGCCTTCAGAGAAGTATCACAAAGGCTGCTTCATGTCCACATCGAAACCCTTCTTTTTGTTTTGCATACCAGTGTTTGTTTCACAGGGCTGAGTGTCATAGCGACCGTACGTTTTGACCCACACCATTGATTAAACTTCAATGCGTTTAGCTGGATAAGAATTTTCTGCCTGGGTTACCCTCTTAAAAAAAAAAAAAAAAAAAAAAAAACACTCTGTGGCATTGGTTGCTGGGGACGCCAAACATTCAGCAACATAAGAGATACTCACATCATAGTATACGTGCCTTATTCTAACCTGAACTGTGGTCCTGAAACAAAATTGTAGGTGTATTCAGAGGATGCTTTTGTCAACTGTGGTATAGATACATACTTACTGTTAGGAGTGAATGTTGTGTGAATACTTGTCACTTAATCCCAATACTCTTGCTAAGTGCTAAACTGAGTTCTTGACAAAAGTGAGTCAAAGTGGCAGTTTATGACTCACTTGGCAAAAAACTCCCTGGTTATCCTGTCATTGTAATTGAGGTTGGTGGTGAGCTGCACATATAGTACTGGGTAAAAAACATGTTATTGTATAATGTAGGCCATGGGATACAGAGGTTTCAGGGAGAGGTTTGGAATGCAGCCATGGTTAAATTCCATTTCCTGTGCAGTCCCATTCATCCCACTGCATGGCTGTGGTATAAACCCACTCTTTGTTTGGGAGTGTTTATCAGACCGCTAGACCTAGGCCAGCTTTTAAATCCTTTCTTTTATATTTTGTAAGAAGTTCCCTACAAACAAGTCATAGTGACAAAGAGTTTCCATGTGAATGCTGTTAGGCCCCTTTTGTCATGTTAAGGCTTGTGTCCTGTTTTACTGAGTTCCATGAAGTGTACTGTACATACAAGCAGTGTCCAACTGCACAACACCTGTCTCTGGATGTCTTACTATATGTGAGCCAAAGAAGACAGGAGGTTCAGCTGTTACAGAGGCACCTTCCGTTTTTTTTTTTTTTTTTTTTTTCCTCCTCTATGCCTCCCCTGTCCTGAAGGGAGTGAGCTTCCATTGCGTAACTAAATAAACATCAGTTAGGTGCTCTGCAGTCTCATGCTGCAGCGTGACTCAGTGGAGAGAGTGCATTGTGGACTCTGCCCTCAAATGAACACATCAGTTGAGACACTTATTGCGTAGGCTTGGCCCTCATTTCCTTTTGTTTATCATAAACTTCCCAAACAGTCCTAAGCCACTGGAAGTGTTTTTGGTTGTTTTTGTTTGTTTTTAGATTATGCATGGCCAAGGTCACCTCACCGCAGGTGTTGCTGGAATTTTCAGCAGCTCCCGTTTTTGTTTTCTCCTAACCACAATGCTTAATTGTATCATCTCTGTATGACAAAGATGACCACTTCCCCAGGGAAATTTAAATATTTGCTTTTTGCCAGCATGTTCTGCATTATATCTACCTCTGCTGCACCAGCTTTGCTGCAGTCTTGGCAAGAGGTGACTTTATTGCTACAGCAAACAACTCAAGTGACTGTGGCCTTTTAAGGAACTCATTGTCTTTGTGCAGTTGTTAGCCGGGCACTTGGGGGTCATGGGGACATTTTTTGCTCTTTCACCTATTAAGTGTTACGTAACTGTTCACATCTAGGGATACATATGCTTTCCTTATTTAACTTGGACGTGGCACAATGAGGCAATACTGTCGGCCAAAAGATGGCACACATGGTCCAGTGTCACTGGAGTTATTGTCTTGTAGTTTATTTTCATGTTTTAAATGAGAATACAAGTTCCACCTGAAAAATCATTGTCCTAATGTGACATCATGTTGACTTGTAAAAAGTATCTTGCCCTATATTTTTAGTTTTTATAAAACTGCTCATTGTAATTTTTGGTACATCAGTCTTAATGCAATGGGACTTTATGTGTTGTCCACTAAGAAAGGTAGCACCTGCTGCCTTGTTTTTTTAAAAATGCCTTTCTGTTTGCCTCTGTGTGTTTGTTTCTGTCCGTGGCACCTGGTGGTCCTTCAGTGCTGGGATTTGACAAGGTCCCTTGGTGGGGCATCCTGCTCATCTCACTGGGCTGTTCTGTGCTGACTGCTATTGTGGTCTGGTTTATTGTCTGCCCTCGCCTCAAGAAGAAGATTGAACGTAAGTCATACCAAAGTTTATTTTTTTTGTTTGTTTTTTTTTTTTTTTTTTTTAATTTTTTTATTTTTGGCGACCTGATAACTCAGTTTTAAAATCCCAGTGGTCACCAGTTTCTGCTGACCACTGAAATGTTGGGTTTCCTCTCTTAAGCCACTGGACAAGTGAGGGATTTAGCACTGCACATGTAACCTAAACCTATTCACACTGAGGGCTCGTATTAATCCAGCAAATGGGGCTCAGGGATATTTTGTCATAATGGAGTCACTCTAATGAAAAATATTGTCATCCGTTTTTGTCCTATAATCCTGGATTAAAGTAAAAAGCCAAGAGTCCTCTGCATTTACACACCAATAGTGTGGTTCTGGTGTTGAAGAGGAAGACAATTCAGTTTTTAGAATTTATTGTAGCTTCCTCTACTGTTAACAATACTGTTTTATCACTTTTATATTTAGTCGTCTCTTAAAGGTTTAGTCTGGCTTTCTTTGTTATTTCATGCATAAAGAAAATAATTACAGAATAGCTTTATCTGACACAACACAGGCCCACAAATGTAGTTTTGTAGAACTTTTTTTTACAAAATCTATGTATGGAAAACTCAATAAAACTGTCTTTCAGTTTTCTCTACTTGTAGCCATTTTGAGCCATGTTTATATTGTCAGAGAGACAGCTCTAACTCTGCCAGATGTAAGAATACATAACATATTCTTTACATTGTATTGACTTTACCTGTCGTGTTGTCTTTAAAGTAACAAGAGAGACGGCCGGTGTATATGCCCAAGCATGATCTGTCTAGATCAGCTCTATCCCATAGACAAGCAGCCTAATTGGGTCGTAGTGATCCACTAATTGGTCTTTACCTCCTTGACTAAAATAAGAATAGGTTGACTTAAGGTTTTGACATGGCATTTGCTGTGCATTCATGGGGAGAAGCTTGAGCTCCAGCCTTGACCACTTTGGATGATGCAATGTGACCAACTGAGTCAGACTACTCCTATGATTATCACTGAAAATATTGGAACTGAGTATCTGATTCACTTTAAAACCACAAACAAATGTCATGTGAGCCACAGGGTATGTTGACTCTTATCGTCTTTCATAAGTTAATCTGCTAGTGGTAGTGTAAATATGTTCGTTGTAAGGTCATAATCCATTTATCTGATCCTGCGAACACAGGCGCTCGCTTTTGAACACGGATAACGTTGCATTTTTAGGACAAAGGTTTTTCTGACTCTGGTTATGCAATTCTTACAACTCCCCACAGTTTAAATTGAAAGGAAACACATGTGCTGTGCTAGTATTTCTCTGCTGTAATGTGTGTATGTTTGGACACGACCCAAGCAATATCTCACTCCAACTCCTCCCCTACTAGGAGATATCAAGTCTTCCAGCCCCTCTGAGAGCCCCCTGATGGAGAAGAGGGAGCTAAGAGAGGCCCACTGTCCAATCCTGAAACAGACTGCAAAGGACACATCTATGCCTACCACCCCAGCTGTCAGTCAAAACCTCGCTGCTCAGCCCCAGGCTCCTGCTGAGGAGCGCAGGGTGGCGTTTGACATCGGAGATTCTGACGATGTTGAAAATAATAAGGAACGCAAGGTGGCATTTGATATTGGAGATTCTGATGACAGCGAGTACAGCAATGCAAATGGGGGTAAGTAAGCCAAGAAACAACATTGTCAATACTTTTATGTGTAATTAAAGTTATGTAGCTTAATGGTATTTAATGTAACTCCTCCAATGAAATGACACATGAAATTGAAATTGATTCTGAACTGAAGGCTTTAATTTTTTTTTTTCTACCCCTTTCTGCAGCCCCTAAACAGGTTCAATCAAACAGTCAGGTCCAGGTCCACAACCAGCAGGCTCAGCACAGCAATGGTTCCACAACAGCTTCCAATCAGGTCCAGTTCAATAATCAGGTTCAGTTCAACAATAGGCCAGCACAGATGCCAAGCAACGGTTACAGCCAGTACCACACGGTCCACAAGGACTCCGGACTCTACAAGGACCTACTGCACAAGCTCCACCTGGCCAAGGTTGGTGACTGCATGGGTGAGGGGGGCGACAGACCTATCCGGCGCAACAACAGCTACACCTCCTACACCATGGCCATCATTGGCATGCATGGAGACTTCAAGCATAAAGAAGGTGAATTCCGTGCTAGCGAGGATGGCGACAAGGGCGCAGGGTCTGGCAGTCAGGAAAGGAAGCGTGTGCGTATGGACAGTTATACCAGCTACTGCAACGCTGTGGCAGAGCACACGACTCCTGAGGGGCTGGGAGAGGGAGAGGTGACACTAGAAATGGGGAAAGAGGATGCAGGTAGCAGCCAAAGCTCTTTGGATGAAGATGGGCTTGAGTCGGACAAACCAGAAGTCTCAACTCTCTTCCAGTTCCTCCAAATTCTCACTGCCTGTTTTGGATCCTTCGCTCATGGTGGAAACGACGTCAGGTATGCGGGCTCCTTTTTGAAGGTCTTGTTATCAGTATTCAGGCTGATAGCTGACACTTCAGTTTCTCTGACATGTTGTTTTCACTTATAAAAATATTGCTCAACTAAAAGTCAGAATTTTTGGTCACTGTTGAAATGACCTCATTCTTTCCTCTGCAGTAATGCCATTGGACCGTTGGTAGCACTGTGGCTGGTTTACACAACAAGCAGCGTGACTTCAAATGAACCTACACCCATTTGGCTCCTGTTGTATGGTGGCGTGGGCATCTGTGCTGGACTCTGGGTGTGGGGCCGCCGAGTGATTCAGACCATGGGCAGGGACCTTACGCCTATCACCCCCTCAAGGTACAGATACCACAGACAGTGCTGCTCCTGTTTCTCCTTAGTCATTAAACCACATCCTCCGCAGACATTACTAGTCTTTCAATTTAGCAGGCAAGCTCAGAGACGTAAGTGTTTTTTTGTTTTGTTTTTGTTTTTTTCTTTCCCTGCAGTGGTTTCAGCATTGAACTGGCCTCAGCCCTGACTGTCGTGGTAGCCTCTAACATTGGCTTGCCTGTTTCCACCACCCACTGCAAGGTAAGCTGGTCAAACACTGTGGTCTTGGAGGCATACTGAGACATGGGGGAAGAGACTATCTAGTGTGAGGGAGGCTATAGTAAACAGTCTGGTAGACAGTCGAAATGTGGAGCAACTTTCTTCTTATTACAGACAAATCATTTGAAGACATAAACTTACAGAAGATAATGGAATTTTATCTGACAAATGCTGTTTCCAGGTGGGCTCTGTGGTTGCAGTAGGATGGCTGCGTTCAAGGAAGGCAGTAGACTGGCGTCTGTTCAGAAACATCTTCATGGCGTGGTTTGTGACCGTGCCCATCTCTGGTCTGATCAGTGCTGCCATAATGGCCATCTTCATCTATGGCATCCTGTGAGCATTCAGCTACACCCCAAGCAGGGGAGGAGAAAGAAAGCGCTCCAGTGCGCACCGGGAGAAAAAGGAGTAAAGTTGGAAGGCCAAAATATATCGCTTACCTCAAGCCAACAACTTCAGAAGAAAAAGGAAAAAAAATAGAAATGTTGACAGGACTTGTGATATGGGCCTGTGGTTCTTGGCTGCATCATTTTCAACCTAGAATTTGCTGTTCGTTCCATCTGGGCCACATCACTTCCAGTGGGAAGCTTGCATTTCTTTGTTCTGACTTGCTTTTTCATTTCACATCATTCTGTAAAGATTTAATCAAAAATCATTGACTGATTTTTTTTTTTTTGTTCTAATACTCATTCTTACATTTTTTTTTACTTTGAAATTATGTATATACAACCATGCTATTTTTAATTTTGTTTTACACGTTAGAAAGAAATGAACAATTAAAATGCAGTATTAGCCTTTTGCAGATGTAACTCCAGTCATAACACATGCTGAAAGTAATGTAGATGAAAAAGCAGTATTTTTAGGTGAAAAATGAGGTTATTGGTGTGTATGTGTGTTTTCCCCAATTCCAAGTATCTATTATTAATGAATTCACATTTTATATCTGGCTTGGTTTTATCCCCTAATTTAGACATTTTTTTTCCACTGTTATAGAACAAAATTGACTTTCAGCTAACTGTAAATTTCTAGAGGCTGGTGAACACATTTTCTACCATACTGAGGAATTAATTCAGTCACGTTCACAGCACTGCAGTTTGTCTTTATGACACACAATCATCTGAATAATTTACTGTGGTAGAAGCACTAATTGTAAACACTGGATGACCACCTGCAAAATGATATGAGAAATACTGTATCATTAGCATAAAAAGTCAGCACACTTCTGGTAGGAAATGACAACGCCCTAATCGTTAAAGTTAATGGATAATGTGTTATCCAGTTCTTTAATTAGAATCTCCTGAGGCTCTACATTCTTGATCAGTGTAGAATGAACTGCCTGAAATATCTTGGTTACTTGAATTTGAGAATTGTAACAGCAGAATGTCAACTAATGCAAAAACGCACTCTCAGACAAGACCTTAAGTCTCCTGTTCAAACTTGATTGCGTCATCAATGGTTAAATGCTTTAGTCCTGCTTCAGCCTTGTTTTTCTAGTTCACCTTGTGTCAGCCACTTCTCAGTTTGGTTTTTCTGGAATGGCACCTGTCCTAGACAGCTGGGTTGCTCTAGTGTTCCTCTTTCTCCCTCAGCCTGATAAGCTGAATTAAAGGTTTTAAGTGAGGAGGAACAGGAACTTAAAAACTAGAAGTTATCTAACTGGGTGGTTTGGTGTTGAGTTGATCTGGTCTTTCTGTTTGAACAAGGGCGCACATACGTGGCATGCCACCAGTGTGTGGTCTTTTGGCTGCAGTACTAAATGCATTTCAGACCTATAGATGCTGTAGTTGCCTTAATTGTTTTATTTTCCCTTAGCTACCAAAGAAGAGTTGTTTTGTTCTTTTCTTTTTTTTTAATGCACATCAACATACTATGATCCACATATGTGGATGAATAAAACAAAAACAAATTAAAAATAAAAATGGGAAATACTGCTGTTGAACTTTTATTTCATAATGATTTGAAATAGAGGAAAGCTTCAGTGTATATAAATAAAATACTATGGGAATGTATAGGAACTGTTTCCTTTGGTAAAATATGTTGTCATAGTAAAACACCCAAGTATTTTGTCATGGTGTGTATATATAAAAGAAGACACACAGGTTATACAGATAGGTGGGATAGTTCCCTTTTTATTGACAGTAAATTCAGCGCAGCTCAGGCACCGGGTGATGAGTGAGCGCTGGGATCCGCATGTTTCTGCGCTTTCTCACTCCAGTACATCTGTGACGCAGGGACAGACAGAGAGGATTCCTTTACGCTAGCTTTACATTGCAAACACGCCACAATTCAGTAGTTTTCCAGGGCTCTCAAAGCGAGTATATGAATCACATCTTTCCTAGTTTTTTCTAATATGACTCACTCCCCCTGTCCTTGTACTGATGAATGATGACTGCACCAATGTGCAGTTTTACTGCTGTAAAGCACAACGCAAGGCCTGCTCTACCCCAAAGGATTAGGATTTACTACTACAGGTTGAATTTCTCTTTTACACCAGTGCATGAAGGCTTTCCTTCTCAAGAATGTATTTCTAACATGAAGAATGATGCAGATAACCTTTATCACTATATCCACAACCTTGGATCAAAAGAATTCAATCAATTTTAAAACAATCCTTTCAGCATCTTTTAGGACAGGGGCGCTGCATCCTTGGGCTTAAAATAACCAGAAGCCGATGATACAGTATAAATCAAGCACAATAAGCACCTGGGGACAGACGTCTCAGAGTGCCCTGGATTCTTGTCCTAGATTTACTCACATGCAAGAAGGACTGTGTTCAAACAAACAATCCTCGCATCTGATTTTTGAGGTCAAGCTGTAAACCGATTCTGTGGTGATTTGAACATCTCCAGTCCAACTTTGTTTTTGACTTTATAAATCAAAACTAAAAATATTAGTTCGTTTACAAGCTGGCAGATTGTAAATTCGTAAATGTTTTGGAGGCATTTTACTATTTACTTGATTTAGAAGCCAGACTATAAAGGTTTTGACACTATTAAAATCTAGTTGTGACTGGCTGTGACTGGCTCTGTTTTTCACTATCCAGTGGATTGCATAACCTACAATTTAACTTTCATTGGGTTGCTCAAAACAGTTCACCACATCTTGCCTCAGCAGGTACTTTTGGGTTGGCCTTAAAAAAAATGTTAGCCATCGTCTGGATGATACTAGTAAACAGATAAGGATACATTTGGCCTTATATGTGGATTTTTATGATAAATCGCTCCTGATATGTGTGTAACTTTTACAGGTTTTCACCTTGTTCCTTGGTTGAATCCTGACTGACTTCATCTGCAGAGGAGAAATGAGAAAATGGGGGATTACAACAGGTAGTTACAGTGTGGGATCCATAATATAGTGAGTTTTCAGGGGCCATTTTACTTCATCTTACCCAAACTGCTCACAGTCTCTGTAACTGCTTCATGGTGCTCTGGGAATAAATTAAAATTAAGTTTGATGTGAAGCAACTTTTACATTTGGCCAGACTGCTGTGTACCTTCTGTGTTTATTTAACTCTAAATGTTCTTAAAAAACTCATAAAACTCATAAAATATCAACTAAAAGCCTTAAATATGACTTGTAGTTCATGAATATGTGGAAAATTGCATTTTTCGAAAAGAAAAATTCACAATTATAGGTTACTGAATAATTCCAAGCTCATACTGTTGTGTTTTACATGTGTTTGTTTTACTAATAACTGCCAGTGTAGATTTATAACACTTACCCCGCCTCTGCCTCCCTGTCAAAAATAAAAAAGACCAGCTGAAATTTAAGCTTGAATATGCTGAAAATAGGTTCATGTCACAGTCTCACCATCTGCTTCCTCAGAGGACTCAGACTCGGATTCTGTGGTAAAAGGGAGAGGGAGGTCAGTCACAAAAGTGTGATATGTAACATGTCAGTGTACTGTGAGGCGCAGTCCTTCAATCCAGTGCTTCTCTGAACCGTCCTTTGTTGCCATCTATAGGCTGATATTTGAACCGTTAAACCTCTTACCCTCATGAGCTGCAGTGTCAGAGTTGCCGCCTCCCTCTGCTGAAAGAGGATTTCACAGTTATGCAATGTTTAATGTCAGGTAAAGAAAGATCATGTGATGTCTGTTAAAGCCAGCCAGATGTGTTTACACACCTGTCTTGTCACCCTCGGCTTCGATGTGCTCCTCCTCTGTTGAAAACATTTTAACAGGTGATTCTGACTATTAACACGCAATCAATATGTGTTCAGGCATTGATCATGTGATTAAGTATTACTCACCAGATTCATCCTTAACAGCCTCTGTAAGTGAAAGATTTGATAAATTGCATTAGCAACTGAACCGAGATCAGCCTTTATTTGTTCTGAATGAAGTCAAAGGTCACATAGTCCCTCTCACCAAGGTAGTGGGTCTCCTCATTCTGTTCCTCTGTAACTTAACAGGGAAAGGTGTAAAGTGATTATTGATGAAACAGAAAATTATTTTACATACGTACTTAATACAATGGATTAAAAGGTATAAAAGCTCAGGAAGTTATTTTGATTTATGGTAATCGCCCTGGGCTTCGGTCTCTGTGTTACAAACCTACCATTCATCTGAGCGGCCTCATTCTTTTGAGCGGCCTCGAACTCCATCTGATCTGAAACGGCAAAAAAAAAAGGTTCAGTGTAACTATGAAAGTGAAGAAATGGAGTGTTACAGATAGATATATGAATGAATTAAGAAACATACAACTAAATACAACTGAATAAGAAGTTAAATTCACAAAGAAGGTGGCTTTACCAAACTTGATTCAGTCGCCACTCTTGCAGTCAGATGAATTAACACACACAGACTTTAACAAAAAACATAATACAATACATTAAAGTCTGCTAGAATCTCAATTGGACCAATGCACTGTACCTATTTTCTGCAGTTCAGTTAGCCCATCTGCGTGAAAAAACACAACGTGTGAATCGAATTTCAGCAGTTTTGAGGCGTGTAAGTATCATCGGCCTTACATAAGTATTTTAATTGTTGAATCTCACCGTATTGAGCAACTTTTTCCTCTTTCTCTGCAGATTCCAGAGAGGCTGAGAAAGCTAAAAGTCGTCATGAGTACATCGATCAGCCTTCAGATACACACATTACTGAAAATCTAAAGTAATTTCTCTGTAAATAAGCATTAATTGGTCTTCTGTGGAGGAACAGTCGCACACATTATCAATCATTAGCTGATTCTCTTGAAAATCATGAACAAAACTTTTTATTCTTCTTACCGGTGTGAAATGCTGCCACGGCGAGGAAAACAAACACTGGCACTATAAATCTCATCTTGACTGTTGGTCTGTTGGTTGAGGAAGATTTTGGGTGTCACTCCAAACTGTGTGTTGTGTTGTTGTCATTTCACTGCCTCTTATATCTTCAGTCACATCACATGCTTTGCATGGACAGGCGGCTCTGGTACCATTGTCCCTCCCTACCTGAGAGGACAGCTGCGTGGCACATCACCACACAGACGTATCCTTATTCATGCTGTCAATGCCACCCATTGTTGGCTCCTCAGTCACATGAGCCTTTATTTGGGATGCTACTGTGACTGATGAAAAAAAAAAAACGGGGGTCCTTGCAACTGAGCTGAAAACAATGTTAATTTCCTTTTGGGATTGGAAACAGTGATTTCACCGCACACCCATGGCTTATGAATGATGGGTCACAATGTGGCTCAGGGAGACAATTCCTCAATTTATCATGCAATCATGCAGATGAAAGAGATCCTGATTTCTCAGCCCTGAATCTGTCACAAGGGACATATTCAGCAACATCTGAATGTTAGATGATAGTATGAAATTAAATTGTGAAATGGGACAGAAAGAAAAACAAGAGAACAAGTTGGATAAAAGATTCTACTATAAAGACAAATAATAAAACTCACTTCATCTATAAAGCAAGTTTGCAAAAGTGTGATCTATATGAGAAATGATTTAAACATAATTTAATTTGGCTAATTAAGCTCTGAAGCAAAATATCAAATACAAAGCAGACAATGTCTCACCACTTTATTGTGATTGTAAACACTTTCAAAACATACAGGGGTTTCAGTATTGTTTGTAATCAAATTAATTTGTAAATAAAAGGATCATTTTATTTGTCCAGAACAATCCAGTCTAAATACTGCACATTGGTGGGGTTCTTTGGCATTTGGACTTCAGTATAAAACAGAAGCTTTTCTATCAATTAAAGTGCACAATTAATATTCTGGCAACAGTGTGTCTTGACTCATACTCAAAACTTCTTTCAAACATCTAGAAAAATACACCTCTAAAAGTGCTTAAGAAACAATCAGCAAACTCTAGCGGTCTTCCCAAAGTAGTTAAAGAACATGAAAGTGGTCCAGGAAGGTACAGTGTCTTTAAGCGACATGACATCAGATAAATCCCAGGTACTGAATACGCCTCCATTTGTTACAAAATACAAAATACAGAAATGCGTCAGCCTCGCTGCAGTTTGGTCCTGGTGGTCTGAGTCTGATGGCAATTTTCACGTCATTAAAAATGACACAGGAAACCCCTAAGGACAATTGATTTCTAAAATCATTGGGAGACTTATCATCTACTAAACACATAAGCTAATTACTTCAATAGCTTAAGGCACCACAGTAGTTTAAATGGTCAGTGTGATTAGACTCTTTCCAATTACGGCACATTATATCAACAGTCTATTTAAATGCTAAGAAAATACATTAATTTGTTAATACTCCTTTATAACATCCATATCTTCCAATTTACAAAGAAAACGTCTTGGTGGCACAACTCTCTTACTGACAGCTGCCTGTACTCACTATCAACACATACAGCAGTGTGCTGAGGAGGTAGAGAGACTGAGAAAATCATTGGAAGACACATGAATCCATCAATAACGGGACATCGTCATATTAGTCAACACTATGCAAGAATTTGGCTAAAGGGTGACAATGGTTGGTCTGTGATTTGTTAGATGTACCGTGTTTAAAACAGAGGAAATGCACTTTAAAAAAAAAAAAAAAAGTTTTAAAATTTCTTCAAGATACTCTTACATATAAAGGAACAGTCATACGTCTACCCTGCAGTGCAGCGTGGTTCACAGTGAATACAAAATTCAGCACAATACAATGTAGTCCCACCTGTTATTGTGATTTGTGCTGCTGTTGCTGGTGACAGAGCGATGAACTGTGGCTACTGTTGGAGTGATTAAAAGATTTCCTGTTTATTACAACATTGGTCTTTTTTTTTTTTCTTAGTTTTGGCCAACACTAATAATAACTTTGTACTCACCAAGTTAACTGCTGAGATCTTAGAAAGGAGACACTTTGCTTTAAAGGCTTCTTCAGATAGGGGCAAGAAACATGAGGAGTCAAACAACCAGACAGATTATAAATAAGCACCCAGGTCAACGGTCGAATCATCACCCAAACTGTCAGTGTACATGACAGCCTGGTTCAAGTTTAACCTGCCATATATGAAGTTTGAACAGTTTTCCTGTGGTGCACTCACTCATGGTTTTATCTAGAAAATCAAGTTGGCTTGTTTGAAACTTTTCTGATTGTTATTCCTGCTGGAGTTTGCTCTCCTGTCAGACTTTGTAGCAATGTCACCTAGACCTGCAACTAACGATTATTTTCATTATTGATTTACATGTGGATTATTTGCTCAATTCATTGATTGATCTACAAAAGAGCAACAAACATTTACTATAATGTAAGACAATGACAAGTAGGAAATTTTACCATTTGAGAAGACAAAACCATTGAATATTTGGCATCTTTGCTTAAAAACTGACTTAAACAGTTAACAGTCAATTATCAAAATTAACTTTCTTTCGACTGACTAATCTTTTATTCGACTAATGTTAGTGCTTTAATGTCATGGTGTTCCCAGATCTCAGCAATTACATTGGTGAGTACATCATCTGACTGGTAGAAATTACAGCCCAAACTGCAAAAATAAGACCAACTTGTAACAAACCAGAATATAAGTTTAAAAAGGCAAGAGCACCCGAGATACCTGAAAGAGAGTTGGGATTTGCCCTGACTGGAGAGTTATTACAGTGCAGCAGGCAAGCCCATGAGCATCTGTATGGGTTTATACTGTGCTTGATTGATAGTATTTTATTGCTTTTGGTTCTCATCTCAAATAGTTCTCACTTGTCAGAGCTCCCCTCTTAGTCGGGTGTGAAGGTCCTCCTGGTCGATCTTGCCGTTCTGTCCATGCCAGCGATGGTGTGCCAGCAGGGCCACGTTCCTGGCGGAGATGGAGCTCATCTCCATAGCACTAGCTGCCCACTCCACAGCGTTGAGGTAGTACAGCCGGTTGTGCAGGATGAAGGGAGGGGTCTTACGATGCGGTGGGCAGTACGCGGGATAAGCCAGCCACCGACTCTCAGACACTGAATCCCAGGAGAGGAACATGTTCTGCAGCTGCTCTTGAGACAGCGGCTGTGGAGAGAACACCTTCCAGACTTTGGTTTGGCTGGCGGGGGGCCGTTTGTAACCTGCAGGGATATGCACAGGGTCGAGAGAGGAGAGGCTGTTGATGACAGAGCCCTTAGAGTCAGTGGTGAGGACTTCAGACACAGTGAACTCTGAGGCTGGCTGTGTGGTCCCAAGGTAGGACATGTTCAGCAAGCCGTGGACCAGAGTTGACACCGTCTGGTGGTAGCGCCCGGGGTAGTTAGACGGGATTTGAGGGGAGAAACCTGAGAAGGTGATGTCAGACTTTCCCTGGTGAAGTGGCGTCGCTATTACCACAATGTCATACAGAGAGTGAGCTGAGCCCGATTCCCCAACATAACTGACCTCATAGAAACTGGCTGTGGTGCCTGAAAATGAGAGGTGGAGGGAAGATGAAACGATTGATATTTAAAAAGTGTGAACATACACATGACAAATCCATCGACGAGAGAAAACGACATGTTCTGTACCAAAAGATGTGAACGTCACCTGTCTTGGAAGGCCGAACCTTGACTGCAATGGAAGTCACTCTGGCAGGGATGAGATCACTTTTACTGTGGTACAGCAGTCCTGAGCAGACTCTCTTATTGCCTCCATCCACTGCCCACAAGCCTGAATCTGCTCCTGCTAATGACACGGCCCCTGGAAGGCAAGATATAAATGTTAACTCTATTCTACAAGTTCACAATTTTCAATAAAAACCCTGTACAATACAAACTCTTACACTCTAAAACGTACCCACAAAGCCGTGGATGCGGACACTCTGACCATAGTTGACACGAGTGATGGGTGCAACAATGTCGTTGAGGAAGATCTGTGAAAATCCTTCACCAATCATAGTTTCCTCCAGAGTCTGATTCATCAGGGTAAGAAAATTATCACCACCCATGGCGTGCAAGAGCCTCTCCACATTGGAGAATGAGTAACCATACTGCTGATACTGGTAGATCCTGTGAATGATGGGATTTCCATGATCAGTAAGACATCCTGCAGAACAAGGAACAGCAATTCTGCATCGAAGTGCTTTTATTCCTTACCTCATAAATTTGTCCAAAACACTCTCCACCCACATCTGCATCCGAAGAAAGTTGAACCCGTATTGCCAGAGCATGCGTAAGAAGTTAAGAATGAACCAGTCACTCTCTTCAAATGTGAGCTCCTTTCCATCAAAGATTGCCATTTTAGAGGAGACATCTTTCCTTGCAGGAATACCTGAAAACATAGGCAACATATTGAAATATCCTGGACTGCATGCTGATAATGGTTTCAACTATTCATGTATTTGTTTTGAGTCTGTTTATTTGAGGTTATGTTGACATTACCTAATTTTTCAATGAAGTGCTTCATGTGTAGGTTCAAAGGATGGATCACTGAACCTCCTGTCTCATACTCATACTCCCCGATCTTCACTGTCGCTAGTCGTCCACCAACAGTGCCAGATTCAAACACATCAATCTTCACCCCGGCTCCAAACTCCTGCCTCAGGTAATATGCAGTCGCTGTGCCACCGATGCCTGCTCCGACCACAGCTTTAAAAGGAGCAATGACAGCGGGGTAAACCATCTGTGCAAAAGGCTCAGCTGGAATTGGTCGACTGATGTTATTGCATGAATTAATGTCCACTCCACGCTGTCTGCTTACATCATCATCATCATCATTTTCTGTCAGTTGACTGATCAATTAATCAACTGATTGTTGCAGCTCTAACTCACATATTATCGAGTGGACCATCAGATAGGAATCTAATTTCCACAAATAAATCTTATATTTGGGCAATTTAGGGCTGAAAGTGATGATTATTTTCGGTTAATCATTTAATCTATAAAATGTCAAAAAAATGTGAAAAATGTCCATCCTAGACTCTTAAAGTCCGAGGTGATGTCTTTAAATGTCAAAAGCCAAAGATACTTTGATTCCATGTGATAGAAAAACAGAGAAACTCTTTTCTGTTGATTAATAAATTAATTGCTGCAGCTTGAATGCAATTTATGCAATTTATGATCTCATTTTATGCACTTGAATTGTGTGTTTTGTGTTTTTTTTTTTGTTTTTTTTTACTTGGCTACTTTTTTCAAAGCAACTGTACTCTGGGTGAAGTCACAATGAGGTCTCCCACACAGAATAAAATATGAAATCAACCCTCTACCTCAAATATCCTGGGCAGGATACTGCTCGTCTATCCTCCAGTGAAACCAACTTTAGAGGATAGATGAAATAGACAAGATAACTGCTGTGTTTTTGGGTGCAGCCTGGGATTAAGCTTACCTATCTTTTTGGGCTGGTTCTGCAGCTCTGGGGCTGAAGCTAGACTTCTCCTCCCGGTATGCCAAAGCCCCAGGAACAACAGTGCTCTCAGTGACAGGGTTCGTAGACTCATTGTGGACATCTAGAGCTCAGCACTAAGGAGCATCTGTGCAGGAGAAATAAACATCAACCACGATCAGTTCAGTTAATAAGTTTCTATTACTCTCGGTCAAAGGTTACACTTCCCACTTTCAGCCTCACGCAAGGAATAAGTAGGGGAATGGTGACATAAATAACTGCACAGCTGGGGTCGGCAGTATCATGCCTGTCTAATGTCTTTAACTTCATAAAGAGAAAGTGGTGAGGGTAACAGGGTGGACTCACTATTTCAAAAGCCACTAGAGAGGGCTGCCAGTTGATCCAGAGGTAGTCTTCACAGAGTTATCTTCACCGGGAAACTTCAGTATCACTTTAAAACTCGTTAAAACTCGCCGCTGTGTACTTAAACAGAAAACTGAACTTTTCACAGACGCCACTAACACACCCGAAGTGGAAATAACTTCTGGTTAATAACAATAAACTCGTTTCACTCTTGAATAATGTCGGAGCACCATGAACGTCGCTAAATATTGAGACACATTTCCGGGCATGCTTACATTCGAGTTTCAGAATAAAACCCTCAAACTCTGTTCAGCGTGGGGGTGGAAATATTCTGCTATGTGGTTTGTGCCAGTGGCACAGGAAACATTGCACAGATAGAGGAAGGAATGGATTCCGCCAAACATCAGCAAAATTCTGGATGTAAATGTCCTGCAGTACGTCAAGAAACTGGTACTGAAAAAAGTAACAGTGCATTAACATTTGAAAAATGATGATTAAAATGTTTTATGTCAGTTTGCTGCAGCGGTTGTATTTACTTCTTTTCACTTCAAGAATCGACGAACTGTGTAATTTGCCAAGGGATGTCCAGACGTTTACATAAAATATCATAAGTCTGTGTTGGAGTAATATTAATGTTGGCTGTAAATAAAGGACAATCACGGTATTGTACCTTTTATGAAAACATAAACATACTATAATTAACCTTTCAAAAGATAAAAGTTGTCATTACTGTTGTCAAGAAATTTAAATAGACTATGAAAATAGAGAAGTAAAATTCAGTTAGGTTGATTTTCAAATTGTGTTTTATTTTGAAAGTTCAATTGATCTGTGCAGTTGGAAGCTGGGCGGAAGTGGTCATTTCTCCTCTGTCATTTCACATAAAATATAAATAAATATTGAGAAAAACAGCACACCCGTGTCAGTATAATATATTATTCAGTGTAATGTTTGGATAAAATCGGAAATCTTCTGGGAGTTAATTTTGAAGTCTGACCCAACCGGAAGATGACCTTTTTTTTACTAGAACCGGTTGCGGAAGAAAAACGGAAGTGACGCAATAATCTCTCATCTTGAACCATGCTTGAATGGAGGTGACCTTAGTTATTATCAAATTGTAAAGTAAAGAAAGTAGGCGGCTGCCGTGTACAGAGCAGGTACGTTGCGCCCGTCCGGTCCGGTTTAGATGCTCCTAAACTTTGCTTGAATATTTCCGAAGACTTGAGCGAGCAGGACGAGCAGAGATGGCAGAGGCACATCAGGCACGCGTGCAGAATGTGGTGGAAGAAATGGTCCAAAGCCTGGAGAGACATCACATCCGTAAAATGCAGGTAGGTGTCCTACCTGTGGACACATGAACTGTGCATGTTGCGCTGTGTTTCTACCAGTCTGCCCTCTGCGGCATCTGTATCCATCACATGTCTCATATCTGCTGCTGCAGGGTCGCATGTTCAAGTGCAGTGCAGAATGCTGTGATAGCTCCACAGACTCCATGTCTCAAGTGCATCAGTGCATCGAGAGGTGTCACACTCCGCTGGCCACAGCTCAGGGACTGGTCACTTCAGAGCTGGAGAAGTTTCAGGTGAGAAACATGATATCTGTCTGTCCACTGTCACACTGCATTACCTGTCAACATGAGACTGTGTGGGGTTTTTAAAAGTGGATTTTTTTTTTTTTTTTTTTTAAATAGTTTTTCCTTAGTCAGGCCACATATAACAATGCGATCCTTTCAATAACAATATTATATGTCAGTGTGGCAGGTGGTATAATCACTTTTATCAAATCTGGCACAGACTATTAGCAGATTAATTCAAAATGGGGCATTTCTCTATATATTTGTCTGTATCTATATATCCTACCACCTTCAAGTAAACCAATTAAATAAATTCTTATTGGAATATATGTCATTGGACTTATATAAGATTAAATAATGAGGATGTTAAAACTTCTTTTCAACAATGTGTCCTCCAAGACGATCCTCAGTTTTTGGTAATAATTCAGGACTGTTTAATATCATTTTGATAATGGTTGTCATTGTAATTTAGTGGTGCATATTCATAAATTAATCAAATTCAATCAAAAAAACAACAACAACAACAACTAGAAGGGCACACAGAGAGCACAGACCTCTGCCAATGCCATTGCCAAACAACATTTGCCAGATCTAGGAGTAAAAATTCAAATGCATGCAAGGATTCAGATCTGCCCCAAATTTTAATGGATTCTTCCCTGGTCAATGTCCCACCACTCCATAAAGTGTAGTGCAAATCATTTCAGTACATTCTGTGCAATTCTGCTGACAAATAAACAGACATGGGTGAAAACATAACCTCCTTGGCAGAGGAAACAAGGAGCACGCACACTGAACCTGGGGCTTTTGGGGCCACTGAGTCCAGGGCCAGGGGGCAATTGACAGAAACAATTTAAATGCTGTTGAAACAATAACTTAACAATGATTGTTAGGAAGATAAAATGGCTAATTACATTTATTCCCACTATGTAAATTGTGTTGGTGTATTTCTTCTTATTGGAGTCATTTTCAAAATCAACATTTAAGCAGAGTTTTACTAAAGTGGAATAATTCAATTCAGATTTCTGGAGTTCAATCCAAGATGAACAATGTCCCTGAGGAGAGTTAACATTTAGGCTTGGAGCCAGGAAATCAAAGCAAAAAACAAATGTTAAGTTGGATACAACTGCATTAACAACATCACACATGAGATCATGAAGGTTTCTGAGAAATAAAGTGAGAAAGAAAGGAAAGAACACAACAATACAGTTGTGAGACACAGTACAAAAGCATAACTCCCACATGGAAATCAATACCTTCACCTCATCCTTTTGCTTATGCATTTATGAAAAGCAATATACAAGCCCCACTTGAAGAAATAATTTTTACATCTGATCCAACTTTTTCGAACTGTCAACCATTCCTGAAAAGGAGACAACTTCCAGTTTCTGAGAAGGATGTGTCATCTGGATCCCGTCCATAGCAATTGCAGAAAAACAGATAGGACCTCACTATGTCTTTTAAAATATGAATAAAAAACTTTTACTTTTTAGCCTAGTTTTAACCTAAATGCTTGCCATGCAAATCTCTTAAACATGCCCACTGGGAGTTCTCTCTCCCCATCTTTAGGAAGTCGGAAGTCATGTTTTCTCTCCTCTTTGCCCCCCCTCAGGACCGTCTGACCAGATGCACAATGCACTGCAACGACAAGGCGAAGGATCTATTTGACTCCGGCGCCAAGGAGCAAGCAGTCCGATCGTTGATGGACCGCTGTGTGGGCAGTTGTGTGGACGACCACGTTAACTTGATCCCCAGCATGACCCGAAGACTCAAAGAAAATTTGGACTCTATACAGCAGTGATGAGCGGGGGTGGATGGCTGTGGCCCGTCCAGCAGCGTGGGGTTAGTCAACAGTTTGAAGAATAGAGGGGCTGGAACATCATTAAAGCAAAGCGTAGCATTTTGACAAATTTTAGAGGCTGTGACTCTAAATTTTGGTGTTGTGGAGATTTAAAAATGCTCACTGTGAGATTTATTGTTGTACTGTGTGTAATCTACAAACAGCAACCTTCTTGGAGACTGGGAGCTGAACGTTTTTGGCTTGTTATATCTTGGTTCATCTGCAACAAGATAAATCCAGTGATGCATCAGCTGTCACATTGATGTGTGTGTCAACAAGAAAGTTTACATTTTTAAAACGTTGGTAAATTCAGTACAAATCTGAGTATCACATTATAAAATATACACTTCACAATGCAATCAATGTGATTCAGATGTGCATTTATTTTATGCATTGTTTTGAATGTGCTTTGTATTCAACTCTTCTCAGCCAGTTCCTCGCCATCATCAGCCCCCTCATCTTCATCTTTTTCTTGTAATTTTATTGTGAGTCATCCTGTGATTGTCTCACCTCCCACAATGAGACGTGTTTATATAACTGAATTAAAAGTACTGTAGATGTAACTGGGTTTGGACTGTGTTACTTCCATAACATCAACAACATGAGTTCTTGTAATAATAAACACCAGAGATACAATTATTTTATTTGATACATGTATTTTAAAGACAGCAAGAGAATATTCTCAATTATATACAAATAATGGTGAACACGGTACCAGTATCACAGCATAGCCTGAGAATAAGAGTAAGCAGATGATGAAAAGCTGATCATCTGTTGACAACAGCATACGTTTCTGACATCAGTTAAAAAAAAACAACTGTTAAATCAACTATTAACAGGAGTAAGTGGGATATGAAACTGTGGTAATCTCTGATAGGAGGCTTAATTCTTACTATTGGCCCTTTACATCATATCAATATAGAATAACAAGTGACAGACTTGGAGGCTAGAGTCGTGATAAAAGTGTCTTCTGTAAAGTCATAGAAAGTTCTGTAGAAGCGAGGATAGGTTTTACCATCCGAGGTTTGCAAGGGAAATGACTGGAGTATTATACTCTCTTACTGTAAAGGCCAGAACAGACTCTGGAGAGGAGCCAGCTGAAAACACAAGTTGTACCACCTACACACTGATCTTTGAGCCACTCTCACAGGAGGACACTGCAAAACAGCATTCAATCAGACTTTTTAAATGTTCTTAAAAATACAGATATCCAATATTCTCTAGGCTTCTTACATAATTTAATTCACATCTGGTGGAAATCCCGTCTTCATACTTAATTGTAAGGGAGAGACAGGATTTCTAAATAGAACTAATCCCAAAATCTCCAAGTTTTCATCAAACCTTTTTCATTCCTAACAAATACTGGTGTTTGTTAGGAATGAAAATTCCTAACTGACACAGAGGAGATCAAACTGACTGCAGAGGAAATGTTGTGTAGGAAACTATAGAGAGAAACTAGAATTACTCAGGAAATATAGTCACAACCTCCCCTTCTGTTCCTGAGGTACAGTTTTTTAAATAATGGCCAGAAAAGTGTTTTTGCAGAGCACTATGATGTCACAGTGACGTTGACCTTTGAGTGTTTAGATATAAAACAAATCACTTCACAAATTTCATCCTGTAAAATTCTGTCATAATTATCTAATGAATTGAGTTGTGGCCAAAAATGCATTTTGTGAGGTCACAGTGACCTTTGACCTTTGGCCACCAAATTCTACTCACACCATCCTTGAGCCAAAGTGAATGTTTGTGCCAGAAGTTATTAATTCCAGCTGGGTGTTACTGATATATCATATTCACAAGACTATGAGGTCACCATGTCCTTGACCTTTGACCACCAATTTCTAGTCAGTTCATCTTTGAATCCAATTAAACGTTTGTGCAAAATCTGAAGAAATTTCCTCAAGGCATTACTGAGATATCACATTCACGAGAACGAGGGGATGGATCAACAGTCGTTGTTGCTGGCGAGGAGGCATAAAAACATTTGTAGCAGATGGAAGGTCAATATTCATCAAGTTCATGAGTTTCAAAAGCATAAATACCGAATTAACTGAGCTGCCGTAGTAAAGACTGGTCATGTGATAGCACCACAGCCCATGTGAATGGGCAGTTTTATTGGCAGTTCATAATTGTGTACATATTTTACTTTGCAAAAATAAATCCATACAAATACAAATGAAGTAAAAAATAAATAAATGCCAAATAAAAACACCTTTAACGTTTAACTTGATGACAGTTACAGATGCAGCTATACAATCAAACTGGACTAGTATGAATTAGCAGTTGCTTTACAAGTCTGAAAATCCCCATATTTATTAGATTTCAAACAACATGAGGTAATACATTTCCAAAATTGCCAAACAAACAATCAACTAATTAAAAAAACATAACCGCAAAGGTACTTCATGTGGTGAGGGGAGCAGTCTAAAAACTGCTCACTCGTGCCTTAACAAAACAATACAAAGTTGATATAATGAAATGAATTGACTGAACTACGAGAGAATAGCGGGGGATATTTGTAGTACGCAGTGAACATCCAAGCGCTGGTGTCAGTAAAGCGTTTTTTAACTGTAAACTGTGTAAATGAGGCAAACACCTTAAGACTCCTGAAGCCTTGTGTCTCGTGAAGACAGGTTATTGGGTTAAGTCTTTCTGACCTCATGATGCTGGTTTTGTAGTTAATATTTCAAGTCCATCGGGACCTCTGGACGAGGTGATGCTGTTTTCTCTAGATAATACTGAAGAGGTGATGAACTTTCCAATCTGAAAGCCTTCACAGAAGTTGCTCTGGTCTAGAATAGCATGCAGACAAACCCAACGTAAGACTGAGCCACCAAAGCGACATTAACCCATGACCCAGAAGAGTTAAAGTTTTAAAACAGATGCAGTAAAAGCAAGATTTAAAGTTGGATATCTGTTGAGTGTAGTCATCACCTGCGGTCCATTCAACCCTGTTGGCGTGCAACTTTGTATGTAAAAGCAACAGCGGGGAAGTGTGCTTAAATGGAGTGTAGGCAAACGAGGCGGCAGGTCTATCAGCAGCAGGTGGTAGAGATGCAAAATACTCTTCTTACAGAGTTTGAGTGCTGGCAGAGTTGAGTTTTCGAACACACCCATCAGTAGAGCGAGGGACCACACCTCTCTCCACACCCCACAGTAAACAACAGGCTTGAAACTTCCCATACAAGTCAGTGCAACAACTGCTCTTCTAACACAGACGATTATACGTTTTTTTTTCACCCTTTAAGTTTAAAGTTATCTTAGTGGTGCAGTTATTAGATTTTCTGAGACAGTCCATTAACCTCTGAGTGATGGACAAATTACAATCTGTTGAGTTGTCTATCATCTTGAGTCACATGTGGGTTCAACATTTGGAAACATCCAAACATAAACCAACAGTTTCTGTTTGTCAAAAGTGGATCTGTATTCCAGTTAATCTCATGGAAGTCACTGGGTTTGAGGTTTGCTCCGCAGTGTGATCTTCAGTTTCACCCTCTGGTGATGTTCCCACATTTCAGGATGATAATGCTCCCATACACACCGAGTGGTTAACACAAGTATACAGTGAAACCCTTCCACAGTCTTCACAAGCACAAGATATAAACATAATGTGGCCATTATATAAAGTTCTGAAGTCCAAAGAAGATTTTCAAAAAAAGACTGGGGGTTTTCAGTCTCGATGAATGGCTCAACATCTCAGTGAAGACAGTTCATGACAGACATCCAAGGAGAAGTGAAGCCACTCTGAAGGCAAAGAGTGACCTAATCCTTCCTGGCCATTGTGATGCGTCTCTGTCATACTGTAAACTCCATGTATA
Organism: Seriola dumerili; assembly: GCF_002260705.1. Taxonomy (NCBI): domain Eukaryota; kingdom Metazoa; phylum Chordata; class Actinopteri; order Carangiformes; family Carangidae; genus Seriola; species Seriola dumerili. The sequence goes on from NW_019174697.1 coordinate 804,045, forward strand.
GATTACTCAGAATGCGCCAAAACACTGAATACATAGATACAAAACATTTTCCCATCACACCTCACTGAGTTACAGAGCATGCAGATGATATGTCCAATGTGGAGATGGTGTTAAATATGGCAGTGGATTGTACATACAAGCTTGTGTCAGTGTCTCGGCGTCGCCAGAGGAATGCTTGCAGTTGGACAGGCATCAAGACACAATGCGAGCAGTGCTTTCTTGTTCTGAGGAATCTGGACGGTTGTCCGACTGAGGCGATGTATACAGGAAGTTACAGCACACGTAGAGGGGGAATGACAACAATCGGCTGTCCAGGTTCATCACCACATACTCCTGAGTGATTGAAGGGAAAGGAAGAATATTAAGCAGGTCTGCAAGATAATGGTGATCTGCAGCCATCTGTATCTGAGTAGCGCTCACTTACCTGGTCTTTCTCAAGGGTGAGAAGCTGGTAACCTGTTGAGCGACTGCAGACCAGTTTTCCACGGCTATCGAAGGAGGCAAGACGTAACCTGGACAAATAAGAAAAAAGTCAAGTTTTCCCGGACCAAAGCTGCTGATGAATACACATTGCTTTTATACAAATAGTTTGACATTTTAGTAAATTCACTTTCTTGCTGAAAACGTATACCACTCATATTCTTATAAGGTAAATATGAAGCTACCACCAGCAGCTAACTTAGCTTAGCATGATCATCTTATCTTCCATATTTAAAACCGCATGATACTGACAGTTATAAGCACGCTTTAGGTACAGTGAGTGTTCAAAGGTTAACTGCACCACTGACCTGTATGCCAAATGCCTCCGAGGTTGCAGACTCACAGCGCCCCCACATGGCTGACTCAGAGTATTCCTTTTGAAGACTATGAAGCGGTTTGTGTAGGTCACCAACAGGTCGAAACCAAAGTTAAAGCCTGTCCATCGCCAGCAGTACTGAGGAAAAAGAAAATGTGATTGATTGATGGTTTTTTTTCTGTAGAAATTAAACCAAATATGTTAAGTGTATGGGAGAAAATGTTCCTGTAACAGACTGTCTGACTCACATCTCCATCTTTTGTCAACTTCCTTCCACACCTCATACTGCTCAGCTCAAACTCCTCTTTGTTAGCTTCCTGGGGACTAATGACAGACAGGGGCCTTTGGCATCACACAACTTCATAATCATATTCTATACATACAGTTTTTGTGGTTATATCAACATGCCATTGCAGTCAAAATGAATCCAATGACTCATTATAACACTCACCCATTGTCATTGTCAAACTCTGTCCGGAGCATGGCAAACCACTGGTTTTTGTACACTGACGTTAGCCAATCTGGAAAATAAAGTATGAACAGAAAAATGTCTTTATTTCCAGAGTGTAGTACGTGATGAAATGATGTCATGCAGAACCACATCTCACCAGGGGGCAAAATATTATCTCTCTCCAGGATGCGTGCAGATGCCAGATCGTTGATGATATACTGGAGGCGAACGTATTTGAACACTGAACGAAAGGGTGCACCTTCATCTGTGTTCAAGAAGGGCTCTTTCTCACACAGGTCTGTAGACCAAAGTCAATTGAAAACAGAGTAAAACACCTGTGTGCCGCTATCAACAACAACAACAACAACAAAAAGATTTATATGAAGACACTATTTCAGAAGATGTGGCTTTAACAGTACCAGTCCTGCGTTTGCATAGCCAGGCATCAGCGTCAGCCAGAAGCTGCTTGATTGGGCCGTCCCATGAGGGATTGAGCTGCACAAACATCCACTGGAGAGAGAGAAAATTATGAGAGCTATTAAAACAAGTCTGATAGTCCAGTGAGTATATCTGAGTTATATCTAACGTTTCCTTCTACCTTTTTCAGAGCTGTGTATACATCCATCTCCACCTGCATGACAAACAGGTCTGAGGACTGAATGAGCTGCTCCATCACCTCTGCCCTGTAAACGTAGCGCATAAAGAAATGTTAGTATGGTTTTTACACTGTGGTTTGAAATGCAACTACTTAACATACAGTAGCCATTTCACTTCATTGTCCTCATTTTAAAAAGTAACAGCACTAAAACTAATCAAGTCAATTTTAATCATGGAGTTCCAAGCAACAGAAAATGATATTTGATAATTGTAGGCTAGAAGATGACGTAAAAACTAAAGAATTGTGAGCTGAGCACACAAACCCAAGTTCTTTCATCAGGTCAACATTTTGGTGGGTCATCAGGTTGTTCAGGAGCCACTCAAGACACCTACAAATATAGAGCATAAATTACAATCTTACCTGTAAATTATTGTGATTTGAAATAAGTTAGATTAATCAAAATCTGACTTTTTCATGACTGAATCCAAGCCGTAGATACTGGCACAAGCATAGTAGCCACACACGGTCTTCGCACTGATGTTTTCCTTCATGGTCTCTCCACACTGCTGGATCAAACCATCCTGTAGACAACAACCAGCCAAGAGACTTGATTAGGTTCTGTGTGTCATGTGACTACATTTATACAAAATCAAAACTGCAATTTTTTCAGTCGTGACAATAACTGGCTTCTTTCACTTCACTGACCAATTGTAGCATACAAGCAGCGGCAAGAATACTGACGACTCTGCTGGGCTTGATCAGGACATCGTCCCGGTACAGGGATCCAAAGACAACCTGTAGAGCTACACACGTAAAGCAGGATAGAGTTATCAGTAAAACATGTAAACAAACAAACACAGTCGACTGCTGGTTTCAGTGACTGAAGTGCTCTTACCTTCAGTGTCGATGTTCTGGTCTGGGATCTCCAAGTTGATTTCCATCATGTTGGACTCCTTCCACGAGCCGCTGAACATACTGGAGAAATATCCTGACTACGAAATGCAAGGAAGAGGAGGAATGAGTCCTAAATGATAAGGATAAACACACGTGAAAGAATATATCACAGACTGCCTTTGAGGTGTTTTTGTGTCATTATATTTTACCTGGCACAGATACACTTTGTGGAGGTTCCACTCCTGTCCCAGAGCAGAGATGCGAATGTCACTGTTTTCGCCATTCAGGAACAAGGTTTGATAAATGTATCGTGATGTGCTTTTCAGTTTCTTCCTGCTCAGGTTTGGAAAACAGACAAACAACAGAGGAGAGACCAAAGGCAGGGTCAGACAAAATACTGATAACTGACAGATATTTCACACTGAATTGATCATAGGCTATTTGATTGGACTTGCCTGCGAGGTGTATCTAGTAAGGCATCGTCCTCCTCTTGTTCACTGTCACAGTCACACTGGGCATTTCTTTTCCTCTTCTTACACTCACAATTGTGCTTGCGGCTGGTACTTGTGCCCTCTGCAGCCTCCTCTAGGCCCTGAGAGGGGGACTGGAACCTGCTGCCTAGACTTCCCATCTCTACCCTTTCAGAGACATGAAACAAACAAAGCAACTGTCAGAAATAACAGGTCCACTGTACTGTATCTTCAAATTGCAACATCGCTTTGCAAATCAATATATTAATGAGAGCACACGCTGTTAGGGACTTTGGCTTGTGCCGAGTTGTGATCTAGCTTGTGTTGGAGTTTCCTGTCACTCCCGCTTACAATGGATTTATCTGTTGATTTGTTTTTTGATTAATTGATTATTTAGACTATAAAATAGCAAAAAATAATGAGTTCACATTGCAGTTTTGCAGATCCATGGTGACGTCTTCAAACTGTATGTGTTGTTTACAAATGTTTATAAAAACATGACATGAAAAACATGACTAAAAATTCAAACATTAAGCGGATCCAGGAAAAGTTTGCCATTTTGTTTGACACATCACTTAAATGATTGATTATCAGAATAGTTGCTGATTAATTACCTGTTGATAGACTAATTGAGAATTAATTTCAGCACACTAATTTTTCTTAAGACTACATTACAATGTATTTGACTGTCTTATAAAACGGACAGAATGCTTTCATCATATTATAAACGGTGTATTTAATTTTGTCTATATTGCCTTTCCTTCGAATAAAATAACGACAGTACCCTTCATCAAAAATGACATTATCTAGTTAAATGTTCAACAAAAGAGCAAATGACAATAGGTCAAATTTGTTAGTTGATGTACTATTGTTATCATCTGCCTACCTGACTGAAAGAACAATCATATGTGGCCCCAGAGGCCTCCAGATTTGTATGCACTTGTATTTATGAGTGTAAGGACAACAAACAAAACCTGAACGAAGTTTCATTAGCTACACTTTTTCATTGCAAGAGTCTGATGCAAGGGCTCCCTCCTCCAGCATCTGCAAACCACATGTAGAGTATGCTAAAGAAAAACAACGACTGAGTTAACTCACCTGATGATCAGCAGCGGGCAGGCTGAGGGAGAAGTGTTAAGGTGAATTTGGACGGTAAACACTGGCTGATTATCTCCCGGTCAGACAGTCTGTCAGACGCTGACAAGCCAGCCGAAGAGAAGCTAACCTCAAAGCTAGCTTAGCTGCCGAATTCACAGACGAAAACACGTCTGAAAACAGTAACAGCGTTACTTCTGACAAGCTGTTCCTCCTCACAAGCCTCCAGACGGCAGAATCCTGTTTGGTTCCAGTTACATCTTTCTAAATTGGCGCTAATGCAAATACAGAAATAGGAGATGGTGTGTAGCTACCACTGCCCTGAAAGTCTGTAGCTGCTTTTGTTATTCTTCTTCTCTCTTGGTTACTAGGATGTCAACGTCACATGTGGCTGCTTCGCTCAATGGCGCCACCCACTGTGAGACAGGAGGATTACACAAGTCTGAAAAGTGTAAGTCAATTCTATCACCATCTGTTCATTTGCTTAGTTTAGTTTAATACTTTTAAGGCTTTTGAACCAGATATTAATCATCCCATAAGATATATATGTAAACTTGATAACTAATCCTACACATTGGGCAACAGAAGCTGAACCCTGCTGACCAGTGTGTCTGGCTCCCCCTGAGTCCAAAGGGCACTGCCAAATCAACAAAATGTTCAGCCTCGTACTTATTTGTACTGAGGAGCCTTTGCTTAATACAGACTTTTATCATGACTGCACTGATATTTCGAAAGTGAAAGTCTTTTAATCATTTTGTCCTGAGAAATCATCTAAAATGTATGTGCAGTATATTAAAGGCTTATTTTATTTATTTATTTGATACTTAAATTTTTAAACATGACTTTTTTCCTTGTATAACCACAAAATATAACAGCTAAGCATGCCAAGATATCGTATTTTAAAAAAGGAATGTGTCAATCTGCACTCTCTGTTGGCTGAATTCAGAAGGAATTAATTTTGTTTTACACTAGTAGGAGTTTTATCTTTAATTTACAACATATTTTACCACACACAAAGACAATACTTTTAGTGTAGTAGTGATAGTGATACAAATGGACAGCTAACTGGGTAAATCTTCAAGTTAGAACAGAACATGGGGCCAAAGATAGGGAAGGAAGTTTCCTGGAAAGAACTGTGTAATTTTGTACTAACCATAGGTCAGATACTGTAGACACACTGTCAACACTCTGATGTGCTCCAAACAGCATGTGTGCCTGTGATACTGAAAAGCTTTAGTGCACACACCTGGTTGTCTGTGTGAGACAGACGTCACTAAGGCAACCATTTCACAAAGCTCTTTCATGTTTCTGCTATTCAGGGCACTTAACACCCTTCCCCACAAAGTTGAATAATCCACCCAGGTAGGCCAAGACCTCTAAATGAAGCCTAACCTCTGAGTTGGATAAAGTGTTTGGTCTACAACCATCTGCAATGACCAAAACATACCACCAGTTTCCACAGACCAATAGGTTTCAGCAGAGGTGATCAACTTTCAAACCCCTTAAGAAAAAAAAAGTTACTCTTCCTACCCCTGTGAAAGAAGGGATATTAAACAGCTTCCAAACATGATTTTCAGTGAAAATCTTTCTATCAACTACATTGCTTGTCAAGGCCAGATCGAACTATACAAAACTGACTCTGGATTTATGTGACAACTGTATTTAATAATTCCTAAAATCCTGAGAGTAAATCCCCCACAGCATGATCTCTTTCCAAAGCCGCTGGGTCAATAAACAAATGGCTCATAAACAGATATAAGTATACAATACATGGCTGGCCTCTAGCGGTATCCTGTTGTATTGTAGTCAAGACAGTATATTTGGGAGTAGTGTACGAAAAAGAAAAAAAGAAGGTGCATATAAAGATGCATTTAAACTACTGTTTTATTTTCGTTTTACTGAATGTGGACGGGATTTTGATATGATACATTTATATTAACATTTATTTTAAATGAGATGGTGCTTTTTGTAAAGAACAGTGAAACAAAATAATCTTTGTGCAATATTCATTATAGCTTGATCACTGTTAAAAAATGACTCAGTGCCTTTATAATATCTTCTAACACATATAAATGTTGATTTTTTAATTTTTATTTTTTTTTAGATGTGATCTTATTGTTGTCATGGTTTGACGTGACGGACTTTATACTTGGACATTGTTTTATTTCCTGTTTTATTTTGTAATTACTTCCCTTGTGTCTCTCATTTTAGATCTACTTCTTGTCTTTGCCCTGTTTCCCTCCTTTGTGATTGTCTGCCCCGCCCTAATGTGTTACACCTGTGTCCAATCACCCACGCTTCCCTTGTGTGTTTAGTCACTGTGCTCCCACTTGTTTTTGTCAGTCCGTCTGTTGATATCTTCTTGAAGTGCTTAGCTTAGCTCCTGTTCACTTTCGTTTTGGATTTTGAAGTCTTTGACGTTTCACCAGTTTTGTAAGTTTTCTTTTTGTTTATTGAAATACCTTTTTCCCCCCCTACCAACCCCCTTTTTGTGTTGGCTACTTTTGGGTTCAGTTTTTCCCTTAACCTGGCAATTTTTCCGTTTGCATATTTACGTTTTTTCTTTACTGGGGAAAGGAAGATTAAAAAGGGAGAAAAAATTTGGCAAATATTATATAAATAAATGCAACCCAATTCCAGCATAGATAATGACAATATATTAGAGTAAATAATGAATTGAGCTGATTTTTTAAATTTATTTTTTTTTTGAAGATTAGTTCAACCTTTTCCACTTTTTTGAAACTGTCGTAGAATGTCTGTAGAATCTTTTTAAGGTAAATGTAAAATTGCCTTCAGAAGCTCTAAACCTAATACAATGCCCTTTCTTTCTTCTCCTTTCTTTATATACAGTGCTGTGCAAACGTTTCAGGTGCTTTAGATGCTATACACCATGCACTACCATCAGGGAGGCATATGATTGGTCCCAAATTCATTTTGCAGCATCACAACAAGCTCAAACATACAACCAGAGTCATAAGGAAGTATCCTCAGCCACGAGAAGAATAAGAAGTCCCCCAGTGAGCTCTCATCAGTCTGGGATTGCATTAAGAGACGGAAGACGATGAGAGAACCTGAATGCACAGAAGAACTGTATCCTCCTAGGTGGAATAACCCTTCTCCCAAGTGCCTTGAAAAACTTCGCAAAGGGGGACCAAAGAGAATTGGTGATGTTTACCCAATATTGATTTGTTTTAATTTTCTGTTTGCATTTTGTATGAAGTTAATTCATAAATAAAAACTATTCATGGCATTTTAACATTATTTGAAAACATCCTCCCATTACTTTAGTGCCTAAAACCTTTGCACAGTACTGGATATATATTGTACATAGATTTTATTATCTTATCTAAATAGCTTGTTTTGCTCATTTAATATCTCTTATTACTATTGCATTCATCATCATTTCTCGTATAATTATAACATACAGATGCAATGACTGTAGCCTATTTTTTTTTTTTTTTTTTTTGTGAAGAAATTTGAAACAAAAGGTAGGCAGGATGTGACGTATGAGGTGCTCCCGCTGGTGGGCATGGACATTGGAGGAACCAGCCAATAAACGACGAGCAACTCTTTCACAACATTCCAATCCCTCCCAATCCATCTTCCTCCTCCTCCCCGACCTGCCTGTGTGTATGTGTGTGTGGGGGACTGTGACACGTAACTTCGTCCGTTTCATTGACGTGACCAGGCTGGACACCTCCACCTTGGGCAGGGAGAACAGAGAGACCCCCGTTGTCCCGAGTCCAAATCCCTTTTATTCTGGACATTCTTCAGCATGGAGGCGAGGGACGCGGTAGCAGGTGAGGTTGGCGGTAGCATTGACAGTCAGTGAGGCGATGTGTTGTTGTTTAGCCAGTGTAATAATAACTAGTTAGACCTGCATTCAACCAGGGACACGCTGTTATTTTAAACCATACCCGTGTTTGAGGCAAAAGTATAGCTGAATGTTTTGTAAATCGTGCATGGATTTTTAGCTGTTCTACTTCAAGCCCAATAAGTGAGTGTTTAGCACATAAGATCTTGCTCATAGCCATAAAGAAATACTTTTTATTGTCTTGTTCAAACTCTTAGGTGCTCTTGTGAGAAGTGATGGGGAGGAACAAACTACAAAGAAGGTGGCAGCTCCTAAAAAAGACAAACCACAGACAAAAACCAAGATGGAGCAGATCTTTGGGTTCAAGAAGGAGGACCTGACCTCCTGGCAGAGTCTGGTGGCCCTCCTCAACCGTCCCACTGACCCTGCATCCCTCGGCATCTTCCGCTGCTTGTTTGGTGAGTTAAACCAGCAGCCATTTTCTCAGTCTACTCACTATATCTGACTGACTTTGCAACAGGTTTGAGATTATTCTCAACTTTATCTATACAGCGCCTTTGAAAACACAGGAACAAAGTGTTTTACAGTAAAAAAAAAAAAGGAATAAAAGTAAATCAAAAACACAAATCTAAAACAAGATAAGCCTAAGGCAGCAACCTTTTGTATCAGCTATGGTCTCTGGATGTTTCGCCTGCTGATACCAGAGTAAAGAGCGTTGCAATAGTCCAGTCTGGAGGAGATAAAAGCATGGGTGACTCTCTCTAGATCTGTAGATGAAAGGAATGACTTAATCTTGGTTAAATATCTCAGCTGGTCAAAGCAGGATTGCACAGCTGTCGCAAAAGTGTCCTCCTCATCGTGTGTCTTTCCTGCAGGTTTGGTGATGACCATCGACGTCACACAGGAACGTGGCCTCAGTCACCTGGACTACAAGTACCTGGATGGGGCCCCTGTGTGTCGCTTTCCCCTCTTCAATTTTTTACAGCCCCTGCCAATGGACTGGATGTACCTGGTGTATGTGGTGATGTTCTTCGGTGGGTCACACTCTTTATTTTGAATTGAAGTCTTATGTGCAACAGTTTTGATGTTGAACAGTTCACAACTCAGTGTTTACAGAGGTTTGGGGAAGAGAAGGGTGAAGCAGTCACTTTATAGGAGACAGTCTCTGTGGGGTGGCTGTCTGTGGTAAAGATGAAAGCACATACACCAGACCTGCAATTTTCCACTTTTTTCCCCCCAAGTCAACTAACTTCTGCACAATTTTGACTGTGGCTTAAGCAAAAAAGCAAACAGAGAGCAGAATACAATGCCAATCAAATCAATACTGATTAATGAAAACATCAATAGGGCTTCAAGTATTTTACAAGGTGGATACTTTCAGAGCTTGATTATAAACTAATATTCTACTCCTATTTGAACACTTCCAGTCATGAGCCAACATCTGTCTCTCCTAGAAAAAAATTCACATGGTTGCTTCACCAGGGTAGCAACAGGGTAGCAATCAGAAATCCTTATGTTGCTTTGGTGGATTGTTCAGATTACTGACATTTTCTAACACTAAAACCAACAATCAAACATTGTTTATGGTATTTAAGTATGGTGTTGCGATTAATGATTATTTAACTTATTTATTACTAGAGGAGAAGACCAAGACCTGCATCATTGCAGCGCTACATGATTTCTCCATTAGTATTTGATATTAGTCACATACAGCTTACAACCCAGCAGTGTACATTACATTTATTAACACAAGACAAGTCTATACAAGAAATGCAGATGATCATCACAAACACTGCATATTCATATCTGATATATATATATTTGTATATGTTATGAGTATTATACATAAAGTTTGGGGACCAAATGGTCAAAAGTCAAACCAGGCCGAGATATCGATGCCAAACACCAAACTCCTACATTTCCCATAAGGCAATTTGGTAACAACTGCCATTAGACACTCCCTACCTGGTTAATGCTGTCCTGTCTCAAACTCTGCACCTCCAGTTTGTAGCGTAGGCTTATGTTATAAATTTGTTGTCTCCCAGCTAAAGCAGTGATCACCCTGATGACATCACTGTGACATCATCAGGGTTATTTTCTCAGATGACAAATTTCCTCAAGAGCCACAGACAACATTATATCACTGTTTTCACCAACTGAGGACCCCCCCACCCCCCACCCCCCCATGGACTAGTTAATGGACATTTCTGTGTAAAAATAGACTTATTAATAGTAACAACTACAGTTATCATAACTTTAGTTGTGTGTTTCTAACTAAAGGCGCCTTGGGCATCATGCTTGGTTGTTTCTACCGTCTCTCCTGCCTGATGTTCATCTCAACCTACTGGTACATCTTCTTTCTGGACAAAACGGCCTGGAACAATCACTCGTACCTCTACGGCCTCATTGGTTTTCAGCTCATGATCATGGATGGCAACAGATACTGGTGAGATGATTTTTTTTCGTGCTGTCTTTGTGTGCGCTTGTGTATTTCTGTCCCGTCTATATGTGCAAGCCTAACAGAGGGAGACGTTTAAAGCCTGTGTCTGCTTGTAGGTCAATCGATGGATTGCGGAGACCGTCTATAAGAAACGCTCATGTGCCTCTGTGGAATTACACTTTGTTGAGGACACAGGTTTGTACATCTGTGACTTCAGTTTTCATTCAAACAGATTTTTCAATGTGAGTTTCATTCATGAGCACAGCTTGGTAACAGGTAGTCAAAACAGTCTGTTTGTTGTTCCTTAAAGATATTTATAGTGTACTTCATCGCTGGAATCAAAAAGTTGGATGCTGACTGGGTGGAGGGATACTCCATGTCATACTTGGCACACCACTGGCTTTTTGATCCTTTTAAGTAAGTACTATGAAGCAGCTCAGTCCAAAGTTATTTTATCTTTTAATTATTTATGGTTGTATCTCAATACTCCCACACTGATCTTGCTGCAACACACATTATTTTTCAGAGTGATTCTTCCTGTGGAGTTAGTAAATCTGCTGGTGGTTCATGGAGGTGGTCTCATTCTGGATCTGACCGCCGGCTACCTGCTGTTTTTTGACGCCACACGGCCTTATGCGTTTTTCTTTGTCACCTACTTCCACTGTATGAACTCTCAGCTCTTCAGCATTGGTAAGTCCGTAGTCTTGCTTCACTTTTACTTTACTTTTAGAAACTTATGTTTGTTGGGTGTCATTTTACCTTCTTCATATTGAGGCTGTTGATCCTCGTCAGGGATGTTTTCCTACACAATGCTGGCCACCAGTCCTCTCTTCTGCTACCCTGACTGGCCAAGAAGATTCTTCGCCCATTTCCCAGGATTCCTCAGGGCAGTCCTCCCAATCACCTCACCGGACCCTCAGCCCAGTCCCTCTTGTGTTTACCGAGAAATCCAGAGCACCAGCGTGGAACGCCGGGAGACCCCGCCTGCTGCCAAAGCTTCCAAACTCAGATTTAAACACAAGCTGGCAGCCATTTTTACTATAATCTACATAATTGAACAGTTCTTCCTGCCTTACTCCCACTTCATCACACAGGTATATCTGCCTCCCATGTTTTTATTTAGCCTAAAACTGCTTGTACGGCTACATTTGATTAAAAAGAACAATTACTAAATTGCTGTATAAATTTCTTTCAGTACTTTTCTACACTGAGAGCTTCTGTTTAAATGGATCGTACTTGTACAAAACTAATGTCAGCAAAAGCCTCTTAAGTGAGTCGCCAGACTGACAGTTGCTCAATCAGAGTCAACACTCATTGGTCCACAGCAAACAACAGCTCAGACTAGTGTTGTCAGCAGAGGGGGGAAAGCTCGAAAGAAGCAGATATGGACTTTTTTTTTGTCTTTTTATTTATGAATTTTAATATTTAAATTCTTGGTTTATAGAGAGGTTTGATTTAAAAAATGGTTAAAAGGGGTAAATCTGTTAACAATGTGAGTTTTTTTTTTTTATTTTTTTAATTTTTTATTAGCATGAAATAATGCTAATATTATGTTACTGTGCAGGGTTACAACAACTGGACCAATGGCTTGTATGGTTACTCTTGGGACATGATGGTTCACTCCCGCAGCCATCAGCATGTTAAGATCACCTACAAAGATGGAAAAACTGGAGAAATAGGATATCTGAACCCAGGGGTGAGTTTCAGGGAAAACACTGGCAGATAAAGACAACGCGATAATTATATTAAATCTATTTATTTGTCTTGGCTTTACAATATATCAGTGGTTAACAACATCTGAGCTTAAGTCATGTTAACAGAACAGTTTTAAATGATTTAGCTGATGACTATCACAGTTTTACTTTTTCCTTATCACCGTTCATCTGTTTGCATTTCAGTGTGGCTGATTTCCTGATAAAGTAATAATGATGTCTGTGTACTGTAGGTGTTCACACAAAGCCGTCGGTGGAAAGATCACGGAGACATGCTGAAGCAATACGCCACGTGCCTCAGTCAGTTCCTGCCTCGCTATAACATCTCTGATCCTGAAATTTACTTTGACATCTGGGTGTCTATCAATGAACGCTTTCAGCAAAGGTATGAGAGCAAAAGACATTATTAATGAGTGATAATTTCTTCAGATGTATGCAATGAATGTTGAAATGATTTGCTCTTGACTCACCTCTAAGGATCTTTGATCCCCGTGTGGACATTGTGAAAGCTGATTGGTCGCCTTTCCAAGCAAACCCGTGGCTGATGCCTCTGCTGGTGGATCTCTCACCCTGGAGAACCAAGTTCCAGGAGATTGAGGGCAGTTTGGACAATCAGACTGAGATCGTCTTTATCGCTGATTTCCCAGGTTTGGAAAGTCTCCTTGTCCTATCTATCCTTCCAGAAGAAAAGTTTGTTTGTGTACCCTTATTCATTCTTGTTGCTATATGGGCTGCCTTTGTAATAACTGACAGAATTTTACCTTTTAGGTCTCCACTTAGAAAACTTTGTGAGTGAAGATCTGGGCAACACCAGCATCCATGTGTTGCAGGGCAAGGTGAACATAGAGATATTGGAGGAGAAAAAGAACTTCAGCCTGCAGCCTGGTGAGCAGATAAAGGTACGGCTACACACCATCATCACTGTTAACATTATAACCTGTCTAACCTGAACACAACAAGCTTTTACAATAATGTGAATATGTGTATGTGTGTAGGTACCTGCTGGGGCTTATCATAAGGTGTACACAGTGTCAGAAGAGCCTTCTTGCTACATGTACATCTATGTCAACACTACAGAGGCGGCTCTACAGGAGAACTTCACCAAACTGTTTGAGCTCCAGGAGCGCATTCGCAATGGGACAGGTGAAAATGTGTTTTCCAGGAGGGGTAGTTCTTAGTAGTGGAATATTTATAAAAAAAAAATTGGATCCAATGCAAACTTGGTTTTAAAAAAAAAAAAAAAAAGGTAGAGTAAAAGTATCTCCATATGTCCTGGCACATATTTTATTTCTTTTTCTTTTTTTTTCTTTTTTTTCCATATTCTTTGTTGCTGAAGAGCTCAAAAATCATCAGATGCTGATGCAATTTTCATCCCACAGAAACCGAGCCTCTCCCTCCTGAGCTGCAGCCTCTTGTTGCTGCAGATCTGGAAGGGGCAGAGGTCAATGCCACGGACCCGATTGTGCGGCTGTTCCTGAAAAGGCAGCGCCGCATGAAGGAGGTGAAGAAACGCAGGGAAGCCAGTGTGCTGGAGCGGCTGGAGCGGTTTGCTGTAAAAAAGTACTATACGATACGGAGAGGGTGAGTATTATCAGCGTGCCACAGAAATTGTCCAACCAACCACTTAAATCATCTGTGAACTGACTATCGTATTTACTATGTCTCCCTTTTCTTTAAGATTCTTGATGACAGCCATTGCTATGAGGAACCTGGCGGTGGGCCTGCCTCCTCTGGAACAGCTGACAAGAGAAGTTGCCTTTGCCAACATGAAAGAACCTCAGGCTGAAGCCAACCAGGACGAACGACTCAAAGACGAAGTTGGTCACGGAGAACTTTAAAGCTGCAGATGGGGCCAGAGATACTCTGCTGAATTGCCTCCAGGTGCTGGATCACATATTGCTAAGAAATGTGTGTGTTATTATTACTACTGGACTGTTACTACCCTGGGACATTCCTGCCCAGAAATCAAAGATTTTTTTTTTAAATTTTCTATGCTTCTGAAATATTTGGCATTTCAGATTATTTCCACAATTTTGTTATAGCATTTGTTTATGAATCTCAGTTTTTGCTGAGGACACACTTTTATTATAGCCACAGCAAAACCAGAATACTGTATGTTAACAGATATGCAGTGCTTTGCCTTGCGAGATTACATTTTATGTTTGTTTAGGAATTTTATAATTGCATTATTGCTGAGTGATATGACCAAAAGAAGAGAGAATTTAAAAATCAGCACTCTGTGACGACTACAAGTTTGCTTTTACAAGTGATCTGATGGAGGATCATATTTTAACTACACTAAATCATTAATGCTGCTTTGTTTGGAATGAAGATGAAGAGCAGAGGTGGAAACGTGACTGATCACTGGCTGTACAAGTATTTAAAGGGGACAGATTTTAAAGAACATACTGACATCAAAAGGATCAGGTTGGTCGACTCCTGTTGGTACAGTTTCATTTTATTGCTCTAATTTGAAAAAATATGGCTAAATAATTTACAATTGGCAGGTTTACAAATCCACAGTACATGTGGAAGTTTACAGTGATTTCAGGGAACATACTTCTCTGAGCTATTATGCTAACCCTATAATGTGATGAAACAGAAAACAATTGTTAGCTTGTCAGTTAACGGCCTTTTTTAGTCACTTTTCTAATAAAGAGCTTATGGTGTTCAATAAACCTGAAATTATTTTAATTAAAAATCAACTTGAACTTTCAGTCTGACAACGGTGGTTTGTGGAAAAATGAATTTTAATGGTGTCAGTATTTTTACATGTCGTCCATTTTAAAGTGCTACAGTAGAATTCCAGTGTTCACTGTAGGTTGACATTATGGCACATTAATCATAGTTTTCACATAATCAAGAGTACAATGTTACACAATATAAATACATATAAATCTACAAGATGGATGTCTAGGAAATGATTTACTTTGTACTTTTGTTTAGTTGAGGTTAAGTGTTCAAGAGTCATTTAATGTAAATGTTTAGTGATCACTGCTCAAGTGGAAGTCCAGTCACATTGGAAAACAGTAAAGGCAGGTCAGACAAGTACTGTCCATGAGGTGACATGCAACGTAATGCTTCACTACAAGTCATTTACAGAGTTGACAAGAGGGGATGATTTGTAGTTTAACAGACAATCATTTACATACACACAACATAAACACTTTGTATTTTATTTCATATTGCACAGTATTGTACTGGTTGTGTTTTTAAATCGCCATATCCCTTTACACGATGGGTGACTATGCCTCTAATCACCACAACTGAAAAACTGACCTTCTATAGTATGTGTAAATTCAACATGAAATGTAAAATGACTGGTGTTAGTGTTAGATACTGGCCTGTAGCAAGTGTTATCATTAGTCTTTCCTGAACACAAATCAACACAATCCTTATTTCCATTACACAAACCGAAACCTTGATGTGAAAACTACCTGCACCTACAGCTACCCAGGCAGAGTCTGACGCTGGTTTTCATGAGATTTGGGACAATATAATAGAAACAGACTTGTGTCAACTATCGTCAGTATTTAAAGGATTTCTGCTTTTGATTTAATGATTAATAGAGCATAATTGTGCACAGACTATAACTACATTAAAATGTCCTTCAATTTTTCTTTATAGTCTAAGTAGGAGAGAGGTCATGTGTAGTGTGGAATTGCAATAGCAGTTCAAACCCTGTGATTTTGCTCATATCTCACTGCTTCCCTCCCTCATATGTCATGTGGGCAGAGCTGTAGAGGGAGGAAGATATCCCAAGTGAAGAAAGCGCTGAGGCATGAGTAAGAGACGGACAAGTCACCTTAATTCTGTCCTTATTGCTGTGTCAACATCCGTTTTCTGCAACTCCGGTGACACCAATCTCAAGGTAAACATGTCTTTCCTTACTAAAGGTTATGCCACATATTTCTATACAGTGTGGTTACATTTCAAATTGGCTCTGTGCCCAAACCCTCGAGCTCCTGACCAGATCAAACTGAGCTGCCCGCCCAGAGCTTGCTAACACTATAATATTCCTTAACAGACATCTAATGCTCAATGAAGGCCCAAATCACTGAAACAATCTCCTCAAAAAGCTCCAATCATTGCCCCCCTATCATGTAGCACATTGCTGTCAATTCTCCCAGAATGCCCTCTTTCAAACATTCATCCACGTTGTCCCTCTACACTCCCTCAGCTGGCTCCATTTGGCAGCTCAAAACAGATCCAATGTGGTGGCACCTCCCTGTTTGCAGGCCATGGTCCAGCTCCACACTCCCAACCCTGCGATTTGTCCTTACAGGCCAAAAAGAACGCTTCTCTGGCAAACCTTTAGTCCAGCTGGTTTCCTTCTGGTTCCCCAGAGCTGGAGAACCATTCAAAATGTTATGGTATTGGCAAACTAAACGCTCAAAAAAAAAAATTCTACTTTCCTCCTGTTTATATCTTCAGTTTTTACCCTAAATGTTTATTTCACTCATGAAAATAAAAGATAATTTATTACTATGTATTAAGCTCTATCATTCCTGAAATAATTGATAATATCTTTTCCTAATTATTCTGATTGTAATGTCTCAAAACATTACAACATTAACGTGTCGATCTGACTCAGTTAAATTTTTAACAAACTATTTTCGGAGGAGAATCTGGCAAATTTATTGAAATATGGGTCAACAATATGGATGTTAATAACAACTGAGGGCAACAGATTATAATTTTATGTTGTAAAAAGTGGTGCCAGTGATTTATTGAGAGATTAGGCATCCTTTTTTTTTTTTTTTTTTTAAATGTATGGATTTTTGTTATAAGCTTTGGGAAATATAAATGAGGCTCAGTTTATTATAACATGTTATGTCCTTGCTGATGCACACCTAAAATGGTGTGAAAATATGAAGCATCCGTTTGTAGAGGTATTTCCTCTTATCAGCTCTGCACCCCTCTACCTTGGTTGAAGATCTGGGTAGAAAACTCCATGTATCACACCTTCAATCACAACGTTAGAAAATGCATCTGAAAGTTAAAAAGAAAAGAGAGGTTTTAAAATCAAAAGATAAGGTGAATAAGAAGTGCATGCCCACTTTATAGTTAATTTACCATAATTAAATAAGGAGCCAGAACTCACCACGCGCAGATGGCAGCAGGTAGGGGTCTCTCAGAAACAGCAGGACTGGCTGATGTGAAAGTTTGCTGAAAAGAGTCAGAAAAGGGGAAGTCACAGTGTTTTTTGGGAAGCTACATATACATAACGGCATGAAGACACAGGTGGTGTCCACTGACATGCTGGGTAAAGTTCAAGTGCAGAGCAAATAATGACTGAGGTTGGTTAAAGTGCAAAGCATGAACCTGACCTGCTGTTTCATTCAATAGTTTTTAAAATATTCACTGAAACAGGAAACAAAATGACTCACCTGGATTCCTCCGATTCCGTATCAAATGACCTTTTAAAGAAGAAAAAAGACATGAACCTTCTAGCAGCCTGGGAACAAACGAAAAATGCCACAAATTGGTCTTTTATTTTATAGAAGAGCTGCAGTTTCAACTCACCCACAGCTTTCTGTTTTTGGCACTGAAGGAAAGTGGCGGATATTCAGGAAATCCAGGAATATCTTTGGAAGAACCTCATTTTCCATAATTACAGTCTGACCAAACAGACAAAACAAAAGCAAATTGCAATGTGTGTTTGAAGCAGCAGCACTGAACTGCGTGACTTTTTGAATGTGTTTAACTGTTCTACATTTGTACTTTTGTTTTGGGTTTGACAAAATTTGTACTTGGTAAAAGCAGACAGACTGTGTGCACGGCAGTTTTTAGGTCAGAGAAACAGTCTTAGTAGGTGGAGTGAAGGTTTGAGTACCTGCAGGTAGAGCTCCAGACCTTGTCTCCTCTGCTCCAGGACTTTGGGGACCCAGTTTCTAACATGCTTTGAAGGGATCTCAGGTGGTTTTATGCTCTTCTTCAGCTGGATGGATTTAAAAACATCATTAAAATATATACACGGCAGCATTTACATGGTTAGAAGAAAAATAAGAGTAAGAGTCTAGTAAGAGTGGAAAATTGTCTTTGGCTGCAACACACGGTGTTAAATACAATAGGACAACTGATGATAAAGAGACAATGAGGACAACAAATGGCAGGGACACATTATCAACAAACAATAAGGTTTAAAATGAAAAAATACAGTATAAACTGCTTATAAAATAACACAAAGAGGTGCTTTGAGCTAAATGCTCAGACATCCCACTATGGCATTTTAACATGCAATTTTTTAAAATAAAAACATTAGAAAAATCAATCCAAGGACCCCGAAAGGAAAACGGCTAAATGGAATTCAACCGTCAATCATTTTATTATTTACAACTGTGCTTCTCCTATTGTGACATGTCAAAATGTCGGCCGTTAAAAACGTCCATACAGCAGGTAAAGATCCAGCCAAACAAATGGACTATTGCGAGAGACAGGAAGAGGAATTTATCAATGAAACTACAACCACAAACCACCATGGTTAACCTCCATGAATCTATTATTTATTAGCATGCCAACAGTATTCACATTTGAATTTTCCACCAGTAAATAGGTAAATAGGGAAAAATGTTTTTGAATGTTCCTATTTCTTGCATCTGTCTTTTTGTGTTTTTTTCCTCCAATTATGATCATGAAATCTCACCATTTTATGCAAGGCGTGGAATTCGCTGTAGCGTTTCTCAAGCGTGTGCTGTCGGCCATTCATCAACACGTCAATTTTAAATACCTGAAAGACGGAAAAAAGTTAGTGCTACTTCTTGAGAGTCAGTTGAGGGAGTCGTGACTTATCACCAGAGTCCATCAGCCAAAAATGTCCCCTCCCACTTCAAACAGTCATTGTGTGACTGATTGATCAGCTGAGCGAGTGTCAGTCACTGTCAGTTACTGTTGATGTCAGCTAGTTGCAAAGAGGAAACATCTGGCTGATGGAGTAGTAAAAAGAAGATCTGTCAGAGTTACTGTTAACATAATTAAACAGACTGTCCTCTACTTCCGTCACTCGGCTGAACTCTTCTGTAAAAGTGTCACTTTTACTGCATGCACGTCACTGTTCTTACCAACATTTTGTAAAGGAGGAAATCCACTCTTAAATGCAATTCTGGACTGGTTATATAAACACAAATGACTACATCTCCGAAGAAAGAGAGCAAACAAGTAATAGTTTATTAACAAAGCCAGGAACAGCAGTGACTTCACTGTGGAAAAGGCAAAGGAATGTGAAATCAAGTGATGAAAATGTTTATTTTGTTCATAGCATTTGCCTCTTGTAATAATTTAATAATCTTTTTTCTATTAAACAGCACTTGAACATCTCCCTCTAAACCACAGACATTAAAATGTTTACTCTCTTTTAGGAACCCACATGATTTTGGAACTTGGCTGCAGGGATTTGCTCCCATTCAGCCATTTCTTTTTGTGCACATGAGGTAATGTGTTAAACCAGGAAACAGTCTGACCCAGACACAAAAGATGATTGAAAGGACAAAAAAGAGAAAATAAAGCTATTCACTTCTTTTGCTTTTTTAGATGCCACTATCATGTCTGTATGAACAATCTCTGGCTAGGACTAGCAGCCAGTTCGTTCAGCTATGGGAAACTAGCTGAAATTCAAATGGTTCCTTTAAGTTTGGGATAATTAGGGAACTGAAATTGAGTCTACTCTGTATCAGCAGGCATCCTGATTTGAGGTATCAGAATTGTGACTCATGTATGACAGAAAGCCTGTGTTACAGCAAGAGGAATGGGGTTTGACAGAAATGGGGTAATGTTTTTCTTTTTTCTTTTAAATCAGTCTTTATTTATGTCAGGCAGCTGGGGATCCTGTGATCTGGTGACCAGGCAGGGCCGGGTCGGTTTACATGCCCTGTGGCTCTTTAATGACATATAAATTAAGAAGTGAGTGTAAACGCGACATGCTGAAGGCCTAAAGATTCTCTGATCAGTCGAGCTGAACAGTTTCATGTTTACAATGTGCAACAACAAGGCGAAGTCAGAGCTGGTATGAGGCATCTCAACAGTGGGTAAACACACAGACAACTTTAAATGAACAGCGACATTTACGCTGCTTAATATAATGTCATTATTATTTCAAGGGTAAAGAAATACCACGACAGATAACATTACAAACTGATGACAGCAGCAGAGGGGACTATAGACAGACACACAGACAGACAGACAGACAGACAGACAGAGGTTATTACTGAGCAGCTTACCGTGTATCCTCTCTCGATCGAGTTGTTCTCTGAACGAAACGACGGAATCGACACCCTCACCGGATGCATTTCGACTTGAAAAACGTGTAGTTTTGAGAATAGTATTTAATCCTCTGGCACATATATACACACACTCAAACACACACACACTCTCTCTCCCTGCTGGTGGTTTACTCCGGTTTCTCTGGCAGCCTGATAAAAATCACAGAGTTCAAATAAGCTGACAAAGCCTCAGTGGCGCGCCCTGGTGGAGCGGAGGGTGGCGCAACAGACTGAACAGGCTGAAGTAATGTTATGTTTTACTCTAACGTTGTGTAATGCAGACCGTGCTCCAAATGTCTGTTGTCAACTGTTCAAATATTGTTTGTGTTGCAAAGAAGAAAATGTTACATACATTCTGCTTCATGGACATTATTTAGAAATCCTTTTTTTTACCTTCATCATTGTAGTATGAAGCAGTAATGGCTGATTTCATCAGGCCACGTTGATGGTTCGCTTAAATTTGTTTGAGGTAGTGCTGAATACATTATTCGATTGGTTATTGATTAGTTGATCAAAAGAAAATTGGTGACATTTTAAGTCCCTGTATTTATGAGAAAGTTATAGTTGTTAATAAATACACTGATAAACAGTTAAATCTGCTTATAAATATATTGCAGTGAGTTGAACATATTTTATTAACTGTGTAGGCCTATATACTGCTTATAAGTGTCACCAACAGTTTCAACTTATTGTCTGAAGTTATTTATTGAAGATGCATCCCATCACTTTTAGACATCAATATTAGCTAACAAATGGTACTGAGCCTGCCTGTGAAAACAATGATAACAGTAATAATCCAAGTCAGCATATAGCAGTCTCTGCTACTTGAGTTTTGACCATTGTTTTTATAACTTGTCTCTCACAGGTCCCCCATCTTTATGAAAGTAAATGCAAAATGCTCAAAAATAAATAGATACAAATTCTGGTTCCAGCTTCTTACAGTAAATGTCAGGATTTGCTTCTTTTCTCTGTTTTACAGTGTGTGTGTGTGTGTGTGTGTGTGTGTGTGTGTGTGTGTGTGTGTGTATGTGGCAAAGACAATAAACAATGAAAAAGGGGTAAGAAACAAAGGTGAGTCAGAGACAAAGAGGTGACTTCAAACTGATCGGTCTAAAACAGCGATATAATATCACAAAGTTTTATTCAAGTTTCATCAAAAGCTTTGGAGTAAAGAGAGTTTCTTCCGTTGCATATAAATATAACAAATACATTTTCCTTTAAACAAGTGGTTCATTTTAAAATTGTGATATAACTGATATTGACCTAACAATGAGGGCAAGCCGGCTTATGTGTGTATTTAGCTATTTTAGGCCTCTAAATTTCATCTAACTATCTTAGAAGCAGTATGAAATGCAAGCATACAGTACAATGCAATAGAAGTAAGTAAAATGAAAAAAATCTCAAAGAAAAGTTAAGAGAAGAATATACTTTTCACTAAGGAGAAGAAAAAAAAACTACTTTCCCACACAAGAAAAGAATTCAAAATTATCTGGCACTATGAAGACAGATTTCTAAATTGAGAGTATTTTAAATTATAAAATGAATGCAAGTCTTACGAATTTTATGTTTTTTTAATTTTTTTTTTATGTTTTCATATGCAGTCCTCTTCATTGTCATTTACAGAACGTCTCAGCTGAGCTACTGTGAATGACTCAGCTCTTAATACCTGAAAAAATATATGTAAAAGAATTAAAACACTGACAAATCAACAGGGAACACAAAAAATAAAATAGAAATATTTGTCAGCTGACACATGATACTTACGATGACATATGACAACCTGACACGTAGGCGTAGTTGCCAGTGTAGCGAACATCACAGCGCACATTGTTGTTGCTGTAGTCTGATTCTGGGACCTGATAGTATGGATTTACACTGATCTGTGGAGAACAACAACAACAAAATATATAAAACTATAAGAATCAATAGTGGCAGCAAAGATAACAATCAAATGTTGATGAATGCAATGTGATTCCTCAGAAGTGTAACTCTTTTAAAGGGTTTTTTTGTGTCTCAAGGAGAGGCCAAACATCATCTGGTATTTCTGACGAACCTTGAGGACATAGTTTCCAGGTTTCACATCTGTGATGTCAATCCACTGGCAGTCAATGTCTGCGTTGTAGGTATCATAGCATCCTGGGCTCAGACCCTGGACATTGGACAGCATCAATATAAAACATTATATAAACAAAAACAAACTTCTTATTAAACAATACAAGGCTGTTGTACATATAGAACAGTAACTGTAACTTTAAAAATGTTTTTAATGCTATTACAGTCTAATATCTAATGATGAAAATTAAAGGTTATAATTAAAAGGAAAGTAATTAGCGTAGAAGTGGTTTTGGATTCAGTGCCAAAAAAAAAAAAAAAAAAAAAAAAAAAACAAGAAAAGAAAAAAGTAGAGAAATAAATCAGCCACTCAAAATACAGGGAAAAAAAGAGCAGGATGGAAAAAGAGAACATGTGCAAAACAACTGACATTCAGGCAGGTGGGGTCATCTTACACAAGAAACAGGAAATCATTAAATCACCATCACTACTGGCTCATGCTAAAAAGGAAATACTAAAGCTGTTTTCTAAAAGACAGCTGCTTCAGTAAAAGAGCACTTGTTTATTTTAGCTCCACTCTCCTTTTTTTTTCTTTTTTATAAAATGTAAGAACCACAAATCCTACGACCAAATCTTTGAGTGAAAAGCAAGTCAGTAAAGTTGTTGAACTGGCATTTCAAATATGCCTTTTTTGTAGAGGATATTTTGGAAAATCACAAGCGTAAATAATATGAAAAATTCCTTTTTTTCCTGGGTATTGTTCATGCTGGCTCACTGTCACGCTGGCATGGCTTACTGTGAGAAGAATAGAGCCACCATTATGAGTAAGAACATCAAAATGTCTGCTGTGAAAATGGTCTATTGGTCTGCCGACAGGCTGCTGGTACAACGTACAACATGGACAGTCGGCACTATGAAAGATGACTTGAATATGAACATATTGAACATATTGAATTAATGATTAGCCTCTTGTCTTTTTGGTCGTTGCGCACATTTTTAAAACAAATGCCCTGTTAACTGTAACTGTAAAAATATGCGTCTCTGTCCAGAGTGTGGATATTTAAGGCTTAACTTTAACTTAAAATCAGTTATAACAGTTTTTTTGGATAGTTAGATGTTGTTTATTTACAGCAGAGGCTAGCGGATTGAGTCAGAATTAATAGGCGCTAAGTGGCTAAAATGAGGCTAAACCTCATAAAGTTGATATGGTGAACTTGTTAGCAAACATTTGCATAAAAAACACAACCTGGAATAAAATTATGATTAGTTTGGAATTGTTTTTCTGGCCACCTATTCACTCTCCTTTTAGCTCTGTTTTGGTCTCCACCATCTCTATAGGGAAACACCTGGTTCTGTAGCCATAAATACTCCACTGTCTTCATCAAGTTGGCAACTTTGTCTTTTTTGCTGGGCAGATAGCATAGAGTTGGTTTTTAGAACTTGTTTGTCTATTGCTGTAGCTGAAAATGACACTGATGAGGGTGGTTAGAGTAAACCACAACTGATAAATCTGTTGGCTGTGAGACAAAAACAATGAGCTGAATGAAGCTGAAACGCTCCATAGAGCTGAGGGGAACTACAGAGTAAACTGATAATCCTCTGTGGTTGACTCAGTATTTACTTTTTCATATACAAGAAGTCATGTGATCCTCTGTTGATATAAAAATATTTATACGAGCAGCTTTAAAGTCAGAAATAACATTTGCAGTTTTGTTTTCAGCAGTTGTCTTTGACACCTGGGTATGTGAGGTGCAGGCATATCGCCTGTAGTATCCATAGTCACAGGACGTGTCCTCCAGGCAGAAGCTGGCCTTGTGGCCCTCAGCCACCGACCTTTGACTGGTGGCGTCCAGCAGGTCGTAGTGGCTGAACTCATCCATGCTGTGGTAGTGCCTGTGGATCAGCAGCACAGTGTTCAACAACTCCAGACATTTTTTTAACTAAACTGAGTGAGTTCCACATCAGTCTGGGACTTTTTAAAACAACCAGGGAGTGTTTTATGTTGAGAGACCCACCTAGGATTGTTTTCCTCACTGAGCCACATTTACATATTTACTGATTAACATTTAGATACATTCTGTTGGACATTTCCTAGTGTTCATTCTGACTGAAAACATCACAGGTGTTTATTTTATTTATCATTTACATGGTTACATGGACCTGCAGTGAATCTAAAACATGTTCACTCCATTATCTGAATGACAGAGTTTGTTTAATGAGATAAAAACAGCCTGGATTTTAACTTCAGTTGACTTTCAAAACACTGACAAAAAATCTATACCGTTAACATCAACATTTTATTGGACTGCTGCCAAATGTGCTCCATTTTGGGGAGTAGCACAGTGAACTGTTTGTTTCACAACATAACTATGGACTGAGGTAGTTTCTGTGGAATCAAGGGAAAACTAGGTGCTTTTCCGTAACCTCGAGAATGGGACAAAACTACCAGCAGTTTTTTGACTCATTATCTCCCACACAACTTCATTTTACAATGTCTGGCTTTGCAGTTGTAAAATGACTGAATTCAAAGGTTAAGTGGAGTTCAGGCACATCATTTGTGGAAGCCCAAAGCAGATTTTACTATCTTTATGTAGAGATTGTAAGAATAGAAAGTTAGATCTTTAAAAGTCTAAGTATACAAATAAAACTCATGTTTAGATGTCAGCTCTGATACCATAATCTCTGCAAAACAATATAACAGCCAACAAAAACTCTAAAACAGACAAAAGTAACACAACTGTGGTTCAACAGGGGGTGCCATACCACAACTACAGACTGGAAAAGAGAAATCGTGATGATGGTATCTCTTGGAAATAACTAGTTCAGCTACTTATATTTGTAATGTACACAATGATGAACAAAAAGTTTTTTATCTCCAATTAATACTCTTATGTTCAGATATAGTTTGATCTCTTCAAACCTCTCACTTCACATTCACAGCAGGATTCTCAGATCAAGTCATTGGCTGGTTTATTCATTCATGGATATTACATACACATGACTCTAATTAAATCCTTCTGGAGTCAATTAATTCATCTCTGAATACACTATGTTTTATTTACTGAGACATTACTTTATTTATATATTATTTAGAGGCAAGCTGCAAAAACCACTTTAAAGGGCTGATGTGGAGCTTTCACATACTATCTCATTCACAACCTAGAACTGTTCTATCATAATATTTTGTACAATTTTATCGACACCTGTGGTTTCCTGGTATTTGTATACTTTGTTAACTAGCACATTGGCCAGTGAGAACAAAATGATGGATTAGAATAGCAACACACCACAGACACTCTTTTCTCTGTGTGAATGTGAGGCGGACAACACTGACATGACATTACACTCACTGGTGACAGCTGTGCCACTCCCAGGAGTAGCGTGGCCTGCTGGGGAGGAAGTCGGCTGTCCCCTGGTTCTTGACTCTCTGAGGGAACCTCAGCAGCATACGGGTGTCGTAGTCTCTAACACTGGCTCTGTAGGCTGAGCTGCAGGCACAAACCAAAGAAAGAGGATATGTGTGCAGGAAAAACGAAAAGCACTGCTCATATATGGACACAGTGACATCACTAAGATTGTTTTTCATGCTACATCCCCTCCTCTGAGTGGAGCAGTGTCTGAGTGAAGTCTATGTGTCACAGTCGATGTGTAAATAAATGGTGGGTAGAAAAAAAAAAAGTTGGGGGAAAGATGGTTGTTTGGGTTAGTTTTCAATAATGTGTTTACCATCCAGGCTTTCTCCTCTCATGAAAACTATGATTAAACTTTTACAGAAATCCACGACTCCACCTCCCACCATCAGTGGAAGGATTTGGTTAATTTTACCTCATCTCATGCTTCCACAGGGCAGCCCTCACCCACAAACACTTTAGGTGGTTGTTATGGCTCAAAGCTCTCTGAATCACACTCAGACTTGGCTACAAACTCAGTTTTTTCTCCTTTCGCTGTGGATCAGTTCTGACAGCAGTCCATACCTTGACAAACAGTTTTCCTCAGCTGAACATCTCAGGTTATACATTGGGACTCTCTGGACATAAGCAGAGGCTTGAATGTAGTAGGGGTCAGGCACAAGATCAGGAAGACCTACAGCAACATAACAACAACATGATAATAGTGATATGAACTGAGTAGGACAAGCATTGAACATGAATCAACTAATAACCAATCAACAATCACTTTAACAGATGACAAATAGATACAGTATATAACAGAAAGTAGAGATAGACTTTTAACACGATAGACACACTAACTGATTAATCGATTGACCGATTGATAAGTGATTAATTGATTCAACTTTAGCATCATAAATATCCCTTTAAGAGGTAGGGTAATGACTATGCCATTAATGACTTGAATGCTGTTTCCCCACTCTTACCGTACTGATGATAACTTGTGCCATATCCGGGTCTCTGTCTCGGCATCGGTCTCTCGTAAACGTCATAATGATTGTAATATGGATTATCACTATCAATGGACTTGTAGGGGTCGTAGGGATCGTCACCCACCATCATGTCTTCTCTCCTGGGCAGAGGTGGACTAACAGTGACCTTTTCCTGGGTCTCGTTGGCTCTGTTGCTCCTCTGCGTCCCCGAGCGCTCACCGGGCCGGTCATTGTGATGCTGGCGGTGCTCGTGCCCTCTGACGAGCCTTTGGAACAGAGGCACGGGGCCGCCGGAGCTGTGCGGGTGGGACTCCGACCGGGGAGGCTGCTGCTGCTGCTGGGCCACCGGCTGGCTCTGGGTGTCCTGATGTCTCACGTCCGCATCTCGGATGATGGTGACAGGTCGTGCCTGCACTTGCTCCTGAGGTGCGCCCCTCCGCCTCGGTGGCTGATACTCCGAGCCCTGGCTTAAAATGCTAAAAATCTTGCCGTTGTGTGACCACTGTAGTGTATTCCGCAGAGCCGGTCTCTGGTTATTTCCTTGTTGTGTACTTGGATTTCTCTGAGACTGGGCAGCTTGCAGGATGAAAACAAATAAATAGACGCACGCATATGCGTAAAATGGCGTGCCAAATATGCGTAATCCCATTGTGAATGCAATTAAAGCAGACGGAATGAGACAAAGCAAATATTTCTAATGAGCCGGGGTTGCCACTTGTCTCACACTTAAATGTCCTTCATCTCTATTTGAAGGATATCCAGTGAGAAGAGGAGAAAGCTAAGTTTCAGTGTATCCGTGTAAACTCATATCGCTCTGCTCCTGCAGCCTGCAGATGCGCCCAGTGAGATGATGATGATGAGGAGGAGGAGGAGTTCAGCATTTGGAGTTTCTGAAACTGTTACACAAGTCTGGGTCTGGTGCTGCTGCTCATATAACCATACTGGATACGTGATGTCTGATCAAGTGTGTTTGATAACTGCTCAGTCTGGCCATGGAAAGTTGTTAATGTGTGTAAGTAACAAGCGACTTCATCCATGCACATTTCACTTAGAGTTTTATGAAAAACAGTCAGACACAGAAACAGATGCCAACTTTCATGTGAAATCCACCCTACTTGGTTGTGATTTTATGAGTTTATGAATATTATGACTAATTTCCTAGAAACGATTGTATATTATCTTCATTTTTTCTTTCTCTGTCAGATCAGCAAAATGTCATGATAAGTAGCCTTTTCCATGACTGTTGGATGAACTCCCAACCAAATTGCAACTCACTCTGCCAGAAGTCTCTACACTCATCCACTTTCTCATAGGAGGATCTCAGAAACCTAAACATGACTCTTTGATGGGCCTGCAACATTTTCAGTATTTTTCTGGGAAATCATCTGCCTGCCAACCCCCCCCCCCCCCCCCCCTCCACCCCAGCCGCGCCTCACTCCTGTCTGCTGGAGCTTTGCTGAAAACGTGAGACTTATCACATGCATCTCACAGTAATCCTCTATAAAGTCATAATTAGTCTCTTTTGAGCAATAAACAAAATGAGGCTGTGGTGATACTTGATATCTGTATTACTGTGCCTGGTGGCAGACTGGTGACCCCAAGCTCCTCTCCTGATAAATCTAAATCATTCGCTGCAGCCCAGCTGCCCTGCTGTTAACATCAGAGGTATAATGCATAGCTTGGGAAACTTTATCCAACGTATTCATTTGGTCTGTCTAGTGAACCAGGAAATTCTTTCTAGCATCTACACAATTGGCCACAGGATGGCTGCTGCTAAACCACAACAAACGCTCGCAAGGATTTTACAGTTTCTGAGACTACAAAGTTTTATGAGAGCTATTGACTTAAAAGGAAAACAATGTAGATTATATCAGATGGATTTATGAGCTGTTATGAGTGAGATTCATAACAGCTCACAGGTTCTAAATGAAATCTCCAGAAATGCAGTTCAAGAAAAATATATAACAAAATAAAGCAGCAAAGGCTTTTTCCTGATAGACCCCAACTTCATGTCACAGATGATAACGGATGCAGCACAAAGTAAAGAGTTTCTGTAGTGTAATAACAGCTCAATTACAGTGTCATGTATCCTGGACACTAGGGGGCAGATGACTGAAAATGATACTGGACTTCTCCATGCTATTTTCTCTTCTCATCAGTACCTGAGGGAGTAGTTTAGGAAGTGAGGGATTATGGCCTTTCCTTAGACAAACTCCACAATCTTTGTTAGGCTATATCTTCAGATTTTGTTTTTGTCTTTGACATGAACTAGTGTCTAGAACCAAATCCTGGAGTAGCACAAATAGTGTTGAAACCAAAAATAGTTGCTGGTAGTAGCTACCTACAGACACTGTACAAATCTGGCTCTCTTTATCTATGAACTTGAAAAAATGCTAACAGCAACATTTGGAGCAGTTTTCTAACCTTTATTTATCCAGAGTGAAGCTTTCTCTTTCAGGGATACTGCTCACAGTTGCACAGTTACCCACATTTAGAAGCTTCAGTTACAGTCTGATCCGTTTGCTACTCAGCAGCTGCACTTGAAAAGCTGGGGGTCTAGGTCTTTGCTCAAAGGCACCTCAGTGGTGGTATTGAGGGCTCCTCAAATTGATCCAGTCAGTTCTATGATTGAACTGGTGACAGTCTGTTCTCAAGCCTCAAGTCTGTTCTTCAGAGGAATAGTTTGACATGTTGGGAAATATACTTATTCAGAATTACATGAGAGGACTGATATCGCTCATTTTTGCCTGTTGATAATAGGCTGAGGCAACAGCCAGCTAGTTTAGCTTAGCTTGGCACAAAGACTGGAAAGAATGGGAACAGCTAGCTGAGGACTGTCTGAAGGTAACACATCTGGCACATGACACCCACTAAGAGTTGTCGTTTTTACATTTTGGTTTTTGTACAGATAGAATTTATGTTGCGGTTATGTTGTAACTCTCTGAAAACCACATTTACACCTTTAGATCTGGTTGTGTGAAGTAATTCATTTTGAGCAGTTATTCATTTTGCCTGTAAGCCACCACTGCCCCATTTAAAGGATCAAAAACATATTTTCTCAGTTAGCTTTTACTGCCAGCAATGGGGCGTCGCATGAATACCAAATTTTCTACCAAAGGTGGCAATGTTTTGGTTATTTCACATGAGAGATTCTCTGTTTCTGCTGTTTTTCCATTACTCCTCTCTCTTGTTTGAAGTGACAAATTTCTGTGCACCAACCAGGAGTCAGCAATATTTTAATCAAACTCTGAGGACAGTTGTACGGCTGTTTGCTTGTGTTGCCAGGACATTATCAGTCAGCCATACCCACACAGTCCTGGTGAAACAGATAATTGAAGGTTCTTCATAAATAGTAACTAAGGATGTTTTATTTTCCAAACTTTAAAGGTGCACTGTGGAGTTTTATTACAGTCATAGTTTCTGTGTTCATTGTGTTTAAATACACCAAATGCATTGTCTGCATAACAAATGTAAAACATTGGCAAAACCAACTCCAACTTTAAACCTATATTTTTTTACATCCATATTAACTTGCTAGGAGTCTTTGTCTTCTCTATCTTCATTGCTGCATTGCTGTGTTTATTGGCACTGTATCATCACCTGTCCATCACTGGCATAATGCGAAACCATTGGCAAGACTGTGACTGCATTGGACACATGCTCAGGTTAGTGCTACTAGTGGTCAAAAACTCCACAAGGCACCTTTAACTTTTTTTTGCATATTTTGTTATGAACATTTAATGTTTAAGAGAAATACTTAATGTGAAACTATTTCAGGAGCTTTAAAAGCGGGTTTGTGAATGAACATCGATCTATGATGCAGTGAAAATCTATTTTGCCTAAACAGTAGCTGCAAAGACATAAAGACAAAGAAAAAAGGCAGATGAAAATACTTTATTATCTGAGAATGGATTCTGTTTAATGGTAGAGTAAACAGATTAAATCATGCTGTAAATTACAGTTAATCTAGTTGTATTGTTCTTGGATAATGGAGGGCACACATCATCTCACAGTCACGTGAGGTTACATTTCAGCTTGTGTAAGCTGTGGGGACCAATCAGCGCCAAGTGGAGTTACATGAGCTCCTGAAAATGTGTCCTTCCTGCAGACTTATTTGAGTTATTCAAGAGTTACAGATGAAATGTTTGATACAGACACTGGATAAGGATGTACCCGTGGCTCATTAATCCAGATGAGCTAGAACATACTTGTGAAACAGATAATCACAAGAGTCCGTTTCTGAGGATTAAAAAAATGAAAAGAAAAGAATAAAAAGTTTTTGATTTATACAAGAACCCTTCCTAACTGAATCAGAGGATTGGATTTGACTGACTGCTCTTTTGTAAAAGGTTTCCTGTTTTGTCCTCAGAGATGCCCTCCAGCAGTATTTTCTTTCAACTATGAAGGATTTGTTTCCAGTATAACAGCTATGGATGCACTTTTTTTTTTTTGTCCAGTATGTGATTGTGTTTTTGCTAAGAGGATGACTAATGTACACTTCTGTGATTCTGCATACCAGCAGTTCCTCCAGAGAGTGAAAACGATGTGCATGTGTTCCTGGGTTGCCTCCTTTCTCTTCACTGGAACACCAGACAGACAGTCAGAACCAGCTGTACTCGGTCACCAATGTTTTTCACTCATAACTCGTTGAACTTTCTCCGTGCAGAGCCCTTTTTCTCTCCAGCGAGGGCAGCACAGTGTTCCCTCACACAGCTCAGAGGCACATCTGCAAAGAATTAGCCGAGTTCTTTTGTCCACGTTGCTGGAATTCACCCTCGTTCCTGATTTTTGGGCACTAGATTGAGCTAAAAGAATGTGAAGAAATCCACGTCTGAGTTGTAGAATAAGGAGGGAAAGTAGTGACTAGGTCTCCTGCATAAGACACGTCATTGTGTAAAAGGGGGAAAAAAAAGATCTCCATCCTTTCATGATGCTAAATTTACCATAAAACCAACACCAAATTTTCAGTGCCATCACTGAGTCAACATCTGGCAGACACTTGCCAATTTGCTTGAGACATGAAGCCTATATTTAAGCAGCCAATGTCTAGATTAAAGACAAATATAGTTGTTCTATTAAAAACATCATTTTATGATATAAAATCAACTTTTCTGCAACTTTGGTGGCTCAATTTTCTCAAATGAATCCTTTAAAACCTTTTAAAAATCCAGTTTCATAAGTATCTGTTTGAAAATAAGTATTGTTTTCTCCAGTTCTGATTTTTGTTCCCATTTGCTTTTAGTTATTCATTTTCATGTCATCATTATGAGCTCATCACAGAGAAGCAGGACCACACACATCTCTCAAAACATCCATGGCAAGGTGTCCTTTCTCTGATCTATTCCCAGCACTCTTATATCACATCACATCCCTCTACTTAAACTCCAGTTCTATCCCATAACATCTCTGCTTCTGTTAATCTCCTTTTCAGCTTTTTACACTCTTAGATTTACACTCTTACATTTCCTTCTGGTTGTAACGCTTCTGCAGAACTCAGGCTGTTCAGCTCAGCTCAAAACTCAACGACAGAAACAGACAATTCAAATATTTTCTCCTCTTTCATAAATACTGGGTTTCCATTACTCTTGGAGCACCAAGTCGGGGCTTGCACCACACACACACTTTCACTCATCACACACACACACACACACACACACACACACACACAGTCTGGTGGACTACGTGGCACTCTGCACATGCACTGTAGTCTCTGTAACCAGGAGGAGGAGCGCTTTATCTAGACACAACCCAGAAAACTTTACGTTGTGTGGTGACTCATGCAGTTGTACTTTTTCATTTTCACTCCCAGTATCTCTTGACATTTGGGGAAAGACTCCAGTAAATCCAGAGATGAAGAGATTTATTTGCTCCTGTTTGACTTATATCATTGTAGTGGTGTATAGTATAGCAGTGATTTATATATCCCTCTATTTACCAAGACAATAATGATATAAAATAATAAAGTGTGGGGTTGAGCAAAGACATGAATCAAACTACCTGTCAGTGTTGTTTTGGGAAAGCCTTGAAACTGCACTTTTGACAATTTTAATCT
Source organism: Seriola dumerili (assembly GCF_002260705.1). Taxonomy (NCBI): domain Eukaryota; kingdom Metazoa; phylum Chordata; class Actinopteri; order Carangiformes; family Carangidae; genus Seriola; species Seriola dumerili. Next base: position 837,058 of record NW_019174697.1, read on the forward strand.
TCCGACTTGCTCTGTGACTGATTGATTGATTGATTGATTGATTGATTGATTGGTACTGGGCCTAAGGCAAGGGTGTAAGTTTGCATATAGAGGGTAGGGACATGTCCATACCAATATTTTGGGAGGACAGAATTGTCCCTACCAATATTATTTGCACTATGTTTGGAATGAAGTCATATTAGATCATTCCAATGTGCCCTCCAAGAGGCTACATCTCCAAGACAAACGATTTAGGCATGATAGCATTGATTGACTGAAAGGGCAAGAGCTCACGTCATGTGAGAATATCACAGTGGTACCTAATGTCACTAGAAAAATCTCAACTGATATTATTTAACCACGTTAGCTAGCGTTAACTAGCAAGCTAGCCCTGGCTTCTGTCTTCTGTAGGCTAGCAGTCAGTTTGCTAGCAGGATAAAATTGGTGGATATATCAAAGTATGAGTTTAATTTGTGTTGAAAAATTCCATGAAAATGTCACCATGAATACTATGACTATTTTATGCCTTACTATACTATGATGATTTTATGCATTTCTACACTATGATTTATTTATGGGGCTGCACAGTGAAATAGTGATTAGAACTGTCGCCTCACAGTGAGAAGGTCCTGGTTTTGAACCCTGGGGCATTTCTGTGTGGATTTTGCATGTTCTCCCTGGGCCTGTTTGGGATCTCTCCAAGTACTACAGCTTCTTCCCACAGTCGAAAGACATGAATATTAGTTTTATTTGCGACTAATGCCTTCCTATGACCTTTTCATGCCTTACTTTTATCCCGTATTCCTTATACTATGGTGTTTTTATGCCTGAATAAACTATGACTCTTTAATGCCTTATTATACTATGATGTTTTTATATTTTTTGCCTTTCTATACTATAACGTTTTTATGACATTTTTTACATTACTATACTATGACTTTTTTATGCAGTTTTTATGCCTTAACAAAATGATTTATTTATAGGGTGGGGTTTTTATGCCTAATTATACTATGACCTTTTTATGCATAACAATAATTGTTTCTATGCTTTATTAAAATATGACGTTTATATGCCTTACTGTACTATGACATTTTAATGCCTTATTATACTATGACTTTTTTATGCCTTACTATACTATGATACTTTTTATGCCTTAATATACTATGACGTTTTTATGCCATTTTTATGACTTACTATACTATGAAGTTTTTTATGCCTCACTATACTATGATGTTTTGTATGCCGTTTTCATGCCTTAACATACAAAGATTTATTCATCGGGTGGAACAGTGGTAGTGGTTAGAGTACCCCAAGTACCCCGGCTTCTTCCAACAGTTGAAAGACATGCACATGATTTATGACATTGATTTATGAAATTTTTATGGCCTACTATACTATGTTTTTTCATGCCTTACTATACTATGATGTTTTTTATCTATTATACTATGACATGTTTCATACCTTAGTATACTATGAAGTTTGTTATACCTTGGTATACTATGACATTTTTGGGACCTTACTATACTATGATGTTTTTATGACCTTTTATGCCTTAATATACTATGATGTATTTTTGATGTTTTATGCCATAGAACATTATGGTGTTTTTTGGCATTTTTATGCATAATTATATTATTTCAACTCATGCCTTGCCATACTATGACGTTTATATGATCTTTTATGCCTTAATATACTATGATGTATTTTTGATGTTTTATTGCCATACTATACTAAGACGTTTTGTGGCTTTTTTATGTAATAATATACTTAGATGTTTTTTGGCATTTTTATGCGTAATTATATTATTTCCACTCATGCCTGACCATACTATGATGTTTATATGACCTTTTATGCCTTAATATACTATAATGTATTTTTGATGTTTTATGTCATACTATATTTTGAAGTTTTTTGACGTTTTATACCATACTATACTATTAAGTTTTTATGTCTTACTTTACTATGACATTTTTATGTCATGCAATACAAGCCAATTGTGATGGGGTAGCTTGTGGTTCAATGGTTAGAACAGTTACCTCACACTCAGAAGGTTGTGGATTCAAATCCCAGCAAGATGGTTTACTGTCATATGCCTTTCTTTTAATCCTATTTTCACGCCATACTATACTATGATGTTTTTTGGGATTTTTATGCATAATTGTATTATTTCGTCTCATGCCTGACCGTATTATGATGTTTATATGACCTTTTATGCCTTAATATACAATGATTTATTTTTGATGTTTTATACCATACTGTACTATGACGTTTTTTGCATTTTCCTGCCATACTAAACTGTGATCTTTTTTGGCATTTTTATGCCATACAATACTATTTCGTTTGATGCCTGACCATACCATGATATTTTTTTGACCTTTTATGCCTTAATATACTATGATGTATTATTGATGTTTTATACCATACTGTACTATGACGTTTTTTTGCATTTTCCTGCCATACTAAACTATGATGTTTTTTGGCATTTTTATGTTTAATTATATTATTTCCACTCATGCCTTGCCATACTATGATGTTTATATGACCTTTTATGCCTTAATATACAATGATTTCTTTTTGATGTTTTATGCCATACTATACTATGACGTTTTTTGCATTTTCGTGCCATACTATACTATGATGTTTTTTGGCATTTTTATGCGTAATTATATTATTTCCACTCATGCCTTGCCAAACTATGATGTTTATATGACATTTTATGCCTTAATGTACTATGATGTATTTTTGATGCTTTATGCCATACTGTACTATGACATTTTTGCATTTTTCTGCCATACTAAACTATAACGTTTTTTGGCATTTTTATGTGTAATTATATTATTTCCACGCATGCCTTGCCATACTATGACGTTTTTATGACCTTTTATGCCTTAATATACTATGATGTATTTTTGACGTTTTATGCCATACTGTACTATGGCGTTTTTCTGCCATACTAAACTTCGATGTTTCTTGGCATTTTTATGCCTTACTATACTATCTCGTTTTATGCCTGACCATACTATGACGTTTTTTTGCATTTTCCTGCCATACTATACGATGACGTTTTTTGGCGTTTTTCTGCCATACTATAGTATGAAGTTTTTATGTCCTACTTTACTATGACATTTTTATGACCTTTTATGCCTGCAATACAAGCCAATTGTGATGGGGTAGCTACTATGACGTTTTTTTGCATTTTCCTGCCATACTATACGATGACGTTTTTTGGCGTTTTTCTGCCATACTATAGTATGAAGTTTTTATGTCCTACTTTACTATGACATTTTTATGACCTTTTATGCCTGCAATACAAGCCAATTGTGATGGGGTAGCTACTATGACGTTTTTTTGCATTTTCCTGCCATACTATACGATGACGTTTTTTGGCGTTTTTCTGCCATACTATAGTATGAAGTTTTTATGTCCTACTTTACTATGACATTTTTATGACCTTTTATGCCTGCAATACAAGCCAATTGTGATGGGGTAGCTACTATGACGTTTTTTTGCATTTTCCTGCCATACTATACGATGACGTTTTTTGGCGTTTTTCTGCCATACTATAGTATGAAGTTTTTATGTCCTACTTTACTATGACATTTTTATGACCTTTTATGCCTGCAATACAAGCCAATTGTGATGGGGTAGCTACTATGACGTTTTTTTGCATTTTCCTGCCATACTATACGATGACGTTTTTTGGCGTTTTTCTGCCATACTATAGTATGAAGTTTTTATGTCCTACTTTACTATGACATTTTTATGACCTTTTATGCCTGCAATACAAGCCAATTGTGATGGGGTAGCTACTATGACGTTTTTTTGCATTTTCCTGCCATACTATACGATGACGTTTTTTGGCGTTTTTCTGCCATACTATAGTATGAAGTTTTTATGTCCTACTTTACTATGACATTTTTATGACCTTTTATGCCTGCAATACAAGCCAATTGTGATGGGGTAGCTACTATGACGTTTTTTTGCATTTTCCTGCCATACTATACGATGACGTTTTTTGGCGTTTTTCTGCCATACTATAGTATGAAGTTTTTATGTCCTACTTTACTATGACATTTTTATGACCTTTTATGCCTGCAATACAAGCCAATTGTGATGGGGTAGCTACTATGACGTTTTTTTGCATTTTCCTGCCATACTATACGATGACGTTTTTTGGCGTTTTTCTGCCATACTATAGTATGAAGTTTTTATGTCCTACTTTACTATGACATTTTTATGACCTTTTATGCCTGCAATACAAGCCAATTGTGATGGGGTAGCTACTATGACGTTTTTTTGCATTTTCCTGCCATACTATACGATGACGTTTTTTGGCGTTTTTCTGCCATACTATAGTATGAAGTTTTTATGTCCTACTTTACTATGACATTTTTATGACCTTTTATGCCTGCAATACAAGCCAATTGTGATGGGGTAGCTACTATGACGTTTTTTTGCATTTTCCTGCCATACTATACGATGACGTTTTTTGGCGTTTTTCTGCCATACTATAGTATGAAGTTTTTATGTCCTACTTTACTATGACATTTTTATGACCTTTTATGCCTGCAATACAAGCCAATTGTGATGGGGTAGCTACTATGACGTTTTTTTGCATTTTCCTGCCATACTATACGATGACGTTTTTTGGCGTTTTTCTGCCATACTATAGTATGAAGTTTTTATGTCCTACTTTACTATGACATTTTTATGACCTTTTATGCCTGCAATACAAGCCAATTGTGATGGGGTAGCTACTATGACGTTTTTTTGCATTTTCCTGCCATACTATACGATGACGTTTTTTGGCGTTTTTCTGCCATACTATAGTATGAAGTTTTTATGTCCTACTTTACTATGACATTTTTATGACCTTTTATGCCTGCAATACAAGCCAATTGTGATGGGGTAGCTACTATGACGTTTTTTTGCATTTTCCTGCCATACTATACGATGACGTTTTTTGGCGTTTTTCTGCCATACTATAGTATGAAGTTTTTATGTCCTACTTTACTATGACATTTTTATGACCTTTTATGCCTGCAATACAAGCCAATTGTGATGGGGTAGCTACTATGACGTTTTTTTGCATTTTCCTGCCATACTATACGATGACGTTTTTTGGCGTTTTTCTGCCATACTATAGTATGAAGTTTTTATGTCCTACTTTACTATGACATTTTTATGACCTTTTATGCCTGCAATACAAGCCAATTGTGATGGGGTAGCTACTATGACGTTTTTTTGCATTTTCCTGCCATACTATACGATGACGTTTTTTGGCGTTTTTCTGCCATACTATAGTATGAAGTTTTTATGTCCTACTTTACTATGACATTTTTATGACCTTTTATGCCTGCAATACAAGCCAATTGTGATGGGGTAGCTACTATGACGTTTTTTTGCATTTTCCTGCCATACTATACGATGACGTTTTTTGGCGTTTTTCTGCCATACTATAGTATGAAGTTTTTATGTCCTACTTTACTATGACATTTTTATGACCTTTTATGCCTGCAATACAAGCCAATTGTGATGGGGTAGCTACTATGACGTTTTTTTGCATTTTCCTGCCATACTATACGATGACGTTTTTTGGCGTTTTTCTGCCATACTATAGTATGAAGTTTTTATGTCCTACTTTACTATGACATTTTTATGACCTTTTATGCCTGCAATACAAGCCAATTGTGATGGGGTAGCTACTATGACGTTTTTTTGCATTTTCCTGCCATACTATACGATGACGTTTTTTGGCGTTTTTCTGCCATACTATAGTATGAAGTTTTTATGTCCTACTTTACTATGACATTTTTATGACCTTTTATGCCTGCAATACAAGCCAATTGTGATGGGGTAGCTACTATGACGTTTTTTTGCATTTTCCTGCCATACTATACGATGACGTTTTTTGGCGTTTTTCTGCCATACTATAGTATGAAGTTTTTATGTCCTACTTTACTATGACATTTTTATGACCTTTTATGCCTGCAATACAAGCCAATTGTGATGGGGTAGCTACTATGACGTTTTTTTGCATTTTCCTGCCATACTATACGATGACGTTTTTTGGCGTTTTTCTGCCATACTATAGTATGAAGTTTTTATGTCCTACTTTACTATGACATTTTTATGACCTTTTATGCCTGCAATACAAGCCAATTGTGATGGGGTAGCTACTATGACGTTTTTTTGCATTTTCCTGCCATACTATACGATGACGTTTTTTGGCGTTTTTCTGCCATACTATAGTATGAAGTTTTTATGTCCTACTTTACTATGACATTTTTATGACCTTTTATGCCTGCAATACAAGCCAATTGTGATGGGGTAGCTACTATGACGTTTTTTTGCATTTTCCTGCCATACTATACGATGACGTTTTTTGGCGTTTTTCTGCCATACTATAGTATGAAGTTTTTATGTCCTACTTTACTATGACATTTTTATGACCTTTTATGCCTGCAATACAAGCCAATTGTGATGGGGTAGCTACTATGACGTTTTTTTGCATTTTCCTGCCATACTATACGATGACGTTTTTTGGCGTTTTTCTGCCATACTATAGTATGAAGTTTTTATGTCCTACTTTACTATGACATTTTTATGACCTTTTATGCCTGCAATACAAGCCAATTGTGATGGGGTAGCTACTATGACGTTTTTTTGCATTTTCCTGCCATACTATACGATGACGTTTTTTGGCGTTTTTCTGCCATACTATAGTATGAAGTTTTTATGTCCTACTTTACTATGACATTTTTATGACCTTTTATGCCTGCAATACAAGCCAATTGTGATGGGGTAGCTACTATGACGTTTTTTTGCATTTTCCTGCCATACTATACGATGACGTTTTTTGGCGTTTTTCTGCCATACTATAGTATGAAGTTTTTATGTCCTACTTTACTATGACATTTTTATGACCTTTTATGCCTGCAATACAAGCCAATTGTGATGGGGTAGCTTGTGGTTTTTACGTTTTATGCCATACGTTTTATGCCATACGTTTATGACGTTTTTTGGCGTTTTTCTGCCATACTAAACTTAGATGTTTTTTGGCATTCTTGTGCCTTACTATACTATCTCGTTTGATGCCTGACCATACTGTGATGTTTTTATGACCTTTTATGCCTTAATATACTATGAAGTATTTTTGACGTTTTATGCCATACTATACTATGAAGTTTTCATGTCTTACTTTACTATGACATTTTTATGTCATGCAATACAAGCCAATTGTGATGGGGTAGCTTGTGGTTCAATGGTTAGAACAGTTACCTCACACTCAGAGGGTTGTGGATTCAAATCGCAGTAAGATGGTTTACTTTCATATGCCTTTATTTTAATCTTATTTTCACGCCATACTATACTATGACGTTTTTTGGCATTTCTATGCCTAATTGTATTATTTCGTCTCATGACTGACCATATTGTGTTTATATGATGTTTCATGCCTTAATATACAATGATGTCTTTTTGACGTTTTATGCCATACTATACTATGACGTTTTTTGGTGTTTTTCTGCCACACTAAACTCAGATGTTTTTTGGCATTTTTGTGCCATACTAAACTATGATGTTTTTTGGCATTCTTGTGCCTTACTATACTATCTCGTTTGATGCCTGACCATACGATGATGTTTTTACGATCTTTTATGCCTTAATATACTATAATTTATTTTTGATGTTTTATGCCATACTATACTATGACGTTTTTTTGCATTTTCCTGCCATACTATACTATGATATTTTTTGGCATTTTTATGCATAATTATATTATTTCCACTCATGCCTGACCATACTATGATGTTTTTATGACATTTTATGCCTTAATATACTATGATGTATTTTTGATGTTTTATGCCATACTATACTATGACGTTTTTTGGCGTTTTTCTGCCATACTAAACTTAGATGTTTTTTGGCATTCTTGTGCCTTACTATACTATCTCGTTTGATGCCTGACCATACTGTGATGTTTTTATGACCTTTTATGCCTTAATATACTATGATGTATTTTTGACGTTTTATGTCATACTATACTATGACGTTTTTTTGCATTTTCCTGCCATACTATACGATGACGTTTTTTGGCATTTTTATGCGTAATTACATTATTTCCACTAATGCCTTGCCATAATATGACATTTTTATGACCTTTTATGCCTTAATATACTATGATGTATTTTTGACGTTTTATGTCATACTATACTATGACGTTTTTTTGCATTTTCCTGCCATACTATACTATGACGTTTTTTGGCATTTTTATGCGTAATTATATTATTTCCACTCATGCCTTGCTATACTATGACGTTTTTATGACCTTTTTTGCCTTAATATACTATGAAGTATTTTTGACGTTTTATGCCATACTATACTATGAAGTTTTCATGTCTTACTTTACTATGACATTTTTATGTCATGCAATACAAGCCAATTGTGATGGGGTAGCTTGTGGTTCAATGGTTAGAACAGTTACCTCACACTCAGAGGGTTGTGGATTCAAATCGCAGTAAGATGGTTTACTGTCATATGCCTTTATTTTAATCTTATTTTCACGCCATACTATACTATGACGTTTTTTGGCATTTCTATGCCTAATTGTATTATTTCGTCTCATGACTGACCATATTGTGTTTATATGATGTTTCATGCCTTAATATACAATGATGTCTTTTTGACGTTTTATGCCATACTATACTATGACGTTTTTTGGTGTTTTTCTGCCACACTAAACTCAGATGTTTTTTGGCATTTTTGTGCCTTACTATACTATGATGTTTTTTGGCATTCTTGTGCCTTACTATACTATCTCGTTTGATGCCTGACCATACGATGATGTTTTTACGATCTTTTATGCCTTAATATACTATAATTTATTTTTGATGTTTTATGCCATACTATACTATGACGTTTTTTTGCATTTTCCTGCCATACTATACTATGATATTTTTTGGCATTTTTATGCATAATTATATTATTTCCACTCATGCCTGACCATACTATGATGTTTTTATGACATTTTATGCCTTAATATACTATGATGTATTTTTGATGTTTTATGCCATACTATACTATGACGTTTTTTGGCGTTTTTCTGCCATACTAAACTTCGATGTTTTTTGGCATTTTTATGCATAATTATATTATTTCCACTCATGCCTTGCCATACTGTGATGTTTTTATGACCTTTTATGCCTTAATATACTATGATGTATTTTTGACGTTTTATGTCATACTATACTATGACGTTTTTTTGCATTTTCCTGCCATACTATACTATGACGTTTTTTGGCATTTTTATGCGTAATTACATTATTTCCACTAATGCCTTGCCATAATATGACATTTTTATGACCTTTTATGCCTTAATATACTATGATGTATTTTTGATGTTTTATGTCATACTATACTATGACGTTTTTTTGCATTTTAATGCGTAATTATATCATTTCCACTCATGCCTTGCCATACTATGACGTTTTTATGACCTTTTATGCCTTAATATACTATGACGTTTTTTGCATTTTCCTGCCATACTATACTATGACGTTTTTTGGCGTTTTTCTGCCATACTAAACTTAGATGTTTTTTGGCATTTTTATGCCTTACTCTACTATCTCGTTTGATGCCTGACCATACTATGATGTTTTTATGACCTTTTATGCCTTAATATACTATGATGTATTTTTGATGTTTTATGCCATACTGTACTATGACGTTTTTTGGTGTTTTTCTGCCACACTAAACTCAGATGTTTTTTGGCATTTTTGTGCCTTACTATACTATGATGTTTTTTGGCATTTTTATGCGTAATTATATTATTTCCACTCATGCCTTGCCATACTATGACGTTTTTATGACCTTTTATGCCTTAATATACTATGATGTATTTTTGACGTTTTATGCCATACTATACTATGACGTTTTTTGGCGTTTTTCTGCCATACTAAACTTCGATGTTTTTTGGCATTCTTGTGCCTTACTATACTATCTCGTTTGATGCCTGACCATACGATGATGTTTTTACGATCTTTTATGCCTTAATATACTATAATTTATTTTTGATGTTTTATGCCATACTATACTATGACGTTTTTTTGCATTTTCCTGCCATACTATACTATGATATTTTTTGGCATTTTTATGCATAATTATATTATTTCCACTCATGCCTGACCATACTATGATGTTTTTATGACATTTTATGCCTTAATATACTATGATGTATTTTTGATGTTTTATGCCATACTATACTATGACGTTTTTTGGCGTTTTTCTGCCATACTAAACTTCGATGTTTTTTGGCATTTTTATGCATAATTATATTATTTCCACTCATGCCTTGCCATACTGTGATGTTTTTATGACCTTTTATGCCTTAATATACTATGATGTATTTTTGACGTTTTATGTCATACTATACTATGACGTTTTTTTGCATTTTCCTGCCATACTATACGATGACGTTTTTTGGCATTTTTATGCGTAATTACATTATTTCCACTAATGCCTTGCCATAATATGACATTTTTATGACCTTTTATGCCTTAATATACTATGATGTATTTTTGATGTTTTATGTCATACTATACTATGACGTTTTTTTGCATTTTAATGCGTAATTATATCATTTCCACTCATGCCTTGCCATACTATGACGTTTTTATGACCTTTTATGCCTTAATATACTATGACGTTTTTTGCATTTTCCTGCCATACTATACTATGACATTTTTTGGCGTTTTTCTGCCATACTAAACTTAGATGTTTTTTGGCATTTTTATGCCTTACTATACTATCTCGTTTGATGCCTGACCATACTATGATGTTTTTATGACCTTTAATGCCTTAATATACTATGATGTATGTTTGATGTTTTATGCCATACTGTACTATGACGTTTTTTTGCATTTTCCTGCCAAACTAAACTATGATGTTTTTTGGCATTTTTATGTGTAATTATATTATTTCCACTCATGCCTTGCCATACTATGATGTTTATATGACCTTTTATGCCTTAATATACTATGATGTATTTTTGACGTTTTATGCCATACTATACTATGACGTTTTTTGGCGTTTTTCTGCCATACTAAACTTCGATGTTTTTTGGCATTTTTATGCCTTACTATACTATCTCGTTTGATGCCTGACCATACGATGATGTTTTTATGACCTTTTATGCCTTAATATACTATGATGTATTTTTGATGTTTTATGCCATACTGTACTATGACGTTTTTTTGCATTTTCCTGCCATACTAAACTATGATGTTTTTTGGCATTTTTATGTGTAATTATATTATTTCCACTCATGCCTTGCCATACTATGATGTTTATATGACCTTTTATGCCTTAATATACTATGATGTATTTTTGACGTTTTATGCCATACTATACTATGACGTTTTTTGGCGTTTTTCTGCCATACTAAACTTAGATGTTTTTTGGCATTTTTATGCCTTACTATACTATCTCGTTTGATGCCTGACCATACGATGATGTTTTTACGATCTTTTATGCCTTAATATACTATAATTTATTTTTGATGTTTTATGCCATACTATACTATGACGTTTTTTTGCATTTTCCTGCCATACTATACTTTGATATTTTTTGGCATTTTTATGCATAATTATATTATTTCCGCTCATGCCTTGCCATACTGTCATGTTCTTATGACCTTTTATGCCTTAACATACTATGATGTATTTTTGATGTTTTATGCCACAGTATACTATGACGTTTTTTGGTGATTTTCTGCCATAATAAACTTAGATGTTTTTTGGCATTTTTGTGCCTTACTATACTATCTCGTTTGATGCCTGACCATACCATGATGTTTTTATGACCTTTTATGCCTTAATATACTATGATGCATTTTTGATGTTTTATGCCATACTGTACTATGACATTTTTGCATTTTCCTGCCATACTATACGATGACATTTTTTGGCATTTTTATGCTCGATTATATTATTTCCACTCATGCCTTGCCATACTATGATGTTTTTATGTCCTTTTATGCCTTAATATACTATGATGTATTTTTGATGTTTTATGCCATACTGTACTATGACATTTTTGCATTTTCCTGCCATACTATACGATGACATTTTTTGGCATTTTTATGCTCGTTTATATTATTTCCACTCATGCCTTGCCATACTATGATGTTTTTATGTCCTTTTATGCCTTAATATACTATGATGTATTTTTGATGTTTTATGCCATACTGTACTATGACATTTTTGCATTTTCCTGCCATACTATACGATGACATTTTTTGGCATTTTTATGCTCGTTTATATTATTTCCACTCATGCCTTGCCATACTATGATGTTTTTATGTCCTTTTATGCCTTAATATACTATGATGTATTTTTGATGTTTTATGCCATACTGTACTATGACATTTTTGCATTTTCCTGCCATACTATACGATGACATTTTTTGGCATTTTTATGCTCGTTTATATTATTTCCACTCATGCCTTGCCATACTATGATGTTTTTATGTCCTTTTATGCCTTAATATACTATGATGTATTTTTGATGTTTTATGCCATACTGTACTATGACGTTTTTTTGCTTTTTCCTAACATACTGTACTATGACGTTTTTTGGCATTTTTATGTGTAATTATATTATTTCGTCTCATGCCTTGCCATACTATGACGTTTTTATGACCTTTTATGCCTTAATATACTATGATGTATTTTTGACGTTTTATGCCATACTATACTATGAAGTTTTCATGTCTTACTTTACTATGACATTTTTATGTCATGCAATACAAGCCAATTGTGATGGGGTAGCTTGTGGTTCAATGGTTAGAACAGTTACCTCACACTCAGAGGGTTGTGGATTCAAATAGCAGTAAGATGGTTTACTTTCATATGCCTTTATTTTAATCTTATTTTCACGCCATACTATACTATGACGTTTTTGGCATTTCTATGCCTAATTGTATTATTTCCTCTCATGACTGACCATATTATGTTTATATGACGTTTCATGCCTTAATATACAATGATGTATTTTTGACGTTTTATGCCATACTATACTATGACGTTTTTTGGCATTTTTATGCCTTAATATACTATGATGTATTTTTGATGTTTTATGTCATACTATACTAGGACGTTTTTTGGCGTTTTTCTGCCATACTAAACTTAGATGATTTTTGGCATTTTTATGCCTTACTATTCGGTCTCGTTTGATGCCTGACCATACTATGCTGTTTTTATGACCTTTTATGCCTTAATATACTATGATGTATTTTTGATGTTTTATGTCATACTATACTAGGACGTTTTTTGGCGTTTTTCTGCCATACTAAACTTAGATGATTTTTGGCATTTTTATGCCTTACTATTCGGTCTCGTTTGATGCCTGACCATACTATGCTGTTTTTATGACCTTTTATGCCTTAATATACTATGATGTATTTTTGATGTTTTATGTCATACTATACTAGGACGTTTTTTGGCGTTTTTCTGCCATACTAAACTTAGATGATTTTTGGCATTTTTATGCCTTACTATTCGGTCTCGTTTGATGCCTGACCATACTATGCTGTTTTTATGACCTTTTATGCCTTAATATACTATGATGTATTTTTGATGTTTTATGTCATACTATACTAGGACGTTTTTTGGCGTTTTTCTGCCATACTAAACTTAGATGATTTTTGGCATTTTTATGCCTTACTATACGGTCTCGTTTGATGCCTGACCATACTATGATGTTTTTATGACCTTTTATGCCTTAATATACTATGATGTATTTTTGATGTTTTATGCCATACTGTACTATGACGTTTTTTTGCATTTTCCTGCCATACTAAACTATGATGTTTTTTGGCATTTTTATGTGTAATTATATTATTTCCACTCATGCCTTGCCATACTATGACGTTTTTATGACCTTTTATGCCTTAATATACTATGATGTATTTTTGACGTTTTATGTCATACTATACTATGACGTTTTTTTGCATTTTCCTGCCATACTATACTATGACGTTTTTTGGCATTTTTATGCGTAATTATATTATTTCCACTCATGCCTTGCCATACTATGACGTTTTTATGACCTTTTATGCCTTAATATACTATGATGTATTTTTGATGTTTTATGTCATACTATACTATGACGTTTTTTGGCGTTTTTCTGCCATACTAAACTTAGATTTTTTTTGGCATTTTTATGCCTTACTATACTATCTCGTTTGATGCCTGACCATACTATGATGTTTTTATGACCTTTTATGCCTTAATATACTATGATGTATTTTTGATGTTTTATGCCATACTGTACTATGACGTTTTTTTGCATTTTCCTGCCATACTAAACTATGATGTTTTTTGGCATTTTTATGTGTAATTATATTATTTCCACTCATGCCTTGCCATACTATGATGTTTTTATGACCTTTTATGCCTTAATATACTATGATGTATTTTTGACGTTTTATGCCATACTATACTATGACGTTTTTTGGCGTTTTTCTGCCATACTAAACTTAGATGTTTTTTGGCATTTTTATGCCTTACTATACTATCTCGTTTGATGCCTGACCATACTATGATGTTTTTATGACCTTTTATGCCTTAATATACTATGATGTATTTTTGATGTTTTATGCCATACTGTACTATGACGTTTTTTTGCATTTTCCTGCCATACTAAACTATGATGTTTTTTGGCATTTTTATGTGTAATTATATTATTTCCACTCATGCCTTGCCATACTATGATGTTTTTATGACCTTTTATGCCTTAATATACTATGATGTATTTTTGACGTTTTATGCCATACTATACTATGACGTTTTTTGGCGTTTTTCTGCCATACTAAACTTAGATGTTTTTTGGCATTTTTATGCCTTACTATACTATCTCGTTTGATGCCTGACCATACTATGATGTTTTTATGACCTTTTATGCCTTAATATACTATGATGTATTTTTGATGTTTTATGCCATACTGTACTATGACGTTTTTTTGCATTTTCCTGCCATACTAAACTATGATGTTTTTTGGCATTTTTATGTGTAATTATATTATTTCCACTCATGCCTTGCCATACTATGATGTTTTTATGACCTTTTATGCCTTAATATACTATGATGTATTTTTGACGTTTTATGCCATACTATACTATGACGTTTTTTGGCGTTTTTCTGCCATACTAAACTTAGATGTTTTTTGGCATTTTTGTGCCTTACTATACTATCTCGTTTGATGCCTGACCATACTATGATGTTTTTATGACCTTTTATGCCTTAATATACTATGATGTATTTTTGATGTTTTATGCCATACTGTACTATGACGTTTTTTTGCATTTTCCTGCCATACTAAACTATGATGTTTTTTGGCATTTTTATGTGTAATTATATTATTTCCACTCATGCCTTGCCATACTATGATGTTTTTATGACCTTTTATGCCTTAATATACTATGATGTATTTTTGATGTTTTATGCCATACTATACTATGACGTTTTTTGGCGTTTTTCTGCCATACTAAACTTAGATGTTTTTTGGCATTTTTATGCCTTACTATACTATCTCGTTTGATGCCTGACCATACTATGATGTTTTTATGACCTTTTATGCCTTAATATACTATGATGTATTTTTGATGTTTTATGCCATACTGTACTATGACGTTTTTTTGCATTTTCCTGCCATACTAAACTATGATGTTTTTTGGCATTTTTATGTGTAATTATATTATTTCCACTCATGCCTTGCCATACTATGATGTTTTTATGACCTTTTATGCCTTAATATACTATGATGTATTTTTGATGTTTTATGCCATACTATACTATGACGTTTTTTTGCATTTTCCTGCCATACTATACTATGATGTTTTTTGGCATTTTTATGCGTGATTATATTATTTCCACTCATGCCTTGCCATACTATGACGTTTTTATGACCTTTTATGCCTTAATATACTATGATGTATTTTTGATGTTTTATGCCATACTATACTATGACGTTTTTTGGCGTTTTTCTGCCATACTAAACTTAGATGTTTTTTGGCATTTTTATGCCTTACTATACTATCTCGTTTGATGCCTGACCATACTATGATGTTTTTATGACCTTTTATGCCTTAATATACTATGATGTATTTTTGATGTTTTATGCCATACTGTACTATGACGTTTTTTTGCATTTTCCTGCCATACTAAACTATGATGTTTTTTGGCATTTTTATGTGTAATTATATTATTTCCACTCATGCCTTGCCATACTATGATGTTTATATGACCTTTTATGCCTTAATATACTATGATGTATTTTTGACGTTTTATGCCATACTATACTATGACGTTTTTTGGCGTTTTTCTGCCATAATAAACTTAGATGTTTTTTGGCATTTTTATGCCTTACTATACTATCTCGTTTGATGCCTGACCATACTATGATGTTTTTATGACCTTTTATGCCTTAATATACTATGATTTATTTTTGATGTTTTATGCCATACTATACTATGACGTTTTTTTGCATTTTCCTGCCATACTATACTATGATGTTTTTTGGCATTTTTATGCGTAATTATATTATTTCCACTCATGCCTTGCCAAACTATGACGTTTTTATGACCTTTTATGCCTTAATATACTATGATGTATTTTTGATGTTTTATGTCATACTATACTATGACGTTTTTTTGCATTTTTATGAGTAATTATATTATTTCCACTCATGCCTTGCCATACTATGACGTTTTTATGACCTTTTATGCCTTAATATACTATGATGTATTTTTGATGTTTTATGTCATACTATACTATGACGTTTTTTGGCGTTTTTCTGCCATACTAAACTTAGATGTTTTTTGGCATTTTTATGCCTTACTATACTATCTCGTTTGATGCCTGACCATACTATGATGTTTTTATGACCTTTTATGCCTTAATATACTATGATGTATTTTTGATGTTTTATGCCATACTGTACTATGACGTTTTTTTGCATTTTCCTGCCATACTAAACTATGATGTTTTTTGGCATTCTTATGTGTAATTATATTATTTCCACTCATGCCTTGCCATACTATGATGTTTATATGACCTTTTATGCCTTAATATACTATGATGTATTTTTGACATTTTATGCCATACTATACTATGACGTTTTTTGGTGTTTTTCTACCATACTAAACTTAGATGTTTTTTGGAATTTTCATGCCTTACTATACTATCTTGTTTGATGCCTGACCATACCATGATGTTTTTATGACCGGTTATGCCTTATTATACTATGATGTATTTTTGATGTTTTATGCCATACTGTACTATGACGTTTTTTTGCATTTTCCTGCCATACTGAACTATGATGTTTTTTGGCATTTTTATGTGTAATTATATTATTTCCACNCCATACTATACTATGAAGTTTTCATGTCTTACTTTACTATGACATTTTTATGTTATGCAATACAAGCCAATTGTGATGGGGTAGCTTGTGGTTCAATGGTTAGAACAGTTACCTCACACTCAGAGGGTTGTGGATTCAAATCGCAGTAAGATGGTTTACTTTCATATGCCTTTATTTTAATCTTATTTTCACGCCACACTATACTATGACGTTTTTTGGCATTTCTATGCCTAATTGTATTATTTCGTCTCATGACTGACCATATTATGTTCATATGACGTTTCATGCCTTAATATACAATGATGTATTTTTGACGTTTTATGCCATACTATACTATGACGTTTTTTTGGTGTTTTTCTGCCACACTAAACTCAGATGTTTTTTGGCATTTTTATGCCTTACTATACTATCTCGTTTGATGCCTGACCATACTATGATGTTTTTATGACCTTTTATGCCTTAATATACTATGTTGTATTTTTGATGTTTTATGCCATACTGTACTATGACGTTTTTTTGCATTTTCCTGCCATACTAAACTATGATGTTTTTTGGCATTTTTATGTGTAATTATATTATTTCCACTCTTGTCTTGCCATACTATGATTTTTATATGATCTTTTTTGCCTTAATATACTATGATGTATTTTTGATGTTTTATGTCATACTATACTATGACGTTTTTATGACCTTTTATGCCTTAATATACTATGATGTATTTTTGACGTTTTATGCCATACTATACTATGACGTTTTTATGACCTTTTATGCCTTAATATACTATGATGTATTTTTGACGTTTTATGCCATACTATACTATGACGTTTTTATGACCTTTTATGCCTTAATATACTATGATGTATTTTTGACGTTTTATGCCATACTATACTATGACGTTTTTATGACCTTTTATGCCTTAATATACTATGATGTATTTTTGACGTTTTATGCCATACTATACTATGACGTTTTTATGACCTTTTATGCCTTAATATACTATGATGTATTTTTGACGTTTTATGCCATACTATACTATGACGTTTTTATGACCTTTTATGCCTTAATATACTATGATGTATTTTTGACGTTTTATGCCATACTATACTATGACGTTTTTATGACCTTTTATGCCTTAATATACTATGATGTATTTTTGACGTTTTATGCCATACTATACTATGACGTTTTTTGGCGTTTTTCTGCCATACTAAACTTAGTATGGTCAGGTATCAAACGATATAGTGTAGTAAGGCACAAAAATGTTAAAAAAAATCTAAATTTTTTCTAATTATTTTTTAATGGGGTGGCACATTGAAGTAGTATTCAGAAAATTTGCCTCACAATCAGAAGGTTTTAGATTTGTATTCTGTGCATGCCCCCTTTCTGTGTGTAGTTTGCATATTCTCCTCGTGCCTGTGTGGGATGTCTTTGAGTACTTAGGCTTCTTCCTGCAGTTGATAGACATGCATATTAGGTTTATTGGCAACCCTAATGCCTTCCTATAACCTTTTCATGCCTTACTTTTATCCCTCATGACGTACTATACTATGATGTTTTTATGCCTGAATATACTATGATGTTTTTATGCCTTATTTTACTATGGCTATAGCGAATTTATATTGCATCTCCAGTATACCTTCACTCAACATTTTTTTTCACTTACTTCATAATAAAATAAATTGTGAATAGAGCTGATTTACATTTGTAAACTAATCTTTTTTGAGTTTTCCTGCTTCATGGCACATTGTTTAAGTTCTAAAAACATATACTCACTTTGGTTTTTCTCGGCTTTCAAAAGTAGCCTAATCCCCATTCTGTGACTCTATACTAGCATACAGTACATCATTGATTTTGGGAAGTGGCATTGACTGGGGACTGGGGATGGACGAGTAGGGGGAGGTTCTTATTGAAAAAAAGTATCTCAGAGGATCTCTTACAAAGAAAAAAACACAAACAGAAATGAATGTGAACTTCTTAATTTCTTGGGACTGTGAACTTATTCAAAATTCAAAACTGTGAACTACTTATAGGAATTAGTTCATTTTAGTTTGTGTGAACTGAACTTTGAGAGAGATCTTTTGAAGTGTGAACTTTCCAAGTGCTTTAAATTCATATTCAGCCTGCCAGATGTACATCTGTGTCCTATCACACCTCATTCTGTTTTTCTGGACAACGCTCTTGAATTCAGCGTCGAGTCTCTGCATATCTGAATGACAATAATAATTGGGATTCATGGACAGACTTATTGAGCTTTGGAGGGTTTTAAACAACCTTAAAAGGTGCGCAGGTTGCCTCATACTTTATCTGAAATAAAGCGTTAAAGCTAAAGTTTCAGATAAATAAGAAATCACTTACACTTGTAAAATCTCCACTTAATGTACGGTAGAACTTTAAAGATGCAGGTTAGGTGGTAAACACTGTCACCTCTATGCAAGAAAGAACTGATTTTGATCACCCTTCCTCACCCTTTCTTCCTTGTATATGGTTTGCATGTTTCTTCCCATGCTCACCTCTGTTTGATCTGGACCATAGACCCCATTTTCCTTCTGCAATGCACACACATGCAGCCCAGGTGGGCTGGAGAAGAGACAAGTTAACCACAGGTGTAAATGTCAGTGTGTCTAACCTTCCCACCCACATCCAGTTCATGATGGGTAGGTTCTAGCCACCTAGTAACTTTAACATGATTACAATGATGAAGACAATAAGACAAGAAATTAAGCAGTGAATGTTTGTCAGTGAGGAAACTTTTCAGATGCAGTGCTTTCAAGGCCTAGTGGTCAAAATGAACCAGTTGTGTCACGTCATCTGTCATATATTTATTTGAACAATGGCTCCATCTACAGGAGACATACAAGACATTATAGTAATTATTAAAGATCAGACTTTGATCTTTATTGTTCCATTTAGATTACTGAAACCAAGTGTTAAAATGAAACTAACATAGCTGTTTTATTAAGATGATCTGTAGTTCAATGTAAGTGCTTCAAAGAAAAAATAATACATGGAAAGTTTCAAAGCTTTATTTACTGTCTATAGTTTTTGTACAAAGTGAATAAACTGCTTCTTACTTGTAAGGACTAAACAGTTGAAGCAGTTGAAGCAAACTAAGTTTTCTTTAAGTAGATCAGTCATCTCATTTAAACCCATCCTGATGTTTTTTTTCAAGAAAAACAAACAATTTTTATAATTCTAAATATTTCCTTTTTGTAGAGATTTTCAGTTTCAGTGGAGCTTAGGCCATAATGCTCTCTACTTTTGTCCTGTACTTTCATACAGACACATTCAGATACTATATAAGTCCAACAGTAAATTCCTTTTTGGATACTTCTATCTCTGTTTGTAATTCACATGGTACACCCATGAACTAATTCCCGATGTGTCATAAATAAAAAAAACACTTGAGGACAATATTTGCTGCAGCTTAGCGTCATTAGTCTTTATTGAATGCAAAGTACAACAGATAAGAAAGACAGTAAAATGTGCAGACAAAGCACAAGCACACAACTTTTTGAAGGCACACTTACATTTCATCAGTGCATAAAATAGTCATAATAATACTGGTAAAACCCACTCAAAAATTTACTGTTGATGATTTTTTTTTGATGTAATACACAATAGAGTGTGCTGTAACAGAATTTAACAGATTTGGTGCAATCACATTTCAAATTCATTAAACTATTCTGTAAATCTATCAAATATTTGTTCATTTTTCAGTAAAATGTAAAACATGTACAGTCGTATGGTGGGTCCAGGTCTGGTCCATTGGCAGAGAAGAAAAAAAACAGTACAGTCCTAATAAGTCCTAAAGTAGAATGACCTGATTATTGGAAAGTATTGAAAACAGATCTCAAAGCAGACGTGCTTGTGTCACACGCTAAAGAGCAGGTGTCCAGAGAAGAAGCTTTTGGTGCTCAGGCCATAGGTCCCTTTGCTTGCCCTCAAATACACTTGGTCTCCTTTCTCCAGTCGGAGCAATGTGTCCCCTGAAGATGTGCGCTGACCTCTTTGATAAACCTTGACACTGTACATCGCTAGCTTGTTGTTATGCCACAGGTCCACACTTCCTCCACCATTGACGGTCGTACAGACAAAGCTGAACTGATAGACACCAGGGATAACGCATGTAAACAAGCCCGTCTGCGTGCTGTAGTGGTTCTGTTTGTTGTAGATGACCTGACGGAAACGAATTATTTTCTTTGAAGATGATCTGTATTTGCCCAGGATGACGGAGAAGGCAGACTGTGTGGCATTGACATCGACTTCTGGTGGTCCTTGAGGTCCTGGAGGTCCTACTGGACCTGCAGACAAAAACAAAAGATTACTTACAAAATTCTGTCAAAGTGTACAGAATATCATAGATGTGTAACTGTCCACATTTTCAGCTTTGAATCTACTTTCATAAAATGAAAGTTTTTTTTCAAAAAGTTTTCTGATCTGCTGTTGATTTGAACCATCCTGACCTTTCAGACTGTCTGTGAAGTTTTCTTAGTGTCCTCGGGGTAAATACTAAGACTTGATTTATATTTTATTCTTTTAATATCCTATTTAAGTGTCTTTCTTATTGCCATGTGTTTCTGTTATATCTTGCCTTAATGCCTTTTTAAGCACTTTGAATTACCTTGTTGAAACGTGCTAAGCAAATACATTATGCTGTTGGTGTTTCATATATTTTAGGATCAGTTTTGCACCGACTCAGAATCCTATCCTGCTGAATCTAAACAGAAAAACACTGCTGAGGTCTTTGTTGTTTGTGTTTTTTTAAATACATTTGTAAAAAAAAAAATAAGGAGGCTTACAAAATCTTGCTGCTTTTGTGCCCAGTGAAATTTTTAAATAATGCATTCAGAAGTAGCATTCTGTCCTATAAAGGATCTCATGCCTGTTTGCAATTTACTGCCCACTTGTGGCAGCAGCAGGTTATTGTCCCTGCACACTAGTTTGACTTCCAGCTGTTGTACATATCATTTCTGCCATTTTTGTGGACGTGACTGTGTCCCATTGACCAAGACTGGGGCTTATCAAGCAGAGAGGACAGCAGCCTTTATTTAGGAGGTTTGCGCTTGCGTATTGAAGATAATCCTGGAATCTTTGATGAGTGACTAGCTATGGCCAATGTGTGCTTCCACTGTTCTGAGGTCAGTTTTGATATTGTTCGCATTACACACATGCGCAGCAGTGTTCGCATTAAGCGTTAAGAGGTAACAGTAACATGTAAACAAGCAAATGACACTGATTTATCATCTCTGTGCAAGATCTGCTGTAAATTTCAGAAGATTGAGACAGAATATTGTTACACAAATAACACAGCTTCTTACAGGAATGGCTTAGTACGTAGGTTGTGAGAGAGAGAGAGAGAGAGAGAGAGAGAGAGAAAGAGCTAGAGCAAAGAGGCTGGTGACAGGAGCAGAGAGTTAGCTACTTAGTTAGCAGTTAGCAATGCAGCTGTGGACGTAGCAGTAAATGTATGTGCACTCCAGGCTGTCAGTAAATAAATACTACAACTCCTCAAGAACCAAGTTCCTGCCTCTCCCCTGTGCTTCCTAACTACAGTCCTGACAATATGAGCCAGGAAAGGTTAGCATCACTGAGGCAGGAAAATGCAGGATTCTGCATTCTCAGGTAAAGGTAAATATTTTGCTTAGCTCTGCCTGCCTGTTTGTAAAAGTTCCTGCACGCCACTGCTATACATAGTGTTGATGTAAGATAACTGAATGGATTACCTCGTTGTCCAGGAGGCCCTGGTGGTCCTGGCGGGCCTCGGTGCCAGGCCATTTCACATTCTGTATATCAAGAAGATGTAGAGATCAACATACTCAGCCTAATAACTAAAGGAATTTTTTTCAAAATGTGCTTGAGTCAGTAAACTATGAACTGTTTCTTTTGAGTGAGGAAGGCCTTCACCAACATGACCAAATGTTAAGAAGTGTTGTGTGATATGAATATGCACTTTTAAGCTTCAAGCCTTAACCCTTGTGCAGCCTTAAGGACATTCTTGTCCCTTTCATTTTAGATTTGAATCTTCGAAGGATGTACTTGGGTGACTGCATGACAGTGTATGTGACTGCATGTCCATATGAGTTGAGAACAAGTGGTTCTCAAGGCATTATTTCTCATGATAATCATAATAAAGTATTTTATGGAAAAACAACAGTGACATTATGTAAACAAACTGTGTTCTAAAGAGTTTAAATCCTGAAAATGATATAATATAGTAATATTTGGTAGGTATGATCAGGACTGATGTTGGTTAAAAAAAATTATTCACTGAAAGTAATATTAATATATATTTATGGAAGTTTTTGATTCAAACATATTTGTCCTCTAAGGACCACAGTGTAATTTTTTAAAAGGGATGCACAAGGGTTAAAATGTGACTGCCATTTGTTAGTGCTTAACACCGACCTCTCTTTCAAGGACTTCATAACAGCTATCACCCGGGCCTGCAACATCAAACACCACATATCAAGACTGATTTTCACTTAAGTTATTAGTGAAGAAATAAAGACACCAGGTTAACCTCAGAATGAAAAACACAGTGAGCACTAAATGATGAATCATGTTAATTTAGTACTGAGAGTCTTTCCCGCTCTCAGAAAGTTTGATAGAGTGTTGTTTCACCTGAGTTCTCGGAGCAGGGTCTCTCCCTCCAGGCCGACAGGTCCAGGCCACGGATGGCGTTGCAGTTGACCAGACGGTTTCTGTTTGAGATAACGCTGAAGGCGTCAAGGGGGACAGACGTGATGCCAGTGTTGTCGCAGATGATCTTGGACAACCTGACAGATGACAGAGCAGATCTCTGTCTCGGCGTGAAGACACCTGGTTTCTCGTACCACAACCTGAGCATTTCAAAGGAGAGGTGAGAAGAAAGTGTTAGTGTCAGCAGACTGTATTTAAAATACATTTAGTTTTGTGATAGGGTCATCAGTCTGCAGCTGACATTTAATATAAATTATGATCTAAAATTTGTCAGGACTGGAAGGCAGCAACCAGCTGTGGTCAAATGCTACAGGTGTAAACCAATGCTAGTCTGAAAACCTCTGGCTACTGAGGTTATAAAGAGAAAAAAAAGTGTTTCAATGTATTTGTGGAGCACCAGAGTTGGTACTGCTTGCAGCAGACATTTAGATATTTAGTGCAGGATGTTATCACGTGTAATAATCACTGTAGTAAATGATACAACACAGTGGAAATTTCAAATCTACAGCGCTGCATGTATCCACCCACATACTGACCTGTCACCCTGGCGGATCTTCTGGAACTGGTTTGCGATGAGGCAGGCGAACAGAGGCCCCACACGCCCGCCCCTGACGAACGGTTCTGCCACACCTCCCAGCCACACATCGATGTTGTCGGGTGTACCGTAGAGCTGCAGCAGCCTTCGAGCCAGATTTGTGTTGTTCAGAACCCGACCAAGATCTTGCTGGGTCCTGGGCTGAGACAGGCCACAGAACCTGCGCCAGGCATTGTAGCCTAGAGGAGTAAACAGCAAGTAAACAAAGAGTGCAATTGAGAAAAAAGATAAAACATTAGAAAGAAGATTGCATAGGTTGAAACATCAGAGTGAGAGATGTACCAGGCAAGCCATGGTCACGTCCCCTCTGCATGTTGAGAGCTGCAAGGTCCAAAGCCAGATGCTGCACAAACTGGAACAGCCTCTCCCTCAGAGCATCCACCATCATGTGATCCTGAGTGTTCAGTTTGGCGGGACGGCCGATCAAACCACGCAGCAGAGGGTCAATACCACCTGAAGAGATGAAAATAAAAATTAGGGTGATGGTTTAAGACAGAATATCAAAACAGTTGCTACAGTTTTCTCTGTACAGCTCACCCTCAAAGACGACTCTCCAGGGGGTGAAGAAGGCCTTGAACAAGGGCACACTGGGAAACCGAGGATGCTCCCTGTAGTTTGCATCCAGACGGGACAAGGCTGGCTGGATGGCCAAGTGGGCGAAGCGGTAAGCTGCTGTTGCGAAGACGTTGGAGATGCTGGGGTCCACGTTGGGATTGTAGCCAGGGTAACGGCCAAGCTGTCTGCGCATCGCATCATCACCCACAATGTGTGGCAGATAGTCCCTGAACACAAACCGCTGGGAGACACAGACAGAGAAGTTTATTTTGAGGGAATGACACATGAGATGGGAATATATAAATGTGAATGCTTATGGAATACCTGTGTGTAAGCGCCCATGATCTTGCGGGCCTCTTGGTAGAGTGTCTCACTGTCCCAGTGTGGGTTCAGTCTTTTCAGCGCGCGAGCCAGGCGGTTGTGCTCACGCATAAACAGTGTGTGAATGGATGTCAGAGCGATGTTCTCGTCCACACGGACATCACCTTCAAGACAGAAATGCAGCAGATATAAAGGTGTTCATTTCCTCTTCAGATTCATGTTTGGTACCACTTCCTAATAGGAGTTTATGAGATTACATGTATTAATGCTTGATACATCAGTAATGTCCATTATTAAGGACAACATTTGAGTTGCCAAATTTACTCTAGTATGTCTTGCAAAATGACCTTTGCTCAAATTTTCTTGTAGCAGTAAAGCAAAGTGAGAAGTTACAACACAATCTACTATGTGGGCAGAGGTCAGGCTGCATGGATGTTTTTATATTTATCATTATTTCTCAACAACTATTATTTATGCTATGAAGACAGATTTTAATTTATATTACTAGTATTTTATATTGCCATTCTTATCTGTCTATACACCAGTATCCAGTTATGGATGCTTAATAGGACAATGGTAGTTGACAAATACCTAAATGACACATACAAAATGTCAACAACAACATTACGGTTACATTATGGTCCGATATTAACCATGCATTAAGTGTTTGCATATTGCTTATGAATGACCGGGGGGGTTTAGATAAAGTGTCACCAGATAATTTAGACAGACAGCAACTAGAAAACACACAACCTGGCAACCCAAACTTCTAATTACTTCTGTGATGGCTTGTTACTGATCAACTGGTTAATAAGTCATTATTTAACTATTTATAAAGCTAATAGTTTTTGCGAGATGACGAACCTGCAATGAAACAGGGCACCTCCTTGGCGTTGGTGTCGTTGGTGACTCTTCTGCGGGTGGCACACATCTGCACCTGCAGTGGATGGAAGGGCAGCAGCTCCCGTCCATTGTCCCTGAACTCTGTGTTCACGCGCAGCAGGCCGTTATTGTTAGTGAGGTCGCGAAGGTCGAGG
This sequence comes from Seriola dumerili, assembly GCF_002260705.1. Taxonomy (NCBI): domain Eukaryota; kingdom Metazoa; phylum Chordata; class Actinopteri; order Carangiformes; family Carangidae; genus Seriola; species Seriola dumerili. Next base: position 863,662 of record NW_019174697.1, read on the forward strand.
GCGAGCTTCTCCTCGGAGCCATACACCTGACCGAGGTCCAGGAAGGCGGTCAGGGCGTTGATCTGCTCTCTCTTGTTGGGTTCTCCACCGAAATTGTACGCTGAGAATCCGGTTCCGCAGGCGGGGGCGGATCTGAACGAAGGGATGCAGCTGTCAGGGCGGGAGGGCAGGCGAGGGTCGCCAGGGGGGATCTGTTTTGCAGCAGAGGGAGGTCAAAGGTTATCAAGCAAATCTTTTCAGAGCTAAAAACAGCATGTCAGTGTTTGAGTTTGAGCTTTGACACCAACCGGGATGGGGATGCATGGCTCAGTTCTCTCACAGCTCTCCTCACAGTTCACACCGTTGCTGAAGGAGCGGATGCTGGGGGAGAAGGGCGTGAAGGTGAGGTCGTGGTCGTTCCACTGGCCAAACAGGGTCACCATGTGACTGAACTCTCTGTCGCTGACCACACCTGCATCTGTTGTGCTTAGGATGTTGTTGGACACCTGACGCACCTGCAGAGTGAAGAGGAATTTTCGGTATTTAAGAATTGTTTTAGTTTATCCATATGGATCAAGGTGAGTGTCTGGGATTTCAGGGTTGTACCAGTGGGAGCAAGAAGTTGTTGAGTGATCGGTTTGCCCCGCCTTTTGGTTGGGAGATGCCGTCGTCATATTCGGCAGGCAGCCAGCGGGAGAAGGGGGTGTTGGAGGCTCCTAGGCGAGGTGTTTTTCTAAAGCCAAACACCAAACGTCAATGTTTAGACACACGGCTTGAGAAATCCCAAGGAAGTGTACACATCTCCTGTGGTGTATGGCCTAAGATGTTTAGGTGCATTTCACAAAGCATGTCCTCTGAATGTAAGCACCACTCAGTCTCATAAACCCTGTCACAAAATCATCTGGTTCCTCATTAATTCAACACAAATTGCTTTTTCGAGAGAAACCACATAGTTATTTTTTTTTCCTACATATGAAGAAGTCAAGAGGTCAAAACTGGAAAATGAGAAAATGACTTAAACTCAAGGTTACGTAGCATAAAAAAAAATTGGATGTAAAAGTGTATCTATGTTTTACATGTCCTGAAAACGGTGGTGTTACAGAAGTCCAAATACAGAAGTGACTCACAGGTTATTGCAGACGCTGGTGGCTGTGCGATACTTGTTAATATTTTGTGTGGTGCTGCACTGTGGAAATCTGGTTCGAGCTGCACATCCAGTTATACGGACAAGGTCGCTCAGGTCTTCTTCAGTGAGCAAATCTGAAAAATGTGAAAGACACATTTCATGCACTCACACTGTGTGTACATATACAACTGTCTAGTCCTTAATTGCAGCTTTGAAGTGCTCCACTGTGCCCACATTATGAGACAGTAAATCTCAGACCTAGACTCTAACCAAAACCAGGAAAAGATTTTACAAAAACAGTGTGAGCACTATGTGTGTTGTCTTTGTGTGGTTGGCGCATGTCTGACCTGTTGCATTGAGGGAGCGTTTGTGCACGTGATGCACCCTGTTGTGCACCAGACGAAGTGTTTGATCCATGTAGTCTGCAGATCTCACAGCTGTGCGTGTGTCACCTCGAGGCTGCTTCAGGAGACGAAGAGCATCATGAGGACTCACCACCTCCCTGCGGACTCGCCTCAGACTCCTGGAGGAGAAGAAGTCACATAGTTGAACAATAAAGTCAAAACTGTGGTCTTTGTTTTGCAACTTTTTCTAATAACTATTGAGACACTGTAATGAATGGCTTGCATGCCAAAGAAATAATCCATCAGTTGACATTTATGCTGTATCCATTTGAAAGATATCTACTATACTAATGAAACAAGACATCAGATGAACTCACTCTTCTCTGGAGTATTTGTAGGCATCATCCACGATTGTCTTTGCCTCCTGAAAACATTGTTGAAGGAAAGGACTGCCAAGAAAGTCTCCTGCAAAGAAAACAACACTTTTATTAAAAGGATTTCAAATTTTATAGAGTGTTTTACAACATTTACTACAGTGTGAACTACCTACCTGTTGCTCTGGAGTGAGCAGGTACCAGGCAGATGCCCAGCACAAGAAGGACAGAGAGAAGCATCTCTGAAACGAATAATCAGAATGAAAATAAAATTAATTTAATAAGTCAAAAGTAAAAACATTTTCATTAGCACAGTGCAGCATAAAAAATATAAGTATCCCCCGGCAAAAAAGAGAAGACTCTCATTACCTGTGTCTGTGAAGATACCTGTGAAGATTGCAGACGCTCTTCGAGATGTGGATCTGTGAGCGGAGTGATGCTGTGTCGAGCGCTGTCACCACCTTATATGCAGCGTGGACTCGCCCCTGGGTTGTCCAGGTGAAGCTACTTTCAGTAAAGAGCAGTTCCTTCTTCCTTCTCTGTGCAGAAGGAACCTTTTATTCTTATCAGTCAGTCTTTATGGCCAACTGATAGAACTGATGATCTTATAACAAATCTATAGAAGAAGCAGCAAAACAAGTATTACTTGTGGCAACAGTGACAGCAATCATCACGGAATACAGTGACAGGCCTTATATTGTATTTGCATTATCACAGTTGGGGAATCTATTTGAATAAACAGTTTTCTTAGGCTTTATAATTATTTCAGTGTTTAAGCAGCATTTCAGACAAATTTCAGAAATTATTTGGTTTCCTTTTTTTATCGTTTAAACCTTAATTTTCAGTTAATCATACTTTCCTTTTTCGTGACATAATGTGACATAAATAGATCTGGTGTAGTCTTTAGAGATTAAAGTGAAACAATTATTTTTGTTTTTATCAACAAGGTTTGGACTGTGTTCATTGACATTTTTCTCTTTCTTGTCACAACATTTGAAATAACTGGTTCACATTCTATACTTTCCTCAAGGAGATATAGTCTTTGGAGGGATGTAATGTAATTTTTATAAAGAGGATTTTGACAGTTTGCGTGTGATTTGTTTTACTAGTTTGCTGGTGTTGTCATGTTGTGGATGAAGGCCTACTGTGTTACAACACAGACAAACTTGTGAAAGTCTTTGAAAAGAGGAAGCAATCATAATTCTGTTTTGTTCTTGAAAGAGTTTATTGACTTTTAACTCCTGAATGAACAAGAAATCAATAATAACATTTTTTAAAATTAACCTAAGGTGTTTGTCACCACCGATCAGAATGCTGTATGTCAATAAATGGCAGGTGGTATGTGTGAGACATGGCCGTGCAATGAGGAAAAAAAACAAAGACAAAAACACAGTCAAATATAAGTTTGCCTCGAAACTGTATGTGTGTTCTTGTGTGTGTTTGGGTGTGCTTGTGTAGGGTTGTGTGTGTTTGGGTGCGGAGCCCTGCGGCTGCAGTATACACAAAGACGACCTCATAGCTGTCAGATAAAATTGTTAATGATAACAAGACAAGGAACAGAGGTTGTGGGGAAGTCCACTGGCCTGTGAAAAACCAGAGTTATAATAATTAACCGACTGGCACTGATCAAATGTTTGAGAGAGTATTTTATCACTGTACTATTTAAACTATTTAAAGAGGTATGAAAATTATTTAAGGAAAAAGGAAAAGTTGTCCTGTTGAAAATGAATCTTACTTTTATTTGTATGCTGTTTTGTCCTGCACCTGAACCTAACTATAGTTAGATATGCACACTATGCACTACCTTTCTTTTTTGCTTTCAAATTATTTTAATTTGTTGTTGATAAGCGCAGCCTTATTCTCAAAAGCAGACACAATAAAATATTTAAGGATTAGGTTGCACATCGCATACCACATATATATATACTGTATATTTTGATGTACTTGCCTTAAATGATGCATCCGTATGTTTAAACAATAATAGCAGAGGATTAAGTCAAACTGACAGGTATGTGGGACAACAAACTCTAAAATTAAACTTTTAAATTAATAATAGATTTCATGCAAAAGAATAGACTATTTTGAATAACTTGTCACTTTGAATGAGTGTTCAGTTTGCCTGCTCTTTGTCAAAGTAAAAGGTCATTTTTCTGTCAGCATTTCATTGTGTTTGCAACAACAGGAGAGTTGCATTAGTCCTGACCAGTTTCCTCTTTGAAGAAAGTTGTTAGTCAACCTCATGGTTTAGCAAGAAGTCACATTTCACCATTAAGTTGGTTAGGTGTGTGTGTGTGTGTGTGTGTGTGTGTGTGTGTGTGTGTGTGTGTGTGTGTGTGTGTGTGTGTGTGTATTTGGTGAGAGCACTCTGTTAGGAAATTCAGCTTTTACAATCAAGTAACGATTCTGCACAGTCTGAAGCAGAAACATGTCATGATGAAATTGAAAAAAAAAACAGCAGGTTTTGAGGATCTTTCCTGGATCATTTAGAGTCATTATTGCCTAATACTGCTGATGATCCAGGAAACAAAGCTGCTTTGGACAATGGGTCAGTGAGTCATTTAGTCCACGTATGATAACAACAACTTTGTATATAAAGTTGAGTAATCCAGACTGTACTATGAACATAATAAGGAAGTAATGCATTTGGTACTGAAAATTTAAGGCAGCTTCCCCAAGACTCATTATGATAACAGAAGTTTACAACGTCAAGGAAATCGTATCCTATTACCGCAAAGTGTCATGCAATTTTATGTTTTAAGTTTTTTTAATGTATGTCAGGAAGATAGGAAACAAGCACAGCAGCTTATGTGTCCATCCATGTATAAAACACAGCTTTATGAACAAAGATGCCATTTGCACAAAGTTAATAAATACAAACTGTCACTAAGTATCATCATCTCTGCAGCAAACGTCCGTGGATAAAAGGAACTAGACAGTGGACAATAAAAAGGGCAGAAAAAAAAGCTGCTTGTCTGAGTTGGGTTCACTGCAGTGACAGTGAATTTACAGGTTTGCAAATATGAGCTCAAATGGCACAAACAGGTCAGAAGTATTTCAGTTTCACTATGATAACACACACTAATTCTTCCTAAAAACGGCAACTCTTTCAAACTGTTTATCATCCTGACTGACATGTGATGCTATCACAGAAGTATTAATAAACATTGTGTTAAAGTAAAAAGCATGTCATGTTTCGGAACCTGACACTGTGTCTAAGGTGAGCAACAGACTTATTTTTGTTTTGCCTTGCTTAACTAAAGGCTGTTTTGAGGAACATGAGGGTTTCAAAATGAATTTCAAAGAAGAAGCCTAATATGGAGATGTACTGTATGGACAGCATTTACACTCATTAAATTACAAATTTTCAATAAATTAATAAAGTGCAATAACAAAGAAGAACACATCTCAACCTCTCCCAGCCCCACCTCACCTCTGTGAAACTTCTGGGAAGATTTCATCCTTGACCAGCAGAGTGACACAAAGGGTTTTTGTTGTATTTTTGTTTACAGATGAATGAGCAATTACTGTAAACACTATTTAAACATTAAAGACTGGTTACTCTATCTATCCTGATTTATACTGATACAGATTTATTTACTCTATAAATCTGCTGAATTGTCCATTGAATGTCTGCATGAATTTTAAATATAGCTTCAGTATTTATGTACATATTTGACAGAGCTATTTATATAAGAATTTAATGGCATCTGTGGAGAAGCAGAGCATGTATAGATAGTATTACATATAACAGATGTTTGTAAGTCAGTTTGCAGCTGTGCATCATTGGTTTGTCACATCAGCAGATTTTGTTTGCTTGGGTTGTATTGCATGTATTTTCTTATTTTTGCTTTCTTTACTACTTGCATATTTTTTTGTTATTTTTTGTTATTTCTACAAAATAACAGGGCATCTTATTATCCAAGCCTTTTCACAAATACATTTTTACCTAGAATCGTGGAAAATACTTAATCACTAATGGTCTACAACCAGTATTACTCTCAGTGACAGAGCAGACACTACAGTGAGCACGCCACGATGCTCTACAGGTCAATCTGAATGTTATTTGCCAATGGTTTCAGTGAGGTTACACTTTAGCATTGGCCCTTTTAACAGCTGGATTTTCACTTTCCAACATGCAGTCACACCTAACAGACACAGTGAGCACAGGCTTGGTTGAATCTTTGGAATTTTTGTCGGATAAACATGAGGAATAGATTGGACTAGATAGTGATTCTTTGGCAGCTTTCACTGTTCACACCTGGTTTCTATTTTGTGATGATTATTGGTCCTCAGCTCAGTCTAAGTCTGCACAGACAAATAGGGCTTCAGCTTCTCCTTGTTACAGGTGAATTACATTTGGCAAAGAAAAGCCCCAATTAAGCTAGTTCTTAAACTTGCAGATTGTGTTGCAAATTCTGAGGAAGGAGGAAGCGGCTATGTGCTGAATGCCAAGGTGATTTCACAAGATAAACTAATGGAAAGAAAAAAAGGCACCATCTTGAAAAATGAGCAGGAAGAAACTGAGGGTGTAAAAAAAGTCATAATGTGTCATGGAATCTGGCCTATTATTATTCCCTCAGGGCTTTTGTGACGCCAGGGATCTCTCAACAGCATGTGGACACAGTGCTAATGATTTGCATTATTACCCTCTGTCAGTCAGCACCTCTTTGGTCTGCTTGTACTTCCCCTTATAGTGTGCCATAGGCTGCTCACCTCACAATATACCCAACAGGAAGTACAGTCTTATTTTGTAATAAGTGTACAGTGTCAGTGCACAACAAACAATTCCAGGTTGGCATGTTCATCTGAGACCTACTGCCGTTTTGAATTATTGGAATGACACACTTACTCTGCCATAAATTACTGGTCATTAAGATAAGTCAAGTGTCACATTTGGGAATCAATACAATAAACAGTAAGAGTAAGATCACTTGAATGGGAAATAGGTCAATAGCCATTATACAATACAATAGCCATTTTAAGGACAACTCAAACTCAACTCAGCTCTATTTTCAACTTATTGCAGCTTTCATCAGCCTTAAAATGAAATCTGTCCTCCTCAGTTGTACTTAGGTTCACCTTCAACTTGGATTTTAACACCTGGAAAAGGCATATGGCATTACTGGAATGACACACTTACTCCACTTACTACGCCATAAATTACTGGTCATAAAGATTAGAGTCATTTTTGGGAAACAATACAATACGTCAACAACATTATAACGAGAAGACCACTTTCCTGTTCACTTGAATGGGAAATGGGTTTCAGACTTTTGGACTCCTCTGTATACTGTAGACAATGGCCCTTTTAAGATAACTCAGACTTAACTTGTCAGACTCAGCTCTATCATCAACCTAGTGCAGTGGAACGCTAACATGCTAAACATAGCATTGTACAGACCTACAGTTAGCTGAATATATTAAATATACTGAAAACAACAACTGAATGTAAAGATGATTTAATCTTCAATCTACTGAATTAAAGATGTAATAAGACAGTTCAATAATCAGATTTGTTAGCTTTAAAGTTTATGAACCTCTCCTGCAGAAACAGGCAGGACTGAGTGTGAATAAAAAGCTTGAGAAGAATGTGGCAACAGTGACATTTGTTTGGTTTTCTGTCAGGTTTTATCACGATTACTGGCAAGAAATCAATGATCACACAGTGAGTATAGTACATGAGCAGGAAGAATACAGCTGGTACAACATGATGGCAGCTGCATGACAAATGAGATACTGAGCTGGATCAATGGATGAAGCTGGGTACCAGGTTTTAACACCTGGAAAATGCAGATGGCAGACCAGCTGGATTCAGGACAGTGTAAAACTGGGCAAAGGCATGACAGTGCTTGGAAGATTGTACCTTGACACTAGCAATAAGGGATGCTAGCTTATATGCCAATTTAAAAGTAGTCTTTTTCTGTAAGTTGACTTACAACAACATGTAAAGCTTTTTTTCATGGAAAAACAGGAAGAATTATTATCAATTATTTTCAAAATTATAAAAGTCCTCCACACTTTATTATCCAACCGGGGAAACTGCACAAGAACTATCTGAATTGCTGAGTTTAACCAGTTATGAGACTTACCAATATGTTTACTGTTACTGTGACTAAAGAGCTCATATTCAAATGTGAATGTCACAAGACTGTGTGCACAAAAGCAGAGCAAGCAGGCCCCAACAAGGTTGACAGGAAAAGTACATTCTTATTTTATTAATCAATATTTTCTTTCTACCAAAGACACCTACTAAAGCTGAAGCCTACGATTCAAGTGATCAATACATCCAAGATCCACATCCAGAACCTATCAGTCATAGTACCAGGTTAAAAGAAATTCCACATTTCCTAAAATACAGAGGAGATGACCTCAGTGTTTTTAATGTTAACGATGCCTGAAAAAAAAAATACAGATGAACCTTTCTGGATTCAAGCTACAACAAATTGGAAAACCTCATCCAATAAAAACTAGAAACCCAACACAAAAACAAGAAGTTATCAGATTAGATATGTTTAGAAATCATAGTGAAGCCACTTCTAATGAAGCCATGGCAGGTGCATGAAATAGGCAGACCAGTTTCTTGAGGGCAGCAGCGTGCAGCATGGTTGTGGTGAAGGTGGTGCTGCTGATGACAGCTGCATGACCACATGGAACCAAAATTATGCAGGGTGACTTGGAAAAAGGAATCAACAGGTGAAACAAGGACATCACGAACAGGAAAGAGGCAGTAAAATGCAGTTCAGGCTGCACGAGCACAAGGAATGAAGTTTCACATGAAGGATGTAATAGATAAAAGATTTGAAGCGGTGTGGCGCGGTGCCTAGATTTTGTTACCGAGGGAGGGAAACAGCTGAACAAGGCCGCTGAACAAGGCCGCTGAACAGTGGAAAGATGAAATTATTACACGTGCACTCAGTCAAAAGCGTCACAGGCAAGCACAAAATTAAAGATAGTTTTCCACAGCATCAAAGGTGGTAAATGTACAACATGATGTGATGAGGAGTGTGAGAAAAGAATAGTTTCATGACGAAAGTGGTTCTACTGTTACATTTGCAGGTTCAGTGCAGCAGGGGTCAGCATGATTACATTCAACCATGGGCCAGTTTTTTCAGGGTTGTTCACTAGGGGGCCAACTGGGGGTACTGTGGATACACAGGCCTGTAAGTTGACATCTTTGTTAGTAAGGGTATTTTATTTTTCAGTATTTTATTCATTTTAATATTAAAACCGATTTATTAATATGGTTGTTTTTCCCCATTTGGGAATTGGGACTAAAATTTACAGCCGTTTATGTTCATTTATCAAATAAATAAATAAATAAATTAATAAATATCTTATTTACACTGATCTCTGCTCTGTGTTGCACAATGAGACGGGAGATAAAATCGATCGGTTATCTACACATGAGAATCAGTGACATGATTCAGTACTGTTGTTGTAGAAAGATCTCATCTGCACATCGCCTCCGCTTAGGTGTTTATTGGGATTCACGTGAGCCTTGTGTTTACATTGTTATATAAAGTAGATCCATGAAAAATCAAGTGGAGGTTTTGATGCAAACTCTAAAAGGGGAAACTTTACCGCTGCAGTAGCTTACAGCTGCTGCGTGTGCCGCGTGTGCGTGGTACCTTCAGTAACCTAATCCCTTCATATAAAGTGTGTATATGTGTCGATATTCACAGGCAGACCGAAACAAACCATAAGGCAGGATGAACTGACTGAACTGACACTTTGTAAAGAACAAAGACTGCTTATGAGTGTTAGCAGAGGAACTATCAGTTAAACCACTGTGAGTATTTTTTTTAATTTTTTCAAATCTTCAAATTAACACTGATGGTTTCAGCGATTGCTCTAGCAATAAAATAGCATAAAATAGAAATAAAGTAAAGTACAAGAGTCTCAAATGGTTCTTAAGTGCAGGAACTGAGTAAATGTAAGTTACTTTTCATCACTGACATTTATAGTGACTCACATATGGTGTGGAATAACTTGCCTTTTGGTTTTGTTTTCAATGTTTCTCTTTCGATTTTAGTGGCACTGATGCAGCCACAAAGGAGAGTTTATTCTAACAAAAATACCCATTGAATGAATTGAATGAATGATTTTTCACTGCAGCAGTTACCAAGAAATGCCACTCACAAATGTATCTGATGCACGCAAACCCTTCGAATGAGACACCTCACAGTGATGGTGTGCTCTCTTCCTCTGTTGGTGCTAAGATACTATACAAAGACTGAAATTAAATTTCACAGGAAGTTTTCTGTTGCTCATCTGACCTCAAGGATCCTCTTTTGACCGGTCTGTGAATCTGCCCAAGAACACACGGAAAAAGGAAATCTAATATTAATAACTTTGCATTTGACCTTTATTTTGGGGAAAACTGTGGGTTGTGATTGGATAGTCTTTGGTTTTAACAAGTGAGTCAAAGTTTTGATAACAAACTGCTTCACAATGCTTCAAAACAAAAAGTATATGACATAACACGAAACATGATATCAATTTAGGATGTTATAATAATGTAGGTAAACAGTTCAAATCAGCTGAAAAGTATGAAAAATGATATCAAATAGAAAAAAGTCCCAGTTATTCAGGATAATCATATCTTGCTGTGAATACTTTGTTCACAACACAGACAAAATTCAATTCACGAGCAGTGTACGGGAGTGGCCGCAGAAATAACAGAGAGGGAGGCCTCAATTTGTTGACATATAAAACCACAGCTATCAGCTTTTGGCTGTGAACCAGCTGGGATATGTGTAAAAACTTGAGGTGAAGTGACCCTGTAACAACATTTCAAGTTTCTGGAGCAGGTTAAACAGGAATATTTTGTATCTATTCTGTATCTGTTTCTAGGCAGCTAAATCCTTTTTTTAAAGATGACATGGAGATGACATATCCCCAAGTCTCAACCCAATAAAGGAGAAAGAGAGCACTGATTAAAAAAAAAAGACTATAGATACTTAGGAAACATTTGGTCTCAGATGATGGCCCTTTGTTATCAGTAATACAGAGTAGAACTGAGTGAAACATCACTTAATATAAAAAGACTCAAAACCTCTTTTTTTAAGTTGAAGTGTAGGGTATTTGATCTTATGTATAATTCAAGACAAACTGGTTAGATAGATGCATTGAGAATAAAGGCACAACCTCAACGTAACAAAAGCCTGAGAAGTCCTCTGAGCACCAGAGCTTTCTCAATTTTGGTCTGGGTTGTGTGTGTGTCTAACGCAACATGGCTCCGCATTGTAAGATTTCATAAAGATGGGAGAGGTTATAAGAGCATCAGAAGGCTACCACAGCTGCAGCAGTGGTGAGGAAGTATAGAAAGCCAAAGTACTGCAGTGGCTGTCATCAAACAATGTTTCTGACTTGGCACAATTATCTCGTCACATGAAGTCAACAAGACCGTGCCCAGTACGAAAACCATTTCTCATGAAGCAGCGCAAAACTGATTAAACTTTGCCAAAGGAACATGAAAAGAAGCTTGATGAATGTTGGTCAGATGAAACCAAAATAAATGAGTTTGGATCGGATGCGGTCCAGCACGTTTGGAGTGGACCTGGCCAGGAGGTGGGAGTGTGCTGATATGGCACCATGATGTGAGTTTGTATATCCAAATACTGAATGAAAAGATAACTCCCAGTCCCAGGAGAAGAATTTCCCAACATGACTGAGGCTGACTTGACAAGTGAAAATGCCATTGAAGAAACAACTTGGATGGAAACATGTGAAAAGAACAATAGAACCCATGAAAAAGCCCCAGTTCGATTTCCTTGTGCTTGACTCCCTCTGCTGTTTCTGTCTGCCTACATGCAACGTCTGCCAAATGATTATCATTGCTGTGGAGGACTGAGTGAGTCACACTCGTGCAGGGAAGGATTACACATACACACAAACAAAAACAGTATCTCTTTGTCCTGCACACAGACACAGACAGTACAGCCATAGGTGTGGAGGACATGCAAGCTCACTTTAATCTATGTTTTAATCCTCTGCAGACTTCATTGATTAATGCGCTGGAGAAGGTTTGTCATCGTTTTTCCCCACCGTTGTGCAAAGTGCGAGAACATAATTGTAAAGCATATCAAGTAACTGGTAGATGAGACCCACATGCACTCTTATCCACATGTGAGAGCAGCAGGAAGCAACTTTTGCAGGTCAGTCATATGTGCAGGGTGGCAACTAATGATTAGTCCCATTAAAGATCTCCATTGATGTCACGATATCTCAATTAGCATTTGACTAATCGATTGTTTTGTTCTTCAAAATTGTCTGATCAACTTGCAACTTGTACGATGATGTGAAACAGAAAGAAGCAGCACATTTGAGAAACTGAAATTTTCAGTTATTAATTTCAGTTATTAAATATAATTATCAAAACAGTTATTGTGTCATTTTCTTCAATAGGATATGAATAATCAGCCCGAGTAGGATCCTACATGCCCTATGTAATTATGTTTCATCCAGTTGTTTCCCAATATCTCCAAATCCTCTTTTCACGAAGGGACTAAAACTGTGAGTCAACCTCGCTGACTTGTTGAGCCGTCATTATGTGAGGACTTTGCAACTTGTGTGTTTCAGGGGTTTAAAGAAAAGTTCAACAACAAAGCAAATGTCTCAGTATAAATTATTGATCAGTGCAACTTTGCAATTTCACTGTTAAAACTGACTCCTACAATGAAAAGGATTTAACTGAGATAAAAATCCCACAAAAGACAAACAGCATTTGTGTTGGCATTTCATTAGTGGTCTATTACATAACAGGTAAATCAGGTGCCTGTCTCATGACAGAGGCTAATCTACACGGAACTAAGTAATGTTTTTTTACCACAAACAGGAAGCCTCATGTGGAACAAAGACATCTCTAGAGGCAGCTGGAAACATCAAAGCAGTTGAACAGGTACAAAAAATGAAGTAGTTCAAGTCACAAGAAAAGAGGTTTAAATACGAAGTCAGCAAGAGACACTTTACCATCTGTGCTGTGAGATGGCAGATCTACAGAGGCAGAAGTGAACTTCTAAAACAGCCGAGAGCCACAGTCAAGTCAAGTCAAGTCAAAATGACAAATGTAACTGTCAAGATCACAGATTTACAGAAGCCAATCACCGAAGTCTTTAGGATATATATCATCTGGGAACTATGAATGTCTGTACAAAATGTTTGTGCCAATTCATTTAGTAGATGTTGAGAGATTTTACTGGGTAACTGAAAACCGTGATGGTGTTGCTAGAGTCAGGGCCTCACCAGAGCATGTAAGACTCATCCTCCTGGGACCATGAATTTATGTAGTTGAGATCCAGACAAATTTTGGTCCACAGAGATATTTCAGTGTGGCCCAAAGTGGTGGGCCAACCTTCAACTGCTGACACTGCCATCCCTAAAAAATGTTTTTCCATTACTGTTTCTCAGAGGATATGTGAGATTAGAAATCAATCTGCGGTGTTGTGAAACAATTAATAGCTTCAGTGTGAGCAGACGGTAGTGTACATACAGTAGGCTACATTATAGTTTTAAAGAGAGGGAGAAGAGAAAGAGAGCTTCACTTTCACATCAACAGTCCTTGTCCTGAGATACAACTCAGTGGGTCCTGGAAGTGAACTGGTTATGTACAATGCCCTTCATATAAAACACCAACATATATCTCAGTCTTCATCATGAGGATCAACCAAACTATAGGGTAGTTTGATGCACTGCAGCCATTACATGTTTTAAATATATTGACAGTACATCTGTTAACACATTTGAATACTTCAAATACAGAGTGTCAAGTTTTCACACCTTGGTTTGAGGAACTGAGTATGAAACTTGACTAATATTAGCAGATTGAGAGTCAAGGAAAAAAACTGTTCCGCTATGCTAAAAAAAAATGCACGAGTTTTTTTTTTTTTCTCTCAAATTCTGGTTGGTAGGAATTATAGGGGGCAGGTGGGCCATGTCAAATACAAACTGCACTTGCAGTTCCCTGCACAGATCTGAGGAGGGAAGACATCCAACTACAACCCTGAACTTCACTGAAGATGGCGTTGCTCACGTTCGTGTTGTTTCTCCTCATTGGTCTCCAAGGCAATGGTAAGATAGCGCAGATTTTATCAGTTGTAATAAGATGATGAATTAATTCCTGAAGTGTAAAATCCAAAAAGTCAAACCAGTAGCTAAATCACAGTGACGATGAACATCCATCCCCACAGCTCTGTCTTCAACTTTAAATGCGGATGGTTTGCAAAGTGTTCCAGAGGCCATGAGAGCAGTAAGTGACGATTCTTCATTTCTTGTAACTAAAGTATGTTTTGCAAACATAAATTAAACACAAATTTAAAAAAAAAAGCTGATTTTTATTACAGTGCGATGTTTGTAATACTTTATATCCTACTCATTAAGAACATTACTGAACCACAAATATTATTTCCATAAAAAAAATGAAAATAATTCAAAAAATATCCAGGGATCTAGAAAATGATTCCTACATATTTATTTATGAAAATATTGTGCACTAAAATTGTATGTTATGATGCATTTATATATATCATATTATATATATCACTGTTCCATTTCTAAGAGCAAGCATGCAATAATTGAAACAACACTAATGAATTTAGAAACAAAATGACATGTGAAAGAGAACAGCGTTAATCTCTTTCAGAGAGAACCGAGATTTTCATTTCCTCAAAGTCAGGAAGTGTCTTGGTAAACTTTCAATCCGGAAGATTCAAACAACAAAACTTTTATGTTTTTCTAATATTCCAGTTTCTGGTGGAACTAATACAGCCACAAATTAATTGATCAGCTGTATCTATAACACGTGCAGCTTAGAATTTGGCAACTGGCATTTGTAAGTGAGTAAATCAGTTTAAGGTATTAATTTATTTTCATTATGTGACTTGTTTTGTACTCAGAATGGGGACGTCTGCCAGGATTGCACCAAAATATTTGAACTCCTTGCTGACCTGCTTTCCAATGCAGACCTCCAGGTGAGTGCAATAGTTGACTAAACAGCAAACACATACCAGAGGATCAATATTTGCTCACTGATAATATAAGTATGTCCATATTCATAAGTCAAGATTAAAATGCACACTCTGCTATCTCAAGTGTTTGCTAAAATCTCTGGTTGAATAGTTTTCATTAACAAAAAAAAAATTGAAATTCCTCAAATCATTGTCCACCTGTTCTTTTATCTGCTAAAGCACATTCTTCACACTCAGAGATGCAAATAATTTGCAATCAGTCATCAGTGAAATGCAGACACACAATAAAGGAAAGGGCCCTTTTTGTTTTTGGATGCAAAGCCACTTCCTATTTTCTATGCCTGAGGAAAATTGAAATGACATTTCACAGAGAGTTTCTGTTTCTTAACTTTACCTCAAAGATCCTCTTTTCTCTGAGCGGGATCTGGCCAGGGGAGAGCTGGGGAGTCTGATCTGAGTTCAAAGAGACAAAACATAAATTGGTTAATCTATATATCCCACAACATAAAGAAAAGAAGAAGAAAAAGAAGAAATACAATTTACCACTTATCTAAGCCTATATTTTAGTGAACACACTGGGTTGGGATTGTTAGCTGTGAACGAAAAAGTAAAAACTCCCTCAGTTCTGTGATGATACCATGTAAGTATTTGATTTGCCAAATTTATCAATTAGACACACATAGTGCTCCATGGTTTAAAGATGCAACAACCAAAAATCTTCTACCTAGTAAATAAAAAATAAAAAGCTAAATTCAGTTACCTCGTCAGATTTGTGAATCTGATGATTTTTCTTTAGGGTGAGACATGACTGTGGAAACCATAAAATGAGTTTTTCTCTCTGGTTTCTCGGGAGCTGGCTAGGCTAACTGTCAGTTAATGAGCCCGTTGGTAAAAGGTCTGTGATTGGCTTAAAGACGTGGGGGCTTGAACTCATGATAGCTTTACTGTCATTGAAAGTGACATTAAATTTAATAATAAATTAAATACAATAAAATTCTACTATTATTATTCATTAATATGTATTTATATCTGGTTGTTTTAATTTCTTCCAGTGACCATAAGTCATCTGACTTTCATTGCACCTGTTACTCACAGATGACATGGAGATACCAGATGACATCATCTGCCCACTATTGTATTTTTTGTTTTGTTTTTCAGCCTCTATATTTTCCGTGCCTTTAAAGCTCCAAAGAAAAAGAGCAATTAATTATGGAAAAAAAATCTCTTTATGAAACATTGCTTCAGCTTTCTGACCCTTAATTAAGGGTTGGCAGAAGGGACAATGCTGCACCTCTCCTAAAATTAAAAACAATTGCCCCCCCTTCACTCTAGAAAAAGATCATCGATGGCATTGAAAGCGTGTGTAACCACCTGCCTGGGCCGACTGCCAAACTCTGCAAAGAAGAGGTGGAGAAGATGCTTCCTCTGGCCATCAACTTCATTACTGCTGTGGCAGTAAGTGTCAGTTTGCCAGAATAATATCAGCACTAAAATAACAACGGTGTGACTGCTTGTGTCTCTGTGAGGTCTATTCTCAACACACCTCTTTCTCTGTAGAAACCGGCGGAGGTCTGCAAAATCATCGGGCTCTGTGGCTCCAGTGACGAACAGGACAAGATGCTCAGCTATTTTGTGAAGGAGGCCCTCCAGGCCGCTGTGGCAAGTGAAAATGTCAGTTCAGTACAACACACAGGGACACATTCGAAAAGAATAATAATATTTTGTGGAAATCTTTTTTCTTGTGCTTGACTCCCTCTGCTGTTTGTGTCTGTCTATCAGGTGATGCCCACAACACAATGCTCCTTCTGTATTTTCCTTGTCAAGACTCTGGAGGACCTGCTGCCTAAAGAGAGGTCGGAGGTGAGTCACACACACGACACAGTGAGGGAACAAATGTGCACATGAACAAACACAGTATCTTTTTGTCCTGCACACAGACATTCGAATGCCACCAGACAACAACGCTGACAGTGCAGACCCAGAGAAGCCTGCTCGTGTTATCATGTTACTGTTACTCTACATCCTCCTCTTCACAGTGGTGCCGCAGTCAAGCTGCAGGGGATTTCTAAAATTTTGCCCTCCTCCATAAAAATATCCCCAAACTGCTCCTTTCAGGGTGGGACTTAAAATACGAGTCAGCTTCGGTGCCCCCGGGGATGACCCAGATCTTTCAACATCAAACTGCAAATATTTCTCTACCTGCTCCACACCTGATAGTACTTCTTTCAGATACTGATTTGGTATCTGACTGCATTTTATGGTTTTACATTGTACTGTATATCCGGTCTGCATTGAGAGAAGAAAAACCAGGAATTAGGCTGATAAACTCTTAGGGACAAAAGGATTATCTGAACTTCAGTTGTAAGGAATGTTGCAAAGATATGACATCTTAACAGGATCAAAAGGTTAAACTTTTCTATTGTTAACGAAGATTTTGCTTTAGATTTTTTCAGAAATAATCAACCTCTATTCTACATATAAAGTTTCATGGCTTCACCAGCTGTAGTGAGGTGTGTTTTAATAATCCTTCACACACAGATGATGTCAGGAGAATGATCTGTTCTGCACTCACAGTTCGGTGCCGCGCCACCACACAGTGCTGCTGACACTGTGGACACCCAGATTCACGCTGATTTTACTGTCTATTGCACAGGCTGCTGTGATCAAGCTGCTGGAGGAGATTTGTCATATTTTGCCCTCCTCCTACCGCGCCCAGTGCGAGGCCGTCATCGACAAGTTCAGCAAGTCGGTGCTGGAAGCGATCCTGAGCTACGCCACGCCCCAGACCATCTGCGCTCTCATCCACCTGTGTAAAGGGCAGGAGACCACTGTTGTAGGTCAGTCCACTTCAGTGATGTGTGCAGGGCTGCAGCCAAGGCTGAGGCTAAGGCTTTTTTTCATTATGGATTTTTGTAATTAACTTGCATTAAATGCTCAGGCTGTAAAATGTCAAAAAAAAAAAAAAAAAAAAAATCTTACTTTTGTCTGTGCTTCACTCTGAAACCCAAAGGTATATAGACTACTTATACAGCAGATTTGAACTTGCTGTAGCAGGGAAAGTAAAAGTTTAGCTAATAATAATGTTGATATAATAATGAAGAATTATAATAATGATGGCCCTGTTACATTTATGTATCCCCATATTAAACCAAGTCAAGTAGCATGCACTTAATTTTGTAGTTACACTGGACGAATTAAAATAGCCACTGTGACACTTTTCAATTAAATGATACAAAAATTAACATATTTGGTCACATTTTCTAGAGGCTAGAACCAGCAAATGTTTATCCAAAAAAAAAGGATTATTAATCAACAATCAAAATCAATTCTCTTCTTCATCTTCTATTAAAAAATCAAATGTCTCTCTTTTTTCACCCAGATCCGTGCACTTTGATAACGTACAGGTGCAGAGACATGAAGACTGCCCTCAGATGTGGAGTAAGTAAACATCAGGTTGTGAAGCTGATTAGATGAATTAATTCTGATCAAATTTTTACCTGCGACCGCTCTGCTCCAAACAGACTGTGTTCTACTGTCAGAGATTCGCCTGGAAGCCTCTCGACTACAACACGATCTAACATCTTGAGGTAGGTGGGACTTCATGAGAGTTTTGTGACATATTAAATAAGAAAATATACGGTAAAATAATATCCGGTAACTGCTCTTTTCAGGGTGGGATGAAAAAATGAGTCGACACCGGTGCCCCCATGGATGACTCAGCTCTTTCAACATCAAACTGCAAATATTTATCTACCTGCACCACAGCTGAGGCAGTCTGTCTATATTTTTTTTCAGATGTGATTGCTGCATTTGATATCTTACTGCATTTTGTGATTTTGCTTTGTATACTCTCTGCATTGAGAGAAGAAAACAGGAAGTTAGGCTGAAAACCTATTACGGAGGAAAGGATTATCTGAAGGGATCAGAAGGTCAAAAGCTTAAACTTTCATAATTATACTGTACACTGATTCTTTTCTATTTTTAATTAAGATTTTTCTTGACATGTTTGTACTAACCTCTTTTCTATAGATAACATGTCATGGCTTCATCAGCTTTAATGAAGTGTCTTTCTGTAACCTTTCAAATACAGATGATTTCAGGAGAATGACCTGAATAAATTTTGAGGTGTGAACTGTATATTTTGGGCTGTGAAACATCACTAGAACTGACTTACCTACTCTTTTGCCATTAAAGAAGCACTTCACTAATTTATTTATGCAAGTTTTTCATAGACTGGTATTACAATATTATTTTTCATCAGCACTCAGATCTAAATCCCAAGCCGCGATCCAACTTCAGTGGTAATGCTTCCTGATCTTGAACTTTAGCATTTCAGATTTCAAAGTGAAGTGAGGGGAATGTGTTTTTATGCGACGGTCAATTACTGAGGGTAGAAAGAGCCACAATAGAAAATAATCTCGTTATTTTGCGTCAATGAACTTCTATTCTTTTTAAATACTGGCACCTACATCTGCTTTTCACTATTTTAATTTTCCATCCACAGCATTTTGTCACTGGTTGTTGCAACAACCTCCACATGCAAATGATCATTTAAACTAATTATTTAGGCTCATACCATATAAACTAAGGTTGGACATAATCTACAGCATTACCTTAACATAAACCTGCTGTATGATAGAAAATAAATAGCCAAAAGCACATCCTTTAAGCACAAGCAAGCGTGCAGTTTATTTGAAGGGTTTAAAAGAGAAACTCAACAACAAGTCAGACTCCTCAGTGTGAATTATTGAAGAGGGCAACTTCGCAGCCTCGGGGTAAAAACTGGGTGGGGGCAGGGTCAATAGGCAAGGAGTCAGATATTTGGGGGCATGGGAAAGGGGCATTGCTGAAAATTAGAAAAGGCACTTTAACACACATTCAGCGACCACACTGACAGACTCACTTCCAATCTTTTAAAAAAATTATTTTACAGAGAAAGAAAAAATATCCTCAAACTCTTCCACCCACAGGAGACCATGTAAACAGGCTGGTTTCTCTGTACAACACCAACCAATCATTTGCCTTGTCTGTGGATGAGCTAGAAGACGCAAACATATTATTAAAAAAAAAAAAAAAAATCTTTGAGAGGTTAAGTCATTTCACCAGATGATCACAGATAGATCAATTTAAACTGCTTTCACAGCACCACTCTGTGGCTCCTGTATGAGGTTTCTCTGTAATACACTCAAGGAACCACAAGGTGATGCCAGAGGAGTCAAACTAAAGACGACATATCAGTGTTATTACAGTAGAAAAAAAATCTTCAATTGAGTATTGTTTATGGGGACACAGTGCCATCTAGCTACACGATGAAGACATTTTTAGACAATAACTGTGCACACAGCTCAGACCAGGGACCTACTGTGGTGATTCTAACAGTGATTACTAATTTCACTCAGGCTTACAGCTGGCTTAGCATCAACTATGCATCTATATTGTGTGGATACACATCCAGGAGTAAAGTCAAGGAACAGGGTGACTTAGGAAGCATTCAAAAAGGCATATACTGTGTATTCACAACAACTTGGGTTCAAACCTGGCCAAGGTCTCTGGAACATTTCCTCTCTCACCTTATCTACATTTCTTACAAAGTAAAAAGGAAGATAGGAAAACTTGTGACTTGTGCCATCCATGACACACAGTGTGATGGTGCAGAGAATGAATACGGTTTTTTAAAAAACAAATAAATAAATAAATAAAAAGAAAAGTTTTAGCTGCAAGCTCGACATTCATTTGGATTTGAACTACTGTGCGTGTAACATTGAAAACAGAAGCCTTTGCATTTTTGGGTAACTTCAAGAAATAATGTGCTGTGCAGTTCCAGTGGAAGATTCAAAATCCACAAGCATAAAGTTACATATCTGATCCCATGTTCTCATTTGTACGAAACTTAACTCTGCTGAGAAGACGAGAGCAGTAATGTCTTACATTCACTAAGCTGATTGTGCGCTGCCTCTTATCTCTTTGTCTTGGTCTGGCTGTGGCACTGTTCTTTATCCATACCAGTGCACTTTTTATACTGTAGGCAGGAGTGACTAAAGATGTCAGGGCCCGAAACGTGTGCAACTGAGTCGAAAACAGTTTAGATAATGTAACTTGTGTCTTAGATTTTTCAGTTGTCCTTCCTTGCAAGTCAAACTATTAGGTCCCACAATAGTCAAATGCCACTATATAAATCTTTCAAGTACAGTGTTGCCATTGGATAACGGCAGACCCTGTCCAGATGCTACTGAGCCTGGGTTTCTCTGTAGCTACTCCCAGAGTCAGTCTCAGGCAGGGTGAGTACTGTATCACGTCTTTATCTTGGTCAGTAGAACATTGACACATTCAACATCATCTGAAACATTCACATGACATTTAAAACCAACAAAATAAATTACAAAAATGGAGTGATTTCATGGTGCAGCCCAACATAACCACAGGGTCATTAGCAGCTTCTGACTTCTCTGTAAAACGTCAGAAAAACATGGCCTGAAGGGACAGCACAAATACAAAAATTAGCAGGTTTTATAGAAAGTGTTTGACCCCATTTGTGCCATAAAAATTGCAAAAGCAGGGAGGGTGTGTGCCGTGAGGGGGAAATGAGGTGATGCAACACAAAATGGCTATTAACCCAACAATGTTAGGTGAAATGGAAAATGACGTGTTGCCATTAGAGAGGATGGCAATCACTGATCACTCCTACAACTAAACTGCAGTGAGATTTTGATTTTAAAAGCTGAGGAATACCAGAAATGTTTTCATGACTGGTAAATATTTGCATGGTCCAGATAAACTGTCAATAATACCTATCAGTGTCAGGAAACTAAAAAAAAAAATAAAAAAAATAATAATAATAATGAGGTGAGCCACCACAACTAAGATGAATAAAAGCTGGCAGCACTGCTCAAATCTATACGCACACTCTTTTCATGTCTGTTCAGGTGAATATCTTGGCAACTGAAATACTATTGTATTCTGTTGAAGGATGTGTACAACACCAATAGGTGGGGAAAGGGTATCTTTTCATGTAGTAGAGGCTGTGGTGATGTGGCTGTTTGTGCGAGAAGGAAGGAGAGGGAGGAGGAGAAAGAGGAGGAGGAAGGAGGGAGTTAGACAAACACATAGGTTTATCTGTAATACACCTAAGGCCCGCTGGGAGATTAGAGGAGGAGGTTCAGTACTTCATCTTCTTGGGCACCTCCCATGAAAAAACGTCACGACCAAAGTGACCGTAAGCTGCTGTGCGCTGGTAGATGGGTTTCTTCAGGTCAAGATCCCTGAGACAGAAATTAAATGATGATTTATAAAAACCTGAAATATGTATAAAATGTGTATAATGGGGATTTTAATTGTTTGTTAGCAAAACTCTGAAATTGGAGACCGGACCATACCTCACGATAACTCCTGGACGGAGGTCAAAGTTCTTCTTCACGATGTCCAGCAGCTCCTTCTCGCTCTTCTGGGATGTCCCATAGTGGAAGATGGAGATCGAGAGGGGATGGGCGACTCCAATAGCATAGGATACCTAAAACAGTTATCAACAATTATGTTCAGAACTTTAGCTAAGACAGGAGAGACATTTTAAAAACTAGAAAGCATTCAGCATATTCTACCTATCTTTTTCAGTATTTCAGTATTCAGTTTTGAAAATATTTGGGGAAAGGTAAAGTTTTTGAATTTGTACCTGGATCTCTTATAAAACAAGTACTAACATGAACTCTGTGGAAAAAGAAATGTGAAAAATGTTGTTTCTAAGCTTTTCCTTTACTACGATGGCAACTAGAGCTAGATGGATAAGTCGGCCTGGTCAATATATAGACATAGTAGCTTATCACGAATATGTCAGTACAGAAAGGTTATGCCAAAGATATGCTTGAGGTCATTTAGACACTGTGTCATAGTTTGTCCACCTCAGAGCACTGAGAACCTGTTTGTATTGTTTTAGGATTATTTAACTATTAAACTGTGAAATATCAATATCAAACTCCAAAATCCAGCATCAGTCTGACTGTAGTGACACTCGGTGAACAGAGGACACATAAAGCAAACACAATTAAAGCTCATTTGTTTGCTAAAAACAGTCCCACCTTCAGGCCTTACTAATACATACTGTAGTATCCCCTCAACGGTCTGTTATACTGCACACTCACCTGGACCAACACACGCTTGCAGAGCCCAGCTTTTACCAGAGATTTGGCCACCCAGCGGGCAGCA
This sequence comes from Seriola dumerili, assembly GCF_002260705.1. NCBI lineage: Eukaryota > Metazoa > Chordata > Actinopteri > Carangiformes > Carangidae > Seriola > Seriola dumerili. The sequence continues at coordinate 886,646 of NW_019174697.1, forward strand.
TAGGCAGCAGAGCGATCTACCTTTGTGTAGTCCTTCCCGGAAAAGGCTCCACCTCCGTGAGCCCCCCAACCCCCGTAAGTATCTACAATGATCTTACGCCCAGTCAGACCGGCATCACCCTTTGGGAAAGACCAGTCTCGTTACCTACAGGACTTTGAGTTTATGAACATTTGACACAAATACATTTGACAGAAGCATTTTAAAACAGCTACTTTTTACTTTTTTTTCTGTAAATATATCATAATTAAATTAAAAAGATTTGGGCCTATAATAACATGTTTTCACTGAAACTTCAATTCAAATCAATTGCATGGATCTGTTAACAAATTAACATTTTAATTGTCTTTAGTGTGACGAGGAACTAAAGAGGCACAGAGTTTAAAGAAGCTCTTGTCTCACCTGCGGTCCTCCAATGACAAAGCGGCCACTGGGCTGCAGGTGGTATACGGTGTCATCATCGAGATAGCCACTGGGAACCACGGCTTTCACCACATGCTCCTTCAGACAGTGACGCATCTCATCCAAACATACACCCTCATCATGCTGCACAGACACCACAACGGTGTGGACACGCAAGGGCACCATGGCGCCCCGGTCTTGACGGTACTGAACGGTCACCTGAAGGGGGGAAAAAAAACAAACAATGAATAAATATTCTAAAAGTGAACAGGATGGAAGAGTTTACCGTCTGTCCTAGATTTGTTTTACTTCCATGGCATGTGAGAAGAGCTCATAGACACACAGCCTTCCCTTACGCAATGTAAATAAATAACATGTACATTCTCCTAACAGTGACTTTGATATACCCCCTAACCCTAGAATCACATTTGATGTGGACGTCATTATCTTCCTAATGTTAACTGAAATTACTCTTGGATTCAGAGAGTGTGTTAGTACTGGCAATATGCTCTGAGACAGGAAAGATGGGAAAAACTGCTGCGCATTACGTATACTGAAACAATTAGTCAATTAATCGTTGACTGACTGACTGAAAATGAACTGACAACAATTTCATTTATCAGCCAAAAAATGCCAAACATTCACTGGTTTTAGCGTCTCAGATGTAGGATTAGCTGCTTTTCTATTTCATATCATTGTAAATTGAACAACTTCGGTTTTTGGAGTTGAATTAAACAAGCCGACTGAAGACATCACCTTGGGCTCTGACAACTTGCTACTGGATTTCTTTTTAAATTTCCCAACATTTTATAATGTATGCAATTATCTTAGAAAATGTCAACACATCAATCAATGATTGAAATAGCAGCTCTTATTAATAGCAGTAGAAAATTTCTCTGAGCACCTTTCAAATATATATTTGTAAAGAAACATTTAAACCAAGTATTATGGAAGCTTTAAAAAAAACCCTGCAATGCAGTGTTTTCAGCACTTTACTTTCTAGGCAATGCAGATGGATTATGTGGAAGTAAAGGCACAGTTCCCTTGTCTAACCTGAGTTTTGGAATCGGGTCGGAGCCACGGCAGTGTTCCATTTCGGCGTAATTCGGCCATCTTGGCATTGAGCTTGTGGGCCAGGACAATAGTGAGGGGCATACACTCCTCAGTCTCATCAGTTGCATATCCAAACATCAGGCCCTGTCAGAGGTGCAGTCGCAAATCATAGCATGAATAGAGGGGAAAAATAATATGACAAACTCCATCACCACCACATTTTCTACTTCCAGTTACCCAGCTGTGGCCCAAACACAAACATAAATGTAAGAACCCTCCGACCTGGTCGCCGGCTCCTACATCCTCCTCTTTCCGATCCAGATGAACACCCTGAGCAATGTCAGGGGACTGTTGCTCCAAAGCCACCAACACATTGCAGGTCTTGTAGTCAAAGCCTGTAGAACAAGACAAGTGAGCCTCAGTGAACTACTTCACATGTCAATCTTCACCACTGATCCTCAAATACAGTATGATTTACAACTAAATATGATTCATCATGTGTGAACAAACAGTATGGAACAGGTCTGTCTGGATTTGTCTCATTCACAATAGTGTAATGTAAGGTGATTTTCCATTCAGTCAAGGTGGCTTCATTAAAGCTGACACGTAAGACTCTGTATATCTGCATCTTTCCAGGAACCCTTCATGTTCAGCCTGAGGGACAGGACATCCCCTACGAGAGGTGCATAGCTTTCGGTGCCTCTTGAACAGGTAGCCTACTTGGTTTTAGGTCATTACTCACACCCAACAGACAAACCTTTTTCTTAACAGTTCATTGATGCGCAAGAAAGAGGCTTTAACTGCATGAATCTCAACCCTAACTAAACACACGACAACAAACTTTCATCACCACACCTTTGGAGGAGTCGTCATAGCCGATGTGCTTGATTGCGTCTCTGACGATCTTCTGGTAGTCAACGTTGGCCCTGGAGGTGATCTCCCCGGCCAGCAGGATCATCCCCGTCTTAGCAACAGTCTCTGTGGACACAGGGACATGCAGTGTGAGGGATGAGAGTGAGACTAACAAGGAAGGTGGAAGGAACAAGGAGGTGAAGGGAAACAGAGCACGTTGGCTGGCATACTGAAGCAGGTTTAAATTTGTGTTGTTGTGTTTTTAGATAATTTTACATTTGAAGACATGCTGACCATATATAATATTAAACTTAAAAACAAATGTGCAAGGGCTGCACCTAATGATTATTTCCCTGTTAATTAATGTGACAGTTATTTTATATATTAATAGATTTTTTGTTTGGTCTATAAAACATCAGAAAACAGTGAAAAATATCCACCACAACACAGTGCACAACAGCAAAGGCAACATATCCTATGTCTTGTTTTGTGGGACCACAGTCAAAACCCCCACAATATTCATTTTACTATAATCTCACACCAAGAAGAGAGCAAATTCTCACTTTTGAGAGGCTAGAACTTTCAAATATTTAGCCTCTACGAATTGTTGCAGTTTTCATCAACATCTAAATCTACCATATAAAACTTTAAGCCTTGATGCAGGATGTAAACCGTTGGTCTAGCCCCCCCACTTTTGGATGATATGCCCAATGAATCTCTGGCAGATGGCCTTTTATCCAGCAGATTCAAATTTCCAAAGTGTGTTATACAATATTTTTTTTACCTCATCAACATTCAAGCAGTAAAACATAATGATAATAACAAATAATCAACCTCTAAAAGCACAGGTTGTGAGTTGTGAGTGGTTGCATGATGTCCAACACAGCATAAAAACTTTAAAGGCTTTGAAATCTTAGTGTTAAAGTGGGATGGATCAACAGCTATCACTGGTTAGACTGGTTCTCACAGCCAACCGGAACGTTTGCCTGCCAATACCCCCTCTCACTTAGTTGCTCAACTTCATGCCCTGGCACTTGGTAAATATCCTGAGTCTTAGGTAAAGCCAACAAACAAAGACCAAATGTAGCCAATTCTGAATTCAAACATCCCGTCCTTGGAAGATTGCAATGTCAAGCCTTGATCACCTGCATCTCTTGTGTATTCGTATACGCACCATATGGTCATTTCATGGAAACAGAGAATATTATAAAAACGTGCAATGGGGAATTTTAGCTCCTTGTTTTGCTCCTGAGTTTAGTTCCAAGAGCTCCTTCACTGTGTGTTTCAGAGAATTAACGTGATGCAGTAGAAAATATTTCTCAACAGAGGAAACAAAAGAAGCAACGTGTGTAAATGAGGGGACCTGCTTTGCTAAACGCCTCATCTCGCACGTCCACATTTCGACAACAAATACTCAGTGAACAATAGCCTCTGTGGTCATCTTGCTTTGCTGTGTAAAGACTTACCACATGCTACTTTGGCATCAGGGTCTTGTCTGAGGTGTGCATCCAACACAGCATCACTGATCTGGTCACAGATTTTATCTGTGGAGTAACACGTGACAATTTTTAACCTGTTAACACACAAACCTTTCACCTATGTTCTGCTTAAAGATAAATATGCACACACACACACAGTAGAAGACTTGTTACATGTAGTTACACTTACAAGTTCCCACCACTAATATATATATATATATATATATAAACATTTAAAATTAGTTCACATTCTTGGTTACTGAGGTGTTAAGTTCATTGAAATACAACTTGCCTATATACAGAAACACATTTATGTTATTCCACTCAAGCAACAATGGCATATTTATTTATATATGTATATATATATATAGAACATGCTCATGATAACTAATCAATGCAGTGTTTTTAAACACAAAGTTTTAGTGCTAAAATCACGGTTTTGTGCACTTGCACCTGTTTCCTAATGCAGCTATTTATCAGAACTGGTTTAACATAATCTAAATCCATTCAAAGTACAAGAAAAAAAGGTAAAAAAAAGGTAAAAAAAAAAAACAGGAAACAGGACAGGAAACATCAGGAAAAACTTTCCAAAATAATAATATTAATAATGAATCACTTCAAGAATTTATCATTTACAACATAGTCACTGGTGATCCTGACAGAATATGGTCTATCTACTACTGGACAATCTTTTAAAACACATTTATTTTCTGGCCCCTGTTGCAGTTTGCATGAACATGAAGCACACAACCAAGACAGGCTCTCTCTTGTCCCTGTGCTTTGGTCTATACCTCTGATGACTACTGATGTGTATGCAGTGATGAATATTTGCGATAACTTCTAACATCTTCTCCAAGTTTAAGGGCTCACTGTGATCTCACTGTTGTTTCTACCTCCTTCATTCCTCAAGTCATGCAGGGTCTTCCACCCTGAAATATTCTGCAATTATTCCAAAACACAACTCAAGACAGGAGTGACAGCATTCCAAGGATGGCTGAAGCTGTTCGGATGTGTTCCAAATATTTTCTTCACCCACTGTAAATGCCAAGTGTAAAGGAACTCCTTGAAGCATATCATTATTGGAGATCTCTGTGGGTACTTCTACTGTCCTCCAACTATAAAGTGTGTGGATTTGACTACTTTACACCCACAGTTGAGCGGCAGCCCCTGCAGTACCTATATTTAGGAGTACTGGTAAGCCTATTATCCGTTTCAATAGAGCTGCCCCCACTGCCCCAGTGTAAGACTGAAAACTGTGCTGTATTGTATGACTAGCTGCTGAATAGATCTGCAATTAAAATGTTGTATGGAACAGATGGACAACTAGCTAACACTAACAGTCTAATACAACAGCCCTGCAATAAATCCAACCTTAATGAGGGTTATAATGTTCAGTTTTTGTTTAATCTGTTCATGGTCACTTTGGAGACTTTGGATAATCTACCCTTGCTGATGCAAACTCCAGCTTCCAAAATAAAGCTGAAGCAAACAGCTGCAACATAGACGGAATATTGTAATCTTTGTGAAGGTAGGATTTATAGCAGGGCTGTCCTATTGGACTGTATTAGTTTTGAGGTGTTTTGAGTGAGCTGTACCTAATAAAATGCCAACTGAGTGTTTATTACAAATGTCTGGAACTTTCTATGTCAAGGTGCAATTTTGAAGCTCAAAATTTGTTAGCTATTCTATAACTCTGGATTTAAGATGGGAAAGAAACAGATTTTTCTATTGTTCATTACCAAACAAAGATTCATATTCATTCATTTATAAACAGGGTTTAAGACTTTAATGTAAAACTCAAAGGATAATTTTCAAATTTGGAGAGTAACCACCGCACAGTTTAATAAATCTAATATTAAAGTAATCTCTTTGTAATCTTTGTATGAGATTACTGCTTCGACAGTAACAAACCTGCTGCTTCTGTATACATGTCATATCTAGTCCAGTGCTACTGGAGCCACTGTCCTGATGCAATAACTGTCTTGCCTGACTTAGCAGTAACAACAAAATACACACCTTAACTTATAATTATTGCAAGCTACAGACACCGCTCCTGTTAAGCGTAGACACGTTTTGAAATCATATAAGAAAACCTTGTGGCGCCACATGACAGGCACCAACAGTTACTCACTAACATGAGGTTAGCTTTAACAGCTAGCTGCCGTGTTGTTAGCATGCAGCCGCGACTTTCCAAATTAACTCCAAAGCCTGTATTTTTCCCATCCTATGACAGGACTGTTGTCATTTACTGTGTGAATTACATGTAGGCTACTTTTACACTGTACGTAGAGCCAGTTTTAAAGTGTGTTGACAGAGATACAGGGAGGATGAACCGGCTACTTAGTGAACAGCTGACAGACAACAACACGGTAACAGCTAATGGTAACGTGCCACATGACCTTGTTTGAGAGGCTAACATGATGCTATCAGGCTAATTATGGTGGTCAGCGACCTCGGAGACAGGTAAACTTACCGGGGTGTCCTTCTCCGACCGATTCAGAAGTGAAGAGGAAGCAGTCTTCATCAATGAAGGAGTCGTTGTGGAAGCCGTTCAGATGGGAGTTCATTTTAGTCTATAGACACACTGTTAGCTAACCAGCTAGCCGCTCAGACAGCGAGACCTGCTCTTACAGTTCAGAAGGCGGACAGAGTTTTGCAGTCTTTACACAGGTATCCTGCTGTCACTCACACAATCACACACAGAGCTACCACACCGCTTTAAGCTCCTGCTTCCCGGATGAAATAAGTGCGGGTCGGGCAGCTCTACTTATTCTCCTGGAGAACTTCTTCAGACCCTTCCAGTCATTTCTCTGCAGCCAATGTTGTTGTTGAGCACAGACCATGTGGTGCGAGGGGGCGTGCTCTAGTGAAGGCAAACTAAAAAATGCCCCTGAGGTGAGAAGAACCTCAACGGCTGCTATGAAGTGTATTTGCTTTGACTATTTCATTTATTTGATGTATTTTTAAAGTCCTGGAGAACTATTACAGGCCTAAATTGGTGAGATTGCTCAGTATTTTACTTATTTTATTAATTTCCATAAGACTTGAATAGGTGAAGGGATCCAGTATTTTATCTGACAGGGATTTTTAGAGTCCAGAAGAAGTCAAATTACATATTTTTCTGTTATTTTAAGGCTCTTTATAGGCCAGAGGAGGAGATTTTATCCAGTATTTTACCTACAGTGACAAGAAGAAATAAGTGAAAAAGTATGTGAACCCCTCGGCTAAAGGCATCAACAAAAAAAAGAGTTATCAAACCTGGATACCTGTGGGCTAGAGTTACTTTGCATAAAAAAAATCACTAAAATATTTTAAATCTGCTATTCACAAGAAATATCTGCAGATGTGAGCCATGCCTTGATCTGCATAAAGCGGAAAGATCATCTCAAAGAGTTTAAATATTCCACATCAGACAAACTGTCTATAAATGGAGAAGATTTAGATCTGTGGCTTGTCTCCCTAGATGTGGGCTTCCAGCTAAGATGGCTCCAAAAGCAAAACACAGAATGATCAGTAACGTTAATGAAGGACCACAAAGGCTTGAAGGAAACCTCAAAGCTGGTTAACATCTTTGTTCACAAGTCTACCTTATGCAAATCATTGTGCATGGTTGCATGAGGCATGGTACCCTACCATGAATACCAAAAAGGAAGCCGCTGCTCTCCAGTAAAAATGTCACTGTGTGCCTGAAGTTTGCCAAAGAGCAACTTGACACTCCACAACTCTACTGGCAAAATTTTTTATGGACAGATGAAAATAAGGTTGAATTGTTTGGGAAGAACATGCAGCACTATGTAATGTGTAATGTGTCATGTGCAACATGAAAACATCATCCCAAAGGTGAAGAACAGTGGAGGGAGCAGCATGATGTGGGGCTTTGCTACCTCTGGGCCTGGACAGCTCGACATCACCAAGTGGAAAATTAATTTTATCAAGGGACTGTATCTTACATGATAATTTCGGGGGGGTGGGGGGGTGATCTGCCAGCTGAGTAGAAGTTGGGTGATGCAGCAGAACAAAGACCCTAAACATCAGGGTAAATAATACAGAATAACTTTAAACAAAGCAAATCCACCTGTAGGAGAGGCCCAGTCAGAACCCAGACCTTAGTCCAGTAGAGACACTGTGGCGTGAACTGAAGAGAGCCGCTCACTCCAGACATCCTAAGAATATATCTAAGCTGAAGCAGTTTAACATTGTACAGGTCTGATCAGCAGTTACTGGAGGGTGCCGAAGCAGGTTCGACGAGTTACTAAATCCATGGGCTACCTTTCTTTTTTCCACCAGCACTGTGAATGTTTAATGGGTGTGTTCAATAAAGACACGAAAGATTATAAAATTGTGTAACATTAGCTTAAGCACATTGAAGACCAGACATTTTATGACTAATGCAGAAAACAGAGAGTCCAGAGAGTTCACATACTTTTTCTTGCCACTGTATTTCCTGAAGAAAATCTTATTTTAAAATCATACCAAGGAATATAATCTTCTGTCTTCACTGCCAAACTTCATAGGAATTAAGTATTTTTTCTGTTCAGTGTGTGGAGAAGGGGGAAAAAAAACCTTGTTGTTACAGTTGTTACAGTGGATCTGTAATGATAATTTAGAGTTGACCACTTAACTTTCTGCAGCCTTTATGTGAGTTCGAAAAATGAAAGTGTCTGAAATGGTGAGTCCAAGCTTTGCTACATAAGGGACATGATGCATCAGTACTCCTACCGCTTGCATCAGATGCCCTTATTTTTGGCTGCCCATCCGATAAAACTCAATACTCAGGGGGTGACTCCTCTTTGACCGTGTAGCTTGTTTCACCTCTCCTCCCTGGTGAGACTATCTTTGGTTTTAGATCCTCTTGCTAATCCAAAAGTGATTATCTTGATTACAAACATAAGGGCAAACCATAAGCTGTGCACACTTATCCATGTCTCCATAGAAACCTCAAGATCTCCTTTGGCTAAACTAATTGTCTGGATGTGACGGACATTTGTGCTCTTGTATCTTTTTGAAAATTGCTGGATTCTTTTTTATCAGTGCCATGCATCATCGGTATGTGAATGATCTCATGCTGTTTTCCATCTTCTGTCGTCCTGTATCAAGTTCTAACTTGCAGACTTTTCCCTTCCTTTGAAACAACGCTTGTAACCCCTGCAGTGCGACATGAAGGTTATACACACACGCAGAGGTGAGACAAAGGCAGTGAGTTTCATCTCAAGTCACAAATAAGTCTCAAATTTTGGCTATGAATTCCTGAGTCAAGCCCATTTAAAAATGTAACTGTTAGACGTCAGATCTGTTGTCAGGGACTTGAGTTAAAGTTGATTCGGTACACTCTTTTTAAAAACCAAATTCTTTATCTTTAGACCAGAGGGGAGGATACCGGGTCATTTCAAGGCTAAAGGTTAAAGGTCTAAGTGAAGTCACGAGCCACTGGTGTGAAAGCGGAACTACAAGTCTTTTTTCATTTTGTCACATCCAGTCTAAAGTCATCCGAGTCGTCACTCCAGGCACTCCACTCAAGCCGTTATATGTGACTTGAGTCTACACCATGGCACATACAGGATGTATGCACAAATAGATACTTCTTTTCGTTTAGCCAATAAACAGTATTGACTCAGTTTAGTTTTCCGCTTGTTCTGTTTTTTTTTTATTTGCACACTCACACAGATAAATAACAGTGTTTTCCTTGAAGCAAAACGACCACATTAGTCTAAACATCCGCTCACTGAGCTCTATAGAACAGGGGCTGTATTCACAAAGCTGCTAAGAATAAGAGCATGGATCTAGGATTACTGTTCAAGTCACATGTACATTTCAGATTGACTGAGGTGGTGAAATGCTCTACCTCTATTCTTGGATACATTAGATTCATTTTATGAATACAGACCGAGCTATAGAGTTAAAAATTTAAATCATCTTCTGGTCCAAAATGCACATTTCACACATGTATGTTTTAACACATAGGCCTGCACAAACCCACAAGTACACACACACACACACACACACACACACACACACACACACACACACAAACATACAAACACACAAACACACATTCTCTCTCCACTGTGAACTATGATACCATCAATACTTCTGGTCCAGTGTCCTTACTTTGATAGGAGACTGTTTACATGGATCCATATTGCTGTCAATAGTAGCTGGTCACATCCATCACAGGTTTACTCTAACTTTGGTTTCACATTCAATATGTTTGTTTACGTATGATATAGCTTATGAGTCTATAAAAGCACTTGTCATCAGGAGTCTGAACACATTTTGACTCAAATATACACATAGTGTATGAGATGATGGTAGATTCAGAAACAGAGAACTGCAGGGCTACAATGTGGAATGTTTGCAAACTACATTAGGAGTCATTAAATGTGCTGCTTCTACGAGCACAGTGACAGTGTGGGGTCAGATCAGGGTCTGAATGCATGGGTTTTGCCATCGTTCTCCTTGTACAGTACCTGCTGTTAACTACTGATGTTTATTCTATGCAGTGTCTGTTTCCCCTGCCTTCCCTATCTGTTTGACCCCTGTGGGGCTAACCTGAGCTGGTCTGTGTTCCCCTAAGATGGCAGCGATCAGAGCCTCCGGTGCAGTCACCCCACTACCTGGAGACACAGGGCTGCGAGGACTGAGCGGGCTGATGGAGGGGGACGGCACAGGGTCAGGGGAGACCAGCCGTTCCTTCTTAGCAGCAGAGCAGGGTGAGCGGCTTCGTGTCTGGCTTTCTTTTGAGCGAGGACAGAGGCTGAGGCCCTGTAGGGAGGGGAGGGGGTTGGAGGAAAGAGCAGGAACAGCAGGGCTGCGGCTGCGCCGGTGGCGATGGTGGTGTTTGCCAGTTTTAGGGCTCGGGCTGCGGGAGTTTGGAGCCAGCAGGACAAGAGTGCTGTCATCTTCTGAGCTGACATCAGAGCTGTCAGAGCGTTGCATGGTGGGGCTGTGGGCTGGGATCTTGATCTGTTGAGGATGGAGGAGCAAGCGTGCTAAAAGGAAACTGTATGACCAATCGTACGTGGGCACACTCCATTACAAGCCAAAGTCCAGCATTCAAAATATTACTGAAGTAAAAGTAAAAGTACAGACCTATTATCAGCAAAATGTACTTGAAATATCAAAAGTAAAAGTGCTCACTGTGCAGCAGAATGTCCACTGTCAGTGTTGTATTATTATATATTATGTAATTGAGTTATTGGCATGATATTTTGTAAACTGATCATATGTATAATCTCAAAGAAATGCAGGACAAATAAAAAGTACAATGTTTCCCTCTGAAATGTGGTGGAGTAGAAGTATATTATACCATAAAATAATAATAATTTGACCATTATTTTTTTTGATTAATCGTTTAGCCCATAAAATATGAGGAAATCATAAAAACCTTCCACTCACAATTCCCCAAAGCCCAAAACTTCAGTTATGATTCAGATATCAGTTTATTTTCATGGAAGACAAATGATATTCACATTTTAAAAGCTGTAGTCTGAGAATCTTTGCTTTTTAAACGATTGAGAACAATTAAACAATTATCAAAATATTTGCCGATTCATTTTCTGTCAATTAACTAATCGATTAATTGACAAAATCATTTCAGATCTGGGTACAATGTCTCAAAAATTGTGCAGTAAGAGAGAGCTGTAGTTAAGTAAATGAACCACTGATTAATTAGATATTTGAACAGTGTGCTTCCAACTGTGTGACAGTTTGGGGAAGGCTCCTTTTATATTTCAATATATAATGTGCCCATGCAGGAAGCCAGGTCCATAAAGAACTGGTTTTTCCAGTTTGGGGTGCAAGAATTCGACTGGCCTGCAGGGAATGCTGACCTTATCTCCCAACATCAGTGACTTCACTGCTGTGTCCCTGCAGCCAGGTGCCATAATTTCGAGTATAACCTTTACAGAAAAATCAAGGCTGTTTAAACATAATATGAATACCTAGTTTTAGAGTGAGATGTTCAACAGTCAGATGTGGGACTTAAGTTTGGGTGTCCACATAGTTTTGGCCAAGTAGTGTATCCATTCATAAAGATAAAGGCGTAAGGCTGCAACTTCTTTCTCCTCTCACTTTTGTTACCTGAATGGGTGTTGACAATCCAACAATACTGTTCATATTATTGCTGTAGTAACCCAGGATGTATTCACAGTCGTCTCTTGGCAAATCTTCATCTGAAAATGTCACCTGGAGAGAGAGGAGGAGAAAAAAAAAAGGTTCAACTGTGAGTTCAGCTGTGGCACAAAATACATCCGTGAATTTCGGTGTCTGACACACCTGTGTTGCGTGCTCTCCCTTGGCCCACACATACGCCTGGTAATCTTTGTGGTGTCTGAATCCAACCTGTGCAGAAAGAAATTATGGCCACAACTGTACATTTTGTCACCAGGAGACAAATTGTAAGAATTTATCTTGAGCTTGTCGAGAGATTCTATAACAAAGATCCTTGTGGGTGTGAATCAGGACGATAATTAATCAGTGATTACCTTGTATATTGCTACCCAGTCCCATGAGCTGCGCTGATAAGTGGATACAACAGTGAATCTGACCGTAGCATCTGAGACTTTACACCACTCCTTGTTTACCTGCAGCTCCACCAGGGGCATTTCCACCTTGAATGGGAACTAGAAGAAAAGAGCATGTGGTACACTAATATAACAATAAATCGTAAAGAAGTAATAAAACTATACAAAGAGAAATGTAACAAAGACATGGCACTAAGATTGGGAAAATGTGTAAAATATTGTCTCACATGAAGGGAAAACAGGGCAGAAACAGGCTTGTGGTCACTGATGGTGTAGCCCATGTGACTTCTGTATGTGTGCTGCGTCACTTTAGTTGCCCCACCCAACCATGAGGTCAGACCCCGCTGCAGTGCTGCATTGTGGGTAGGAACTGGGGAGCCGGTACGTCGAAGGCGCCAGAGGATGCGATCGGTCCAGGCAGGTTTCCTTTTCTTAGCGCTGACACAAGAGAAGCCAAAAGAGACAGATGGTGATAGCGGCGAGCAGCAAGTTTCACAGGTTCAAGCCTGACTTCTGTCGGTGTATTAAATCTATAACAATAAGTTTGTGATGGAGGCGACTGAACAAACCTGGTGTCATACGTATGAGTGCCCACATCGAACTTATAAGTAGGTGGAAATTTGAGTTGTCCCTCCATGAAGCCCTCCAGGATGGACTCTGTGTTTTTGGCCATGTTGAGCTGCAGAGAAAACAGATGACAGGGGGAAAAAAACAGAGCAGGCCACATGCCAGGATGATTTTTGATCCAGCCTGACAGAAGCTGATGTTTGTTCATTTTGTGCTACAGTGCCCTCTGTTGGTCGAGGTTTTGCGAGACAAACAGGTGGCGTAAAGCCTTCCAGAAAACTCCATATGTCTCTGTGAACACGTGAATGTTTTGAAAAGCCGAAGGTGCCTCACCTGATCCCGCTCCCACAGAAGAGGCAGCTTGTTGCTGTCGATGGCACATTTCACCACGTGGATGTCATAGTCTTCAATACGGAAATTTAAATCTCCAAACCAAAACACAACACTGTGGACAGGAAGAAATACCCCAAAATATACTGTTGTGACATTTTAATTTACTCACGAAATTCACAATGCATAATGGGACTTTTAAGCTTTATCATGTTATATCACCTCTTAAGATTTGTTCATTATCGGTGAATGTCTGAAACTGAGCACTTTTATGAACTAATATGTGGGACATTTATCTGTTAATAAAGCTGAATGATGGTGTGCACCTTTTTATGGGTGGTCCAAATGATGTAATAATGATGTCACTCACTCGTGGTCCAGTACACCAGTGGCAGTCCCGCCTTCAAACTGCTGCTGCTGCAGGATGCTCTCAAAGTCCTCCATCCGCTGCTCCAGGTTCCTCATGTGAGCTGGCAGGTGACAGTTGAGAAAGCACACCGGGTGGCCAAACACTGTCATCCTCGCACTGACACCCCCTTTATTCCCCTTAGAGCGAGAGGAAAGGGCGAAGAGAGGACACAGTGAGAAACAGATCCCTTATGCATAGCGTCTTTAAAATGAATTAATAAAAAAGAAAAAAAAAAAAAAACACAGGCATGTATCAACAACCAGATCTGTGTTCAGGGACAAGGTCGTGTTTTTTTGGGTTTTTTTTTTTTTCGCTACTGAGTCACAGAACCAGAAAGCCAGACAGCCTGCTGCTGCACTGACCTCAAAGAGAAGGAGACTGCACCAGCAGCAGCCAGGGGTGATGCTGACATCAACACGCACGGGAAGGTCACACACACACACACACTGACATATGCACCCACGCATGCACACGCCTGCTGGCGGGAGGGAGCACACACGCTACCTTTCAACACCACAGCCCATCCCTCCTAAAGCCCACCGACACAAGCCCACCAACACCATTCTTCCAACGTGATAAATCTCTGAGCAGGATTCAGAGCATCTCCCTTCAATGCGTAGCACGTACCCAATATCCCCCAAGTCCTGTGCGTGTGCTCTCTGTCTGCACGCCTCTGAGGAATGGAAGGTGGCAGAATTTAGAGAAAACCAGCAGCAGCACTCCTTGCATCCGCTGGGACGCCACCTAAACAGATGGGACGGATGAAAAATAATAAATTGATAAGCTGAACTGTATCTTTTATGACACAGAAAGGATGAGAGTAAAACAACATGTTTAACGTCCTACTGACCAAAACATATCCAAAAGGGCTAAGTGTGTCCATGCAAAGCTCACTCCACTGGTCTGAAAAAAGAACATCCTTCAGCCTCTTGTTTATCATGGAGTTGACCTCCTGGAGTCTGGAAAGTAGAGAAACATTGAAAATGAGACATTAATAAAGAGCACAGTAAGGGGTAACAGGAGGGGATGGATGAAAATGAACACAGATGAGTGAGTGGGTGCTCCGGCTGTCTCCCTGGCACCGCTGCGCCTGGTAGAAATACTTGCTTACCCGATGATGAACATGTCAACGCTCCCATCTGACACATTTGGTCCAAACAGAGAAGTGATGTCATCTGGGGGGACAGCTGATCCCACGTTCCATGTGACAATATACACCCTGCAAAAGAATGGAAACAGTGGAAATGCTGCATTCGATTTAAGTACCATATACTGCAGCGTGAAAGAGGACGTAATCTGTGCTGTAATCCTCAGGGAAATAGCTTTCATCAGTGTTTCTGTATATAGAAAAAAGATAAGCACAATTAAGCACCTCTTTGTACCTCGATGATGACTCAGTATTGTGTGTGTGTGTGTGTGTGTGTGTGTGTGTGTGCTTGGGTGAGTATAAGGAGAGAAAAAAGATGGATCTAATTGTCCTTCAAAATTAACTACCAGCCACACACACACACTACTTCATCAGAGAAACAACTCATTAAGGCTGCAGCTTTTTTTTTCTCATTTATTTATTTATTTTAGTAGTAATTAATCTTGTCATCTGCTCCATTAATTGTTTAACTGTTTGTCTATAAAAAGTAAGAAAATAGGGAAAAATGTCCATCACAATTTCCATCCTAAAACTCAACATGTCAAATAAAGAAAAGCAAAGAAACTGGAACCAGCAAATTTTTGGCATTTTTGCTTGAAAAATAAGGTGTTGTTATATTCATCATTTTTATTTCTTGTGTGCATTAGTCTCAAATTGTTTTATTGTGGACATGTTGTATTGTCTTATGATCAGCTTGTCGTCATTTATAAAGCACTCTGAATTGCACTGACCTGTGTGAAAGGTGCTATACAAATAAAGTTTGATTTCATTAAATGAACTAATTCTTTCAGCTCTACAACTCTTAGCATTTTAGCTGGTTGCTATCTGGATTTGTGATTTCTGCTATGACAAGAAAACTGTTTTGTCAGTAGATAAGCTGTAGATACTAAGATAGGTTTCCAAATTCATACGTTACAGTGATGGACTATGTTTTTAATACAAGCATTTAATGCTGTTATAAAAGAAAACTAATGACGGAGTTTATATGCTTATCACTTTGGATGTAAAGTACATGCGATTTGTTGTTAATGGGCTAAAACGAGAAAAATCATCACTATAGTTAACCCCTAATCTAGGTGATAGGAAATATGTCTGGTAAGTGTAACAGTAGGACAGCCGGGGGTTGCTGCCATCTGAAGACCTTTCGGCATATTTCATCCTTCATATAAACACAGTTCTATGAATTTAAAGTTTATTTACGAGCAGCCATTGTTTATGGGGGAAGAACACAACAGAAGTACGGCATGCCTCTGGGAAGGCTGCCAACAAAATATGGCTGTGTCACTCTGTCAGGTTCATAAAGCTCTTAGTGAAATTTGCAGCTTTGATTCATGTGACATGGTCTGGCACACATCAGCTTTCTTACAGCCACTGACTGCAGGACAGCTACTGCAGCTGCATTAGACATAACAGGGAACAACAGTCACAGTGGTAAAGAACAGAATCATTTAAAGCTGGCAAAAGCTGGAAGTGACAAAAAGCTAGACTACGTGAGAATGTTTTAATAAAGGTGTAATTATTTGCCTCACCTGAAGTCATTATTCTCTCCCCCTTGCTTCTCGGACTGCACTTGACTCTGTGTTGAACTCCCAGTTGAGGGGGTCCTCTGTGACTGAGGACTGAGGCTTGGTTTGGGGCTGAGGCTGATGGGTAGGTTGGGGTTGTGCTGGGGCAGGCTGGGAGTGGGACTCAGGTAAGGCTGGCTGGTGTAAGACTGAGGGCTGTGGGGACTCTGAGGACTGTGAAGAGGGAAGGAGGACTCTGTCGGGGAATGCGACAGGATGTTGGCACTCTGAGGTCCTGGGATGCAAACTGGGATCAAATCTATTTCCTTGGAGGGGTCCACTGAGATTCTGGTCGGCTTTGGAGCAGGTTTAGTTCCAAGAGCAGTCGGTCTTGGCCGGCTTATGCTTGTCAGTGCTGCTGGAGATTTTGCTTGCCCTGACCGCATTTGCTCTGTCACTTTCACAGGTATGACTGCAGCCTGGATGGGGCTCAATCCAGACTGTTTCTTGAGCACCTCTGACGGGCTGATGAGAGGTGACTCCTGTATTGCAAGCTGTGGGGGTAAACGTGGACTGTTTCCAATCAACGCGCAGGGTCCAGGCTGCACTTTGGGCCCAGGCTGCACTTTGGGCCCACAAGGGTCAGGGCTGATTTGTTTCTGCTGCATGCGATCCATCAACCTGCAATGTGCAGCATGTGGTTGATCATAAAACAACATGACCTGATTCTTGTCTGTGTGAGAATAAAAAAAAAAAAAAAAAAAAAAAACAAGATAGTGAAGCTTGCAGCGAGTGTATCAATGACATAAGTGACTTTTGCATTCTTTGCTTATAACCATGTCTCCAACCTGTCTGGACTTAGATCACAAAACCTCTACATTTAATAGTGGCTCCGTGGTACACAGGTACACAAGAGCAAAGGATGTGCCTGCAGTGAGTGGAAGCTGAGAGAAATGCATCACATTATATTGAGCACCTGTCTACATCATTCTCCGCAGGCATCACTGATGATGTTATCATGAGCCGGCAACTGGGATGAGGAACTAACTTTGGACATGCGTCCTGGATTACACCCTTGTTGCTCAGCAATGTTAATTACCCCCTGACCCTGCCTGTTACAAAGCCATTTGATCTGATTCTCTCACTTAAAAAAACAGGAACTCAGGTCAGCCTGCAGGGATGCATTGGATGCTGCAGATAATGAAACAGATCACACAATATCAACAGATACATAAGGCCACAAGGTGGAGGGTGCCTGACATGGTAGGAGGACAGGAGCCACCCACCATTTTGTTTATGTTCCCTCCCACACAGAAATTGAACACCTCTTTTAAGTATTCATGACATGCAAATTGGGGTCTCTTTGTATCTGAGAAATTCATGTGACCATAGTAGTAATCTGCAAAACAGAGCGTATCAGAGTGTAATGGTGATCATTCAAGTTTGTATTATATCCACTTTAAAAGTGAAAATGCAACTTTCAGAGCTTAAATACCTTAGGACAAACAGGCCTTTTCCACATTTCATAGTCCATCAGCCTGCAAATCTGAATGACAGCCCCGTTATCCACAGAGGTACAAGCCTGGACTCATGAGCAACACCACAAAGCATCATTTTACATTCAGAATCAACAGAAACACATAGCTGCATTGACTGCAGTGTCTCACAGATCTCGTGAAAACATGTCTTACCTTTCATGCGTTTTTTTTTAAATTTCTATTTCCAAGGTGAACCGCAAAGGTGATCTCACAAATTCACAGAGGGGAAAAGCATCAGTCTCCTATACGTCTCGTACACCAATCAACGCGACAGGACGATCACACACAGGCGAGAGCAGGATCGATTTGTGGTCCGGATACAGACCGACCCAGCCAGCCTGCAGGACAGTTGCGACTCGTCGGTACCCGTGGACAAGTGGACGTCTCCGTCGCGGTGCAGCAGACCGCCGCTCCGCCGGGCTGTCAGGGCAGGAGGCGGTCGCGCTTGGTGCGTGCAGACTCTTGCATGTTGATGTTTGTGCTATAGGCTACCTTATCATACTTATTATCTCTGTCTATAGCGCAGCACAGTTGGACGGAGCAAATTTGCACTTCTCGGTCAGCGAACCGCCTGCACCTCCAGCACACCGACCCATCACGCGCGCCCACGGTGCGTCTCTTGCTCTCTCTCTCTTTCTCTCTCTTTCTCTGTGCACTCTGGGTAAAACATGTGAGCACCTGGGGGGGGCGGGGGCGGGTAGAGCAGGAGAGGCTAAACAAAAATCTGCTGCCAGAGAGCAGCCGGCCAGAAATCTGTCCCATCAGTGACGCATTAATCTGGCATTAGTGCGTCACTGATAAGGAGAATTGATCAGCATGCCAATAATTAAATTTCACTTTGGCAAGGCTACCTATGTGTTCCCTCTGTGATATCTTTACAGCAGCTGGGATGGATTGTAATTATTAAGTTACATTTGAGTGGAGACTGTGTCAAACATATGTTGATTCGGTGTTCAGTTAGTTTTGGTCACACTAAATACACACAACAGGTTTTTTTTTGGTACCACTTGTGATTATTTATTATGAAAAGTAGCTTTCATTCTGACACTACCTTTTAAGGTACATAAATTATTCAGTGTATTGTGTTACATTGTGTCTGTCTATTAGAGAAGCTGGTGCAGTTACAGTCATTTCATGAAGCCTTAGTATTACAGGAGCACTCCAGCAAAAGAAGGGTTGCAACACAAGCTTTCTGTAACCCGCTGATGACATCACCAGGGTCACTTTCCAACACTTAAGAAAAGTACCCACAGAGAAACAGAAATTATACAGTGTGTGCAACTGGAATAACAAAAATGCATTTGAATGTTTTCACAGGATAGGTACTATTCCTCAAGACGAGTAAACTTAATGTAAAATCAGTGCAGTGCCCCTTTAACTTTATACATCCCACATGCATTCAGCACAAATCTAGATCTTTCATAACAAAGTCTTGGTAAAATAGTTTCAAATAAAACATGAGAAGTTGCTGAATATGATACAATGCAATTTGTAACCTCCATGGTCTCTTTCTGATTTAACCATAAACATAAAATGTTTTTATATCTACTTTAACATTAAATTAAACCATCAATTATATGGATATTTATTATTATTATTATTTAAATGTGACTTTAATACTCACACAGTCGGGCCCTCAACAGCATCATCATACATTTTGTTCCCAGATTCTCTACGGCTCTGACTGGGATTAATGCAGATGTGTAATCTCAGTGGAATGCACTGATCCTAAGCGCCAGCTGTCCACTGAGAGCACATAGACACCCATAAGTCCCAGCTAACACGTAAACCAGTACAAATACTACACATTAGACACTGTGCATTCACATTCACATTCACATTCACGTTCACATTCACATAATGCATCAGCTGGACAGATCAAATACTTAACCTTTTCCCTCATGGCAAATGTAGGTTAACAGAGAAAATGTAAATATTTAGTCGAAAAAAAAGGTGCATATTATTGTGTCATCTTATGTTAATGTGTGTTTTGATTGTACAAATTGAAATCACACATAAGGTACTGTCTGACTTCTCAAAAGTCTACAGCCGCTTTTTGGTTTTGACCAGGCCTTTCTCCACCAGGCAGCGGTAGAACTCCTGGATGTATGTGTACACACACTTCCAGTCGGGCTCTTTCATCCGGACTAAATCATCAGCGTCCAGCAGAGGGGGGCAGCCTGCCATCCTCCTGCAGACAAAGAGTCAGCGTCACTGAAAAACCACTTGAGACAAGTACTGACATAGAAAGTATGTGGTCAAAATTGTAAAGTCGCTGTGCTCTCATGTGCAATTTACTGCCGCAGCTTATTCCAGACAAGATACATGTGCATCGTCATATAAGGAGTGAGAGCTCACTCTGCAGTGCTGAAAGCCAGCTGGAAGTTTTCCCTGTGCGAGTTGGGGTTGAGGATGGAGTACTCGAACGCATCAGGGAAGAACCGGTGCACCAAGGCACAGAAGGCTATGCCATCTTTCCAACTTGAGGAGAAGTTCCGGATGTCCACCCCCTGTTTCATACCAAAGGACAGTTTAGAAGAAATGGTGGCAAAGAATGAGACATATGGCTCAGATCTATGTAAAGCTCCACAGGGCAATAATTCACAGACAGTCAGGGCATGTTTACCTCATATGGCTCCGTTTTGGCCCTGCACCAATCCAGAAGCATTTGTTTGACATTTTTAGCGTTGGGTACTGCAGCAGGACATTCCTGGGCTGAGGCTGCAGCGAGACTGGCCTGGCTGAGGAGAGGAAACAAAGATACGCACTGGATATTCAGAAAGTATGGCTTACATCATCCTTTAACTTGGCAAATGTTATGCACGACAGAAGTTTTTTTTTTCCCTTGGGTGGATGAGATTACTAGAGAGGATAAACAAAAAACTTTTACTTTGCAGAAGTTGGGCTCCCATTAGAAGACACTGTTGCTGACACGCATGAGTAGACAAACTACATGAATATAAATGGAATTTCCTACAATAACATAGTCCAGAAACACTGGGTAAACATTTGGTGTCTGTGGATACAACTTTATGGGGGATAAAAATGCCGTGAGTATGAATGAATGAATGAATGAATGAATGAATAAGTGAATGAATAAATAGATAAATGTAACATTTTTCTCCCCTTCACAACTTAAATTTCAAAAATTGCCAAACATCATTTTACACAAAAGGAAGCTTGTTTGTGGGAGTGCCTTGTATTAAATGAATGCTTTATCTGTTCAGATCTGTTTTTTTAATCTTCTTTTCTATAGTTAATGTGGCCAAACATGCAAAAATTGACCAAACAAAATGTTCCACTGTGCTGAAATGTGACTCACCTGCCTGCTGACCTGTTGAAGGGAGTGGAGGCTGATGGAGAGGTCTGGCCTGTTGTTCCTAAAAAGATGCAGAGATTTAAACTGTTATCAGAAAGAAGTTTACATAGTAGAATATATTCATGGGCTCTACACTGTGAATCAGACTTACTGTTTGTTGATGGCTGGTTCATGGAAGCTCTGCCTACGCTGACAGCTGCGCCTGTTGTCCCTCCTTTGCTCAGAACCTGCTGCCTCAAGTCCTGCTGCCTCGCCCCTCGGTCCTGCTCCCGTTTATCTGATGACGGACGGTGGAGAGTTTAGAAAGCAAGCAAAGCATCAGAGGAGTAATGCAGATATCACTTATGGCTAATTCTTGCATCAGAGTAGATGGTTTCTTCAGCTTTTACCTCTCTTTTTCTTGAGCAGGTCCCTCAATGCAACACGAATCGTTCGTCTCTCTTCGAAATCTGTTGCATCGTCCAGCTAAAAACCAACAGGTTAAAAAACATGGAGGTTACAAAGACACACAAAACTCAGCATAGCATTTCTTATTATTATTTTATTATTTTAGAAAAAAAAAAAAAAATTCCCATCCCATTCACATGTAAACAAGGGAAGTGAAGCCAGTCTCTTTGTGCACTGTTTGCATTATAGATGATGATGATATTTTGGTCAGCTGACGACCAAATTTCCCTTCCATGATGGTGAGAAATCAGCCATTGGCTCACCATTTTGTTGAGAACCTCTTCATCCTGAATAGCAGCCAGTTCTTCGCTGGTCAACGAAGCTGCTCCACCATCGGTTTTTGACTCCATGTCTGAGAAGTATATCTGGTTGGGTTGCGTGACAATGCAGCTCTGAAAGACGGAAAGTAAACATGCATAAACACATGAGACTGAGAAGTGAGAGGATATTTGAAAAAGCGACCCTCACCTTTCTGACAGGTTTGCAACAACTTGGATTCAATAATCAAATATTTATCAAGACTGGATATGTCTGAATTTTATAAGCAGACCAGATAATGACCTATTATTTACACTATATGAAGTGGAAACCTCACACACACAGCATAAAGACCGCGTCTGTTCTACTTACAGTCTGCTGAGTAATTCAAATATAAACATTTGTGTGAGTCTTAACAGCCACAAACTGAGCAGCCATGCAAAGCCATGTGTTTGTCTTACTGGAGTACCCCTCAGTGTATCTCAGCAACTGGTTGAGTGCAGCACAGAAGGGGCAAAAGCACGTACAAATATAGTAATATAGTGGAACGAGACCATTACGACAAGAATCTGATAACAGTGTGAAACTATGTGCTCAGACAAATGGAAAAATGAGCTGAGGTAAAGCTTCACGACACAAGACCTGAAAAATAAAGTAATAACATGGGAAAAATAGAAATTCAGATCAGGTTTTTTCAGTTTTTTGGCTGTTGAGGTGCAGTGTCACTCACCTGTTTATGGGATGTAATCTTGAATGTTTGGTGGCGGTCTTTGGGCTTCTCAGAAGTTTTCAGCGCTCTCCTCTGATCTCCTCAACACCCCCTTTAGACTTGTCTGCAGAGCTGTGAGAGCTCAGGCCTGACATCACACCTCTCACCGCAGCGCTTCATAAGGATTCACGTTTGGAGAGCGAGTGGAGGTGGCTTACAAGAACCACCCAAGATGGGAAGAAGGAGGAGGATGTAGAGGAGGAGGAGGAGGAGGAGAAGGAGGGAGAAACCCATCAGGTCCTCGTCCATCAGTCTTTATGTCTCCCAGTCTCGCCTCCTCTTGTCACTGCTGGATCTTGAATAGATGATGTCATGTGAACTTTATGAGGCCTTCCCTCAGCTAAACTCTGAAGGGGTTAACAAGGACAAAAAAGTGAGGAGCACTGCCTTATTCAGGCAAATGCACTGCTGACCAGTAAAGCCTTATTACAGAGGCAGAGGAATCTCTAAAAGGGAGTACAGAGCACACATATGCATGCATGCATAAGCACACACACACACACACACACACACACAAACACACTCACACACTCACACACACACACACTCACACACTCACGCACACGCACACGCATACGCACACACACACACACACAAGTGGCAGAAAACACACAATGAACTTTCAACTCCAGCACTGATTATTTTGTATTTAATTCTAAGTTTAAGAAGATTTAGAGAGGGCTCTAATTAATCAGAAAGCAGAGAAATCACACCACCTAGTGGTGAACACTCATAACTGCTAAATTCAGTGTATTACAACATGCTGAGGTTTGGTAAACCCTTTTTTCACAGCAGATATTTTGACTTGTCATTGTAAGAGAAACACAGGTGCACAGGTGTTCCATGAAGCCATGACAGTGTTACAGCGAACCAGCATGAACAACACCAGGACCCCGACACTGAAACAGTTAAATGAAATCCAGCCATCATTCATTTTATTATTTACACCTGAACTTTTCCTGCTGCGACATGTGAAAACAAGGCCTATCCCCGTTCCTGTTATTTAATGCTATGAAGTAAAAATGCCAAACATTTATTGGATCCATCTTCTCTATGTGACGAGTGAGGAGCTTTGCACTGTTGGTCCGACAAAACTGCTTTTTAAAGATTTTACCTCAGGTGCTTTCACATTATTTTTAGACATCTTATGGACTAAACAATTAATCAATTAATTGAGAAAATAGTGGCCAAATTCATTGAAAATGAAAATTATTGTAATTCATTTCAATTTCACCTTCACCGTGTATAGTAAATTTAGTGAGATCAGTGAGGGGTTTCATGTGTGAACAGAACATGTAAATAGAACATTTACAAATGTGAAACCTTGAATAAAAAACATAAAACATAAACAACTTAAACCAAATTTTGTATAGGACACTAGCTTCAATGTTGAATTGACTTCAAATATGCTGGAGGTGTGACAGTGGAGTTATATAATTTGATGTAGGCAACAACTCTGACTCAGCACTGAGGTGGTTGGTTTTGTTATTTTTTATTGTACCAGTCAGTTTAATTCTTTTTAAGCAATTGCAGATTATGTATATATGAATTGTCCATACCTTTGCCTCTAAACAGAAGCACCTATATGGCTGCTGTTGGCATTCAAAGTATTACCAAACAATTTGACAAAAATGACAAACCAAATCACTTCTTTCGCTTCTACAGTGTGTCCCAATAAGGCATGAGGCAAATGTTTCATTCTTAAACCAGTATAGTTTAAACCAGCCGTATATGACTATAAAATACATAAATATAATAAAATAACTATTTACATCCAACTAGCTTTGCAAACAATCAAAACCAGTATGTACACAGGAACCGTAGGCTTGAAGGCAGCGTCTTCGTACCTTTGTCAGTGCAACTGTTGCTTTGCCACACCCATAATATACTCAACATGATATCCATGAGAACAAGCAGCCCAACCTGCCAAACTGACACAAGACTGTGAGAGTTTATGCGAGTATAAAACTAAAAAATGACCCGCTGAGGCCGTTATGACCATAACATTTGTATCCTAAAATATGTTGACATCTGTTACAGATTACTCAACTGAAACGATAAAATCAGTCATTCGCATGCAGCAGTTTTAGTGTGGTTTTTGAAAAGCTGCTTGATCTCAGTCCAATAATTAATTATCAATGAACACAGGGGCATTATAAGCTCTATTTAACAGTTGAGGTATTCCATAATGAAAAACCAGTGAAATGATCTGCTGTACATATTCTTTAAACATGTAACTGAGGTCAGTTTGAAATATTAAACCAACAAAGCAAATTATCAAATAGCAAAATAAAACCATTTCATATCTTTCTTGCACTAGTTTCAACTAACTGGGGATTTACAAAAAGTTTTAGGTTCATATATTAATTCTCAATATGAAATGATGCTCAGGACAATGTAATTTTCTAAATGGCACCCATCTGTGACATATCAAATAAAATCTTTAAATATACAGTTCTGCTTGCAGTTATTCTTATGGCAAAATGTGCAGAAGATATGACAGGTGTTATAAAAAAAAAAAAATCTTGTTGCATGGCTTTGTTGTTGTGTCGTGTGAGGTCAAACTGCAAGTGAGCATTGATCATATCTGGTCTGACAGAACCAGTATTACAACACGGTGTCACTAAAAGAGCTTTCAAAGTAAACATTGTAGGAAGTGTAACAGACATCTCCAATCATTTAAGATGCTTTCAGAAGGAGCAGTGACATGCAGTCCTCTGCTTAGCATGCCTGACTCTTCTCTACAGAGAGAGGTACAGGAAAGACTAGTGCTGTTGAATATTACATGTATGCATGTGCAAGACACTTGAGGACCAAAGTCTACAGCATTACAAAGCCAATGATTGCTATTGCCTTTCAAAAATAAATATTCTCTTCCACATAAATATTAAAAGGGGGATAAAATATGTTTCGTCACAAAGTAAAAGCATACTGACAAATACTGAGAGAAAACATAACACTGTCCAGCAGAGGTCCGTTTTTTATAAGATGTGCTGCTTAACCAACTTTATAAAAATCTCACCCACAAAAAGGGAAAAATGAAAACCACATTGGTTGGGATTTAAGATGTAACCTTAAAGGACAACTCAGTCTTCATTTTGCTCATCTTCCATAGGGAAAAGACAGCTAAAGCTGAGTGACACTCCTTAGAGAACTTGTGAACCTAATTATCGAGGTACGCTGCAGTGAGCGTACTGCTGTAAAAGATGGAAATAATTGGACTAATTCTACAGAGAGACCATCCTCTCAAGCTGGTATGAGAACAAAATCTAGGCCTTAAGTGGGAAGCCACATCGAGGTTCATAGGGGAGGATGAAACAAAGAGCTCAGGCCTCTTATTAAAATGTGCTTCAGTAGAGGAAAAGAGGCGTCTCATTGCACAGAAATGTTGGCTTTGTCCATCATTGTAACTTTTGCCTC
The DNA here is from genome assembly GCF_002260705.1 of Seriola dumerili. NCBI lineage: Eukaryota > Metazoa > Chordata > Actinopteri > Carangiformes > Carangidae > Seriola > Seriola dumerili. Next base: position 912,659 of record NW_019174697.1, read on the forward strand.
TTAACAAAGGTTTCAGCCCTACAACAATAACAACAACTGCAGTGTCCTTACTTAACAAGCTTCCTGCTTTACATACCAACAAAGAAAAAATAAGCTGCCAAAAATCCAGTACCTTACCATGACAGGGCCAGGTGAATGTCAGGTAACAGTACCATATAATTTTAATACAAATAGTGCTCTTTCAAATTTGAAGCAGAGTGCTCTCCAAGCCTCGCCCCCCCTCTGCAGCCGACAAAGTCCACGACAGCCACCCAAAACATCGATTAGAGCCCTCTACAAATGAGAACATTTTCACAGTGGAGTAGTACGAGTGACAGTGTAAATACCTCATGAGGTATCAAACAGTTTAGTGTGCTCATGCATGCATATAACGGTATAGGCTATGTATGAGTGATTTACAGACGAAGGAGAGAATTTAACCATCACCATGATAAGTAAAGGCAACCTTTTCCTCTCTGAAGTCCTCAGTTCTGTGTGACCAGAGGAGAAATAAATTGGCACAGTGAGGAAGTTAAAAAAAAAAATAAAACAAACAAAAAAAAAAGATTTGTCACATCGTCAGTGACCATGGTCTTATAAGGTCACTCCCCCTCTGCTGCTCTTGACCACTTAATGACACACAGACAGAACTACAGCCAGGATTTTTAGCATTTTTTCCCATCTACATTTATTCTCTCCTTCATCCTTATATTTCAGTCTATCTTATCTTCCTGTTTGCCATCTGTTCTCTGCTGATGATATGGCGGTTCAGATGCACAAGTTTTGTCCGAATCCTCTCCACATGGAGTGTCAAAATCCACCTGTCCAGACCCTTTAGCTTTGGCCCTGCGTGCGTCCAGGAAGCTGACAATGAACTCTGAGTTCTGATAGATGAGCATGCCAGACAATGTCAACACCGCACCCGCACAGCTGAGGGCGGAGAGTTCACTGCCGAAAAGCAGCTGAGACAAAAGCAGGTTTCCCACCACGCTCAGGTTGCCGAGGATATGCAGAGTAACGGCCGAGGTGAGCGTGATGACGCAGCAGCTGGCCAAGTTGTACATGACTGACCCCAGACAGCTGAGCAAGATGAAGACCCACAGGTGGCGGTCGTAATGCAGCGGTGACTCCAGCATAGCCCAGTTTTCTAAGGCCAAAGCTGCGACAGTCAAGATGCAGAAGCTAGGAATGGACATCAGGTAGAGCAGGAACACCGAGTTGATTTTCTCCTCCTGAAGTAAGATGCCTAATTAAACAAAGACATGTAGATAGCAGTTACAAACATGATTGTACTGGCAAAGACTTGAGAGATAACCTAAACAAACCTCATTTGTCCTGTAGCTACAGCATTTCCTACTTAAGTGCAAAAATCTGTCACGAAACACTCTCATAATACATCATGAATCTGACTCAGCAGCTAAATTTCTGACCTGAAATATTTTAAGAAACATGGTGTATTTTAGTTGGTTGTTTAGGTGACATAACAGAAGGTTCCTGTTTTCTCTTCTGCTCACTCATTAACTGTTGTTCAAAAGATGACAGTAAGCTTCAAGTGGGTTGATAGCAGGAAAACTGGAGGGAATTATGCAAAACACCTCTTTGAAAGATTTTGTAATAAGCCTTAATGCCTGGACATGTCGGAAGCAAAACATCCATTAAACTAATGACTGTTTTAGTAAAAGTTAAGCACACTTTAAACATTTCATTGGCATACAGTATCAAATCTGTGAGGACTGAGGCTTTGACTTTGGGCCTTTAAACAAAAAGACATGCACAGCCAAAGGGTGTCAGAGAAAAGTAAACTCATTAGGGAAACTGTTACAACAACAACAACAACAACAACAACAGGTGAGAGAGAGGATGAAAATAGCTTGTTGAAACTTGAGACAACATCGTCCAGCTAGTTTGGATCCTTGGGATGGACATACATTTTTAGTCATGATTAGCAATAAAAGTAATGTACAGCAATTTCCTTCTGCTGGGCCTTGTTTTCAAACTCTGCTCAAATTTGCAAAAGCAGGCCATAACCATAACCTTTCCTACCTGTACACTTATTTAACTTATTTATACTTAGCAGCTATACTGGTGTATATAGGTATTACAAATGATAACCTTCTAGTCACAAGCTTGCCCCTTTAACCATGAGGTGGCCCTCTGCACCAAGAGGTACAAAGTATGTAGCATTACATTCCTCTGAGCAAAACTGAATATCTGCTTTTGTGTTATGTAACAAATGTAAGACAGGTCCTCAAAAAAATTTCATGAACACATGACTTTCCTTTTCTTCTGACAACTACAATGTTATGGAGACTAATGACGTTAGAGAGCGTAATCCACTGCACACAGACACCAACTTTAAAGCTATTTCTGCAACAAAAGCTTCCCTGAAAGCAAAGAACATTGGATAAATAAGTACATTGGATAAATGTAATGAAGGCACTACTCAGCCCATGTAATCAGTTCAAGAAATGAATCTGTCTGTGTTCTATGTTCACTTAAACTGTAGCCATATGATCAATCTCAAAATGATTTTTGGTATTGAGAGTCTTTTGTGTACTATATTTCATTGGGATAAACTTCTCAGTAACAATACTGCTCTCCAGGGAATCCTGGGTACATCTAATAAAACGAACAATAAAAACAATAATTGTTAAATGACTAAAAATGAATCATTGAATTTTAAACTGTTAGGTTTTTAGGGTGCATCATGTTTTTTTTAGATATGCTGCATTAGAGGAAACTTCCTCTGACCTTTGTAGCCACTCTGACCCGGTACTCAACAGCATCTCTGGGCGTCTCAATTTGTTTTGGAGTTTCTTGAATGCAGTTTGCAGAAAAATGGGCGGCAATTCAGAGAAACTTTAAAAATACTTCATTGAATCCACTGGCTTACAAGAGGATGGCGGAAAATTGCATATGTTACTTCCAAAAGGTTCTGCCTTTCTGAAGCTTTCAGTCCATCAGAAGCCAAGATAAACATTCAGACACAATAGATCAGCATGTCCTCACAATGCAAAGTAACCCTGCCTGTTCTAACTCATACATACATATTGATGTTTGTATTGCGTTTCCTAGGAAACCAAAAAATATGCCACTGTGACATTCCACCTTTATATGTGGGTGTGTTACTGGACTGAGGAGTGACTCACCAAATCATTAAAAAGTTCCAGGACCACAGACTGCTGCGGTGTCCCAGGGAAAAACACTAAAATATCCTCTGATGTCAGTGGCAAGAGAGGAGATTTCCAGTTCAAAAATAAGGGTAATTAACTCAGAGGTTACTTTCTATAGATACAACAAAAATACAACAAAACCGAGAGACAATTTCAACAGTCTGAGGTGACAAACAGGGCAGGAAACAGGTACTCACTCTGCTGAATGGACTTTACACCCCTCAACATGGTTGCAGCAAACACAAAGAAGCAGCCGGTCTGATCGAACTGGACCTCTCCCATGATGCTGAAGGAGGCTCCCAGACAGATGGGCATCATGGCTGTGTATTTGAGGATGTGATGCTGCTTGCCCAGGATAAGCGTGGAAATGGCCAGAGTAAAGAGTGGGGTGGTGGTATAGATCATTTGTGCAAATGACAGCTGGACATAGTTCAGACCCATGTTCCCAAAGGCGATGCTGGCACAAAATGTCAGACTCAACAGGAACACCTTATATTTTGCGCTAGGTGTCAGGTCCTGCTCTCCAGCCCCTCTGTGGCGGATCACCCGCAGTTTGATCAGCCCATAGTCCACCACTATAGCGGTCAGCATGTGCAGTGCTGATAGTAGCAGAGGGTACCTGAAGTTGTAAACGGCAAATATCCATTTGTTGAGGCTGGATATGGTGGTGCCCGTCACCAGCCAAACAATGACAGCTGACAGCAGATGGAGCATCTCTGCGGGTGGCCTCCTCCTGCCTCTCTCTTGGAGAGTCGCCTCGCATTTTGAGAAGCCATCGGCGTTGATCATGTTCGTATCATTGTCCTCTCTGAAAGGAAAACACATGTTGAATCCGTACCTCTCACCTCCAAATGAAATTCATGACAAAGCCGGCGAGTTTTGGGCTGAAAATCGCGAGAGTAACATACGACACCGCTGTTTTTCTTCTCCGTGGTGTTCGCCGGTCTTTGTTGTTCAGTAAACCTGCAATTTTCAGCACCGCCTATAGACACGTGTTTCTATTTTGCATGACTGGCTGGTTGTGTAACGTGCTCTGCGCAGGCAAACATGACATATCCAGGACCAGGAAGACCGACAGAGGAGAGGAGAGCAGTTCAGGGCGGGCTGGAAAACAGCACGCGCCTTTTCCACGACGGGGACTGAGGGGATTGGTTATTATCCTGATATGCAGCAATGGACTGACGGTGACGACTCCGTGTGATGCACCAAAAAGTCAGCAGTGTAGTAAACACCATGGGGAAACTCAGGTACTGCATGTGCCTGTCACTTAATATTATAAATCCCAGACAGCGCAGAAGCAGTTCACATGAGTTATGTTTTTTCCCCTCCACACTATCTTTAAATAGCAGCTTACCTAATTGCCAGAGGAGATCTTGTGATTCCATTCCCTGCACTGGGACAGAAGGAAATCCTGACAACTCACTGTGTTGTTCGAAAACACGAAGTCGCTTGTTGCACCAAACACCGTATAGCTAGCTGGTTAGACAGCTGTTCATTCATGGTGTTGAGAAGGTTTGAATTAATTAACGACACTTTTTGACAATCGGACGGTTCAGTAACTGTTAACACAAGAGCAGGACAGTTCTTTTGTTTGACAAAATAAAAGGTAAGGTGGGTTAATTTAGGTGACCTCTGCTGTAGACTGAGCTGTCACTTGACACTAGGTGGCTGACTGTCTTTCTGCTCTCTCGGTTTCATGCTAACGTTAGCTGGTAGCAGCACTCTGTAACTGCGAGGAGGCAGCGCCTGTTAGCTAGCGTTAGGTTGTTAGCTACAAAACAAGGCAACAGCCGTTACTCCCGGCTCGACGCGGCGTTAGCTTTCATTCGTTGCGTAGACGTTACCGACACCACAACTGCGGTCAGGTCAATCACGTTTTATCATCAATTGAGCTTCATCATTTTTACCTTGTTCTTCGACGAGTACCTTGACAACACTGGCAGCATCCCCCAAATCTCCCTCGGTCGGTCACCGAGCTGTCAGCCAAGCCTGAGCAGACGCACTTCAGTGTCATTGGCTGATCCATTTAAAGGGCAGTGCCACTCATTTATGGGCGGCTTATTCAGTACATAGTGTAAAATGAATGCAACCTCTCTTCTGTGCAGGATTTGAAGTGTTGGAGCCTGGAGTTTAACATCTGCACGAACCATCATCCGGTGACAATCGTGAATTGGGTTCCTGTCTTCATATGACGTAGCAACGGCAGGGTTTAATTTGCAAAATGCAAACGATTACCTATAAAAGATGCATAGGCTCTTTGTTCCACTTAAATAACAGTACAATAAAGCGACAGTAAACAAGACTCAACTCAATTCTCAAGTTCCCCTTTTTTCAGAAAGAGGAGATGCGGCTTGTTGATCACGCTATTTAAAGGTGAACTTAATTAAAATATAGCCTACACAGTTAGTGTGGTTTATGTATGGAGGGCAGAGAGCATGAGAGTATGATCACAAGTACATGAGGAAATACAGAGGTATTACTTTTTCTTTGCTTAAATGCACCATTGAGGAAAAGTCATTAATTAAACAACTACTCGATCTTTCTTTGAAACATCAGGAGAGGACCTGTACACTTGTAATGTAATGTAATAACTACATATTATTTAGAATCTAACTATAATATATAGTGGATGAGTTGGCATTAAATTCTAAAACCCTGTTGAACATGGTAGATCTAACTGAAGTACAATCATGATTTAAAGTTTATGGAAAGTCTAGATGGAAAGTCTAGTGAGTTACCAAGCCTGTAATTTATTGTAAGATGAGAAGTTACTGGTGCCTACTGGTCTGTTATTCTGCACTTCTGACAACCTCACTGCAGATATATATTGTTGGCCTCAAGGCATCATGACAGACACTGTTTATGGATGTCTTCTGTGTCGTGTCTTGTGAGTTGAAAGATTTGAACAACATTGATTTGACAGTAAACAACAGCACAGTGACAGCTTTATGTTTTTATTTGAGCTCAAAAATGTAAAATTTCCGAGGCCATTGGGCACAAAAGGTGAGTTCACATCATGTTTCAGCAAGAGCCCACAAACAATTAGCTAGGTGAAGAGGCTTCTCACTACAGAAGTGCTTAAGCACTCTAAAACCATGCATAGCTATATGTTCCCATGGAAATCTTTGAGTTTATGTAGCATGTATCATTACCTGCAGGTAAACATAACATTGTGCTTTATTTGAACAACACCTTATTTGCATCATTAATATTATACAATGTGTCTTATAAACTTGTATTGATAATTTCAATTCCCCAACATCACATTAACTGGTATACAATCTTGACTCCATTTAAGATTATGTATACACAAATAGAGTTTAAGTAGTGACCAGAATATGAATGTTCAAGTAATGTGAAACAATATTTCATTACAGTGATTGTAAATGAGGTGATTCTATTTCTATTATATTCTTGCTATATACAGGCCAAAACCAATCAGGCAGTCGTACATGTGCATCATGCTCTATTAAAATACACAGGAAGCTGAAAACTATAAATAAGCAGTTTATCATTGTTTATTAAGAGAATGTATATTTACTACTTATGTACATCCGTGCTTACTTGCACAAAAAAACCTTAGCAAGTGTATTGCTAAGCTTTTCCTTGATTGTTTTCTGGCTCTGGACTGATGTGTATAAATCAGATTTCTTCATATGACCATGATTCAGCTAATGGGATACTGTTGCCAAAACATAATTTTTGTGCTGCATAAAACACCTTTCTGATCTTGAATTATTTTATTCTCAAGTGACTGTGCAGTTGTGTTATTGCTGACACGTCTCAATAATAAACAATTGTAAAGATAGGAACCATTCATAGCGGTCACCAGTTCTACTTGTTTTAACTAGGGGGGACAAGTTTGTTGCTACTTACCAAGATGCTAAACCCTGATATTCTTTCTGAGTAAAATACAATAAAACTGAAGTACCCTGAAGTATACACGTAAGTGCGCTCCAAAGAAAAAAAAATACTCTCACAGATTGCTATAATCTGTACAGAATCTCAGAGTTAGGATGCAGTGGTTACTAGGGGCTTACTACTTCATTACATAATTAAGGCTAAAATTACCATCAAGCACCAATGTAATCTCTTGCTGAAGAAAATCCTCCAAACTTGGCAGATTTATTCTTCAGTGGTTGAGTCTCAAGCTGTTTGAAGTGGTAGGTTTACTGTTGCACTTCCATAAAGTTTAGAGACTCAATAAAGACTAATTTAAACATCCTAACTTTTAGTCCTTAATATGCATCAAGCTCCAAAAATTCTGGATCCTACATTTCCCATAATGCAACTCAAAAGGTGTCTTTACCTTGACCCACCCAGCCTGGTAAAATTTCAAATTTCACACTCCCAGTATGTAACACATGATGTCCAAGCTGAGATTACTCAAGTGATGTCGCTTTGGTACTGTGATTTTCTCAGACTCAACAAAATTCTCCAGGACCAGTAAAGATATTATACAACTATTTTCATAGGCTGTGTGGAACTCTTCATTACTAGTAAATTGGCTTTAATGTGTGTCCCTTTAATGCAACCACAAAACACAATTTTAAGATCATGTGCAGGAGTGACTTATAAAACAGCATGGTGTTTTCAGACAGTTGTCCATCCAAAGAGAAAGACATCTACTTTGGTTTCCATGACTGAATAGCTGCTCTTTAGAGGCCTGTTAGAGTGGACAATAACTATAAATCCTTCAAGATGCAGTTTGTGTAATTCTAAGAAATAGAATAGTCAAAATTGCCCAGAATCAGGGAGGATATGAAGTTCAGCAGTGAAAAAACCTTTTAGCGCAGAGGAATGCTTTATCCTGCTACAGGTCTTTCAAAGCCAGTTGTCTCTGTCAGAGCCCTCCATGAGCAGCGTGTTGTTCCAGCTTTGAGGAGAACAAGACATTGAGTGCTTATACCAAATCATTCGCGGCACTCCTTGCCCCCAGGTGCCTCACACACACCTGCTGAAAGAAGTGTTTTGCTGCAGAAGTAATTTCTCTGTCAAGCATATCTCAATAATTTAGCCCCCCACACACATACACGCACATATGAACTATATGTTCTCTGATAAATTAGTTCCCTGCTGAAGCATACACACAGACTGAGGCCATGCATTCTGAAAACACAAGCGATAATAGAACAGAAGTGAGTAGATTAGTAACTGGAAGCAGGAGCTTGATTTGTGCTTAAAATTCTGGAAGTGAGGGCTACTTCCACTTGCTGGCCCATTCACACACGCACGCACACATGCACGCACGCACACACACACACACACACACACACACACACACACACAACCACCACACACACACACACACACACACACACACACACACACACACACACACACACACATATCCACACTCAAACAAACAACTGTGCATAACTCACAGAGTATCCTTACATAAGGAGGAGCCACTCAGCCTGCCTGATGCCATGATGTCGGAGGAAAGTTTGTCTTAGAAGATCTCGGGGGATTGGCTCCAGTCCTGTCTGTCTTTGGCTTCCCAGTAGCCGCCCCTGTAGACGTAAGTGCTTTCTCCTGTTGTATCATCTGTCCTCTTCTCAAACCACAGTGGCTGATAACCCTCGATATCTTGACCTACTGGCACAGAATCACGTTTCTTAAGACAACTGCTTGAATATGGACTATTTTCCAGAATATCACAAAGTTATACTTTCTCCATGCTCTCTAAATATTGCACCCTTCATAAGGAATGTAACAGAACTCTGTCTGGAAAAAGACGATTTAATATTGTGTATGTTCCACTTTTTGAAGAATACAGGAACAAAATGAAGCATGGAGATCGACAGCCTCTGGTTTTGTTTCAAATAGTATGTTATACTATAACATTTGGAACATTTGGAAGTGTAGTTTTTGCTGTTGCCCATGGACAGACACACAAACTCCACACACAATATTCTGTATCTAGATTCACGAACCCATAATCTGTATTACTATTAGTGTGAGTAATGTGAAAACTATGTATGTGCTATGTTCTATCATCTTTCTTGTTCATGTTGGTTTCCTTGTCCTCACCCTCCTCCAAAGCCTGATTTGCTTGCGCCTCCTTTCTTTTCCTCTCCAGCCTCTGATGTTCCTCCAGTCGCTGCTTCTGGCCGTTTGCTTCATCCCACAGACCTGCCTCCATTAGCCGCTGGTCTGGCCGCAGACGACTGTCGGTGGGCGCAACACCCTCTTCTGGTTCATTCAGAGTCAAAGCCAGGGAGGAGAAAAAGTGCATGTTCTCTGCATTATCTCTGGAAAGTGAAAGATAGAAGAGGCAAAAGGTCAGATAGAGGGAAGAGAGAAACAGGAGAGGGTAGATCACAAAGGGGAGGGGCAAGTTGAAATGCCACTTTCAATCATCAAGATGTGGTAGAAATGTTATAGATAAAATAAACATACGGGAGAGGATATTTCTTCCACAAGAGTTTGGGCTGAAGAGTCTGATAAACCGTCTTTTGTTTGCCTTCAGAACCTCCACATCCTTGGCTGCTGTCCACTATTTTGGCACTCTCCATCCGGTCATCCCAGGTTCCTGACAGGATGTAATGGGCTGTGCCCTCTCTGTCCTCTACCACTCCTGTCACCTGGAGACATCAGAGAAAATGACACACAGGAAGAGATCAGTTACATGCACGTTCTGACCACTAGGTACTGACATATTCCCAGCTGGGTACTACCTTTCTTAGTTTTTTTTATCTCTAATTTGGACAATTCTTTCAGATTTTGGGTGTGTTTGAATCATTTAACAATTTTGCACTTTGATATTATGACACAAACATTTTCCAGGAATGAGATACCTCTTGAAGGTGATCTACAGTGGCAAGCACTAAGGATAGAGGATACATGATGTGTTAAGCATATTAGGCAAGAGAGATGCTTGATCTGCTAAAACAGTTTTGTAGAGTTTTGACTCAGGCTTGTGTAGCTGTACACATCCACCTTCTGGCAAGTGTAAAACTGTAAATGCAGTGAAATCTGAATGAGAACAACCAACAAAGAAGCTAGCTGTCTGTTAGAGAATGAAAAAATAAAACGGACGTACTTTACGTGGGACTTCTCTGGAGAAATAGCTGTAGGGGGAGAATTTGAGACGGCAGGTGTCCTTGGTGGTGTTGTTTACAATGTCAATATCCCCAGACTGCCAACAGCAACAGACAGGAAGACAGCATGAAAACCAGATGTGACTTAAAAGTGTATTATGATCCAAATGACGTTCTTCTGTAACGCAATCCACACACACACACACACACACACACACACACACACACACACACACACACACACACACACACTTGCTCATTGATGACAAGCAAATTACATTTCTGCAACCTAACTCAGTTTCTTTTGGAGTAAACTGTTTTTTAGAAGGTCTCTATTATAAGTCATTTTCACTGTTTTACTTGTCTAAAAATATGCACAAACACACACACAAAGTCAGAAACTGTTTGTGTTTTTGACAATTAAAGGAAGGAAACACTTGAGAGGAACGCACCTGATCAATCCAAAGTTTTCCTACAATAATGTTGTGTACTGTTGATGTCACTTTGCTCCACACATAGTGGTTTCCACTCGAGTGGAACTGCAGGTGAATGTTTCCTACAGGGACGAAAACAATGCATGTGACATTATAGTTTTATAATTACTTGAATATAACTAATTATTCATATTCTCACACATATTCTGTGTGTATTTAGAGACCAGCTGTGGTGGTATACTGTATAATATACTGAACTACAACATGAACTACATCAGGGCAAATATCTGATTGTTTTCAGTGCTTACCTAATGGCACAACAGAAATATATTTCCCACGAAACTTGCTATCAATAGTGATATGCTGCCACAGGGTCCATCCTCGCTGTGACGTTACATGGTGGGCAGCAGCTGGTGGGTGATGACTGACCTGAGAGTGAATGGTATTGGCTGGTGTCAGTAGAGGCAATATAGACGTCCTACAGTGTATAAATTTATTGTTCTTCACTAAAGTGTGTAAAATGTGTGCGTAGGGATATGTATACGTGAATACAGTGAATATAATGTGTATGTTTTTGTCTCACCTGCTCAGAGATGGAGCGATAACCATACTCGTCCAGTCGGTCCAGCTCGTAAGTCTCCCCCAGCAGAGGGTTGAAGGGCTTGGCTGTACGATGGACCGTGGTGGAATACGAGGAGACAGAAAAAGCAGCCACAAGGCACATCTGCTCCAGGGACGAGTCACAGCGAGCTGCCCGGTCCAGAAGCTCGCTGTACTCCAGATCCTCAGTCAGACGCTGCAGCATCGACAACGGCTCATTGAAGTTTACCTGAGATCACACACAGACACGAAAGGCTTCTTGTAAGTGGTCCAGATAATTCCATATGTAGAATTTACTCAAATCCACATGTAAAAAAAGCTAGTATGTTTTGGATTTACAGGCATGGGTATCTTGGACAGGTCTTTGCCAATACAGTTCTTCATGATACTCCACAAATTAAGGGAGTAATTTGGTTTGTCAGGAATACGGCTGCGTCTTGTTCTTCGTAGCTGCATGTGGTTTGTGCCTGAGGTATCCTGAAAAAAAGACAAAACACAAAGCTTTAGTTTATGTACTAACTGAAACACACAAAGAAAAGGACAGAATGGTGAGAGTGAAGTGAAATTTTGTGTGTACAGGACAACTGAGTAAAAAGTTACCTTTATTTTATAAATATCAGTATACTTGGGACCTACATTCTCATTGTGAGTCCAGTCATTGGGCATTCCACCACTCATCATACTCAGATTACTCCCTGAGCGCCTAAGAAAAAGCAGCATATTTGAAATACAGTTCAAAGTAGTAGATTGATCTACTGTAGAACACGACCCTGAGATTATTATGTATAGACATGATGTCTCACTTGTGCTGTATGTTGCCACTAGCTGTCACAGTTATGAATGCAGGGGAGTCCTCCATGGCATCAAAGAACTCTGCGTCATCATTCTCATCACTCGCCTCCCCCCCCTGAGACCGCTCCACACCTACAGCAGCAAACAAGGGACAAAGGGACAGGTTAGCTCTTATACATCTATAAATACACAATATGTGCATCATACATAATGTAGTGCCTCTGTACAAGGGGTGGCCAAATGACAGTCACACCTTATCATAATATACAATGGTTAAGAAAATTTAGAATCTGACAAAATAACCCTGCAACATTTTTTTGAGACTTGATTCAACTTAATTAACATTCCTTCAATGTTTGAATGTGATGTGGATGTGAATGTGAACAGCAGTTCAAGCAGTAAATGTTTAGCCTATTTATAGCTCGGTAATGTTTGCTATGTAAGTAGCTTTATGTTTCTATGGAAGGTCACTGGCAACTTAATATACAGATCACTTGTGTATTAGTCTGTTATGATAATTTACAGAACTTGCTGCCTTCAGCCTTCTGCCTTCAGTGTATAAATTGCAAATATTGCAAAATTATATAATGTTGCACGTATAGAATATATGTCAAATAGAAAAAAAACTGTGCCGACAAAGAGCAAAAGTGGTCACAAGAAGATCCTCACCAACACTGATTTGAAGGCATATAATAAGACATTTGCTTCACACGCTACAAACTATGGCCTCAAAGTGTGTGTTGCGTGTTAATTTAGCTTACCTGACAATCTCAATAAAATCAAATACTAATCTAAGCTAAGGTGTTTCATTTATTTTGCCTTCCCATGTAGATAAATGCACTAAAAATTGAGATGTGATATGATGAGACTGAAAGAGATGCATTCCAGTGACAGAAATGCATCACTACTACTGGCCAGAAGAGGGCCATATCCTTATTCTGTGAGACTATGCTTTGCCTTTAACACTACACAGAAGAGGATGTCTGGAGTGTCTAGGAGACAGAGTGTGATGTGTCTCACCTGTATATGAGGTGGGGTTCTCCCGCCAGGCTCTCTCTAAGCTGTTGTGCTGTTTGGCTAACTGTTCGATGGTCTCCTCCAGATGGTGACGCTGCTCTCTCTCATGCTGCAGAGCCTTTTGCCACTTTCGGCTGTGAGATTCTGCTACGTCCAGAAAGTCACGACAAGCCTGAGGTGTGAACACAACAAACATGAAAAGATGCTGCAGGCAGAGCACGCATGCTGCATTCCCTCATTAAAATAGACTTTTGCAACTGATCAGTCTCCAATTTAGAGTGGCTTTATACTGGCTGAGGCTTGCACAGTGTGAACTCACATTGATCATAGCATTGGAGGTGATGCGGAACAGGGTGGCTCGCTCATTAACAGCTTTCACTTTGTCTGTGCTGTCAGCGGATCCACGCAGTTCCTCAAGTTCGCTGAGGGAACGCTGGAGAGCGGCGCCGTGCTTTCCTATCAGCTCATTACAGGTGCTCAGGTCATCTAGCTTGTTGGCCAGAGTCTTGAGCACCCCTTGGGTTAGGGCACGGTCCTCCTGAGGTACAGGGCCTTCATCTCCTGAGTCATCTTCACACAAAGAAAGGAAAAGGTTATTATGATATTTGAATAATTTGGACATTTATGGTAGTGAAATTATATACTGTAGTGAGCAGTACACAGGAAATGAATCTCTCATCAGACAAAGTGAGAAAGATATTTTAAATACTCTAAATTTAGATTGAGATGAGTTCAGAGAGTGTTAGTGGCGAACGGATGGAGGAAGATAATAACACTTCACACCCAGATCCTGCACACCCTTTCCTCTACAAGATTGGAAAGCTGTGAATGAACACTGTTGCCCTGGAAACGTAGTCCTGTGCAATCAGGAGGCTAGGCTATTTTTAGCAGAAGAGGGAGCAAAAAAAAGATGACGCACTACCGTTTTCCTCCTCTCTTTCTCTCTCTACCCCTTATTGGCATGGGCTGAGCCATCAGTCTCAGGGATTGTGGATGGAGAGTAGGGAAACTGGGCTTCTAACCAGACACCATAACATAAAAATGATTCTTAGAGATCTTGAACATTAAATCTAAAGTTAATATTTCCCTTAAATTTCACCCCGTTGGATTCACATCTAGACACTATAAGACAAAGTTAGACAAAACATTTTTTGTGTTCCTGTTCCACTGCAAGATTAAAGCTAAATCACTACAAGTGAAATTTTGAAATAAAAATTGCCTTCACCTTGGCATCACATGGAAACTGCAGCTATTTTGTGTGTACATCGATACACATTTTCTTGTAACTCAGCCTTACAGCTTTGGTACTAAACCTTGACCAGACTTTTAAATCAATTGTGAGGCTTAAAATAGTGATTGTCTGCATAATATGTATGCAATAATAGACCTGCCAAAGGGCTAGAGAGATTAATAGAGCAAATTGTGCTCTATTAAAGCCTTAGTGAAAAAAAGTCACCTAAATCTTTTAGTCACCTAAAAAAGCCTTATTTACATTAGTAAAACACAAATAATCCATCTTTAAAATGCAAATAACTGCCTCCATCCTATGTAATGGAACTTTTCTAGGTCAGAACCTTTATTCTCTGCTAAAAGAAACAGATTGTGTTTGTACTCTGCAAACTCCTGAGCATGTTTCCTGAATCTAGGCCAGTGTCTACATTGCCTATGAGTACAAAAGCAGGGAGACCAACTACTACACGCTATTAGAGGGGAAAAGGAATAAAAACAATCAGGGCAAACTGGATTAACAATGTCTCAAGAGTAGAAGATTAAAAATAAGAGGGTGAAAAATCCTTCTGGCATCTGTAATGGTTTCATGACCCATATGCAGTAGAGAGACAAAGGATCTCACTTGACTTAATGTTAACGGTGCTAATGATGTTAAGACACTAGATAATGAATTTGAGATGTGGGTCCATTTGCCACCCAACATGTTTTATGGATGTGCACCTCTCCCTTCAGCCATAATACATCTTCACAGAATAATAATTTACATGTAGCAGAAAGGCACACTGGTGAGGTCTGTGTACTACTGAGTTATTTTTTTTCACACAGGACTCTAGAGCGTCTGAGACAAATTGGTGACTCATCGTTGAATCATGAAAATACACCTACAGGTGATAGAGGGAGCACCAATATGGACACAGTGTGGGAAGAGAGACTTGGAGTTGAAAATCAGGGGATACATTGCAAGCTTTTGCAACACAGATGCAGCAATCAAAGTCTAACATTAACATGCTGAAAGCTTGCTGCACTGTTTATTGTCTCGTCCTTGTAAACATTTCATTGGATAATGTTTGTTAGAGAGGTTAGAATTTTATCACAATGTACCTTTTGCATATCATTATTCTGGAAAATGGAAAGCATGTAGTGGTCATATGATGCCTATTACAGCATAGGTGCCTGATGACTTCTGCAACATTAGTTTAACTATTGCTGTTCTAATCCACTTTCAGCCAATTCATTTGACCTGCTATTATTGTCACTAAACCCATAACCAAAGGCTCATGCAATAATAATCTGTAATCACATCACACACACACACACATACACACACACACACACACACGCACGCACACACACACACACACACACACACACACACACACACACACACACACACACACACACACACCCCTCACCAAAACACACAAGGATTAGTGTCTGTGCTTGCACATGCATAAAAACACATTAGTTATTCTGTTTAAAATTGTGTGAAATAGTCAGCATTACCAATATTTTTTTCAAGAATAAGACATTAGATTAGTAGGATATAAACATGCACAGCCTTGGTAAGATTAAAAATGATTACAATAATAAATGGCAAAAAAATATAGCCCAAACACACAGTGACAGCACTGTAAACACAATTTCTGAACTGTGGGAAACCTCTGAAAGAGGATAAAATCTTCCAAATGGGCTCGGCTCTGTAAATTCTGTTTTGTATTTTGGCTGTAATCACTACCAGTCCATTGCTATACAATGGCATACACAGCATAAACACCTCACACATCAGTCATGATCTACATACGCTAATACAGCCAGAAGAACAGAAAACAATGATTTGCATCTTGCATGTGCAAACCTTTTACTCATCATTAAAAGGTGCTTTCATGCACACGCATCTTAGAAATGATTCTTGTAGCAGCTGTATGTCATAATCCTGTGAAAAAGTAGGATTTAAATCGGTCGCAAACAAATACAAGGAAACATGACACATTTGACTGAGACTGATTGTTAACTATTGTTCTGCTGTTCTGCAGTGACTTTATGGTGCCATTTTTGTTAACTTTCCAGCAAATTCTGTACAAGGAAAATCCAATCAATGTATTTACACAGACATTTGCACAGAATACAGTATTAGGTTACTGCAAAACTTAGAGAACTCCACAAACATACACACACTGCACACAATTACAAACAAATAAACATGCAAGCAAGCATGAAAGCAGACGGACAGCTTTTATTAAATATCTAATTTTGTTGTTAATAAAATAATAATAAGCGTGTTACTTACAAGGTGACACTCATAGAAAAGGCAGCACTCATGTCTCCCTATTGTCCACAGAGTGTATGGTGAAAAATATTTTCAATGAAAATCCTCACACCCTCCTGCTCTCTTTCTTTTTTTTTCTTACCCCTCCTGCTATCAGAACGGAAGGAGGAGTCTACAGGAAGGTCATTTCATTCAGCTCTCACTGTCGTCATACTGAAGGAGACAGGGAGGGAGAAAGGAGACAGAGTGGGAGGGAGGAGGTAGCTGCATGTGTGTTTGTGCACATTTGTGCAAAAGAGAGGGACAGAAAGAGAGAGAGGAAAAACCTCACTGTGCATCTTTGTTCCTGGTTCTTTAAAACGTCCACAAAGAGGCTAGACAGCAGCAAACAGAAAATGTCTCCTAGTCATAGAAGGCATATTATATTATATTATATTATATTATATTATATTATATTATATTATATTATATTATATTATAGGGTCCAGTGGTAAAATATGAATAGTGTAAAAATGAAGGCTGAACGAATAAGTCATTTAATATGACCTGATTTAATGTAGATTTTGTATTAAATAACACACATGCAGACCATTTCTATCAAAACATATTAAACACTGCCCTCATGTGGCCTGTCATTGACATAACACTAAAGGCTATACAGCGATAATAATGTATTTAGGTAAGTGGGTCTTGGTTGCAGGAGCCTGCATTCAGGTTGCAGCTAAAATTAGTTTGTCTACCCCAATCTTTCTCAGGTGAAACATGTTTTTCCTTTTAAGTAGATATTCTGGGACATTTCTTGAGGGGAACAACAAATTTGAATATATTGCTCCAAAAGAATTTCTTCTTTGCGGGGCTAAAAATCAGCCAAGATTAAATGTATGAACACAAACATGTCGTACTGGTTGAAACATACGAGTCACACTGAATATAAACTGCCCATCTCACCTGAGTGATGCATCAGGAGAGTGGCATTGGCCTTGGCTTGTTGCAGAGCTGACACCCAGCGCTGACACTCTCCCTCAGAGGTGGCTTTCAGGTGGTAGCTTCGGCCACCGCTGGTTAACACCAAGTGGCAGGTGTCACCCACCTCAATGTGTGCTGTTGCTAAGGGAATGGTGCCCCTGCAAGTGTGCGCCATCTCTGCCTGAGTCCTGAGGGAAAACAGCATAAAGTTGTTAATGTCAGTTTATGACAGCAGACGAAAAAGATGAACACTCCAGCCCCTCTGCTCAGGTCCATGTTATGTGCTCCATTTAAGAAATGGGGCAGCTCTGTTTCTGAATTATTTCAAAGTAGTTTACAGTTAAAATAGCATCCCAATAAGTCTGTCAGACAATCAAGCCTCAATGAGAAAGCTTTTCTCCAGAGACAAGCTTTGTAGCTTCTGACACATTTTATCACATTTAAAATGGGTAGTAATGTACAGAACAAATTTTTGTTTAATTTAATTTAAAATTTTACCCGTTTTATAATTTTGTTATAATTTTGTATTTTATGTCATAATGTTAACCCATCTGTAACTTTACCTAGTTATTTTTTAACAATTTAGGGAGAGGAACAGGCTTTTCTCATTGTTATAGAGTTTTGTTACATACATAGCTAACTCCAGTTCAACTTGTTAGCTACCCCACATTTAATCATGTAGCTTATTATATTCTTCTGTGAAATCATTACGAAATAGGTCAAAAATATTGTAGGACACAGGATGTAGCTGTAAAGTATTATTATTAATAGAAATTATAAATCGTAATTTTTCATCTCTATGACTCAAGTGGTTTTTGTTGTTGCTTAACTTGCGTCATTCAGGGCACTCCCTCTTCGGGCCGGATGACAGATCAGAAAAAAAAGTTTAATTTAACATTCAAAAATACATATTTTTCACCAGACCACCTCTGCCACCATGCATGTAATTAATTTGATCATAAATTTTTGATTTTATGCGAATGAATAGCTGCAAATTGGGCCAGGGCGAGCACTAACGGTCGCTGTACCCGTTAGTTACCGTTACCTGTAGTAGGACAGCAGGCCGTTACTGAGGACGAACCATCGCCGCTGGTAGCCCTTCAGGTAGTTGGTCCATTTAAAGAGCCAGCCTTTGCAGGTATCCAAACACGGCAGGTGGAGCCCCGGAAGAGTCGGGGAGGGTAAACTCTTCACCAGCTCGTTCATTTGCTCCCCTCGGCCGTTAACGTTACTGCAGCGGGATGGACGAGGAGTCGGTGCAGTTTGAGTGGAGTTGCCCCTGCCTGTCAACAGCTGTACCGTTAGCTAGCTGCGAGAGTGAGCCAGCTGCACTGTAGCCTATCCTGAGCTAAAGCTCCCGTTAGCTTGCAGCTGAAGCTATGCCAGTGTCCCCCTTTACCCTGAGATATAGTTTTAAAAATATCTAACGCTTCTGTTCCAGCTAGGATAAGAAAACAAACAACATACATGAAACTATTCAGCGGCTGAGCCCGCACGTTGACTGCGTGTAATAATAAAAGCCTGGATATGAGAGAGGGGGGATCATGATGACGTCCTTACTGGATTGTAGCATATGGGTGCAGGTCTGTGTGTGTGTGTGTGTGTGTGTGTGTGTGTGTGTGTGTGTGTGTGTGTGTGTGCGTGTGCGCACGCGCTCACATATGGCATTTACTGCGATATTCTGCATCATTGGAAGAAGAGTCTTATGGAGGAAGAACACTGCCACCACAAAAAAATGAATTACACTCATTTCAATATTTTCAATAGGCTAATAGTGCCCAGTGGTGGGGTGTAAATTTACTCAAGTAATGTGCTGTGGTACAAGTAGGCTTACTTGTACTTGAGTACTTTCTTTTCATACTTTCAACCTCTTCTCCACTACCTTTCAGATTATTGTACATTTTTTTTTACAGATATAGTTACTTAATTAAGTTTTTAGAAGCAATACATACATGATGCTTTGATATAGAGTTTGATATCAGTTGGCAGTTTATGAAATTTACGAAACTGATAATCAAGTCATTTTTCATGCAAAGATGCAGAACATTTCATGGTTCTACCTTTTCTGTTTTGTCCAGTGATTGTTTGGCTAATGCAAATATCTGATATTTAAGACAGTTTCTTCAGATTAAAGTCATAAGTTTTAGAACAAAATCAGAATCAAATTGTTTTAATTGACAATATGTTGCAACTTTGATTTTGCTTTGACTTACTGTAACAGCTTCACATGCAATTCAGTGCGCATGTGCTTGCTGTTAGATTAAAATATTTCCTGGCATCACTATAATGTGATTATTAATGGGCCTACCATTTCGTTAATGAAATTACCAGCAGGCTAATATACAAGACAGTTACATATGTGACACACAATAATATATGTCACTTTTTTTATCTTATTAGGTTAAAGTTTCCATTTTCTCATTAAGAGGCACCCAAACAAGAATACAATCTAGCCATGTCAGTGCAAATCAGTGCTGCCAAAACCTGATCTCTCCATGAAAAGAGACTATTTAACTTTAACAAATAATGGAATGTAAGTTAAGAGTGATTGGTCAATGATTATTAAGGTAATTTCTTGTTATCATTTAACAGCTTACTACTAAAATAAATGAATGAAAGAGCTAATAAAATGGCATTGAACATGAATGCTTTATTTGCTTGCATTTCTCAAAACCTTTATTCAACACATAAAAATGGTAAAATATTGGACTCTTGTACAGACAATAATTTAAATAAATACCATGATTAATTATCATTAACAAATGCAATAAGCAATATCATCAAAGAAAGACCTAAGGCTTCTTGACTTTTTCTGGAGTATTTGATATTTTTCTATTGGTTACAGGGGAGGTTACGTTTAAATAAATGCATTAATAAGTAAAGAAGCAAACAGCTAACAGTTGATTATTTTCATTTGGCATCATCACAGTCAGTAGTGAAAACTTTAAATTGTACAATCATTTCTGCAAAGTGCTTTGTGACAATATGCCTCACAAACAGGGGAGTAATGTTTTTTAGATTTTGATGCCCACAGCTTTTCCTTCATCACACGGAGGATCAGTTTTATAAAACCCAAAGGCATCCTCATATCATCATCAGAAACAGATCTCTATGGCACTACATCAGGATGCTTTGTATGGTCTTCAGTAGATTGTTGTTGTTACATACTTAAACTTTACATTGCACTGTATAACTGTTCATTTTAAATACCATGTTGCAAATAATACAAAACCAGTTTACACAGCACAATGCAAATTAAATATTTAAATTCACCCAACTGGTGTGACGAGTGTTGAGCGATGTCTCACCCACAAAATCAAATAACGGAACAAGAATTTTGAACCTCTGCATATCCAGAGGTTTGCTGGGTACAGTAGTAAGGCAGTCAGCACAGCCGATAACATTTTAAAAATCGTCATGGTGAAAAACGTTGCTACAAGAGTGAGTTTCAATCCACTGTCTTGAAGGTTTGTTATCACAGTGTGAATTGTTTCAGCTTCCAGCATCCTTCCCATTTATAAAGTCTGCTTCCACTCATATCCAGCCCTTCAGAGTCCTTTTATTTTTTTTTAAAGCAAGCCATCTTGCTCAAAAACAGAGGGCAGAAGGGAGAAGTCAAAGGGCACGAACTTGACACCGGCCCCATGGTAGAATTTGTTCTGAAACTCCACCCTGAAATCAAGTGTAGAAGCAAGCAAGAGCACTTTAATGACGGCACAATAAATCATGAAGAGGGTGAATGGAAATAGGAAACTCAATAAAGCAGAGGGGTGATATTGAAAAAAAGTGTGAATCTTAATATTGTAGTGTTACAATAAAGAATCATTTATGCTCATATTTGGTACTTTATATATTTTCTATTTAATTCCCCTTTATAAGTCGAAATTGTATCATTTAACTTCAATGCTGCCTTACAGTCCCAAGACGATGTCTTGTCTCATATCACTTTATTTTATTTTATTTTTACTTAGTTAGTTTTTAAGGCCTTTTTTTCATTTATTCTGACGGCGACAGTGAGAGAGAGACAGAAAAGTCAGGGAGAGAGAGAGAGGATGACATGCAGCAAAGGACAGCGGGTCAGACTCAACCCGGGCTTAAGACTTAACCGGTTAGGACTGAGCCTTCATGGTATGCGCTCTACCAGGCGAGCCAACAGGGCGCCCCATGTTTTTTATTTTATATCGCTGAACTGAAAGATGATAGTGAACATCCAGGTTAGTTGGTACCACTGAGACTCACCAGTGGAGGCGGAGAGCATGGAGGAACGCTGATAAGCCTTCCATGACCAGTAGGATGGACACGGTGAGCACGGCAAAGAGGCCGAACACAGGGACCAAAAACACTATCCCAACTCTTGTGGTGATCCTCAGACCCAGGCGCATCACCATGGCCCACAACACCTCTGACAGCTCTGCAACCAATAAGAACAGAGCCCATGAAGACACACAGCATACAAAGACAGACAAAAATTAATTAATGTGAAAGGTAAAGTAAAAGTCAGTAGAAGCTACTTTTTGTGACTGTACTTACGGGCATGAGCCAAGCTGAGAGCCCAGAGACGCAGGTAGGATGCAGTGTTGGAAATGCAGCCCAGGCAGTACTCTATGGTGTGAATGGCCTGGTGCAGGAGCACATCTGCAAAGTCAAACTGTAAAATAATTAAAGTAAGATGTAAGAAACATCATTTAATTAATCCTGATTGGTGATTGGAATTTTAATTAGATTCACAACTGATTATTTTCTGTTTCTTTTCTTTTGCCTCCTACAATTGTTGTTGCTCTAATTTTCTCTTCTGTGACCGCTAACCAACAACCACAGCACATCTTACCATTAGCTGTGCAAATAGGACTCATGTATGGAGGACCAGGCCCAGAGGGACACAGAAAGGCTAAAAGGAGAAGCTAAACGACTAAGAAAAACCATTAGCTAATAGGAAAAGGAAAAGCAGCTGGAAAAAAGAAATGGAAGAGGGAATCCAGGTATGTATTATCATTTTTAAAATGCCTTTTCAAATTTTCAAATACAAATTCTATTTTTCCAATTTTTTCCAATTCTTTTATTAATTCATGAATTAATAAATTTATTTTTAAATGGTGTATTTAATGAGTGTTTTATGTTGTTTTTGTAAATACATTTTAAAATCTTAAGTATTTACTGATGGATTGATAGTTCATTTATAAATTCTTTTTACAATACCTATTTCAATGCCTTTTAAAATATGAAATTAAGGTAAAATGCTGTATTATTTTTCCTGTGATTTCCCTGGTCCTCCATACGCCTCAAAATGTTACATACACCATCCCAATAGAGAGTTGCATACTTGCTTGAAATATACAAGAACAGGATAATGGTGGATCTCTGACCTCTTTGGGAAGAACTTCTCTGCCGGTGATTTCATCAAGTCCTTCCTCTTCATCATCTTCATAAGATGGTGCTGTGGAATTATCATCCTCACTTACACGCCTCACCCTCTCATAACCCTGAGGTGTGACAATAGTGTTTCATAAATAATGACGAATGAATCAAAAGCTGCTTAGGTAGGAAACAGACTCATAATGCCGCAACATCTTCGACTAGACTCACCCTGCGTCTGCGCAGGCCTTTGCCTCCACGATACAGCCAATACAGGTAAAGAGGTTTCCCTAACAGCAGCACAGGAACTGAAAGCATAGCTATCACAACTAAGAAAATTTGCAGCCCAGTCTGTGGAATCAAGATGACAAACACAAACACATGGATTAACAAGGATCAAGAGCAGATAAACAGATGTTATTTCTGATGATCTTGTCAACACATACCTGTCCTGGGTAAAGAGGAGTGATATCCTTCCCCTGCATGACGAACATGTTGATGAAGTGGATGAGGATGCTGGGAGCCTGGCTGGAGTCTCGTGCACCAAATGCCAACCACTTGTAGACAATCATGAAGACCAGGTAGCCAAAGAGACAGAGCAGGAAGAGCAGCTCAGGAAGAAACAGCAAATAGACATTAAATTTCTGTCGGAAGTGCCTGAAGGGAGAGAACAAAGTATAGGAATAAAGAAAGTGATGAGATGGTGATTATATTGACTGGACTCCTCAATATAACAAAGACATAGAGCATCAATGCCAATATTGCACTGTATAGCATGATCATTAGTGCATAATTGCTAGTATACAACATTCATTAGTGACATTAAAAATTGCTTTTGAGACAGCAATGATATAAAGTAAAGTATTGCTTCATTTTACAGGTCCTTTAATTTCTTTTTAATTTCCTATTAAGTCTCATGGAAAAACGTTGTAATTTAGTACTGAAAAAATATAGTCCACATAGTTAAGTACCCATTGATTGATTTCCACAGATTCCTCAAATATTAATGACTGACCAAGATCACTTTAAATCCAACAAAATACATATTCATTTGTTGGAAGCTGTACACATGAAGCCAAGAAGACATGAAGATAGATAGATAGATAAATAGATAGATAGATAGATAGATAGATAGATAGATAGATAGATAGATAGACAGATTAGCCACAACCAACAATGTGTTTGTCCATCTCGCAATATTTCGCCATATCTGTGCATCTCAACCTCAAGCCCATTGATTCCTAAATCTTTAAATAAGTGATCATGAATAAAGTTTCATTTTTTGAAAAGCTTACATAATATCCTAAAACAGCTGGGCACTGTAGTTTTTTTTTTATTTTTTTTTTTTTTACAAAAGTTACTCAAGCAGGAGTAAATAAGAGTTTTTGCCCAAGGCTATTTTCAGCTGTGGATTTGGTGCACTTGTGAGTATTTCTGGCAGCAGGCTGGTGCATGTGGGATTGAGTCAAAATAAATTACAGTGGCCATATTCATGGTAATGAAGGAACATGTCACCCAGTGCAACCGTGTGTGGAGCTCTATGGTGCAGAGGAATCAGATATATCAGGCTTTGGCGACACACAACACTTCCAGATCCATTTAGAGCTAGTTTTGTTCTTTTCATTGGATTTGTTGAGCAAATGAAGAATATAATATATCACCAGACTCATCCTTTAACTGTGACAGGCACCATTGTACCATTGCTTATTCACTTACACCATCTACTGACATTCACATATTCCAAAGCCAATGCATTTAACAAAGTCATTAGAGGTGATTTTCATCTAGTAAAACCATCAATCCTGGTTAGTGTGTGTAGCTTTCTGGCAGGTTAACAGCCTGCTGCAATACAAGTGCAAAAAGCAGAGTTGGGGCAGTTGTAGTGCTATATCAGCAGACACTGGCCCTGATGAAAATACCTCTCAGCCAATAACAATGCACAGAGCGATGATATATATCTATCTATCCATCAAGCGCTCCCAAATTCAATTTTATCCGATCAAAAGTGATGTAAGGTTACTGACATGGACAGTATATCTGCAGTCACTCACAAGTGATTGAAGACACTCAGCACCACTCCAAAGCTCATGTGGATGACCCCAATAACAACTGACATCTTCATCTTGTAGGAGTTGAGGAATGAGAGTCGGTTCACCGCCATGTTCCATATCTGATGCAATATTAGAAAGCATCTCAGTGAAAATGAAACGACAATGAGTCAGTTATATTCTGCCTGTAATGTCTTGAGTGCATGTACTCACAGGATCAATGCCAAACGGGTACGGTCCACTGAAAACACCACTGACATTAGGGTCTAACGTGAGCAAAGCGTTTGTTTGGAGTGTTTTGTTTCTGCAATGTAAAAAAAAAAGAAAAAGAAAAAGAAAACCAATTAGAAAACCCTGAAGCACCAACTAAAACAACACGTGCAGAACACAAAACCTGTGGTTCTGAATGTGTGTATTTGTATTGACTACTCACGTCCATTGCTGATTTGTGAACATAGCCTTCACGCTCCAGCCAGAGCCAAATATGTTGAGAGACTTAGAGAAACAGTCATTGTAAATCAGCCCGGTGTAGACAGAGAAGAGCCCCATCATTAGGATGATGTAACGCCCGTTGAAAAACGTCACCCATATCTGGGAGCAATAAACACAGTTATCAGCCAAAACTAATTTACAATAATCAGACTCTGCATTATGGATGAGAGGGAGACTCATTCTGACCTCATTACTGGAGCGTTTCTTCTTCTGCTTTTTTTCTGTCAGCACCATCCACAAGGCGAAGAGACTCATTACCATCCCGTGCCCGAGGTCACCAAACATCACAGCAAACAGAAAGGGGAATGTGATGATGGTGTAGGGAGCTGCCAATAAGAGAAACATACTCAGTGTACATACTCTGATCTTCTCCAAGGCAAATGCTACTACTGGAGATACATTACTGTTCTTTACTAGATATAATATTAGTTCTTACCTGGGCTTACCTCGCGATAGTCCCCTACCCCATAAGCCTCCACAATGCTCTGAAAGCCTGATGTGAACTTGTTGGTTCTTAGAAGGGTAGGAGGAGTGTCAGTGCTGGGGATGCGGTTCACAAAGGACGGAACAGTGGCATCACCTTTTCTCTGATGATAGAAAATGTATAAGAAAATGAAGGATTTGATCTCGGGGTTCAAATGTGCATTTGAAATCCCTGTGACATTGAAAACGTGGGTTTGGAGCTCCATTCTGACTTTTTGCAGTGTGTAATGTAACCGCGCTGTAAGGGTTAGGGTAACGGTTAAGAAGTTCTTGATTCAATGTGAAAAAGTAGATTTTCATGTGCAGGTGCATTGAAATTATTTCATTCCCAACAACAGATAAACATTATAAACAATGATAAACAGTGGTGGTCACAAATGAATCTCTATTTTAGTTGTAATTATACATTTTTCACTCACTGAGCCTTCTTCCAGCGCCCCCCGCAGGTTTGCCAGATCACTGACGGGACACCACACCTCAGCAATCAGACACTTGTTGGTGACATCGAAGCTGCAGAGGTTGAGGATATGATAGATAGCCTTCATCTTTTTGACCTGCACAACCCAGGTGTAGGCTGACTCTGAGGCCTTCTGCAGAACCTGCCTCAAGTAGTCCTCAGTGCGGTGCAGCACCTGGAGGAAACACCAGTGTTAAACTCACTAAGAATATGTTTGCATGTTACATATTCCTGTTTGGATCAAAAGCCTTAATGCTGTTGTATGTCAGTCCTACATTGTTAAGGTCTTGGATGCGCGTCCTTAAGCTGTCCAACACATCTGCCCGCTCCTCGTCATTCTCAGGGTGCGGATAAAGATGACAGTGGTAACTGAGGAGAACAAAGAAAGATGTGTATGGTAATAATGAAGGAGAATACATCAGGTATTGACAAGTAAAGTCATCTGATGATGGCATTCTTACCAGTCACAGATCTTTTGAACTTTTTGTCCAATCTGGTCTCCCCAGAAAGAGATGAGGAACACAACACTTTTGCTTATCTCACCCTGAAACAACACAGATCAGACAAGTTATTCCTACAGCCTTACAACAAGTCACAAAGTAATGAAAATTACTTATTTTTTGCTGATAAAGTACCAATTTGATATGTATAAATTATGCATCGAAACTTACTTTTAGCCCTTGAAAACTTGGTTTCAATTCTATTTCTCTATAACATTGAATATTCATAAATATTTAAGCAATAATCATAATTGCAGTTTGGAAAAAACAAATAGTCCCTGTTTGATTTTGAGGCAGGAGGAATGCTACGTTATTTCTCATCTCCGTTGCAAAGTATGTAATTCAACTCACAGTGTCAAGATCAGCGAGGTTCTCATCCACTTCTGCGTAGCTCAGGATGGTGTAACCTTTACACACTCTCCACAACATGCGCTCAAAGGCCTCGACCTTCACCCGCTGGATAAGACCTGAAACAAACCTACAGCCAGGAGAGATTAAATCAGATTAAGTTTAGGGGTCATTTCTTAATGATAATGGAACTGTACACATTATGACATCCTGCAGCTCACCCCAGCTTGGCTCCAAGTCTTTGCATACCGGTGCATCCTGTCACCGAGTCTGTCTCCATAGTAGGGAATTCTTCATACTGGGGACCAAGAGCCTCATGCTAATTATAAAAAGGAACATGTTTCATTCATGACAGCGCACAGTAACAGCTCCTCACATGGTTCTACTCAAAGCCGATGCAATGTTCACACACTGAAATGAGATGTTTCTTCTTCTTTTTTTATAAGAGGGCAGGCAGGATGAATCAGGTGCTGCTTGTAGCAGCTGCAGTGTGACCGTGTCATTAATTAAAGTCAGCACTACTTCCACCTCTGTCACCCAGGGAAACAAGACACGACAGCAACAAGAAAACAAGACGTTGTTGGTGAGGTGAGGGGAAACATCTTCACTGAGATGCAAACAGAGTGGGACGTGGACAAAAAAGCAGTACATGACATGGGGTTGGTGCGTGTGATAAATGAGCAGCCGGGTAGAAATACACTCACTCTGGAGCGGCTGTGTATGAAGGTCCGCGTGATCTTCAGCATGTGTGTGTACTCGGTGAGCTCCAGGAGGTTCCTCCGCAGCTTCTCTTTGTTCCTCGCCACCTCGCTGAGCTCCATCTCCAGCCTCTGGAGCTGCTCCTGAACATCGCAGGATAAGATAACTTAACTTAAGATAACTAAAAGCAAAACTATCTAACTTCTGGTTAGCAGCGGCCACTGTGGCTACAACTGACAATTATAGGATAATGTAAAATGCTGACCATTTAGCTAAAAGGCTACGGTGTTATAACATTAGCACAAGTGGGAAACAGTAATAAAATCAGCCAAATGACTCAATAATATTCACTATACAGTAATATTTAGCTAGGTTTGCTTGCATTTGCTAAAATTAGCAACCAAAAGCTACTGGTCATACCAAACCAAGTAAAACTGTGGCGGCAAAACTGTACTGGATTTGAGCAGCTATGAAATTTATGGCTTATGAATTCAACTTTTGATTTGCAAAGTAGTCTTGCTTTATAATATCATGTATGTATATATATATATACATACATGATATTATAAAGCATATACATATATATTTATATACACTGTTGCCCATAAAGTTGGAATAATTTTGTTTTCAGACACAATCCTCTGTTTATTTGTATGTAAATGCATCAGTAATCACTTTTGACCAGGTGCAATGATTACATTATGTGTCCCAATTACCCAGGTGAAATGAAATAAATCACATTGTCACAAGCATTTCATGGAAAGAGGTAAAAAATATTTTATTCCAACTTTATGAGCAACAGTGTAGATAGACAGATAGATAGATAGATAGATAGATTGATAGATAGATAGATAGATAGATAGATAGATAGATGATCACTAAGGAGAACACAATCAGTGCATCCCCATTATGATTGGGTTTTGGGAGCATCCTGCCTATATGCTGTAGGTGTGATGTAATGACCGACTACGCGCTGAAACGAAAGTAAAAGTCTGACGTCAGTAGTGCAGAGGATCAATTTTATTGTCTCTTTCATCTTCCATTACTGATGATTACATGGAGAAGCTAAATCCAGCAGAGTGGTAAATGCAGCAGAGACAGGCAGCCAAAAACTAAACTGGGCTCTCAGCTGCTGAAGTGACTCAGTCGCTACAGAAATCACAGACATACAATCTCATAATCCCACTGTTCTGCCGGCGGTACAGGTGGTGCCAACTTATGCTGTGTAGCCAAAGTTTGTTCAGTCCCGCAGAACTTTATATCAAATTCAAGTGGAGATCACAAGGTTTCTAAAGTTACCAAATTTACCAAATATGTCTGGGTGAATTTGGGGAAATTGTGTATAAAATGACACATAAGACATCTAGAATATTTCCATTTGAAGGACTGGAACAGTGTATATGTATGAAATGGTTAGACAATGGGGAATAATATGATTTTTCCAACCATAAAACCACTTGAAGAGAAAATGAAAGGAAACTGGCAGTGAACAGGAGTCAAAGATGCGTGCACTGTGGCATACAATGTATAAAATTAGAATCTTGTAGTGATATAAATAGCCAGGCTTTTCTATGTTCCAGATTAATGCTATATCCAAACATGATCTAGATCAGGACACTAGTGTGTATGTAAATAACCTCAATTATACACTATGAAAAGTTGGCACTTTGATAGTAAAATCAGGTTCAAATGAAACTTACCATGATCTCCAGGACTTGTCTTGGGGGAGGAGCAAGTGGACTCTCATCCTCCTCTGGAACAGCTATATGAGCCTTTTGGATCTCCCTCAGAAGGAAGCCTACCAACAAAAAATGCTGATGGTTTGTTTCATGGTAATTAACACTTAAGTGTCAGACCTAGCTGTGAAATCTTCACCTCTGAGGGACCGTTTTACAAAACACAATCAGCCACAAGCCGTTCGCTACCCTGATGATTAATTGTCTGGGAGTATGTTCAGGCTACTCCCATGTGAACCATCCCAGGTGCACTGCTCTCTTACCCAGAATTCTCTCCATCTCCTCACATCTCTTGATTTCGCTGACGAAGCGTCGCTGGAATGAGCTGACACTTGGATTAAGCTGAAACCAGAGGAGCATCACAGGTCAGGTGGCTGCAAGTTACTGCATCAGTCAACGCATACACAACAACAGGATCCATCATTGTTAAATAATCTGACACCGGTTGTAATATTGTTAAAAGTTGTTTATTATAGTTTAGATATTGTTAAACATTTTAACAAGTGCAATAGGGAGTATTCTGACATTAAACCATGATATATTATCAGTGTATATTTTCAAAGTACTGTGGAGAAAATTGATATGAAAACTCAGATAGATAGATAGATAGATAGATAGATAGATAGATAGAGAGATAGATAGATAGATAGATAGATAGAACTGGAGTGCACAAGATCAATTAGGCCTATCTATACTCAAACATCTTAGCATAATCAGAAGGAAAATGAGAGGTGGGTATAAACAATTTATTCCGTCTTTGTTAGATAAGAGAATACAAATATTGAAGAACAAAGACGTTCAACCTGGTGGTGGAGTTGACACATTTAGAGAAATGAGTGTGTGCATCATCAGCCTCTCTACTTACATCTCGGAACTCGACCAGCCCCAGCTCTCCGAGCTCACTAATGCAGTCATATTCAGAGCCGGACTGCAGAAACAATTGCGCCAAGCACATCTCCTCACTCCGAAACACCATCTTTATCTGCCTTGTAATCTGCCTGTAGCCTACAGAACCTGGACGACGAGCCGTTCACTACAAACGAAAATAGGACATCACAATATTCAACGAGTCGCTACGTCGCTTTAAACCTCTTAACCAATTAACCTCCCCGCGAGGATTAATTACTGTCCATTAATATTGACGATTTTCAGAAGAAGGGAGAACATCCTCCATCCTGTGTCTGGTCGTCGCGCCGTGTCTTTTCTACCTCTCCACAGCCGCCTGATGTCTATTGAATAAACAATATGAAAACAAAGGCAGAAACCTCCCTAATGCACCTTTCGCATCGAGCGATCGCAGCGCCAGGCGTCATCGTGTGGGCTCTTTACCTTGAACACCTGTCATTACAGCGCGAAAACACGGCGACGACGCGACGCTGGCCGGACACAAACGAGCAACAGGCGGACTAAAGGATAAATCATCAACCCGCCATGTAGACAAAAGGGGCTAACGGCAGCCTCACACGTTAAAAAAAGCCACAGTCAGAAATAGGCTACGGCCTTTATTCGAGCTACGTCGGCCGGCAATTGACACAGATTGCGTCTCCGGGTTGCCAGATATTGTCGCATCCTCTGAAATAATCGTTTTTTCCTTGATCCACAAGAGGAGAGGTGTTGCTGTATAGGAGACACAGGTTTGATTTGATGGCAAACAGCTATACAGGGGCTAACTAAATAATAGAGCTAATATCTCACCACAGATGTAGTTTGACTGACTTTGCACTGTGTCGACTCTTAACCGGCTTTTCAACTCCTTGCTATGTCAACACCAGTTATTTGATGTATTTGAGTCTAAATTTGTTTAACACAATGAAGCGCATTAAATGTTTCTGCAGCTCAAACAAAAGGCTTTCTGAGACGAAGGCACTGTAGTCACAGTATCAACAATAAAAAAAATGAATTAAAATAATACGTAAATGAGTTTTTATAATCCAAAGTGAAATACTTTAGGTATATAAGGTATATTTATCTCGAAAACTGAAATCTAGACCATCAGTCTGTATTATAATTTTGTCAATAAAGTTACTGTTACTATTTTGTTTTCATTTTATGTGGTAAACTTAATGAAATAGACATGCTTTCAGTTTTCTCTTTATGGAACAAAGTTAGCCACAGTATATAATTTGGTTGAATACCCGTCCGTTGTCTCACTTTAAATTATGCTCCACAGTGGCAACACTGTTTTTGCAACAAAAAAAGAGAAAAAAGGGGGTTATCTCAGAACCTGGCAACCAACGCATCTTCTTATTCTGTTCCATCACTGAAAGCAGACCGACCGTCTGCCTTTCTTTGTACGAGTAATCCTTTATTTCATGTGTTTTAGTGTGTTGGTGTTGATAATTTTGGTAGTTTTACAAAAAATTCTGTTGAAAAAAATAATTACTGCGTGTTTGAATAAACCCGCAGATCACGTGAACGAGTATCCATTTGATGAAACGGACTACACGCAGTTAAACGCAAGAGTAAAAATACTGGTAGTAGGCCCACATGACTCGACACAAATTACTCAGGGTTAGAGAAATCTGGATGATGTTAATTAATTAATTTATTTTTTAAATCAGCTATTACACAAAAGCATGTTCATAGTCCTTTTTCAATCCAAGATCAAAACCACTCTCTGGGTACCATCTAATGCTGTCTTAATTCTGCAAGTGATGATGAACACTGACATGTGGACAGGAGGAGCTGGGGATCAAACCACTATGACCACTGGCTTATCCACTCTATCACCTCAGCTACAAAAAAATATGTATAAATTAATAAAGCTATGGCAAGTGCAGCAGACAAATTGTTGGGGAAAATGCATGAAATCCATGGTACATTTATGCATAAATTTGAGTATAGTACAGTTTTAGACACACACATTTCCAGAAAAGCATGTAAAATTAAGTTTAAATAAAATGTTATTTTAAGCCCTGAGACTCTGAGCTAGTCTGTTGAGCTCCTGTGACAGAGCTGTGACTGTATCCAGGATCCTCTGTTTGTCCTTCTCCTCTAAACGAGCTTCACATCTCTGAGCAAATTTGTCAGGATGCCACAGCGCTTGCTGCTTCCGGAGCATTTTACGAAACACTGGCACGTCTTTTCGGTCCACACCGTGCAACATCACATCCACCATCTCCTGCACTGTTCCCCTTGGAGCTGGCCAGGGGATGTCACTGTAGCTCAGCTTTGTGCTGCCAGCTGACGAGCCGCCACGGAAAGTAGCTTCACACTTCTCATCGTACCTGCGCTTCTTGCCCTGCCGAGTCTCTTCCTCTTTACGTGCTGCTCGAGCCAGATACTCTTCATGTTCCCTCTGAAGCTTTTCATGCAGCTCCTTGCGGCTTTGCTCTTCCTGCTCTCTCTCTTGTTTACTCTTCTTCCTTTTCCATCCAGAAGATGATGCTGCTAGTCTTTGAGCTTCGGCATGCTTTTTGTCGAAATATTCTTTCCTAATACGATCAGCCCAGTCCCCAAAATCTTCATCATCGTCATCAACAGGAAGAAAATCATCAGCTGTGAAACAAATACAGCAGCAATGTCATCATCAAGTGGAGAAAATCGAATTAAAGTTCAGCATCAAAGAATGAGTTAAGAATTTACCATCATATACTCCAAAAGTTTCACAGAATTCATCCTCGCATTCACCAAACAGCTTCTCCAGCCACTCCTTCTCAGGGTCTGTTTTAGGTGGACGACTCATGTTTTCAGCACTCTGTGAAGAACACAAGTAAAGGATTCCCAGCATTTCTCATTTAATTATTTGCTGCATTTCTGTTTTATATGTAAACTGATATGATTTTTTGGACAAAAAAAAGAAGACATTTGAAGATATTACCTTGGAGTCTGGGAAACAGTTATGGACACGTCACACAATTATCTTACATTTTATTGACCAAATAATTCATCAATTGGTCAACAACAAATACAGCAACAACAAACCAATTGGCAGATTAATCTGCAATGAAAATAATCATTAGTTGCAGTCCTGTCTTAAAATACTGTGGTATACTTACTGGTACGCAGTTAAAGTAAAGTACGTGTGATAAGAATTAAAAAAGAACAATACATTATAAATCAATTGAATGATCAAATATAACTTGGTCTGGGTTACACTCACTGCGTCTTTATGTGTGTGTGTGTGTGTGTGTGGGGGGTGTGTGTGTGTGTGTGTTTCTTCAGATATGGTCTCAAATGCTGCTTTGATAAAGTTACAGGTTTGATCAGTTATACCACCAAGAATCTGACAAAGGGAACCCATCAGGGTGGCCAGTAAAAAACTGTGATATAAATATGTCCTGAGCAGGATGTTTACCAGTTGAAAAATGAACTTGTGAGTACAGGACAAAAATTGTGTGATGCATTACCTTTAACATGCAGCATCATTTGCATTTCTGTTCTGCATAGTCCCTTTACTTCATGGCTTAAATACATGCCACTACCAGAATCTGTGTTAACCTAATGATCAGCAGATTTGTTTTGTCGATGAAATGTTGAAAATTACGATGAAAAATAAACAACAATTGCACTTTACCAAAGCATAAGTTGGTGCCTTCAAATTCCCTTGTTTTACATGAGCAACAGTTGAAAACCCAAATATATTCAGTTTACTATCACATATGACAAAGAAAAGCAGCAAATACAAACACTCAAATCAAGAAACTGAAATTTAAGGATGTTTGGCATTTCTGCTTGTCAGAAAAGATTAATATATTATAAAAATAGTTGCTGATCAATTTTCTGTTGGTCGACTTTACAAGACTAATTGTCTTGGCTGTAGTATCAGCCATACTGATACTTAATGTGGCCTGTGGTTACTCACTGCTATAAAGTTGTTATCCTGCTGACTGAGTGAAAATGCAAAAACACTTGCTTGTTTCAGTCTCTTCAGTGTGATTATGTGTTGCCTCTGTCTGTTTTAAATCACTGTAAACTGAAAACTGAATGACTTTGGGTTTGGGAGTTCTATTTAGACAAAAAAAAGCTCTACAGTTTATTGTAACAGCTTCAAACTACCTCTGTATGTTTCATCCACTTCAGCAGGTCCTCAGGTGTGACTCCAGCACTGTTAGTAGCGTTCATAGCCTCTGGACAGCTCTTCTTCAGGGGCACAACCAGGTCATCATACGCTGAAAGAAAACAAAAAATACGTTAAAAACATATACCGGTTAATAATTACACACGCAGTACACACAATAATAACACACCAGCTTCTTTTCTGGTCCTTCTCACCTGTCTTCCCGTGTTTGAGAGCCCTGTTGACTGCTGTGTGTAGCGCTGTGTCTCCTTTATGGTCCCTCTGGAGAACATCGGCCCCGTGCTTCAGCAGCAGCCGCAGGACGGCGTCGTCTCCCAGGCAGCAGGCCAGGTGCAGCGGGCTCCTCTGCCTCTTGCCCTGGGAGAAGTTCACATCCAGGTCCCGGTGCTTCCTCAGGTACGACTTCAGCTTCAACAAACTGCCGTCCTCAACGTACCTCCACACCCGCTTCTGTTTGTTAGACACCATGCTTAGTACAGACTGAGCAGGCGGTTTATTTTTTATAGTTATGTTTATGGTCTGGTTATAATAGCTTTGAAATGCCTTCGAGCTTTGCATTAGCAAGAATGCTCTGGCATAAGCTAATTCGGACCGTCTTCTAAATAAGTCCGAAGCTAGCCACGGCGCGAACACTAAAGTTCCGGGGACAGAATGGTTCCGGTACTGTCACTAGGTGTCAGTATTCAACAGGCCACCTTACAGCAAGAGGTCATCATGGATGTATTATAAGACCATCCACGGAGGTCATCTGTCTCAAATTTACTCAAAGTTATTTTATATCTCATATATTTATTTTGAAGTTCTATTTCATAACATTTGTTTATGAACTTCTTAATGATTTATTATGACTCAGCCTGTGGCAGCTTAGCAAAACAACATCTGCCTGATAGCTGCTTGAAAATGTCTTTTTGCACTTTTGAAATTAAACATAATATATTTATAAAAAAAAATCGAACAAGGAAGCTAGCAACGGCTGGGACACAAATGTACCGGGGACAGGGTGTTTACAGTGTTATCACTAGGTGTCAGTATTGACCTGTTTATAAATCTGACATTAATTGATAAAGTAATTGATAAAGTAAACCTGTGTTCCATGACACTGTAATTGACTCAGAGCACATTGTTGTTGAACAGGTTGCTATAAAATGTAACTGGAACTCCATTCTTCTTTTAATGATAGGAAAACAAACCTCCACTATTAATCCTATGAACTCTGGCTTACAAGAGTTTGGCATTACAGTGATGTTTTTCATACTTGAAGGACTGTGTTGTCACCTTCTAAATGGCTAATTGCTCAGTATTTATAAGCCATTCCTGTTCTCTGTGGGTTTCTGTGCCTCGGCCTCCTTTCAGCATGCCACTGGTTCGGCAGATGTCATTAGAAGTCATCTTTGTACTTCCAATTCTTCCAATAGAACTTTCTTTTTTTCTCATTCATAATGTTTCTCTATGAACTTTATGTGTTATGACAATGTATTTGACTTTGATTAAACCTATACCCCATTGTCAACCATTTTCTATTTTGAAACAAGGGCATTTATACAATTCCCTACACTGACTTCTATTTCTATTTTGTAACTTTTTTTTTCAGCTTCCACAATTGAAAATGAGAAATTTAGATTTTTTGATGAAACCTGCATGCCTAAAACCCCCTGAGTCAGTTGTGACTTTGAAAAAAATGATTGCAGATGCACAGGTTGACTTTTAGTGATCCTGAAACTTGCTGCAGAATTGAACATTTCCCTCCACAAAGCTTACTGTTACTCTGCTTGGATGTTTGAGGATGATGTATGCCCAGGGTTTGCATTATAAAGTTGTTTTCACATTCATCTGCTGAAGAGGAAACATTTCTCAGAGCTCGCCTTAAACCTGAGTTTAGGATGTAGACATAAGAATATGATTTGGTGACAGCAAAAGAATTTTGGGTCTAATCATGGTCCAATTTTGCAACTGACACAAGTCTGACGTGGAAACCTGAAACCTCAGTGATACAAATAGATACAATTTATTATTTAAACCACATTTATATGACTTAAAACATATTTGGAGGGGATCTTTAGGAAATTAAGGTTACCATTTTCATGTGGGCCATGCTGGGTTATTTGCACCACCATCCTCAGAACAAACACATCATCATGATACGTACACGATTAAATGAACTGGCCTACAACAAAGCATGCAGGGGCTGAACAATATAAAATGATCAGTCCAGAATCAGAGTAAAGTTATTTCATCTCATATGCAGATTCTTGAAGAACCTAAGTGCAAACAATACTTAAAATTCCAGTCTTGATTTGAACAGTTGCTCACAGTTTACCACACACACACACACAATCTGTGTGTGGCAGCTGCTTGTTGTGACAGAGTCCTTCAATATGTGGCTGCAAAAACAGAGGACAGTTGGTACAGGATACAGCGAGATACAATTTGGACCTTATCTGCATCCCGGTTACTAGGTCAGTGCAAACTGTACCACACAGCTTCTCTAGGTGAAGTTCTTACATACAGTCATTTCTTGTTAGCACATGCGCTCTCTACCTGTGATGCCTACATCAGTGCAGCTGAGCGTCTGAACTGGCTCGGTCCTGCTGCAGATGACAGTGCATCCATTTAGGCCTGAGAGAGGGAAGGATGCACAACAGAGAGGATAGAAGAGGGAATGAAGGGGAGCTTTGTGCACTGTGAAGAGGATGATCAACTCCGAGCCTCACAAATACCGAGATCCGGAGTCACCCAAAGCTTGGCCACTTCCGCTCTTTTTTGCTGTCGGAAACGACGTGTCTCCACTAACGATGGCTGTCTTCTGTGAACGCCTTTGAAATTTCGGCCATCTCAGGAGTGACAGAGAAAGAGTGAGAACAGAGGGTGACGGAGGGAAAGAGAGAGAGAGACATCTGATTTGTCACCTCAGGTGTTTGAGTCACATGTCTGCCACTTTTTTTTTTGTCACACACTCTCGGGGATGATAACACACCATTTGGGTGTTTCCTCACATCCCCAATGCAGGAGAAGCAAGTACCCTTGTCCTCCAAGACCTCAGGTGGAGAAAGCATCTCTTGCAGAGGGCCCTAAAAACAGAGAGATGCTTCTTAAAGACAGGATATCCCCGATCAGGAACCTCTACCTTGCCCCCCACCCCCCTCCTTTCCTGCATGGCCTGCTGACTCCTATCCTGTCTGTGAGGTCTGTAATCCTCCTGGGATGGGGCAGGGAGGAGCACTGCAGGCCCAGGCGGCAGGAAGCCAAGGGTTGTCCAAGACGCTCCAGAGATCAGCATCTCATCCTACCGCGTTATGGTCAGACCAGGCTCAAGGTCCGGTCTTCTGGCTGTGCTGGTCAGCCTCCATTGTTAGGACAGAGGAGAAATGTGTGCACACTTCCTCTGTCTATTTTCTGCTTGACCTGGTTTATTGGGTTCTGATTTATGATAGTTGGATTTGTGCCTCTAACAAGCAGTAGGCCTGGCTGGAAGCCTGATTTAAAATAACCCAGAGACACGGCCTATTTGTCACCCATTCATATGACAATGTAAGGTGGGCACCCCTATAGAAACTCTGGCTTCTTACATTTGCCTTTAGTTTCTATTGATTTACATGTACATTACCTGGCAAACAAACACCTTCTAGTCTGGTGAGGAGTTAGAGTTTAACCTTTTTCACAGTTTGTATCGTTCAGTGTTGAATTTTTTGATATTATTCAACCCAGAGAGGTTTTTAGGTTTAGGTTTGTTTAAAGAATCAGTTCAGGAAATAAAAAACAAAACAAACAACAAAACACATTTAATAACTTACCCCAGTTGTATTGCTTTGTCTGTGCATTTATGCTTTGCTAACGGTGAAAACAGTTTGCACAGCTTTAATACTCATGTATAAAAGGCTCCTGTGAGTATTATATTACTATATACAGTTGTGTGCAAAGATATGGGAACCCCCCCCCGGGCAAATTCCACATTTTGTTGAAGGTTGAAGTGGAAAGAAGTAAATACAACCCCTGCAGCAACCAGACATTAAAATGAGCTCCAAATGTCAATGCACGGTTACTTTTTATGTCATGATAGATATACAGCATGTTTAAGATCTACCCACAGATTTTCAATGATGCTCAAGTCAGCGGACTGTTCCAAAAGCTTCAGCGTGTACGTCTTGAAGTAGTTCATGGTGGAATTTGAGCGATTTTGTGGACTGCTTTGAATCATTGACCTGTTGTAAAAGCCGGGCTCTTTTCAGTTTCACTCTTCAGTTTCTCTTGACTGACTGCAGGACATTTGTATGTAGAATATGATGATATGTAGTGGCATCTGTTCTTCTCTTATCTGTGCAATGTTTCCTGTCCCACTAGCTGCCACTCCTCAGCCCCAAAGCAGAACCCCCCCCCCCATGCTTAACAAATACAAAGATTTTCTTTTTTTTTATCAAACTCTGCTCCTTTTTTTCTCAGCACTTGTTTCCAAAATTACTCTGGCTTACCCAGATGACTGAAGGTGAGCTTTCATTCTGACTCTTGCATGTAGAGACCCTGTTTGTGCATCAGTGCTACACAGTGGAACGGTGCACCACCAGCTTCACCTTCCTGCAGCTTCTTTGCATGGGGGGGGGTTTGTTTTGCCTTTCTGCCCCACAGACATGCAGTTTTCTTTCTGAGAGTTTTCTTGGTCTTCCAGATCTTGTCTTGAGTTCCACGGCTCCCTTGAACTGCCATTTCTGAATCACATTTTCGGAGCGTGGAAATGTCAAGCTGGAAATGCTCTGAGATCTTTTTATATCCTCCCCTGCTTTGTAGGCATCAGTTCGCTTTATTTTAGATCCTCGGCCAGTTGCTTATAGAGGAACTCTTGGTTGCTGTGTTTGAAGGTTTGAAGAGTCAGAGAATTTATCGTCTTTGAAACTGTCATCAGCTGACAGCTCTTTATGACAAGCCGCGACCTGCCTCACAAATGTGTCACCTAAGGCCGGACAACTTAATGCTAAAGTTGTGAGTGGTTTGTATAATAGAAGGGTCCCAGACTTTAACATATCTGGGACAAATACTGTTGATCATATATTTTGTTTGTAAAATCTTACTGTAATTTGCAAAGTAGCCATGACAGATATCAGATACCTGTAGTGGAATGAAAAGTGCAGTATTTCCCTAGAGGTATAAAATAGCATGAAATGGCAGTATTCAAGCAATTTACAAGAATCTTGAAATTGTACTGAAGCACAGTAGATTAGGTAGTATATCTACATTTACAATTTCATTATTCTATTATTCTTTTATTCATTATTCATTTACAGTTTCATTATTTCCACTGGGCATAGTGGGAATAATAGGGACATTGAGTGTATGATTTAGTTCAAAGTAAAGCAGATTTATGCAGTTTGAAGTGATTAAAACAGACTGGAGTATCAAACTGTGGTGTCTCCATGATTACGGACATAATTAGTGGTATGAGTTTGTTTTCTTGTGGAGCTTTAATTTCTTTTTTTTTCTCAGGGATGTTTTCAGACAAGAAAGGGTTAAACGATCATTCATGCTTGTGATTTTGTTCTTTTCCCGGAGCTCTTCTCGTAGTTCGTCATGTCTTGGGAATGGAGAACGAGGAGTGTTTATACCCTCGGGATTCCCTGCGGCAAACCTTTCTCCCAGTGTAGACACAGTGAATGTTCACACTCTGTTATTACAGAAGAATGAAAACATTTGTGTAATCATTTCTGAACATTGTCGTCTCAGACAAACATCCAGCTATCCAGCCTATAGAGGACCAAAGGGCATAAATCTCCTTTCCCTCGTTGCAACTTTGGTTCATGCCATGAAATCTTCGTAACATGATCACATTAGCTTCATAAAACATGAAAACCCATGAAAATAATCTATCCAGATTATCTTTCACAGTGGGCTTTGACTTTGATGCTGACAGGTGGAGGATAATGTGACAAGTCATCTTGTAAAAAATAGCTGCTGCATGGAATTTTAAAATGTACTGTATGCTGTTTCACCGATAAAACATGTCGTTGTGCAGACTCTTGAGTGCATGGATTGTTGGACAGGGCTTTAACTCACTGTTGAACCTCTTTCACAATATTAAATGTTTTATTTCAGTGTGTTAAAGAAGGCAACCGAGTCTTTTACATACAAAAACTTTCTAGACTCAATTAAAGATCTACTTAACAAAGACTTCGTGTCCATGCCTGTGTTTGTGTCCTGACTCAGATGAGATTAAACAAAGCTGAGACAGTGACGACTGAGACAGAGTGAATGTTGCTGCAGCTGTTGTATTTCTCTCTCTTCATGTGAGGAGGAAATTTTCTGATTTCACCTGTCCGAGGTTAAAGACAGAGATGAAGCGTTACCTTTTATGATGAGTTCAGCTTTGGTCACATCTACCCAAAATGTCCCTTGGTAGAGTTCTGTAATTGTAACTGACTAATAGACTAAGCCCCTCTCCATCACAGGTATTACACAGGCACAGATAGTCAACTCCCACTACAAAATCAGTAACCAAGGATTAGTCCAATCCCTCTGTCTCCCTGCTGTTGCTTATTATATCCTGTAAAAAGCTCATTACAGTTGGAATTGGTTAATCACTGAATTCCAATTTAAAGTTCAACAACCTGTTTTAGTGTTTGTTTGCTGAAAACAATACATTTGATGAAACTAATTAAAAAAAAAACTAATTGGCTATGATACAGGGACTGAAAGACTGTTTTAGCTGCATATGGGAGACAGAAAAAGACTCCTGAAGTTGTGGTAATCAACACTTGGAAGACTTTAACATCTCTGGGATGAAGCCAAATGTCCTGTGCTTGATCCAATTTAGAAACTTTTGTAGTCACTGATTGTTTGTGCGAGCGGATTGTAAGAGGAGAAGAAGCAGACATGCTGGGAGAAGGAAATACAAGTCGAACATGCATTTCCTGCAAGACACATGCTTTGATTTCGGCCCTGCAAAAAACAATGGCTGTTTGACTGACCCCCCCCCTCAGCAATGCACCAACAGGAAGAAGCACATTCACTGGATAGGAGAAAATACATTCCAGTAAGACTTTACACAAGCTATCACAAGTAACAGAGTGACACCAGAGAGAGAATATTTCTTTTCTTTTTTTTAATCAAAAATCATAGACATGAATTCAAAATAATGCGAATTCACAAGATATATTTCTCAGGAACGAATTCATTGTCATTCTGACACTTATTAGACACACACAAACTCATTCCTTTTACACACACACACACACACACACACACACACACACACACACACACACACACACACACACACCCACCACACACACACACACACACACACACACAACACACACACACACAGCAGACTGTCAAAGCAGTCACCTTTTAATTGGGCCCTCCACCAGCCTGAAAACATTTGTCAGCTGCCATCTGTTCTGTCTTCTGGGACTTCCTCCCAACACCAACCCCCCCCCCCCACCCCACCCCACCCACCTCCACCCCCACCCCACCCACCTCCACCCCACCCCATCCCACTCAACACACACACTCTTTTCATCTTCCCTTACAACGCTCTTATCAGACTCTAACACCTCTCATCAGATGGCGCACCCTTCCTTCACACAAACACACACACACACAGACGTTTGACACTGCTGGCTGTGCAGATACTACAGATTGAACTGGAGAGCGGGGTAGTCTGGTAGATATCACACCTCAAGTGCTTGAATGAAAACAAGAACAGCGGGGGCAAATGCATGAGTAACACACTTGAAGACAAAGCTCAATATTTTGCATTAAGTCCACAGGAGAACCAAGAGAAACACATGAGTGTGTTGTCCTTTTAAAATACATTCCACTTTTTATGCTTGGTCCCTTGTATTATAGTTCAGTGTCGCTTCCCTGCTACGGACAGTGAGGCTGGAAATGGAGTGAGGTCAGACCCAACATCCACAAGCCTGAGCGTCATCTGCAGACAAATGCCTACAGTGGTCCAGAGTCAGTGGGGAGCAAAGGTGACACCCTGAAACTGACCACAGACGATCTGTGAGGAAGCACCCAGCACTGTAAAGTTCTGATTTACCTGCATTGCTGTGCATTGTTCACCTCTCCTCTTCCCCAGCATGCCTCTGGGCCCTCAGCTGATGTCACACCTTGGTGGCCAGAGACTGTGCCTCTGTCTTCTGAGAGGACAGGGAGCTGGCAGGGCTCGCATGCAAGGACTTCTTCAGGTTGAGTAGGCACAGGCACTGGGATCTGAAGCGCAGGTCGAAGAAGGCGTAAAGAAAGGGGTTGAGGCAGCTGTTGATGTAGGCCAGGCAGGTGGCGTACGGGTGAGCCAGCAGCAGGAAGCGCAGGAAGGCACAGGTGTCTGGAAACAGGTCCAGGTATGAGAGGGCGTCAGCACTCTTCACCACGTGGAAGGGCATCCAGCAGGCGGCGAACACCACTACCAGCGTGGTGATGATCTTCAGCAGCCTCCTCTTACGCTGGTCCTCTTTGCGCAGAGTGTTGAAGTGGCGGGTGACAGTGCAGCCGATGAAGCCGTAGCACACCATCATTGCCAAGAATGGCAGAAGAAAGCCCAGAGCTGAAGAGGACATGCTGAGGCCAGCGATCCACAGGTTCTCTTGCTGCTTGCTTCTCACCACCAGGCTGAAGTCCATGGCGCAGGATGTGCGGTTGCTGGTCAGATCGTACTTGGTGGTGCGGAAGACCAGAGTCGGGGCAGCCAG
This sequence comes from Seriola dumerili, assembly GCF_002260705.1. Taxonomy (NCBI): domain Eukaryota; kingdom Metazoa; phylum Chordata; class Actinopteri; order Carangiformes; family Carangidae; genus Seriola; species Seriola dumerili. The sequence goes on from NW_019174697.1 coordinate 955,975, forward strand.
GAGACCGGACAGCAGCCAGATGGCTGTCAGGGAGCCTCGCATGTGGCCACGAGTGCGCAGCTGGGTGCTGGACAATGAGTGGACGATGGCCAGGTAGCGGTCGAAGCTCATGCAGGTGAGGCAGAAGACGCTGGCGTACATGTTGAGCAGGACCACGTAGCTGCTGATCTTACACAGAGCCACTCCAAAGGGCCAGTGGTAGCCCATGGCTGTGTAAACAGCCCACAGAGGCAGAGTGACCACAAAGGTGAGGTCAGCCAGGGCCAGGTTGCCAATGTAGACGTCAGCTGCTCGCCGCTTACCCTGGGCTCTCCACACGGTGAAGATGACCACCCCATTTCCAGAGAGACCAAGGATGAAGATGAGCATGTACAGCACGGGGATGACAGAGTATGACGGCGTCCACTCAGAATAGTCACACATGGTGGAGTTCTCCGTCTCCTCGTAGTCATAATACTCATAAGTACCTTCAGTTGGCTCCATTTCCGTTCTCTCTCTCTTTCTCTCTGTTCTTTTTGATAAGGATTGTTGCAGATAGATCCACCGTGGTTGACAACACTCTGAGGTCTGTTGCTGCATGTGAAATCTGCCGATCCTTATATACCCACCCCCCAGACTTGTACCCTCCTCCCCTCTCACTGCCCTCCTCCTCTCGGCTCTGAGGAACATGCCCTGTCACTGACTACACGCCCACCCCTCCTTCTTCTTCATTCATATTATTTGTACCTCAGTATCTACTGCATTGTGGAGTCCCTTTCATACATGTAATATGGGTTGAAATGCTAGAACTTTATTTTCAGGATAAGTCTTCTTTTTCCTCACTTTTCCTGCATAAAATATTACACTTACAAGAATTCATACATCTCTAGAGGCTAAACGAAACTCATGAATCTTTGTTTATCTTTTTTTTCTAACTTACCACAAATATAATTGTAATGAATTTCTTACTTCAGGGAATGAAAGTTCATTAGACATGTTTGAACAGTAGACCATGAGTCAAGTCTGGGCATGACAAGTTTCAGTAGTAGTCAATTTCATTGTCAATTGAGAATCGTTACGGGACTGGAGCACTCTGCTGCAACACTATTTACATTTGAATGTGTGTTGTTTTCATGTCTGTACATGCTCCAACATGAAGAACCACAGATTAAAGACAAAAGTTTGTGTTTAGCTCTGGAGGTTAGACAAACAAAAATTTAACTTCAGACCTTTAAATGAAAATCTGCAAAATCAGTTAAAATACAGAACTGTATTTCCATGCAATTTCAACTATTTCAGTATTTATTTATTTATTATAACTACTTGAGTTAAAACTTGCAAGATTTTATATTAAAAAATATAGGTGATCATGTAAATACAATTATAATAATCATCAGTATAAATTTAGATATTACTTTTCAAAACTGTTTAAACATTTCTAACAAACAAAATTGCAACAACAACAAATACAGCAAATTTAATATAAAAAATGATGTTGATTAAGGGATAGATAGATAGTATTATCTGTATTTGTGTTTGTGCATGTTATTTTTGTTATTTTTATTATAAACTGTTTTGCGTGGTGTAAAAGAATAAAGCATTGACCTGTCTGACCTCACTAACTCACAGGTCCAAGAGTCAATACAAACGCACACGTACCAAAGGCAAAACACAAAAACACAAAAATTTGTCTCAAATTGTTGTGGAGGTGCCAAAGTTTCTAAAGATACCAAATACATCAGGATGAATGCTTTGGAGCAAACGGCTCATTTCTAAATGATTAAATGATGGAAACATAAAATAACATTGAGTCTTGAGCTTGAATATGTAATTATAAACATCCTAATGAGCTGATACAGAAAATATAAATGCTGCTGACAGCCAGTGTGGCATACGATGACTTTTCCAACTTTCAAGCTACTTAAGGAGAAACAAAAGGGGGGGAAGTCTGTGTGAAATGGTTTAATAAGTCACACAGCTCTTCTGTCTTTCTCTTCTTTCCCGTCTCTCGGGTGTATTTGTTGGCCCAGGTGGGACGGCTCACTCTCCAGCCAGCTCCATCTCTCAGCAGAGTGGCAGCAGTGGCGCCGGGGCACCGACCTTTAGACACAACTTCTGTATCACTCAACAATCTTTTCCTCCTCCGATCCCTTCCTCCACCCTCCTCCTCTCCGCCCCCCCACTCATCTCCGTCTTCCTCCGATTATGAAGACGAGGACTGGTTCCCATCTCCTTTTACCAACGTCATTTACTCTCAGAGATCAGTTTGTTGTTGCCAAATACTGTGATGCAAGCTTGTGGTGCTTGATAACCAAAACTGATGTGATTGTGATTGTGTTTGTGCGCCTCCACCCGAAATCTCTGCCTTCTCCTGCTCCGCTTGATTGTCCATCCAGCTCTTTGTCCATCCGGCTAAGCTCTCTGCTGCAGGACGTCGGGCAGAACAGGAAAAAAGCCAAGTGAAGTGAATCAAAGCAAGCTTCCTATCTGCACTCTGCTGGGACTGAGGTCTGTTTTTAGCTGTGTTCGTTGACAGGGATGTGAATATACAGATAAATAAAACAACAGGCCTTGATGAATACATCAGTCCTCCCACTCACTTTTCCCAAAATCCCCTCATCATGAGCGATGTGGCGAGAAACATGAAATTTCCTTTTAAATACAGGAAACCGTGAAAAGAAAAATAGAGTTTTGTGAGATGGGCATTTTTCTTTCATTTCTCAAGAGTTTTCATCATAATGTAACGCAATCTCTCACATTTCTTCCTATTTTAAGCCTTTCAGAGTAACAAGTTCCAATTGGCCTGAGCTTGAACCTCCTTGCAGAGCATCCATCTCTTCACTCAGCATACCAGAGACCCTGTTTCCACAACAGTCAGCCCGTGTTTGTCGTCTTCTTTGCCCACCTGTGTCTCGAATCAATTGTTGTTGTTCTCATGTGTGGCCCTGTGCTGTAAACCACACACCACATAGACACCAAGAGGTTCCTTGTGCTTTGCGCTCTTATCTAACCACACTAAGGCCCTTAATTTGACTGTCATCCATCAGCAATGTGTCAAATAGCAGATAACATATCTGGGGGATGAGTAGTTGCTTCTCCAAATATACACAAAAAGTAGAAGCCCACAAAAACACACATTACAGTGACAGTGTGTCTGCAGGGCTGCAGAGCGCCCCCTTTGATCTTTTATCATGACCTTGTGTGTTTGCGTGTTTATGAGCCTGTTTTTGGTGATACTCGCAGCGCCAAAAGAGCATGAGGTGTGTGTTTTTGTTGTTTAGGTGTGTGTGAGAGTTGGTGGGGGTCTTGACAGTCGTTTTGATGTGTGTGTTAAGCTGTTGCAAGACCACATGCGCGGGCCCCTCTGTGCCTGAGACAGCTGGTTCCTGAAGGCTTTATTTGCGATCGGAACAACTATGAGTCAAAGTTTCTCCAGTTTCTGCTGACAGTTCATGATATCACACGTCTGAATCGAACACCTGATAGCAGCTCGACAGCCACGATGATGAACACGTCCTCGGGCAAACACTCAGCCATCAGCACCAGTTATATTACCAATCGCATCAACAGTCTGATCTGAACTTTTAATTATCTGAATGCTGTCAAAAGTAACACTCGGAGCACAGCTGGAAAGCTTGAACATTTGGTTGTTGTTACCGCCTGCTCCGCTCCATTATCCCGCCTTTACTCTTTTCAGCAGGGACGACAAGGTGATTGACACCAGCTTGTTAGACACAAAGGCCACCAGGATGGGAGACGTTTACGCCCTTTCTCACTGTTCCGGTAAAGACTAATGTGCAAACTCAAGTTTCACAGCTATCTGCGTGCTTGAAAACAGTTTCTATTCTACATTTGGTAGAGATGTGAATGATATCACAACTGCGGTTGACCAGTTATCATGTAAGACTGTGTGAGAAAAAAAATGTTTCTCCTGAAGGTGATGCAAGGAATAGGATAAGAAATTGCTGGAGAGGACCAGACAGGACACTAGCAGACAAGAAAGAGGCAGGAGAGTATAGAATACACACAGTATGACTTATTATTGTGTCTGTGGACAAACTTGAGCTGCCCTCACTTACTCGGAGCATCAGCAGGTTAAATGTGGTATGCTGGGTTGGTGAACTCAAACCGGATTTGTGAAGAAAGATGGGACAGAAGTTGCACTTCTACACTGATCTGATTCTGAGTGATAAAACTGGACCAACGCGACTGATTCACAGTCCACAGCCCAGAAACCGGCACCGAGGAACAAGGTATATCTACTTCTTATAGTTCTGGCTACACAAGTTAGTTTCGGTCTTTTCATTGCATCTGATGACAAAAAGAAAAATATATCATACGGCCAAATGTATCATTAAAACCACAAAATTCACTGGGACAGCACAACCGGTACACCACGATTCAAGTTATGAGTGCTGAAATTGGAAACATAGATTCTATCATCTGCTACTTTTCCTCCTTTATGATTATAGATTCACATGTTATCATTGTGCAGGGTTACGTGTTACTCCACCGCCCCTCTCATCCACTTTTTAAGAAGTCAGGAAGCAGCCATGGTGCAGTCTTCTTGCTGAGTTTGTACCCACATGATAACAGTGCACTTTCTTAATCCCTCTCAGCACATGTATGGGAGATTGCGGACCTCAGACCAGAGTAGCAACAGCTATTCTGAATGAGGAGCTATACCCCACTACAGAGTCAGGGATGTCTAATTTCAGTTTTCTGCTTGTAGGTCAGTTGACCGGGAGACTCTGTTGATACAAATCTTCCGGCCTTCAATATGTTGTTGTCCTCTGAGCCAGGAGTAGCTGGACAGAAATATTTGTCAAATACGAATGTGAGGACAGGAGAGGGAAATCCCAAACAGTTTTCACGAAAAGGTATAAATAGCTCAGACTTGCACTCAAGGTCGTCAGTGAAAATATAAGCATTAGAGAGAGGCGGGGGGCGCCTTCCGTGTCTCTAACACATGGACAGATGAGGAGAGTTTAAATCAGACAGAACAAAAGGGAGAGCTTCATATGTCATCTAAAGAAGCAGCGAGGTAACACTGCAGCTGCAAGTCATGACAACTGTGGTTTGATTACACTGACAAAGAGTTAGTATCAATGTCTGTGTTCACGTGCTGACTGACACAGGATAATGACAAGTAAGGAGGTTTATTTGTTGGGTGAGGGGTGAGGGGTGCAGCTACCGAGGTGAGCGAGGATTACATATAAAACGCTTGACATAAGCTTGAAGAGAGATAAAAGTGACAGATGTACAGTAACCAGCAGCGCCCTTCTTTACAAACATACTGATGTACTGTAAATTACGAGTGTCACCCTCATCTTCTGGTCTTATAGAGCTCGCTGTAATTATTAAATTGGTCAAGTATGTGTGTACATGAGACTCTTGAGAATCTTTTTCAGCACCAGGATTCTGTGTTATATTATGAGCGTGAGGCTTTCCATTCTCTTTTTCTGATGTCTGCCTGTAAGCCAGCACCACCCGAGAAAAAGGGTGTGGATTTTCCTGCAGTCAGTAAATGGTACTATGATCATACAATAAACTAAGAACATGGAAAACAATTAACCTGCTAAACATCAATATCCTATAGCATTGCCATTGTGAACGTGTCAGCATTAGCCACCATAAGCTACTGGTCATACCAAGAGGGGCTGTAGCTGCAAAACCCCTGAGTGTACTGAATTGAGCGACCGTGCAATATAACTATTGCTAATTAGTTGTGTTTTTTTTTTTTCATAAGTTACATCTGGCTTTAATCCTACATCTGTGACGCTGTAAGAAGTTTTGATGAAACTTATTGATAATGTTGAGGTCAGTTGGACCTGCTCATGCCTCTGCCCCATATTCTGTTTGGACAAGACAAAATACCACACATTACTAATTATCAACATAATTCATTAACACTAGTCCACAAAGCTCAAAACACATTTTATACAAATTACCCAAAATTTTCAATTGCACTGCTGGACTTTTGGCTATGTAATGATTTTAAAGTAATGCCTCATACTCAACAGAACTACCAGATATGCTTAAGAACGGAGATAAGGTCTACAGCCTCCCTGCTATCTAAACACCAAAGAAAGCTGCAATAAAGCCGGCTACCACGTCTTCCTCTTCCTGTCAGCCCAACAGGCGAGAAACCTTCTTCTGCTATACTTCTGGAAACCGTGTGAAACAGTGATGGTCAAGGAACAGGACGCACTGCAGTCTAAAAACTGTGTGAATGACTCTAAATGCACTGCAGGATTTAGAAAGTGTTTGAGTCTTTTATCCCTCACATGTAACATGAACCGTTTTACAGATTTTTATGGCTGTCCAAACTTCACAGAGTTCTGAAACACAAGCCTCCAGTTTGGTTTCAAGGTTGAGAGATGCACACACACGCACACACACACACAACACTTAACAATCTTACATGTTCACACACGATGTAACACCCATGACTACACTGGAAGCAATACAATAAGCTATTGTAACCTCAAACCGAAGGTCTTGCCCATATGCTTTTGTCATTAGTTTCAATTATAACAGGCTATGAGGTCACTCGCTGATGTGTGTTAACACACACACAGACACACAGACACACACACACAGACACACAGACACACAGACTGCATGTAGTTATGCAAAAAATAAGGTTCTATGTGACTTTTTCTGATGTATATAAATCTGTTCTTTTTGATCCCTACTTTTCTAGAACAAAAAGGCAGCTGCTAAATTTAAAGGAAATTTTGGTTTATTACATTTTTGTTCTTAGTTAAACAGTTTGGCCATCACTTCTATTGATATTGATAACACTGTACTCAGCAAAGTAATTGATGAAATCTGGCAACACAGCGACATTGCTACAATTGAGTCAGACAGAGCAACAGACATGAGAAGTCTGAAGATCAGACAGGTTGTAAGTAAGCAAACAGTTTAGCCAGATTATCTAAAGCATTTGATTTGGAGGTAAAACCAAAATGTTATTGATCATCTCTAATTTCACAAATGCACAACTACAGCAAGTATAGTAGGCCAAAGGTCAACCAGGAAGTCATTTTGTGTGTGTTTACAGCTGAAAGTTTTAGTCATTATTTTAATGTTTGACTTAATTTTACAACAGTAAGTGACTGATCTTCTGTCTTCATATTGCCACACCCAGTGTTGTTGCGTGTGGCACCGATCGTGCATGAACAAAAAGTTGAATAATTGAATTCATTCAACATATTGCCCAGTTGCTCTTAAATTAATTTTTTATGCTGGCAGCTTTAAAGCTCAGTAACTAAGTAACCATCCTGAAGAAATGCACAAGATCACCCTTTGATTCCGAGATAAATGTTTTCTTAAACTGGCGACTTATTTTCTGTCTTACAAGCAAAAAGTCCAATTCTTTGCTTTGTTGGCCTTTTGATCTGGCTGATGTCTCTGTTGGTGTTATCACAGGCTGCTCAAGCTTCTCCCACTCACCATCAATATCTGCTTGTCCCATAAGTCTGGCCCAGGTTTATCAGGGCCAGAGCAGGTCTCTTTCTGGACCTCACACACACACACACACACACACACACGGACAAACACTAACATACACACTCACAGCACAGCCCCCCTCCCTCCCTCCCTCCCTGCGTATCCTCTCCGAGCCCCCGGTTTCCTTGCTGGGGAAAGAGGGGACTAGATGAACGGGAAGAGAGGAGACAGTGGGGATGTGACACAACAATGGCAGGAAGTGACTTCAGATCAATACAGATTAGTGGAAAACACACCAACACAGCTAACAAACACCCCCGGTGAAGAGATAAACACGTAACACAAACACCCAAATAAATGCTGTGAGCATCATTACTCACGTGTTACACAGCAACAACATTTTCACTATAAACCACTTACACAGAGAGAATACAGTCTGAGATTATTTACAAGTATTATATCAGCTGCAGTACTCACACATGACTTATTATATATTCTCTGATTGACAAGAGAATTACTGCATGTTACAAATTAAAAATGCATTGTAGGGCCAATAAACCACTGGATTACAATTATTATCTTCTCCATCACTGTAATCACGTTAAAACCAAAACGGTTACACACTGCTCAGCATTTCAAGTCTGCAGATTGATAATATATAGCAACAAATGTCAAGCCTTGTGATCTATTACAGCGATATACTGAGCAATCCAACGCTTTGCCCTTTGATCCACTTTTCTGCATTTGTAACCAGCTGCAAGTTTAATCTGTTGAAGTGATTTCAATTTAGGCCAAAGCAAATTAAGACTCTGCACAAAGAAAACATATATGAGGAACATGCACAGTGAAACACAAAGACAAACTAAGAGGTCTGAAAACCGTCCAAATAAAATCAAGTTGTAATCAGGAGGTGGAAAGAGTCAACAGTGGGTGCAGTTGGAGAGGAGAAAGGCTGTTCAACAGTTCAGAGGTCGCACCGAGGTCCACAAAACAGAAAACCTGATAGGTTTGGAGGTTTTATAATGTGTAACCAGGAGCCTGCTCAACTTCAAACATACTCAAATCTAGTGGAAAGAAGCCAGAATAATAGGACTCTGTGATCTTTTACAGCCAGAAGTTTATCTGTTGTATGGTGGCTCAGCTGCAAACTGACTAACGCACCGGTCAACACTTGATGGGAACAATAGCTTGGACACTGACCTGAAGATGTGATGTACAAAGACGTTCAGCTGCTATAAAGGATATCAGGGGGATTCCCAGCTGCAATCAGGTGTGTGTTATCATTTCCTATAACAAATCATAATCCAGTGACAGAAAAAGCTGATGGATCTGAGATCATTATGGCTGCATGTCCAGCTACCGTTATCCTGAGGAGAACCATAAAAGGACACACACTCTTCCTGTCGACTGTCCATTGAACAAGCATCTGTCTGACCCCTGACACCTTCCACTCCGACTCTGCTTCCTGTCCCACACGTGCAGCTCTGCTACTTGAAACTTTTCATCAAAGCCTCTCCTTTGGCAAAACACGGAAAAGTCCCGAATATAAATTACATTAATTCAATTATTCATTCACATAAACAGGGTGTGGACATAGCAGCGGGAACACCTTGCAATATACTTCAGTATAAAAAAATGAAGATTATAAAGCTATATGAATAACGTTATATACATATAGAGTTTAAGTTATTGTCTATAGCCACAGTGATAGACGAGAATCACGTCTTGAGTTTAGAAAACAGCTGCAAACCAATTTAAGTGTTCAAGCTACTGTTATTCAAACAGGTCGCAGTTGTGTTTTTTGTTTGGTGCCCCTGACCTCTGCCCCTTTTAATCCCCCCCTTTGGGCAGAGGGCATGGGGGGCTGCTGGCAGGCCAGGGATAAAGGTGCAGACCATCAGTCCTTGTTACCAAAAAGCTTTAGAGGAGCTTTACAGCTCATGAGACCAGACTATAATCTCCCAGACGCTTCACACATATGGCCTCATGAGATCATCTACTTCCCCGCACTCAGCCACCACCCATAAACAGCCTCAGTGTATAAACAGATATTACGTGTGGGATATATTATTTTTTTTTGTTACACATACTGTAGATGTGCTTGGATAAACAAGAATAGAGGTACACAACAAGAACATTTTTGTAATGATGAGTTAACGGTGTGAAGATAGTACTTGAACTTTTGACTTTAGAATATTTTATCACAAGCGTAACAGGAGCCAATGCACAGATGTGAGCTATAGCAAAGGTAGCAATAGTTTCTGGACTTTAAAGGTACAAATTTGTACTAATACAGCCTCAACTGATGCACCCAGGGGTGATCATTTGGATTGCTGCCATTGTTGGTAGTAGTCCCTGGTGGGAAGCTGGTGAGGGATCTTTTCCTTATAATAGTGCAAGGACAAGAAAAGGGTCCCACTTTTTGGCTGCAACACAATGCAATGATATGCAGGCACAGGCTGCAGTGGCCGATCAAATGTCTGCAAGAGCACTTTCTCGTGAGATTACTTTGTAATGTGGACCTTGCAATTGTCAAGACGGGGAATAAAATTGGTCGCTGTGATGACTTTCCAGAGTTGTATAATCCTCCTGACTCACAGTACCATAAACCGCTGTGTAGTATTTCGGAGGCTGATGAGTCTTAAAGCTTATGGATGTACTGTATTTCTCAAACTGGACGTCTCAGATCATATTTCATCTTCTCACCAGTGCTCATAGCAACACGTCCACACCAACATAGCCCCTTGTGTTTTTTTTTTTAAACAGTCCTATTTTCAGTCTGAACGTGGCTTCAGCAGGAGCATGGGCCGTAGGCACAGAAACTGACTTGTGAGAGAGGGTACCGCCATGTGTTTGCATAGGACACTGAAGAAGCAACGAGCTATTGTACAAAATCTGCCCAGCTCTCTTCTGAGGGGTGGTTATTGGGGCACGTCTGGGTCATGTCTCCTCCTCCTCTGCAGATTAGCCATAAAGCCAGTCTCCCATTACACCCTGCCTTGTCTAGGCTCAGGTTGAGCGAATGTCCCCCGAATACCAGCACAGAGAGTGCCAGACAGGTGGGGGGGGGGGTAAGGTCGGATTGAGGTGAAGGGTGGAGTTGGGTTGAAAATGGGCGGACAAGCTAGCATTGTTTACGGATAGTGAAAGGCACATTAGAAATGATGAGAGGAGCCAGAAATACAAAAATGCTCCAATGACAGGCATCGTCAGACAAAACACACAATGCTTCACAGAAATAGAAGCAGCTGTGGTGGCAGCGAGGGGAATCTCAGGAGCATGACACTAATGTGAAAAAAAGTCGATCATGTCATCTCATTGTTGGGTGTAATCAATCTTTGATCTTTGTCATCTTTGTCACCAAGGGGACTCTCAAAAGACGGAAAATGAGTGGAAGTATTGAGACGTGAGACATAAGAATTCAACTGACAATACTAATGCAATTATATCTGAAGGGATCCATCTTGCTCTGTGTGTGATGTGTTGCGGTTTCGCTGGTCGGTTAAATTAAAATGTAGAGGAGAGCGTTCTTGGCCGTCTTGTTCTTGGACTGCAGCTGAACCTTGTCGAGGAAGAAGAAGAAGAAGAAGGCCTGTATACACGCAGAAGACGCCATTCAGAGACCAAAGGCAAATGGCTGGGTGAGACGCTGTGGGAATTCACCCTATTTCAGATGCAAATTCCTCAAAGAGCTGAAAGAGCCGGAGAAACAGGTGTCCAAGGAAGTGTGCTGCTGCGTGGGTGAGGGCGGGCGGGTGCGAGGGTGCTGAACGATAACACAGGGTGTATTCAAATCCTGCTCGTTAAGTCCAGGCTGCCTCTTTTCTCATTTTCTTTGTCTAACAGTAAATGCAGGCAAAAACAGAGGAAACTTGCTGTCAGTATATAAATGGGAAAATATGTGCAAAATCCAGGAGTTTCAAATTTTATTCATTTAAATGTAATTCGGTACAAAAACAGCTTGTACATGTGAGATGTTGATTTTAAATAAAGAAAGTAAACAGATCAGAAATTCAAGAGCTATATACTGATTGAAACAGCAGGATCAGTTGCAGATTTACAAGCCCCAGGCTTAATCAATGTTATCTTTCAATAGAACTGTTACAATGATTAGTAAAAATAACATCCCACTAACCTATTTAACATCTTTTTTTTTAATATTATTTTGATGAATATTAATCTTACAAAAGAAATCAACATAAAGTTTTTGGATGGCAAACCACATCCTGTATATCCTGCATCCTTTAGAATGATTGAACAGCTAGTTTTTTTCTAATCCCTGGATGAAGCTCAGTGGCACCAAATACATGACAATATAGAAAGCTCAGAGTAAACATTCAACAGATGCACGGTAGGTTGGTTAAATGTGTGTTGTGTTCTCGCTACAGATCAGAACAAGATGTTTAAAATCTAAATATAAAAAGCTTCAGAGGACGTGGCAGGTAAACAGTGCTTACTAATAGACAAAAAATTAACCCGTAGCATATATATCTCCACAGTGTTTAAAAATCAACACATACCCGCAACCATTTTACATTATTCATAAAAACTTTGACAGCAAATAATCCGACCTATAGTTTCACAGGATATTGTTAATTTCTGGGACTGGGGTTTATGGCTTCCTTGACTTTTAATATCTTGAGTAACTAGACTTAGACTGTTCTTTTTTAATAGTTTAGTGTGAAACACAAAAGTCCTTTGCATGAAATTGTAAAGAAAACCATGTGGCATGAGTTTCATATAACTGAGTAACCAAGGGTGTGAAATGACTTTTAGCTGAATAAAGCCTTTGGAAAAGAACAGCATTGTTTGTACATTATTTGAACTTCATATTTACTCAATGAGCTTAATCAGAGCAACAAAGATAACACTACATACGTCTAGATTTCTTGGTTTTAGGATGGAAATAATAGATAGATAGATAAAAAAATGAGCATTTAAACTGGAGTTTAGAGTATAAGGTTTCAGAAAAACAATCTCCCAATGCTATGTTTTTCTTTTATAGTAACATAAGATATCTTTAAGTCAAAGGATCCACAAACCTTTTAGTATGATTGTACAAAAACAGCTTTGTATTAGCATCCTTCAAAATGGCATTTTACCATTGCTCGTTCATAACATAAATACAAACCCTCTGCTCTCCCAAACTGACAACAATTAAATACTGTACGACAATATGATTGAACTAACTGTTAGGAAAACATACATTTCAAAAATATTCATTAAAAATCTTTGGCTTAGTGTCATAAAATGTCCCTGCACACTTTTTCCTTCATATCAGAGTCACACAGCTTGTGTCAGCTTTTACTACTCATAAGACGACTGTTGGTCACTGCTGAGGCAGAGAGGTAATCTCAGGGCGCCCTCAAGTGTTCAACAACAGCAGAGACAATGCACAGATGCAGCATTAACAGTCAACAGACTATGCAAACAGACACTGATATACTGTGTCTGCACATTAGTTTGAATGACTGGGTCTAGCAAAGCAGGATAAATACAAATCTCTGCATTGGCAACATAATGACTAATGTAGGCAAAGAGGAAGACTAGAAAGGCAAAGTGCGCTAGAAAAGATGTGACCAGTCAGTAAATAAAATCAGACTTCGTTTATAGCAAAGGAGAGAATCAGAGCATTATTATAAGAGGTAAATAGCAGCGGTAGCTTTTAACAGTGAGTTAGTGAGTGTGTATCCTGACATGCTCGGTTATATGATGCTGATTGCTCTATATTCCCACAGACTTGAACCTCACAGACATGTGCAAAGTGCACATAGTTGCCATCTACTGTTGTTCCCTGGGTTTAAAAATATACTATACTGTCATGCTAAATTTCCATGACTGCACTACTTAGTTAAAAACAACCAGTATAAATGAAACGACACCGAAAATACGTTGATAGTCTGAGCAATGGCATTTTTTCCAGATGTGAAAATGCGATTACTTTTACTGTTCACAATGACTTCTAAATTCCATAACTTTTGTTGGAGTGTCGTGACAGTAAAAATTGTCATTTTACTGAGACCTGTCTCAGTCATGACTGCTACAGACACACTAAGCAATGGAAAAGTTTGTCATGTCACTGACAGCTGGGACATGTGACAACTGTGCCTGAAAACTGTGAAGAGTTTCACTGCTAAGTCAGTAAAGGCTGTATGGAATGATTTTTATATGTCAACTGGTGTGAAACTCACCCTGCTACAGGTAAGTGTCATGCTCTGCACTGCTCAGACTCTCTTTAGACTTTTGTAGGGTCATGTGCTGGAGGAGCGGTGAGGGGTCAGTGGGAGGAGGATAAGGATTAACTTTCTCCTGTGGTGGCAGGTTTGTTTTCTTCTGCTTTTCCATGTTAGCATTTCTACTTTCCTTTGCGTCCTCTGCTTGCACCCCATCTGTCTTGGGTGCCAGGGGAGACTCTACGATGATGGTGGGCCTCTGCTTCAGGTCCTGCCGGCTTGGTGGCTCGGCAGCCATGATGGCCTTGGCACCATGCATCCTGGGAGGGGACTTACAGTGTAGATCTCCACGAGTCTCCTTCCAGGACCGCAGCTGAGTGTGATGTTCCTTCTCGATGTCTCTCTCAGACACGGATAACTCTATGATCTGAAACACGGGGACAGAATGAGTGTGAATCAAGTGTGAGTTAATGTCTGGGTTTTTTGGTTAAAGTATTCCAGCACGTTACAGCTTAAGTCTTTTTATATTGCTGTTCCCACAACCACAGGAGGGCAAAGTCAAAGAGAGACAGCTGAATGTGCAGTAGGTGCTGGGCCAGAACAATAAAACAGATAACACAGATTACAACAGTCAGTATAACCGTACCTCGTGCACCAGGAACCTTTCTTGCATGTACTGTGGCTGTATAGCTCGGAGCAGCTCCATCGTCTCATAGAGACCTTGGCAGGCCTTCAGTTTCTCTTGGGATCCCAACATGCATTTCAGGAGAACCAGGCCCACCCTGAAGAGGATCTTAACTCCTGAGAAAAGCATCACATCAGACAGTATGCAGCTAGAGAAGCAGTCTTCACTTATATTTAAATAGAGAGGGACCACCTAAGAGCTGCACATAACTGCCGAAGACCCATTCATTTCTATATCGTAGCAGTGAAAAGTGGATATTTAGATGGATAACTATAGTGTTTCTCAATTCTTTTATTCCTTATTCCAAACAAAAAGAGAGAGGCTTCAACACTTGCCTGTTTCTTTAAAGGTGATCAAGCTCTAGTGTTTACAGGCAAAATTAAAAGGGAGGATGATTAGCACATGACAGGGCCTGAAGGAAAATTAAATACTGGTATTGTGTATTGAGCATTTAACCATGTAAAATGTGCTTCATCTGGGGCTGTATTTGTTTTTTAGAGGTTATCTTGTTGAAACATTGCTTCAACATAATCACTTCTCACTTGATTTGACATATTAATAGATCAGTGAGTAATGTCGGGGTATGTCGTCTCACCATCACAGAGGAACATGTCCCAGACACGCAGCACCGAGGCCCACGGCAGAGTCCGAGAGAAGGCACACATGAACCACTCGGTCATGTATAGGATGGGTTCCAGCTTATGCCTCTTCAGGTGTCGGTGGGCCACAGGGGACACCCGCCGCAGCAGACCGTACAGGATCTCCCCGTCCAGCTGGATCGCCTCCTGTGGAGACAACGTGGAACAGCAGTCAGGGAAGAGGGAACAGACTCCTCTCTCTCTTTGCTTAATCTGATTGTGTGATTATCTTGTCCTTGCAGCCTGGTCACCACCTCAGGTTATTAGGTTGTTAGTGTATCAGTGTCAAGTGAGAGACACACTGGCCTTAGGAATTTAGCAACATATTATGCGTACTGACTATAAACTGAGGTTAACTGGCAATTTTATTTATGAGACTATGTCGGTAATAAATCTTGGGAAGGGTCATTTCTGGAAAATGCAAAGAGTGCAAAGATTGAATCACATAATGTGGCAGAAGTTTAAATTTACGCTAACGATAGACAACATTTTATACTATACTAATAGACATGCTGAACACATGAATATGTTATCTTATGTTAAAGTCAACTTGTAATCTGATGTTCTCAAGCTGTTCTCATGACATACCAGCCCTGTACTGTAGTATCCAGGAAGGTATTTTTCACAAATCTGGACAAGAACCCAGAATGCATCCTAGGACAAAGAAAGGAATGAGAGCAGGCATTTATTATAGAAAATATGGTACTTAAAGATAAAAAAAAAATCATGACTTAGAGAAAAACAATACTTTAGTTAACAACATTTACTCATTACACAGTGAGCTTATATCATCACATCACTTTTCTAACCTATTATTCCCCTTAACCCTATCATTAGAGAAGTTAGTATCTAATATCAACTTAATTTTATTCTATACCAGAGAAAAAAACATCTGGAAAGGTTGAATTTCTAGTGTGTGCTCACCTCAGCTGGCATATGCATCAGGAGAACAGCAGCGATGGGAGCCTGAGCCTGACAATAACCCTCTTCAGGACGATGCAGAGTATAAGCCTTCAGAACACGGAACAGGTCCTGCTGCCTTCATGTACGAAAAGGTATAAACTGTGTTCAGAAACTACTGTATATTCAGAAAAAATAATACATTGATGGGCATGATGATAGGCAGTGCTTACCCATGGCCTCCTCTTGCTGCAAACATTTCGTGGAAGGGGAACTGTCGATGCAGGTCCCTCTCAATAATATCTACCCATTTGGGATCTCCTGGTTGGTTGTCCAGTTCCTGAAAACACAGAATTTTGTCATTAAACATAATTTCTCACTGGCCACTTTTTTTTATTAGTAATTACATAAAGAAGGCAATTCTTAAACTTACAGCCTTGGTAAAATTACAAGCCTTGTACCATGCATTACGTCGTGCATGTATAATTGACGTACATATACGGACATGTACTATGAATGTACATTATGTTTATTTTGCATCAGTTTTTTGAAAAACACTCGCGGGGACAACAAAAATATACAACTGACCTGGAACTTGCCCTGGTTTTGCTCCCTTTTCACCTTGCCCCCAGTGAGATAGAGCCAGGCCCGGCCACGCAGGGATGGAGGGATCCCCTTCTGACAGCGGTCTTTCACCTGTTATTCAACACATGCACACGTTACTCAAGAGGCAGCACAAAGCAAGAGAAAGACGGAATGGGGAAAAGTTTCACAGCTTGGACTGCACACTGTAAATACTGCAGTATACTCCATTGTGAATGATCATCAATTATATATATATATATATATATATATTTTTTTTTTAACTATTGCGTAACCCCCACCCTGAAAGAATCAAGTTTGATCTGAAGGACAAACTTGAGGATCCCCTTTCACTGCTTTTCTGAAAAAAAAAAGTCCATCTCAATTTGAATGATAACTCCCACTCTTTATCAGACAGCTTTCTTTTTTTCCTCAATTCATTAAATGTATGTGCTTTTCTTTAGATTATCTGTTTATTTTGTTAGTTTGAACACTTTTAACTATGTTCACTATGACTTCTCGTGGTATCTGTGCTCTGTTTTACTGGTTTTATTTTGTGGGAAACTGAAGCATACAATTGTATCAACTGTGTGAACAATAAAAATACATATAATGAAAAGTGAATCTGTGCACACTGAATAACTCCTGCAAAGTGCACTTAGTAGTAATATAAAACTAAAAATTATAATCAGTGAAGAGGTGAGAAACGTTGCAGACCTTCTTGTGTTTTTTGGCCATCCACTTGTCCCAGTTGTTGAGCATGTCCAGCCATTTTGCCTCCCGCTGTCTCAGCACCTCAATGGGAATTTCTTCAGCCCTGTGGAGACAGACAATGTCACTGATAAAAGACAAAAATAATGATTTTCATATATACTAGTTCCTCTGTACTCTCTCACTTCCCTGTAGTCAGAGGGGGCGGGACAGTGGTTCATCTCTTCCTTGTCCACACAGGAAATCTACCCTCAGACGAAACAGTGGAACACTTGCCATCGGCAGCAAAGTACAAGGAAAACAGGAAGCTATGGGAGAACTTTCCCCTAGTTCAGTTCCCTACAACCTCCTACACAAAACACCAATATCTCACTTCACTACAGCTCTACTGAAGATCAGAGCTGCCATTTTGACACACACAGATTTCCTGTACTGATCCTGAACATAACTCTGGTCTGCTTGGCAAGCAAATTTTAACAAATTTAAAGAGCTGACTGACATGGTTTTGCATGCAATAGCTAAAGAAAGTTCACAAGTTGTCAATCACTTATCTCTATATAAAGATATCACAGTGACTTGGCTGGACTAATACGTCTAAATTGGGACTGTTTCTTTTATATCTTCAAAATAAAACACAACCTCTAAACATTTTGTGGCCGATGTTGAGCCCAAGATGTTTATATGCAATTTATGTATAAAGCACATTTAAAAACAACAAAAGATGAACCAAGTGCTGTACAATTTCTAAGGCAAAGTTAAAAGTAAATTGTGTTAGAACAAGTAACAATTTGGGATGTTATGCAGGTCCAAATATTAAAAATAAAAATGGTCTTTAAGGCAGAACTTAAAGGTTTCATTAGTTGGGATACTAACACAGGGAGGCTGGTCCAATATCTAAGGGCCACAATGACAAAGGCTGGATCCCCCTCTACCTGTGGTTCCTAGCCTCTTTGGCTTATGTCTGCTTAAAATGCATGAATGTCTACTGGTTAACCAACAGGTTTAACTCACTATGTAATAACCTCAGATGATTATCATAGAAACATCTGAAAAATAAACATAATTTTGCATATCAGAATCTTTCTTTTTGTGCTATCTCATTAATCATGTAATGACCCATCAGATCAATTTCAATTTCAATTTCAGATCAATTTTGAAACCCTGCTGAGGGATCACAACCGCCACGTTGGGAACCACTAGCCTAGACTGTGGGATACTCAACAGCTTTGGGTCAGAATACCTCAGAGACCTAAAGGAAATTTGAGGCAAGAATGGGAAAAACCCATTAACAACAAACATTGAGACACGATTTCAAAAACAATGCTATACATATTTTATACATCTATATATGGTGAGTCAAGCACATAAGTAAAGTGGTCTGTCCTTTTGGTGCCAGAGGAAGGTTGAACAAGAAAGGTGGGAAGGTGGGTCAATCAACTTGTTGATCGACAAGACATTACTATCTTCTATCTTCATGCATGAAACACCATATAACACAACATATGAAACCTGTGACAAGGCCAGTGGACATTGCTTCACTTTGAAGGGTCATAAACCAAAAAGGTTGGCAACCACTGGTCCAGGTGACGAGAAACTAAGCTATAAATCAGTGTATTTATCATCTAATTTACAATCTGGAATGATCTATTATTTGTTTGTCTTATTAGAAGTTTATTCAATGACAGCAGCTATCTCCATATGGATGAAAGAACAGACCTACAACAGTCTGATGACCCCAGCTTTTACAAGGGGGTTTGTTGACAGTGTGTGTCAATGTGTGTGAGCTCTTCTTGTTTCCTTTACCTGTCCTTTACCTGTCTTCAGCTGAGTGCTATAAAAATACTGCAAATATGTGGCAGACTATGGACTCACGAACCAACACTTCATTCAGTTTCTAACTGTTGGAAATCTGAACATTATGAAACTCCACTTACGAGTCTCTGGAGTTCTGCTGGGCTCCCCCGGTGAATCCATACTTGTCCACCGGTTCCTCCCTGGGGATGGCATTGCCGTTTACTTCTGTGTCGGATCCATACAAACTGCCTTTCCCATTATCTGTCAGCTTCTCTGTGCTGCCCCGCATGTCAAGTCCATTGCCCTGCTCGGTTTTTGCCATTTAATCAACATTTATCTAAGCAGAAGCCGCCCGTCTACAGTCTGTTCACATAACTTCGGATCAAGCTTGAAAGCTTAGCTAACACTTTAAAGCTCTCCATGAAGACGCCCGCCGGTTAGCAAACCTACTGTCACAGCTAGCCCCGGTTGCTAGGATGATTTGCTTCCTAGCTGCTAGCTCGCTAGTGCTAAAAACACTTAGGTTGTTTGTTTCATAGTAAACCTCCTGACTTTGGTCACGTAATTAATATCTCAGTCACGCAAAATGATTTCCACCAACGGGTCAAACTATTAAAGAGTCAAACGCAGCACTGACGATAAATTAGTACAGTATCCGTCGGCTAACTCCGAAGCTAACATGCTAGCATCACACAACTGTCAGCTGACACACACACCTCGAGAATCTCTTCTGTCAGCAGGAATGTAGGTTAGCTGCTGGCTACAAGGAAGCTGGAGCAGATTAGTAAACAAAACATCCCTGGCATGCTATGACTCTCCACTGCCATCTACTGCTGAACATTAGGCTACACATCCAGGTACAGATTTGACATACACACACACACACATACATATATATATATATATATATATATATCTTTATTATAATTTTATATATATATATCTTTATTATAATTTTATTTATAAAAAGGCAGAGATTAGAGAAGCCTGAAAATTGATAGCAAATTCATGTATCAAAAGTTTGTTTTTCCCCTTTTCCTTTTACAATCAGCATACTACTACTAACATTTAGTTGGTGACCCTTAGGAGGGGCCCTGCCTCTAAACTGGGAACCACAGGACTAAACTTTCTAACAGTATCAAATGTAATTTAAAGTAGAAGCACAACAAGCAGCTACAACAGTGAAATGCTGCTTACACATTGATGATCAGTATTTATGTAATTTATTTTCAGTAGATTTTACTGATGATACCTCTGTACTTTCATTTGAGTAGGATTTTGAATGGAGGCTTTTTATTTGTAAATAGTCATAATGCATCCTGTCCTCTTTTAGAATTATATTATATTGTTGGATTACTGATGCATTGAATATAAGCAGCATGTTGTACCTCTGCAGAAGAATATTTGATTTATTTGTTGAAAAAATAGAGCATTTCTCTCTGAAATATAGTAAAGTACATAAGTATTATATGACAAAAAATGAAAATACTCAAGTAAAGTACAAGTACCTCAAAGTTGTACTTCAGTAAATGTACTTTGCATATATCCCTACAATATACCTGGAAAGTAGCAGATACTTGGCATATGCTGTACATACTGTATGTTTCTATACATACATGTATACAAATTTAGCCATTTCCTTTAAATGATCATTTTAACATGAAGACTCATTTTGCACTTAATGTAATTAGATAAACATTGACACAAGACTACGTACTTTTATTAACATTTCTTTGGCTTGACAGACACACACACACTGCTGTCAGTCATTTGTAAGACTGAATGAATCTTTTGTGAAGATTTGTCTGAAGATAAAATTGCTTCAAACATGGAATCATGAAATCACTCAAATTTAGTATAAATACTAGATTCTTTATTTAAATATTGTACATATTTTAAAACATATTTACATAAATTAGACCTGCATTGTTACACTCTATATACACTGACATAGGTGTGTCTTTCATACGCACAAACATCGCTTTCTGGAAAGAGGACTATCATACCATACAGACTGCAGAAGCACCTTTGAGAACGACTTTACAGGAGAGAAAGAATGGGGCAGACTTCATTTACATCAAACACTGGGCAACGTGACCGAGACGAGACAAGCTTGCAATGACAGGAAAGGCCTCTTGATTACGGGAATAGCTATTTGTTAAGGCTGAAACTGTGCTCACCCTCATACCGTAAGTTCACAGCACCATTACCCATCTCACCACCCCTCCCTCTGCATATGAGTTACATCTCCCTGTCAAATAGGGAGCTATCTTTGAAATAAATACAAGTTCAGAACCTTTGTACACAAACCATCCTTAAGACAAGAACAACAACTGTGTGAAATGAACTTTGAAAAAAATGGCGCAGATAGCTCAGACAGAAACCATATTCAACAACTGCCATTATGTATATGAGGAAGAAAAGATCAGTCTAATTTGGATTCATGTAAAATGTGGTCATTTGTTGTCCTGCTGATCCACCACATACATGAATTATTTGTAGAACCCCGCTTACTAATGCAAGACATGTGCAGGACCAGTGGATTCAACTATGGCAGCAACTGTAGAATTTCTACCATGACTGTTAAAAGAACAACACAATGACAATATTGGTCTCCACCAACACAATGTTACCTTTACAACTCGGCTTACAGATTAATCATGTATTTATATATGGCTTTCCTTCTTTGGTTTATAAACCTGTCTAATACATCAGTCACATATGATTTATACCAAGAATATGATACAACCTTTGTTCGCAAACAACTTTAGGCATAGAAAAGACATTTCAGTGTTCCTCGGAACATTTCCACCCACACCTCTTGCCATCACGCTAGACTCAGAGCACAAGGAATTTACAGTATTGCTGTATGATGTTTATAACAACAAAGCATAATGACATACACAAAGAAAATGTGTCTTTGGTGCACCTGCTTTTTAAACTGTAAAGACATTGTCCAAACCACTTGGGTGAGCTGTTAGACAAAGGGACAGACTATCATGTCTTTGATTATTGTAATTGGATGAAATCCAGCACACAAACAAACACTTACGCACACTCATTACAATCATGATGACCATGTTCAAATAAATCATGTCAAGTCATGTACAGACATTGGAATTACAAAAGAAGCAGCAAACAAATGTAAAGGGAAATAAGGAACTGAGAAAAAAAAAAAACTGAAATCTGACACACACTCACACTCACTCTCTCTTACAATTACACACACACACACATTTCTTTTTAAGATAGCTGGATCTTTTTGTCATCCATCACACATCATGTCAGCAGACACTTCAAACTCTTACTCTGAAAACTAAATAACATTAAAAAAATACATCTTTTCCTTTAAATTCATGCCTGACCTATCATTGCAATTTAAGCATTCCCAGATGCTAGCTTTAGCTTTGTGAGATAACAAATATTAACATTGAACACACCACACATTCCAAAAACAACCTCTAACATCTGCTCCACACACACACACACACACACACACACACACACACACACACACACACACACACACACACACACACACACACACACACACTTTTTAAACATCCTTCCTACCACACAACTGTTGCAATCAATCTCAGCAAATGTCATCTTGTTCATTTCAGCGAGTGGAAGTGCGGGATTGATAAAGCTCACTTCAAGATTAACATCTATACAAGAAAAATATATTTATGAATGCATGTGTACATCCTCCACAACAGTAACGAAATAGCTCTTTGCTTTAACCAACAAAGCAAAGACAACAGGAAGGCCAGAATGTAGCCCCGAAAACACAGAAATATTTACATCTTATCAGGATGTGCGCTCCGACAGATCCCTCAGCCAAGTGACAAAACCTGATTAACCATCACATGTGAGCTCTTACAAATGTTACGGGTTCTCTTTACAGATTTCTTTTATCTGCACCAATTACTAGTTAGCTCTTCCATGGTTAAACATTCCTAAATCCAACTCTTATTTTTCATTCTCCAGTAACGCCCATCCACTCCCAACATCAGCTTCCTCGGTCCATCTATATGCTTTGTTCAAACACATTTACAACATGGTGCGGATTAACAACTGGGACAACAGACACAGATTAGTCAACTCTATCACTACTCTAACAATCCAAAACCATGGCTTACTCCTCCTATAATATCGCTTTTTATACACAAGGGCTGCCAGATTTTAAAACGCCTAGTTAATCCAAACTGTTGTGGACTGTCTCTTCATCACATCACCTAAAAAGTGTTGATGCCACACAGTGAGACATGGGAGACTGAGAGGCATCCCTCAGCCCATTGTACTCGGCTCCTCCCACATCATGATCAACATGAATATGTCCGTCTAGCTGCCTGCTTCCCCTCAACCGTTCAAGCACCAAAACAAAACGGAGGAAGAAAACAAAGTGTTACACGGATGGACGCCAGTCCCGCAGCAAGGAGTGTGTCGTGTTGGTGGGCCTCTCCAATTGGCCCACAGGACGCAGTGCATTTGGGGAGGGCTGCAGGTGGAAGACTCAGGCAGATGGGAAGGAAGGATCAGCCCCAAAGAAGCACACACACTCGCGCATATACAAACGCACACAAACGCACTTTTAGTCTGTATATTCAGCCACAATGGACAGCAGCACCGTGATATCATCTGGCTTCCCTCCTGCAGAAAAAGACAAAAGAGTGTGAGGAACCGTGCCAAACCTGCAACCATGCAAAGTAGGGCTGGAGGTTTTTTTCTGCAATGCCAGTTGGAACTCATGACCACCATGTGCTGAGAGCATAACATTTCCCTTTCTATTTAGCTTTGGTCTGGACAAAGGAAGCCAAACTAAAGCTGTGAATGATGCCAAATATCACTAAATTTACACAATATTTTCATTCACATTTTTAAATTCTTAAACTTCAGACAATTGAAGACACAGTTTTTAAAGTTGACCGTTTTAATAATAATTAAAAAAAAAAAAAAAGGGGACCATTCTTGTGTCAGCTTTTTAAGTTTTTTTTGGGGCATTTTTTCCTTTATTTTGACAGGACAGTGAGAGATAGGCAGGAAAATTAGAGAGAGAGAGAGAGGGGATGACATGCAGCAAAGGGCTGTGGGCCGGACTGAACCCATGGTCGTTGCAGTTAGGACTAAGCCTATGTGGTCTCTCAGCTTTTAATAACATTTGAATTACATATACCGTATTAAGCATAGTGTTAAAAAGAGAAAACACATCTGAGCACAGTACACTTACCTCTTACATTCAGGCCATTGTCACAGGCAAACTGTGCAAAAGGAGACATATAGTTTGGGTCATAGGCAAGGTCGTGAGCTTGCTTTGCAATGCTCTGTGCAGTCTGCAGGATGCTGTCATAGTTGGTAGTCTGAATCAAGCAAACATAAAAAGCATTAAAAGGTGAAAGAAAATAAATCTCTCTGCACATATGTATAGTGTGTAATTACTGTACACACACACACATATATATATATATATATATTCATTCAGAAGTAAGACCTTGAGTTTTTTGAGCTCCTGAAGAATCATGTAGTCTGGCATGTTGTCAAAGAGGCCATCGGTTGCTGTAAGAATGATGTCACCAAGCTGCACGTCGAAGGAGGAGCTGTCAGCTGCTTCAGGACTGGAAGAAACAGGGGGTATGGCAAGATCAGTCACAAATGGCGTCTGAGCTGCTGTCAACAGTTTCCAGTATGGAATTAAGCAGGTCACGCTGCCAAATCTTAAGGGTAGACATGGCGTGGGTGTTTAATCTGACAGCTGACTCGGAAGCAGCCTGCCCTGCGTGTCCTTGCCAAACAAGAGAAGAACTCTAGCTTGCACTGGCACCTAACCCAAGACTCAAGTTTTATTTCCTGGGAGCCTTTAACAGTATGTTCCTGCTTGGTCTGGAGGGTTTTTATTTTAAAGGTGACATACCACAGAGCCACAAAAAAGGAAAGGTTTGCTTGTTGATTGCTAAATTTTAAACTTTATCTCACACCAGATGAACAGGATTAAACTAGAGTG
The DNA here is from genome assembly GCF_002260705.1 of Seriola dumerili. Classification (NCBI taxonomy): domain Eukaryota; kingdom Metazoa; phylum Chordata; class Actinopteri; order Carangiformes; family Carangidae; genus Seriola; species Seriola dumerili. The sequence goes on from NW_019174697.1 coordinate 980,893, forward strand.
GGAAAAAGGATTCAAAAACAAGACCTTGAAAATGCTCCAAATGGATTACAAAAGGTTTATCCCTTGTTAATCAGGCTGCCATTGTCAGAATCAAATTGTGACACCTATCAGTGCAGCCTTTTAAGTCTGTGTATATGCCACATTGAGACATTCTGTAATTACATTCTTGATAATGCATTAAACTAATGCATATTCAGTTGAGGTAGTTGACGTTGGGCAGTAAGGAACACGTTTGTAAAGGTTACATATATTGTATAAAGAACGACATATATGTAGCTATCCAGATTAGAACAACCCAGCTAACAGAAGAAAGCCTGTGTCAACTCTTCATCTGGAATACATTCATACACGGATGGCAAAGAAGGTCAAGATACACGACAACGACAGACATAATCTGCCTGTTTCAAAGATTCTTTAGAGGCAGAAAGACAAAAATTAGTGTACAAAATCTTACATCCTATCTGTGTTTGTCTTTTCCACTAGTATGTGTCAGTACATCATCACTACAACAACTGCCAACACCCAGAGTATGCTCTCACGTCGGCTACAGACCGAGTTGTAAAAGACTGCATGGGGCTGTCTGGAGCCACAGAATCACATTACTTGGTGCAGAGGAGTGGTTTAGCGGTGGTGTGCTTAAAGCACCATGACATTCCTGCAGCAGTGAAAACAAGTTTGTGTGAAAAGCATACAAATAATTTCTAACTGATTCTGTACATTTCCCAACTTCTTTCCCTAATATTCTTTTGTTGGTATGTAATATTCATGTACTTGTGTTGAGTAATGTATTTTTAATGTAATTTTAGTAGGTTGTGATCACAAAGGCGATGGCATGTTTACCTCTACAAATCACTGAAATCTGAACAAAAACAATAAACTGGAATAGAATATGATGAGGGGATTTTCCATGCGGGTGATAAAGGAAAAGACGATCATGTACATGATGCTGCTCTGCAGAGTCGAGCCTAGTTTGGCCAGCAAACCCATGTACACCTGCACACACTGTGAAATGCTACATAAAGCATCTCAGATCTTGTTTTTTCTTCAAACATTGTAGCAAAGTTTCCACTGCAGCTACATTTGCTTAAAAAAAAAAATCGATTTAACTCAACTGTTTAGAAGTGGACACGCTAAACCTCTTATTTTTGTAAAGATCTGCTTTGCAAAATGGCATGCACTCTCAGGCACATGCAAAGGCTCAAAGCTGGGCGAGGTAGTAGCACAGCGATACAATGGAAGTTTACAAAGAGCAATTCAACATCACCCTGGTCCACTTGTGTAGATTGCTGCAAAGCTACTAGCATCACCACTTTCCAGTGTCTCTACAATACAACTTTTTTGATTTTATTCTTTAAATTGCCTTCACATGACTTATAATGATGTCAGCAACACTGAGCTACTGACCTGTCACTGAGCACCACCCCTTCGGCTCCCGGAGGAGCGATGGACAGCTGGAAGGGTGTGTTAAAATAGTGCTGTTGCTCGTCCGAGCGATGAACCACCTCTCCTCCCCGAACCACCAGGAAACCCGAGTCACCAAGGTTACACGTGTGTAACCGGTGACTCCGCCGATCCAGAACCACAATACAGGCAGTGCTGCTCCCTACAAATAGGAGAGCAAAACAACAATAAGGTTATAGATATGTAGAGGGAAGTGGAAAAGAAACATTTGTTGGGTTGAGGATACTGCAGCACCACAGAGAAAATGCTAACATTTCCAGTTTGGAAAGATTAGGAAAAAAAGAAGAAGAAAAAAAAAAAAGAAAAAGAAAAAAAAGAAGTAGAGGCTGGATGTGTGTTTCGCTTCACAGAGTGAGAATGCTGCCCAACCAGTGCATCACCGCCTTCATGCACACCACCCTGATGAATCTGATGCTTTCATTGTGGCTGGGTGAGATTATTATGTAATTACCAAATGTTCTTCCATCAAAAGAGAGAGAGAGAAGAAAAAAACCAAAACAAAACACACAGGTCAAATTCTTTGCTTGTCCCAGATCCCCAGTGACTGCAGCGTTACAAGCCAATAGGCCCAGTAACCTTGAGCAGGGAAGGTCAAACATAGACCTTGTCACTGCTGCCTAAAATAAAAGTAGACCATTTGACAAACATAGTGAGAGGGGGAGGAGGTTAACATTTAGTGTCTGCACTGGCTGTGGGTCAGGGATACTGAGTCTAAGAAGAAATGTGACCTTGGTCACATGTTTGACATGGCCATGCTTTTAAAATCAGTTCAGTCCTCCAGCAGTGTCAGTTACAGATGCACTCCTGGCCTTTTGGAGGCCTCTGGTATGAGGCAAAATGTTCACCTTGCGTAAAAGGAAAACTGTTGAGGCCAACAAGGCCACTGAGTCTAAAATTTCAACTGGTGGCATAACAAAATACAGACTGATCAAGTTAGTTGGTTACCTCATGGATATTACATCACTCAGTGGGATGAAGGTCTAAGCCGAAATCAATGACAACCAACAATCCTCGTGTTAATAATATGTGAATACCGAGCAAAATACTATACTTTGTGAAACTGCAATTCTTTGCGCATATGTATGTTAAAAAAAAAAGAAAACAAACAAATAAAACCCCTTCCTCTATCCTTGATGCACTTTCAGTCAACTTAGTGAAAGACATTTTGACATGCATTTTAAAAAGGAGATAAGTTCTGTCTTGACTTATAGTAACATGTTATGCAACTCTCTAAGCAAGGCTACTCACAGACTGACTCATCCTGCAGCTATGTTATTTAATTCTCAGAGTATGGCTGTTCACATGGGAAGCATGACTCACTCTACCACAGACTGTGTACCATAACATATTGTGGGTGTGTATCTGTGTGTGTGTCTGTGTGTGTGTGTGTGTGTGAGAGAGAGAGTGTGTGTACTCACCTAGCAGGGGAACTTTGTTCTGTAGAAGCTCGTAGTAGCCAGAGGTCAGGATGCCCACTGGATAACTGGGAGTGAAGCGTCCCTCCTTCACCAGTCGCTCACAGGTTCTCATTAAGGTGGCAGAGAACTGAGACGGGTCAACACCATAATCGCGCCAACCACCGACGCCATCTGCTACACCTGATGGACAAAATGGGAATAAAAATTTTAATCTTATCACTGTTTTGGTGCTCACACACCCCTCAAACTAATGCTAGCATTTTTGTCGTACTAAGTGATAACCAGTATTTAGCTGCTGTACAGTTCTTAGTTGAACCAATTAGTCAGTCAACAGAAAATTAATTTTTCAAGCAAAAGTGCCAAACACAGTCTGGTTCCAGGTTAGCAAATGTAAGGATCTGCTATTTTGTAATATTTTGACTGCCGTGGCTTGTACTTTGTCTGTAGAAGGCAACATCAACATGTCTAGTGTATATCTACAGGTCTATACTGCTGCTGCTAGTTCTTTCCTTTCCTGTCAGTGGCATTGCTATGGTAATTTTCAATGGTTCCTCTTGCAGACATTTGTCAAACTGCTAAACGTGAATGTGTGGATTCATGAGTGGGTCACATGTTTCATTGTTACTGCTGTTAAATCTGTACCCTAACCTCTGCTGTAAAAATATTGACTGTTACACAGGTAATATACCTCCTGAATATTCTCACAATTCAACAAACTGTGTAGTATAGTTTACCTCATAAATACCTGCAAACATACTCTCTTGTCCTGAAATTTCACTGCTAACTGAATCTATTTAAGTTCGTATTTTTGTCAGCACCCAACTCTATGATCTGTGCCTCACCATGAGTTAAACACACTGAGGTGAATCTTAACTGTATTCTGAAGTGATCAGTATGCATCGGGATGATACTGGATGACGTTACTGGATATCTGCTAAGTGCATTATATCCCACTCCAGAGCTATAGAGAAGATGGCAAGAAGAAACAATCATCTAACTGAGATATAGCTCTGTACCATCAAACATTCAAAAAAACTTTGGGGGGAAAAAAGCTTTTGTTGACTTCTTTTGAATGGGAATTACTGGAAAAGCTAAAACGCAGAAAATGCTTCTAAAAGCAATAATATGCTGTAACATTTAATGTCAAAGCCCACTTTTTTTCAGATGTCACTTTCAACACAGACAGAACAAGATATTGTATGATATTTGAAAACACCAATACTGTTAACAAGTAGTGTTTCCATGCCCTGTGAGGAATATAAAACAAATACAAATCACAGACCCACATTAGTACCAATTTCTTTTGGTGAAATCCCCTCAAATAAGAAAGTGAAAATATATAATGCAGCTTGGGAATCTTCACCCCCCTCTGTGCTTATGGACAAAAGGACCACCATCCATTTCTGTTACCCGGGCCAAAAGCCAAGTTTTTTTTTTATAGCTGTCTTGATAGTTTAGTAGACTTCACCACCCCCACCACGTTATTTCTGCGGGCCATGTGTAAACACGTGAAGTCCTGAGGGGGATTTTGTTCCTCAGAGGTGGCTATTTTTACTTCATATCATCAGCCCAAACATTTAGGACTGTACATTGCGTGAAAAATCATAAAACACTTATTTTTAAGTGTCGACACGGCACGTGGTTAGTCGAGCATTTCGCTGTTCCTCATGTCAGCTGAGCAGTGAGGACAAAGCAATTACACTCAGCTAAGCTAGGAGGCTACCGACGGTATTAGCAATATGGCTGCCTCCATGCTCAACCATTCTGACCTTTGCAAGACATTGTAGTGTTCAGTCTGAGATGTTGTAAAAAGGTCTCTTTCAGCCCTGTCCACCTTTAACGGTGAAAATCTCCATCTCCTGATTTAATGTGTTCAATATCTCGCCCTGCCGCCATGTATTCTGCAGTTTGAGCTCATCTAGGTGAAAGGTCATTTGGTGTTTCACCTCAAAACACCACACAATCACAATTAATGCATTAAATGACACAGTTGGAGGTGTAATGCACTGGCTGATCTATTGTAAGCATCCGCCCTGTTTTATGTTAAACTGACATAACCTCTGTAAAAGAGGGTGAAAAGTAATGGCTCTGTTTTTGCAAAGGGGTGGGGGCTGTTGTGTTTTCATCCGAGTGGTCGGTACACGTGTTAGGCTAGCTCACTGAAGGTCACCCGAGCACAGAGGGTGTCTAACACGCATCAGCAAGGCAGTTACAGTGTTTTATATGTCGGAGAGCTTACCCAACACATCGGCGGTCCTGTGCCGCGCTATGAAGCAGGCATCGTCCCCATAGCACATCCCTTTCTTCAGGATCCCCTTGCGAAAGTCTTTACCGTAGCCATAGCTGGCGGTGATCAGGCTGTAGTCCCGACCGTCCGTCTGAGAGAGTCCGCCCAGGACAGCCCTGGCTACCAGTCTGCCATAAGACAGTACGGATAACATCCCCCGGTTAAGAGCGGCCCCGTCTTGATTTGAGCCCGCTCACGCTGTTCCTCCTCTCTTTCCCCCGACCCGGCCGCCTACCTGCTAGGCTACTTCTTCGTGTCAAGCCCCGGCAGTTGGTCTCTATCCGTCCATTCGACACCGACTGGCTCGCTTCCGTGAAATAGTAACGCAGCCCCAGGCAGTTGCTCTAACCTCGCATAAAAACGCCACCCTCCGTCCTGACTATTTACCGTGCTGTTTAGGTCTCGGGTGTGCCTATCAGAAACGCAGTTCCCCCACTGAGCTCTCTCATTCCCGACATGTTTCCACCGTGTCCCGGACAGCGAGCTGCGAGTACATACGGGTACTGTACAGTTTACAAGCTTGACGTCACGGCCAGCCGATATAATCCAATGAAAGAGCCGCTCGCAGACCTGACATACTTTCTGATCCCAGACCTGCTGAGATCCCAGATCCACTGAACTGCGCAAGCTTCGGGTGTGCGCTTGTTCTAGAAACACGGATGTACCGGTCGAACGGAGGCATCGTTAGCACAATTTAGCCTACCTCTAATAAGGTGCATTAACCCCCCAGAAGGCCCCAGGGCGAACGACTGTTGATTAGTTTACTAGTCGACTGACAAGAAATTAATTTGCAATTATTTTGATAACTGATTAATTGTTAAAGTAATTTCTCCGGCTTTTCAAATGTGAATATTTGTTGTTTTCCCCTTGTTTTATTTTATATGACACTGAACTCAACATCTTTGGGCTTTTGCCTGTTGGTCGGGATATGTTCAATTCACGAAACAATGATGGGCATTTTCCAATATTTTCTGACATTTTATAGCCTACACGGAGCGTTTACAGCACCGTTGTGCTGCCCCACATCCAAGAAGGACTAGTGATAGCACTGGGTGATAAGTGGTAAGTTAAAAAAAAAAAAAAGGTAAACATCAAGTAGTTTTCCCACCTCCACTCTACAGCGTAGCCTACTTGCTGTGTATCAAAACGAGCGCACCCCATCCGGACAGACCCAGCCCGAGCTAGAGCACAGAACTGAAGGAGAGAGAGAGAGTGAGAGAGCACAACAACGCAGTAGCCTATAACCGAAATATACTCGACTCATACAGATAAACCATCACCCCACGGTAAGAAATAACGGCAAATTGATTCATATTTACTGATGATGTTATTTGTCTTTGTGGGATGGCTTGACGAGAGAACGAAGCGCGGCACACATGTCCGTTATTATGTACTCATTTAGCGTTATTGGTTTAACTAGGCGAGCAGGGTGTTAGTGATGCAACGGTTGTCACTCACTGATGTAAAGATAAAATATATCTTCGTTCACTCTTTGTGGTTACGGCTGGAATGTCGATTTAATTAATTAATAATTTTTTTGATTAACCAAATGATGAGAGAACAATGCTGTGAGTTCTAACTGGATATCTTTGAGTAGGATACTCATTTTGAAGGATTGAATAAGACTGTTTTATACTATATGGACTTTAGAAGATTATAAATGGGTATATAATAATATTTTGTGGCCCATGTTGATCATTATTAAATGAAAAGGTAAGGCTAGGCTATTTTGCATGTCATGCTATAGGAAAACAACAAGGAAACCAATGTTGTTTTTATAGTGTTGTATTGTTTTTATGATCATTATCTGTAGGGACAAGATGGGGAGGTTGTGCGAGTTGGCTGTTCTGTCCCTTCTTATTATGTGTCTCCTGAGCACTGATTCCACATGGGCTAAAAGAAGCAGCAGCAGCAGCAAGAAAACATCGTCTACCAGCAGCAAGGGTGGGACACAGTCAAAACCATCTCAGTCTCAGCCAGGAAGCTACCCCAGACAGCCACAGAGTCCCAATCGAAACACCAATCCATACCCTTCTGGTGGAAGTTACCCTTATCCTGGAACAGGCACTAATTCAGGAGGATATCCCAGACAAAACCCAGCAAGTTATCCAGGAGCTGGTAGTAACCCCAACCAGCATCCTGGCAGAGCCAATCCTGGAGGTTATCCAAACCAGAATCCTGCAGGTGGCTATCCCGCTGCAGGTGGAAACCCAGCCGCTGGAGGGTATCCTAACCAGTATTCACCCGGTGGGGGCTATCCAGCAGCAGGTGGTTATCCCAACCAGTATCCTGGCAGAGCCAATCCTGGAGGTTATCCAAACCAGAACCCTGCAGGTGGCTATCCCGCTGCAGGTGGAAACCCAGCTGGAGGGTATCCTAACCAGTATTCACCCGGTGGGGGCTACCCAGCAGCAGGTGGCTATCCCAACCAATACCCAGGCAGAGCTGGTACCAACCAGGGAGGATACCCTAACCAGTACCCTGCTGCAGGAGGCTACCCAGCTGCTGGGGGCTACCCAGCAGCAGGTGGCTATCCTAACCAAAGCCCAGGCAGGGGAGGTATCAACCCAGGCGGCTACCCATACCAGTATCCAGCGGCTGGCGGTTACCCAGTCAGAGGGGGTAATACAGGACAGGGTTGGGGTGTACCTGGTTCAAATCCAGGAGGTTACCCTGGTGGAGCAGTTGGTGGTTACCCCAACTGGAACCCAAATAATAAGATCCTCAGTCCCCGCTTTGGTGGAGGAGGCTATGGATATGGTGGTAATGGGATGGGAGGGTCTCCTTTCTCTCGTTCTGTGCAGAATATGGGATACAAGCCCAAGTCAAGTAGTTTTGCCAAAAAAGCCATAGTGGCTGCGGGTGTTGGTGCTGTAGCTGGGATGGCTGTTGGCTATGGACTCGGGCGCTTCCCTCGACCACATTTCGGTTTCCGCAACCCTGAAGAGGAGTACTATTACAACAACTACATGTACCGCCGTTATGGCTCCCACTCCACAGATGAAAAAGATTTTGGCCGTGATTATGTCTACAACCCTCCACCACGGGCAGAGACCTACGATAACTTCATGGACCGGTGTATGAATAGCACTGCCCCTCCGAAAGATCAGGGCAGCAGCTCCTCCACTCCTAAGAGTGGAGGTGATGAGGAGGATGATGACACTGTCAGCATTGAGGAGATTGGATACCCAGCACTAATTGAGCAAGTGAAGGCCCGGCGCTGTGTTGAGCAGTACATGGTTTATTCTGAGCGCTTTCTACAGGAACGAAAACCTGAGCAATTGCAGCACAGTCGGAGCAGCCCTCTGAACCACGGGGTGATCCAACTTTTCACCTCCCTCTTCATGCTACTTTCCAGCATGCTCCTGCTCCAGTGAAAACAAATAGCCTTCCTTTAACCATACCCCAAATAGGTTTCTAATTCATTATACCTGCACGTCCACAGTCTGCTAATGGATATTATCTCTACATTGCAAAGCATAGCTGTACACTTACAAGTTGCTTGGGTTATACTTAGTCAACCATTTATTATCACCGCAGAAAACGATCAGAAGATAACAAAATTTCCATGTATAAATAACGAGTACATTTTACGGGACAGCAGTCATGTTAAAATCTCACAGTTCGGTCATCAGTTTTTTGTGTTGTACAAGCTGCACTTATTTTTTCTGTCAGTTTCTCTCCAACAATTAATTTTGCACTTTGAGCACTGAATGCATAGAAAACGGATTCAGGGAATTTAAGTTCAATTTTTGTGACAATTTATTATGACAATATATCTGCTGTGTAAAATAAGCATGTGACATTAAGAGTTTTATATATGTGCAGGTCATCAATTCATGCTTTCATCTGTACTGGACAATTAAACATACAGACTTTTCAATTGGTGAAATATGCCGAAATATCAAAAGGAAAAGTTCATTAGATTCAAAGAAGAAATAATAATAATTTGGCAGTGGGAACAAAATTTGAGATAATTCCACAATGTGGTCTGCCAGGGTTTTTCACCACATCCATTAGGAGTGATTAGGTTTAATGTTTGGCTCTGCATTGTTGTCAGATGGCCAAGACGAAACCTTTACAAGGTCGCAAGACTGGCTATGTGCACAGTTTGGTACAAACATGTGCCCAAATGGTGTTTACATATGGCAAAATGATAAAACCTAGAGGGATTCCTTGGAAGTCATTATTAAGTCATACTTACCACATGTCCCCCAAATTTGTAAACATCATTCAAATGCACTGGTAGATATTGAAGGCTATCTTTTGCAGAACTGACGATTTTCCCATGGACAGATGTTTTTTTTAATCACACAATAAATAGTTAAAGGTGCAATATTTAAGTTTTTTCTATCGCTACATAGCCAACGTTAGCATTGACAGTTGTTTATTTACGGACTTTTTTTCCTGTACTCGCCAAGAGCGGTGGAAAGCTTCACCAATGTTAACTCATGTTTTGAGCCCATTTCTATCATTTCTTTTGTCTACTGCTAAACAGCTATCTTGCAATACTTTGCGATAGCGAGTCACCGTCGTGTCCAGTCTTCTCCCATTCAGCATGAGAGGATGAAGAAGTAGTGCGGCTCAGAGGGCGTATTCTAAGCTCTTAACTTGTAAACACAACAATCGCTGAAGCTCTTGGCAAGTGATCATTATCACCACTATCACCAGAACTCGCTCCTGGCAAGAAACCACATTCGGTGGCAGAGAAAACTCACATCTAGCACCTTTAAACACTTGTGTGATAGAAATTAAAGTAAGGGTGAGGACATCCTCACATTAAGAATAGGCCTAGTCTCTCTCAGGTACATGCTACTCACACATTATTTTGTTGTTCAGCTGCCTGTAAAATCCTGCATCTAATAGCTTTCAACAGAAAGGAGGCTTCAGTCCATGCACGCCTTTAGATGTGCAGCAAGATGTTATTAGTGTTGCCGCCACCATGCCTGCAGCTGTTGAGAATAGTAGATGCATTTGTTGTTGATGGCGTCTGATGCTTTTACTCTGTGCAGCGCTATCTTGCTGAGAGCTTGGATTTGACTGGGGTCTTGAACAGAGGAGGTCCACAACAATTCACTAATCTATATCTTTGTACCGTGACTTAACTCATTACATCCACAGTCAGACAAGGTTAACAGCGAAACTGGAAGTCCTGGCACTGGCTTAATATTGCCTGGAAACAGTGGAAGAAGCAACACAGAGGATGTACACACTGTACATGGATATTGCTGTCTTGGTTCGGAGCCTTGTTCACATATCTTGGTCCAACCTTGGTTTCATGTTCATGTGTCCAGGCATACTCGTTAGTCTCCAGGGACACTCAAACTTTCCAGACTTTCCGGGCCTGATCTGATCAGGGCATCTCTGCATCTCATCGTCTTCCTGCAGCATAGTGAGATAGTCATGGTTCAGATGTTGGTGGGTCTGTAAATACCTCTGTTTGCATTTCCCAAACTTTAGCCTCTGTTGGCTGTCATGATGCATCTCTCTCCAATAAGAGCGCTCCTTTTTGACAGTTGTGTTTGGTATTGTTCACTGCTGTGATACTGTGTTTCCTTGTGTTTGTGGTTATTTTACTATTCCAGCTTGTTTTCCTTTATCTAATGCATTCATTCCCTTTAGGTTTTGTAAAGCACTTGGTAGCTGTGTTTTGAAAAATGCTACTTAAAGTTTGCAGGCCAGTATTGCCATTTCAAGGGATTTCACCCAAGTAAATGTTAAGTTTAAAGAAAAAAATGTTACTGTTCATTTCAGTCTGCTGTTTGGGCATAGTGTATTCAGTTAAGTCTGCATTTTATAAAGTTCTTCACACACACAATATTTAGTATGTTATAACTTACTGTATATGTTAAACCAAAATGAAGAGTCAAGTGTTGTGCTGTTCAAATACTTGCAAAGTATACTGTACAGTATATCTGGAAGTGATCGTACGAACCCTTTTATTGTGATGACGCTTTATTTTGTTCTTACCCAGCCAGTCCTACGTCAAATTTCCGTCCTTCCAGTTTACTGGTTTCCATACTCCACCCAGGGTGTTTTCCTTTTCTTTTTTTTTAAATTCTGGTAAAGTGAATTCAGTGAACAATTTGGCATTTTCATACTATTTAGGATGTTGAATATCTGTAAAGTGCACTTATTTCCCTTTAGGACTGGATATTCTGTAACTGCATCACACAGGGAGTATAAACACCTGTGTGAATTTTCTGGTTTTGACCATTATAAACATTTTACACATCAAATAACAAGACTAATATGATTTAATATGGTCTGTCATGAATGTTTATGTGTTGAATAAAATAAATAATGAAATAAAGGCTTCTCTCCCTAAATAATATAATTTCACAAACACTGTCACATGTTCGCATTTATGATCTTGCTCGCCGTTACTTGCAGTTACTTGCAGTTCATCTCTCATCCACTATTTTGATGGCAAAGTTTCTGCTATTCTGTTTTATAGGCCATTTGCAGTTTCTGGATCATGAAACTTTTTTAACTTTACATATTTGGCTTTTTATTTAACAACGATGCATTGAGTAGTTTGATATATTTTGTTGAATAAAGAAAAGGTCAGAATGAGCTGCAGCAATTAGCTGACTGACAGACAATTTTATATAATTAAAAACAATAGTTTTAAGTGTTTTTTCATCACAAACATTTGATGGTTCCAGCTTCTCAAATGGGAAAATTAGCTGCTTTTCTGTGACTTTAAATTAGTATATTTTCTCTCCTGAAAAGTCCTGAAGTAACATGACTACAGACATGACCTCAGTGTCCTAAATGGTAGCTAAAGTTTTCCAATCATATAAAGCTTAGAGTTAAAACATGGACAAACATAATTATCCCATGTTCAACAAGAAAGGACAGGAAAGATAATTTATTCAAAGGAGCTTTTATTTGATTTGATTTTGATTTGATTTGATTTGATTTGATGATTCAGCCCAGTCATCAGAGGTTAGATCAAATGTCTCTGATCCAGGCTGCTATAAGGAAAGACACCACATGTCCAAATGTGAGAAAGATGTTACTCATGGGAGCAGGGGCAGCCGTGCTAACCAGGGCTCTCCACAGAGACCGGTTTTGATATGCTTGGCGCTCATTGTAGTAAAGCCGTTGATCTTGCTCAGAGGAGCTAGTTTTATGGCTGTTATGATTCCCAGAACCATGCTTGGGCCTACCGAGGAAGCCCAGCCCGTAGCCAGTGCCTGTGCCCCCCAGCATGCCGGCCGCTGCTGCTCCGGCCCACTTCAGACCATGCTTGGAGAGGCCTCCGCTCTGGGAGGGAGGCACTTTGTTACTGTCACCTTTTCCTCGACCCTTGAAGCCTCCACGCTTACTGTACACGTACTGTGCACCCGGGAACAGTGCTGCCATAAGCAGCAGCCAAACCCACAGTGAGAGAAGCTTCTGCTGGCCAGCCATCACTGGAAATCTGCACCATGCAAAAACACATCAACAAGTATTAATCTAAAAGAGACGCATGCAGGCTGAGGGCAAATAACCTGGACTTTTTATTCTCACTAAAACTGATTATATAAGAATATTGCTCTTTCTTTTTTCTTTTCATGCAGTATATTTATTTATCTGAGAGACAAAGAGAGAGGAGTGAGTAAAGTCTCTTGGCTGTCATTCAAACTGGCATTAAAGCCTTTGATTTAGTTCACTGCACATCCAAAGTCACATGCTCTCCAGCACTAACACAACAGACATCCAGAACAATCCACATGCTCTGTCAACACTGGGATTAGCCAGGCATTATGTGTGTGATGCATATTTCACTCTATCATGATGCATTTGCTTTTCCTGGCTCTGACTAGCACTATACATTATATACCATTATACCATATTTACCATACCATAGGTTGTTATAAAAACATATCAGTGATATAGTATCGAAGGGTGTAGATTTGCAGTTTGTGTACATCATTGTAATTTGCCTGAAAAGAAATTATGCATAAAATTTAGGTAAAAAGTTTTAATTAAAAATGTAGATTACTGATTTGATTCAAAACCATCCTGCAGTTGAAAACATGAAAATGCAAAGAATATTAGTTGAATATTTTTATTTACCTTTCTGACTGGTCAGAGCAAGAAGTTGTGATGCTGGAGTGGCAGTCCCTTTTCAAACCACAACACCTGCAGTACAGCAGAGCTGCATGTTGCTTTTCAGTATCATTTCCATACCAACATCCACTCAACAGAGTCAGCGCAGCTCCTCCCCAAAACAAACCCTGCGGTGCTATTGGTTCATGATCAATAATACAGTGCAGGTTCAATGATTTTTGATGATGGTGGCGTTTCACATACAACTGTGAGACCTAGTTTCATCTCATTATTCAGCAAATGCAAAGGCTAGTACAAAAACAAATGCATCACTATCAAAGGTCTGTAGCTCCCACCTATATGTTTGTAGGCTTCATTTTATTCACTAAAAGCTTACATGTTTTTGCCTGCATGATTATAATGCTCAACAGTGTCAAAGGGAACTATTGGTTTCTTTAACTTTAACCAGTGGCCATTCATTTTATTTGACCCTCCAGATGAAAGGCTGACCTGTAGAAAGAGGGGGGTCAACCTGCAAGTTTAACCGAAGAATAATTGTTTTTAGGTTTAATTTGCATTATTGCTTTTATTTTGTGGTTCTTTTCTTCAGGATTAACAATAAATGTACTGATTCAACCAGATATCTAAAATCTGTGATTTGGATACCAGTTTGAGAGTTTTCTTGAGTCAAACATGCACTTGCATTCATATGTGATTATATGGGTTTTTAAATGGAACTACCATCCAAATCTATTGACTATTACAGTCAGTTTCTCAACATCTCATATAGTGGAAGCTCTTAGAGGAATAATATTGGCATCTTCTTTAGCAGCCAAATTTCACTTTTGCATCCGAATAAAAATTGATGTAATGATGTGGTGGTACTGTGTTATATCCAAAGTTTTCATCCACAACTAAAATTTATTTAAAAAATGAAAAGTTAATTTTTTTAACCTACTGCCGATATACTAATAGACTGTAAGAGGTAATATGTTTGTGTCATTATATTGAGTGTCGAGTCTTATGGTTTCTTTGATTAAAAAGCACTGATGGTTGATTTTATTCTTTTTGCTGTGTTGCCGTCTGTGGATCGAGATGTTAAAGATATTTGGTCCAGAGGAGCAAGACTATATTCACCAATCAGAACAAGCTTTTGTGAATAAATTGAATGATTAATCGTGCCGAACAAAGACAGAGCAGGAAACTGAACAGAGAATGTACAGAGAATAAAATGAACAACACAGCTGGCAGAAACAGCAGCCTTTAATAATCTGGACTTTTTTCTTTTTTCGTGTGTCATATCAAGACTGTGATGCAAAGAAATAAAAGAGACCACAGGATGTAGAATAAGAGAGATGATTGTTCAGAAATAGGAGACTGGTCAAATTGCTAAAAACTGGAAAAGATTCCATCATGCGAAATCAAAGCACTAGGAATTTTTTGCTTTGTGTCATGGGTTTAGAGGATCCTCCTGAGGGCACACTTTGGACACTGTAGTTTTGTTCAGTTTAACTCAAGCGATGGTTTAAACACAGTGAAACATCTATGTAACTGGCTGCAAGTAGCCAGTTACACACAACTTTGCTTCATGGCTTTTTCTTTTTTTTTTTTTTTTTTTGCAGCTTTACAGATCCACAGCCTGAAATACAATGCAACACTCTTGATGCAACCATTTGCTAGACCCTTACATTTCTGTATTTTATTTTGAAAGTGGACACACCCAAGCCTTTTTGTGCTGTCCATGTGAAAATTAGCAAAAGATACAAACAAGTTAAAACCTGCACATGTGGAAAGGACACACACCTCAGACTTATTTTTGGTCTCTGTGAGGAACTTAAGACATAAAAAAGAAAATAGAGTTAACAGTTGGTGAAGGTAGACATTTATTTCAGCAGGTTTTGGGTCAACATGACAATGACGAGGTATCATGTTTACACAAACATCTGAGGAACTTAGAAACATAATTATTTTCTTTACAGTATAGTACAGTAACAAAGTATCATCCCACTTATGCCCGAGTTTCAGAGTGGTCAACAATAAAACCTCCTGTTTGTGTTCAATGTGGTTTGCATCACATGCTTTGATTTGTTGGGCAAACACATGCTCATCTGGCAACGATGAAGTTTTTAATTTTCCACATTCGCTTCATGTGCAAAAAGAAGATTAAAACTGTCATGCAAAGAAACATTTCTCCAAGTGATTTGGTGAATTCTGCACATTTCTCTGCATAGAACAGTTTGAATTCCTTTTCAGGATGAAAGGAGTTGTTTCAGCTGGGAGCGCTATGCAGCATTGCTGATCCACATCCGTCTAAAGAAACTAGATGACGTTCTCAAAGAGCTGCATGGAAGCCATTATACTTTCATCCTGTCGAGAAAATGAACAAAAGATCCAAGTAATAGGCTACATGTGGTGTTGTGCAAAAAGCAACAGTGAACAGTCAATCTGTGCAGTTTGACCATATTAGACACTTTTATTACTGGTTTACCTTTTGGCAGGTTTCTATAAACTCATCTATAGTCACCACTCCATCTCTGTTACGATCCATTTTCTGAAAAATGTCAGACATGTAAAGGAGAGAGACTTCATGTTTAGTCAAGTAGGAAAGTAAATGAGTAAAATACTTCATGAACAGTAACTCTGAAGGATATTCATCTAAGGTTTAAAAGTGTGTCATGAAATCACAGTGACAAACTGTGGGTTTGGAAGAAGTTTGGTCTTCAGATTCTTTGATTTGAGAATCTGGAGATGCCACATCCAAAGTGTAGGTGCAGTTTTAGGTTTATAGTTTGTATTTTTTTTTTCACAAAACCCAAAGATACAGTCCGGTGTCCGAAAGTAGATTTAGGACAAAAAAAGAAATCTGTGTAGTGAAGGTGTTTCAGGAGATTCAGCTGGACTGAAGGAATGTGTGAACACAAGGTTTTTGATTGTGTGTTGAACAGTTTAGAGATTATTGACCTTTGTCCACTGCTTGTGATGCAGTGTACTAAAAACCAACTTTCACCCTGTCACCAGACGTGCAAATAACATTGTTACGAGACAGACTGACGCGCATTTACATTTGCAGTGTGTTAAAACAGATGCTGTTCTGCACCTTGTGATATTATATTTCTTGACCTGTGCATTTTAGTTAGGTTTGTTTTTTTTGTTCCTGCAACAAATTTGTGACACTATTGTAATGACTGTGTACAGTAACACAGGTTGTGGTCTTGGATCAGTACAATATCTGGATGCAATAACATCTATTTAGATGCCAAGGATTAGACCGTGTCGTTTAGTGGCGTCAGAGATAACACACCTGGAAGAATTTCTCCACATGCTCAAAGGGGGATTCCTCTCGTACACTGGGTGAGGTATACCTGCCCATCATGTCATAAATGGACGTCATTATTGCCAACATTTCCTATAGAAAATTAAAAATAGCAACAAAACCCACTCAGATTTACATCTGTAGAAATCATGACACTGCAACAGATTTTGATATATTTCTCTTATGAGATTACCTCCTACCTACCTCTTTTGTAATGTAGCCATCCTTGTTGATATCGTACAGATTAAACGCCCATCGGAGTTTCTCTGTAACAGAGCCTCTAAGCAACACAGACAATCCTAACACAAAATCCTGTAAAACAAAAATCATTGCATCCTACTTTAAACTAAAACCAAATACACGTCACACTTGATTACCGACCACAGGAAATAAGATAAGAGATATGCAGACCTCTGTCAACTCACCTCAAAGCGGATAGAGCCACTTCTGTCCATGTCAAACGCGTTGAACAGGAAATGTGCATATGTGGTCGCATCTGAGGACAAATAATGGACATACAGGGTTGAAAATGAACATGAAACGTTGTTGGCTAATTGTGACACTCTTGCAAAACCCAATTATTCATTGCAACCATGACTAACTTTGCTTGTTTCACAATCTATCAGGTCAATCTTTCATAGGTTTATAGTTTACATTTCAGACTGTACCTCCTTGAGGGAAGAACTGTGAGTAAATGGTCTTGAATGTTTCTTCATCCACGAGTCCGCTGGGACATTCCTATTGAAGGGTAAAAAAAAATATTTTTTTGTAGCTCCTTTTATCTTTTCTGTACTCACCAGCAGTTTCACACAACAGGATGCAGCACAGCACAATGCAATTATGTTGAAACTTAATGACAAGATTATACTGAATATACACATGCACATTTAATTCTTCTGTATTATGGGAAGCAGCTCAACAAAGTGTTTCTTGATGATTAACCTACTCTCTGCTCCATTGTTATTTTTTTAAAAAGAGATTTTAAAATGGTGTTGTAGTGTGCAGACGTGATCCCTGACTGCAGTGCAAGGAAATGGTCACTAGAGGGTGAGGAGAGCAGGATATCCAGTAGCAACAGCGAATTGAGAAGATTTTCTCTGAGGCCTTTCAAGCTTTTCATCAATCCAAAGAAAGCAGTTACACAGAATTACTGTGTTTAAGCTGCTGTGAGAGTGTCTTCACGTTTTGGTTCAGGTCAAGGGAAAATGCAAGAGATGCAAAGAAGGGGAAACAGTTCAGTATCAGTACAACAAGAGCACAGGGGAAAAAAGGGAGCTGGAGAAGCTGCTAAAATCTCTTGAAATGACATGTTTTTCCACCCGCTGCTCTTGGTCTGCCACCAACACCAGTGGGAATATTCCTAACATCACAGGCCAAAATGATGAGTCACAAGCTAAATATTTGCTTTCAGTGAGATGTTGTGTTTCCTCTTAAATACAACCTATGCAAATGCAAGTCAGGTTTTCATTACAACCAAAGAACGTGAAGCATCTGATTTTACTGATAATTGAAATAAACTGCTTTCTTTACTTTTATTATAGACATAGCAGCAAAAATATAGGTGGAAGTAATAATATTAAATACAGATCTGTTTAGCTGAAGTTTCCCAGTAACCCTCATTCAAAATCCTATTAATTGCACATGTGCTTCTCCTGCTATGACAAATATCTGCTGTGAAAAAGATATTTCATTTGAAACAATTAGTTTTGTTTACACCAAAGCAAAGCATTTTTAATGTTGCAGTTTTGTTTACTTCAGCTTGTGGTCTTCTTCCTCTCCTCTTTAATGGCACTTTGCAACCTTTAAAGGCGCATTACAGCCAATAACTGTCAATATGCATTACCTGCATCTGCACTTAGCAAAAGCATGTATAACGTCACCCCCACGCTCGAGCATGTGTTGGTAAAACACAAAATATATAAACAATAAACCGAAACTTGGCTCAGTAGTGCAAGTCCAAAAACAGGCAGGAGGTAAAACGGGCAACAAGGCTGAAAACAACAGCAGGAATGACACAACAGAGAATCTGGCAGGGGGAAAGTGGAGGTGGACCAGGACATATAGGCTCCTAAGGAGCTAATGAGTGACTGGGGAACAGGTGAGAAGGTGGGTGTGAGGAATCCCGGCCATTCCTCTGACTGTTTTCATACATTTTTGAAGCCTCTATAAAGCGACTGGAGCTCCTTCCTGGTGAACTGGGTCTGGGCTTGGAGCTGGTCAAGGCCCTCAGGTTGGTGTCGCACCATGGAGAGTTCAAGGTCACCGTCACTGCTGTCTGTCAGAGGGGAAACAGAGAAGTCGGGGGAGGTGGGAAACAGAGGGGAGGGAGAAAAGAGGGAGGAAACAGAGGTAAGACAAGAAAGAAATAAAAAAAAAAAAAGGGAAGGGCAGGGGAGGAATCGAACACTAGAAAATCAAATAGATGGTAGGCGAAAAATTAAAATGACTGCACGTAACTCAAAATGCTCACCATCTTCAGACAAAATAAAGTATAAAATTGAGAGGTTAGAAAAGGGAAGGTGAGACAAGGAAATGGGTAGAAGATAAAGGATGGTAAGAAGAATGTTCAGTATTAGATACAAGAAGATGAGACAGAAAGAAAGGTGTAGAGATTTTTTTTTTTTTTTACAGAAAAGTGAGAAAACGTATAGTAAGAGGAACTTCTAGAACTGCAAAGGAAATAGGATGGAAATAAGCAGATATACATGCTAATTCTTTTCTTTTAGCTATTGTGGGCATTTCTGAGGTCACTATTGTATAAACAGAGCATAGATTTCACAAAAACTGTCAGTCTGGCACTTGCATAAAATGGCACAAAGCAAATGCAGGGATCGAATAGGGATTTTAGACAGAGCATCTGACTTGCAATGAAAGCACATGTGTCACTAACTCCCAGTGAGCCAGCGCTGGGATAAAATGAAACTACCACTGCAGGTACTCACCGTCTTTACAAGAGCAACACGCACAGAAAGTTGAAAAAGACAAGGGAGGGATTGAGGAGAGGCGATGAAGAAATCAGAGGGGAAGAAGAAAGTCGCAGGACTGTTAAAATATTTGGCTTGATATCTACAAGTTACATTTACCAACACAGTGAACACACCATTAAAGGACAGATTCACATTTTGTCAAGTCTGTTTTTTTTTTGTTTTTTTTTTTTTAAAAACAGCACTTACATGCCATTGTGTACATTGAAAAATATTTTGCTCACTGTAAAGGTTCATACAGGCCGTGAGGAGATCCCCTCCTAACACATTTCTGATGTAAACGATGGGGGACATGTGAGTGTTTTTCACTTGAAGAAATGTAAACCTATCCTTTAATATTTTACAGCTTGTTTGTGTGACTACAATTATATACTCATAACTTTAGCTTTGCTATTACATACAACAAAATCAAATGACAAGAATGTTTAACAGTATTACTCTTAAACAGAATACAAAAGTTTAAACCTACAATATTATTTTCTCCAGACTTGCTCTTCATGTCTTACCTTCCAACGACAAGGGCTCCCAAATCCCAAACTGTTTGAGCACAACAATAAACAGTCCAATAACAACAGCAATGGCAATAATTTCCATTCCCTCCAATCCCATCGTTGCCCTGCATTAGATATAACCTGTGCAAAACACGTTTTAAAAAAACTTAACGTTGAAATTCTTTCCCGATGTGTTTCTAAACGTCGCATTTGAACATCACCTGCTGCTAATCATCTCCTTCCTCCAGCCGCCTCCTCTTTATCAGTGTTTTTTGTACAGGCATCAGCAATTATATACACTTAAATGAAACCCCTGACTTCAACCACTGACCAGTCAGGGGAAAAAAAATGCTATTAGAGTGACTGAAGAGCATCCTCCTTTCAGTAAACAGGTGCAAAGTCCATGGTGTGCTCTTGCAAAGACATATCAAATTCATATCGTCTTAATCCCCCAAAATGAGCTGCAGTTATCTCCACTCGCAAACGATCCATCTGTGTTACTACTCGGCAGCATTTTACATCCAGCCTAGTTCATTTTAGGGTTTCTCCCACAACTCCATCGACTCAGGGGCTCCACCCCCACTCTCTCTTGAGTTGTGCGTGTGTGTATATACATATATATTTATATGTGTGTGTGTGTGTGTTTGAGGTTGGTGATGTTCTTACTGAAGGAATTTCTTTACTAATAGTCTATGATTGACGATCTAAGTTGTCTTTATTTGCTCAGTCATTTCAAGGATGCAAAGCTGTAAAACCAAGCATTGATCCACATCCGCTGATGGCTGGGATATGAACAGCACTTAGAGAGAAGGAGTCTGCCCTGCCCTTTGTGGCGCTGCTTGTGTCTGCTGGGTTGTTCAGCGATACACAGGCTCAGTAACTCGGACGCGACTGCTTTGACTGTAAAAACAGTGCTTTGTTTATGACATTGCAGTTAAGAATAGTAAAGTTGAATTACGTCTGTGCTGCACACCTCAGAGGTCAATTTCTAGCTGCTGTGAAATGCTCCTCATAACATGACGGCTGGCAGTCTAAAAATACCTTTGTTGTTAAGACCTGAGCGAGCCTTTGTATGATAATGCCGTGCTGGAAGATGACACGACTAAAGAAAAATGTGAGTATATGATGACTCTGCACAACATAATGGACTCAGTTTAAGTAGGAAAGGAGGGTGGAGGGCAAATCAATTGTTGAGAGGTAAAATATTGGTCCTAGAGCAGGCAGAGAAAGCGGGCCAGAGATGCATTTATGCATTTAGATGGCTTTATGTAAGTTAGAGACACCAAATGGACTTGTCTTTAATAATGTCTGAGTCAAACTATTGAAATAACTAATGAGCTATTCTGGCTTTATCCAGAATCGTATAAAATTTTGACCATTTCATTAACCTCCTTGAATCTAAGTGAACGTTTGTGCCAAATTTGAAGGGATTTCCTAGACGACTACTCAAGATTCTGCGTTCACACAGTGAAAACTGTTTTGTGGGGTCACCGTGACCTTTGACCTTTGACCTCCAAAATCTAATCAGTTAATCCTTGAGTCCAAGTGACTGTTTGTGCCAAATTTGAAGAAATTCCCTCAAAGTGTTACTGAGATATTGTGTTCACGAGAATGGGATGTTCGTACATACTGTATGTACGAAGTTCTGGATATCATAATGCCGGGACCAGAGGCTTTATGTTTTCAGGTTGTCCATCTGTCTGTTCGTACATACAGTTATAGCATTATGATATCCAGAACTTTGCCTTTTATGAGTCAGCAGAGCGTAAACTGTGAGATCAGGGGTGATGGATCATGTAGCTTAGAAAATGCTGCCAGTTAAACCTCAAATACAACTGAGGGTTTTTGCACACAGCCATCTCATGCCATAAAACATTATAACAACATTAAAGCTAATGATTAATGCACCTTAAGTGCTGATCTGTCCATGTTCTTCTATTAAACACAGACATGAGTGAAAGTGGCTTAAGCATGCAGGGAAGCCGACAGTGCAGCCATCAGACTCAACGTCAGGCTCTAATGACTGCGGTGAGGGCAACATTACAACTCAGAGCCTGAGTCCATCGATCAAAATATCACACAAGTTCTCATCACACAATTATACATCCTTAACTTAACGAAGAATTCTCATGTTGAACTCTTTCATTGTTTTTAGAAACTTCATACAAACACCTGGCACAGTGTAAAGGAGGACAGGAAGGGACTTTATCTGTCCTTCATACACTTTTTATCCAGGTTTCTTTAAACTTTGACTTACATCGTCAAACACCGACTCTACTGCAAACGCTTGATGGCTTTGACAGGCATTCTAAAGGGCATTTATGCAGCAGGATTTACGTTATCTGTACTAGTATTCAAACCTTACGTCACGACTCCTAAAGCTGGTCTGATGTGACAGAATGCACAAATGTTTTCACTCTCTATAATATTATTGTAAACTAAGCAACAAACTACTATTTCATATAGAGTATGAGGTGGAAAAACAAAGAAACTCACAAGGCAGTGAGACATTTTAAGTGCTACCTCTGCAGTAACACAAGTACATTGTAATTACAGCCAAACAGACATCTACAATCTTTGTTTTCAGAGCTTAGTTACAGCTAAGTGTTCTAAGTGCAGCATCCTAAGCTGAATCCTGCTGTGTGATGGCAAAAGTATCTATTATTTGCAATTGTTTTATTCTCATGTTCATAACTACAGAAACAGAAGACATCTTTGTCTCCATTCAGCAGCGATTCTCTATTATCCAACATGATTTTTTTTTTTATTTCAAAGCAGTTGTATTATTTTTGCAAGCATTCTTCAGAAAAACCACTGACTGTTTCCAGTGTGGTGTTGTGTATGAAACACACATGTATGAGAATGATTGCAGACCAACATCTACTGTAAGGACAGGAGACACTCAGGTGCTATAATGTCTATGCACCAGCAGATGGCGATAAAGTTGTTAAGATGTGAAGGACATAGGTTTAAACCTCAATGAAGGTTTCCATTTCAGAGGTTAACAAACAGTGAATAAAAATAAAAGGTGAGAAATGATGAGAGTGATGACAAGAATTTAGTGATTCAGTGCATTACATCTAATGGAGTTCTACTACAGGTATAATTAAAGGCCTCATAAATAAAAAAAATCAAGACCATTTCCTCACGGATGTCTAAATTAGGGATGGGATATATGGTTGAATTGTAAATGTGTAGCTGTTTTACTTTGAAGTGACAGTTTGTTAGCCATTAAAGCCTCGATGTCCTGTCCAAGGCACTCGGCCATCTGTCTGTTGGCACAGAGAGAGAAGTCGGCAGCAAATGAGTCTAGATGACAACAGCAGGTCATCTCTGCAAATGACTGATTTTGTCTGCTTACCACTGTATTTTTTCACTGAGGCTTATTAAAGCACAAAAGACAGACAAATATTTGAATGAATCAAAGAGACTGTTTGCACGTTAGGGGAATCAAGACAAAATGTGATATTGGCAGGAAAGATTGTGCATGCACGCAGCAGACTGTCTGCACTGTCTTGCCCACACAGGAGGGCAATGTCAATAATTCAGAGAGAAAACTGGGGCATGTAGGGGCAGTCGAAGACACAGTGCTCTTCATCTATAGAAAAAAAAAAAAGCGCCATTTAACACTTGTGACTGGTGGTGTGGTGTGGTACATTCTTTAATTTACTTATTATAATTTCAAAGTACGCTAATTGAGTAGTTAAGATAGAAACAAGATCCAAAGGTGAAATCATTCCTCATCATTTCTCAGAGATGAAGTGGCGAGTTCTGTGTGTACAGCGAGTTTTAGATGGGGAAGGAGAAATGTGGAGTGGATCAAACTTCATTCTATGAAGCACAATCAGAGGCTAAAGTGAAAGTGGCAGCTGTCCAGTCATTGACCGATGACCTGCTAAAATGAAGTGGCGCTTAGTGAGCAGAGAGGTATGTGCTGTAAACACTGAGTAGAGGGAAAGAATAGAGAGCATTTTAAATGTAGATCTATACTGTGGATGGTGCAGAAGCTGAAAAATTCATGTATTCTGTAGTGTGGGAGATTGAAGACCTGCCTCCCTGCTGAATCTCCCACCTCCCCTGCTGTCACAGTCATGCTGATATTCAATATATTGTGTTGTTGCTCAGCCTGGCGGTGGCTCTGTTCATGTGCCTCTACCTGGTCCCTGTTGCTTGGTGCTGGCGATGATCCATTTGACGAGACAGCACTTCATGAGAGATTTACGTGAGAGCCGTGGTTTCTGCCACTTGGAGCCCTCTGTCTGTCCGCCCGGGTTTGGATCTTTTCCATTGGCATCAGGCAGCAGACCGCCATCCACCGTCTTCTCATCCGCCTGAGGAAGTGCAGAAAAGAAAGTGTCCTCTGAGAGGGAAAAGAAAAGCTCTTTGAAGATAAACCCTCTGTTGCTCCTCCGCTGTCAAAAGCCCCTACAAGAGGGATCACCTGACACACCTCAGGCAGGGAGAGGAAAACAACCAGTGTGATGCCTGGAAAAGCAGCCACTTCCAGGCTGTAGGTCGCCTCCATTCTTTATCTTCTGACACCTAACTGCATGTTGTGTGTGTCTTATAAGCTAGATTCACCATTAATATTTAAATCAGGTATATATACAATTTCTGTTTACAGATTTGATTTTGGAGAGAGAGAGAGACAGGTTACCGTGGCAGTTCCCCTCAGATCTACAGAACATTTTTGCATCTTTCAGCCCATTGTTTTGGTTTTATGACCCACAGTTTCTCACAGCTCTCAGCTGCATTATTTTTAGATGTTTTCAGCGATAAAGCTCTAAAGCCCTAATGTACACTTAGCACCAAGCAGCAGACACACACAGCCAGGGATGAGCTGCAGAACATGGTGGTAGTTAAATTATTTCCTTCAGGGGTTGTTGATGACTAAAAACAGATTTAGAAAAGGAGAGTGGAAATTAGACTTCATTAGGTGGACTCAAATATGAGTCCAAATGAATGCTAATGTTGCTCCTGATTGGGTAAATATGAACTTAATATGTCAGTGTAATATAGCAGTGTAGTGTAGTATTCACCGCTTATTTGCTTTGCCACCGCACGGCACACAATTGCTGGATACAGGTTTTAAACGACAAAGACGCAGCAGTATGCTTTGTGTTGAAGTTGACGTTTCCCATTTGAATTACAATTTCTATGGCACTGCCCATTGCGGTTCCACTGGTTTACAGGCAGTTTACAGATTATAGTACGGTGAAACACAAACAGATGGGGAAACAGACTTCAGTACAGAAATGAAAAAAAATAAACATCTAACTCCATCTAGACCTGAAGTTCCTGAACAATTTAATCTAAATGAGACAGTCTCACACAAAACCTAATTTAATCACATTTCCCTCTATTACAACTATGTCTGCCTTTTAGGAAGCACAAGTTACATATTGAAGGAGGCTTTTAATCATATGGTTGCACGACAAAAAAGAAGGTTTGGTACTTGTAAGCTGGATCTGCTTTTATAGCTTTATATTGTGAAACAGCAAGGCACTTGATAGCTGGACCTGCAGGAGGAGCTACATGCAGCTAACAGGATGAACAGATCAGTGCCTCGGTCATCAATACCTTGATACTCAAACAGCTCATTTGATATGAATAGTTAAGTGTTTATTACAAAATGTATTTGTCTTTATGTGGTTGCCACTCTCGTAGGAATCTCTTGCGCTCTTTGCAGCTAAATCCTGCCTTTGTGTTGAGCATATTTTAACACTGAAAGTAGCAGGAGATCAGTCTATGTACAGTGCTTCTGACAAAACTGGTGCTTCTGGACAAAGAGAGAAGGAATTGGAAAAGGTATAATATTCCAGTAACAGGAGCTCTTCTGGGAACAGGGACACACCAGCTGTTACTATATTTCCAGTTATTTCCATCATCACACAACATGTTGTCATCTCACACTGGGCACGCATTCAGTGTTTCTATGTTCAGATTAATATTTCAGTGATAATGAAGCTTTACATTTTCAAACATGACTCACTTGCTGTAAAATAATCCAATTACACTTGTGTCAGGACAATTTTAGGATGAGAGATTTTTTAATGGGCTGCGTGTGTTTGGTTCTCTTTCCATTGTGAAATAATTTGTTGTGTCACCATCTCTCTGTGAGACTGTTTTTCTGAGCTATACTGTCTGGCTCTGAGAAACAGGGAGTATGTGTTGACTCATAGTCACTGTCAGTGTTATTGGACTGTTCTTCTTGGCACAGGTTCACAGTGTGTGAGGTTTGTTCCTTCCTTTTATTGTTTGGTTCTTTGTCGCCCGTTTGAGTTACGTTCGGTTTTTCTCTTCCCTTCTTAAGGCTCTCATCTCATTTCTCTCTCTGTCTATGCAAAGTCTTTTACTTGCTTGTGATAACGGGTTCTTATGAATAAAACAGCTTTCTTTAAGAGGTTGCTGAGAATATAAGGTATAGAGTTTGTAGAGAAAATAGACAGAACTACTGTCTGGGGATCTCCCCTTAGTCCCGTATTTGAATACGAAAGGATGCCAAAGCATACAGAGCATCGAGAATGTCGCTCAATAATTCACACTACTTAAAACTGCATCAATAAAAGATCAGATTTTGCTGCCACGGTGAGGTGAGTGACGAGGACGAGTTAAACAGACATTTGATGGACCATCCAAAAGCCACATAAACAACCGGACACATTCAAACAGACATGCACACAAACATACAACAGGCATCCATGGCAGACACACAATCACACTTCAGAACTAAATGCACGGATGTATATTCAAGTGCATAAAGCAGTCTCATTCATATATGCAGCATATATCCTTCTGGAGTGTCTGAAGTAGTTACTTCAAACTTCACTAATGTCAAGTTTAATTAAGGTATTTGTTTAAAACCTTTATAATAAAATGTGCTTTTATATCAAGTAAATTATAAAATGTCAGTCATACTAAATTGTCTGTGAGGATGAAAAACTGTTTTAAAGGATCTGAACAGAAGGTGATTTAGGGTCTTAACATCCAAAGCGCTGCATTATTAAAAGCAAAGGAGTCATGTGTGCTGAGTAGTGAGATGCTCCCTGTGATCATGAAGTCATCATGAACACGGTGGGTGACCGTCCTCCACTGATCATCACATATGCTACCACACACACAGACACACACACATACACACACACACACACAAGGAGCTCATGGCTATTTCAATGAAATGACAAAAATAAGTTGTTCTCCTGCTTGGACCTCATCAAGTCTGCGTCCTGGTTTTCAGTCTGGTTTCCAGTACAACTCTTTACCACCTGTTATGCTTTTCTAATCTGCTTTGATTTCTGTTTGCCATGTGGTTAACATGTTTTGGCTTCAAGTTACTGGTCAAACAAGCACATTAGGTCAACATGCATGTTTCCATATTATAATTCTGTTTATAGTGTGAAATCAGGAGTGGTGGAAAGTACATTAACTCAAGTAGCCTCCTGTAGTTGAGTGCATTTTTTTATTCTTATAAAAAAAGGTACATTTACATTTGAGGGAAATACTCTACTTTTTACTCCACCACATTCATCTGACGGCTTTAGTTACTTTTTCGATACAAAACATATGATCAACCAATAAAATTTAATGCATTTTTATAGATCTCTCCAATAAATAAAGTGGTTAAAGTTAGACACACATCAACAAGCCACCACATTAAATGCTGCTTCTATTAGTGTAATACATCAATAAAAACATCCCCAATAATCTAATTTTGAAACTAATTACAATTTTTATTTCCACATAATCAGTTTTTTTTTCTTTTTCTTTTGACACTTTAAGTATATTTTTCTGATAATATATGTGTAGTTTACGCAGGACCTTTACTTCAGCCTGAAGATCTGAACACTTCCTCCACTAGTTCATGTCTTTAAAATGTGATGTACAGCTCTTTTTCTCTAATGTTCAGCTGAGTTGAAGGACTTTGCGCTGTTGATTTAAAAAGTAGGCTATCATACTGTGAGGTACAAAACGCACACAGCAGCAATGGCCATGATTAATCTTTCTACATGTTAGTGGAATCTATTCCAGCAATAAGTACATTAAAGCATAAAGTAATAGATGTTTACTGCACCTGCATTGCGTCTGGGCTTGTGTTGATGTTTTGGAGAAGAATCGCTGCAACGGTCCTCAGCTTGCGTTCCTCAAAACGACCCAGTGAGCTGCAGCTGCATGGAGAGAGAGCGCGCGAGAGAGAGAGACAGAGAGAGAGACACAGAGAGAGAGAGAGAGAGAGAGAGAGAGTGAGAGAGAGAGATGCACTGAGGATAAACCGTAATCACCACATCTACGTGTTGCAGGTCAGCAAAAGTTCGCACCTGAAGAGTGAGAGAGTGAAGGTGTGATTGAGTCGGTGATGAGCAGCAGAGTCGTGATCCTCGGCTCATCCAGTAAACAGCACTGAGAGGAGGCGGACGCTTTATAGAGCCACAGAAGGAGCGAGGTGCGGACGAGGTGTTTGCATCGTGACAAATGTTATTAGAAGTGCCAGACATATTATAACGAGCAGCGATGATGTGTGGGTCCAAACTCAGACTCTCTGAGGAAATTAAACAGGATTACTGCGTTTCTCACACACACACACACACACACACACACACACACACACTGTCCGAGTTGATTTGCTGTGTTATGTCTGTATACTCAAATATAATTATAATACTACTACTAATAATACTATTTTGTGACTTTTATCCAATTTAGGTTGGTTGGGTGGTTGAATTGTTCTTACCAANACACACACACACACACACACACACACACACACACACACACACACACACACACACACACACACACACACTGTCCGAGTTGATTTGCTGTGTTATGTCTGTATACTCAAATATAATTATAATACTACTACTAATAATACTATTTTGTGACTTTTATCCAATTTAGGTTGGTTGGGTGGTTGAATTGTTCTTACCAAATATTCTCAAACAATAAAAAAGCAAGACTTTCCATCAACATCAAAAAGACAGGCTTTACATGTGCAATGTACTGACACCACAGCATCACAATGGCATTGTGCTGCAAAGCTCCTTTAATTTGACTTTGAATTTTGAAACTACACCCCATTAAGGGAACACTCTGTACTGTGCACCTGTTTCCACCCATGGTATCACATTAAAGGAAAATTAATATGAGAGCAGGAAGCTGCCCAAAATATCCTGACATGGCCTCTGCATCTGTTAAAGTGCCTCTTCTCAAATTCTATGACTGTCATTTGTCTCATTTGTGGTTATTGTTCCCACAAGTCACAGGGAGGTTTGCATGAAGGATAAATGTTCTTCACTTTCTCCGAGATGTATTTGTTACAATAGGAAATGTTGTCCATCAGTGCTTAAGAAGGACAAATGTGATGTTTGAGGCAACGCTTTATCTCAGGTGGAATAGACATTAAAAAGAGACTTTAAAAAGCAAACATTGGAGGGAAAGTGTAACATGCAAAAGAGGCGATTAATGAAACATAAAAACTGGCAAGAGCAAATAAAAGTGTAAAATGCACAAACTCAAAATGATTTGCTGGTGACATGAGAACGTTCTGCATTATTCTATGAATGAAATGAAACAGCTTGAGTGAAAATCTCCACTTCCACTTCTGACCATGTTTCATCAAACAAAGACTAAGTCTACAGCTGCAGTCCAGCAGCTCTGTGAGCCTGTATTTGCTGGTCTTGGTGCTGAAAAGTCAGAGTATCACCAAAGTCATTATGTTTCATCCTCTGGGGACCATGAATGCCTCTTCTAAACTGTATCCATCCAACAGGTGTTTAGATATTTTAGATATTTCAGTCTGTACCTTTTTAAAAATGTGGTTATCATTTAGTTAATTATACACCAATAGCTTGAGATCATTCTCATTAATCAGAGAATACATTGACTGGAAATATTTAATATCTCCCCCGCTGTTTCAGCAATGATAACTAAACTGGTGAAATTCAATATTTCTGTTCTGTCTGTCTGTCCTTGTACTTCTCATCTTCCTACAGGTCTGTCTCACTCCTGCAGACACTTACGTTATTTTTAGCCTCACTAGTTCCAGAGAGCCTCCAGTTTCCCTGGTGCCTTACACATCAGCTCAGGGTTTAATTGAAGGTGTGTGTTCGGTGTAGATGTACCTATAATGTGTGTGTGTGTGTGTCTGCGAAAGGTGGTTTCTTTTATTTTCTCTCTTCCCTCATGAATGTTGCATTTTTTTTCTTTTTTTTGGAGAATTTGCCACAAACACTCACATGCATGGCTGCACACATTTGTGCACACATTCATACTACGTCTGCAACTGTGCCACAATCATCCACCGCTACTTATCCTTTTCTTTGATAAGAGACATGAATATAAACCGGAAATGTGACATTATGAAACATGTTGACTTAATTAACTCTGTATGTTATAGGATTTGGGGAAGATGAAGTTACACAGCTTCGTAGCAAAGAGGACATTAAAGGTTTGTTGCTGTTATAACTCTTTCCCCAAAGGTCTAAACACAAAGAAAAAATACAGAGGAGACAAAATTACACTCTCCACAGCTATCCCAAGACACAAAACTATACAATAAAACAGACAGGTCCTCTAAAATGTGACATTGCTTTAAGAGGCAATAAATGAAAAATACTTTTTTGTGATCACTAGACAGCTTCTGAAATAACAGTATTCAGCTGTAAAACAATGTGATAAAGATTTTTATTAAAAAGTGAGGATGTGTTTTCTCTTCAGCGTCTCTTTGGCCACAGGATCTTGTTCACACTGGAGGTAATATTCTGTCTTTTTCAGCATGAGAAGTTTTCCTTGAAAAACACATTCCTCATCCTCTTCCTCTCCCTCTCTTTGTCCTTCTGCCTCTGCCTCTCTGCACTGCTGCTGTCAGTTCATCTCCAGCACTTTAATGCGAGTAAAAAGCAGAAACTGCTGTTCTGTTTTTGAAGTATAGCTTTAAACAAATGTTAATTAACTCAGTATCCAAGTTGTTGACTTATTTCATCCAGGCAGTTTCCAGTTTAGTAATCCAGCTAAAAAATGTTTGAACTTTCTTTTGCAAACTGGATGTGATGTTGCTGAAAACGTATAATAAAATCATTTACCCTCTGCTGCACCCCACTCAATTTTTTTTCCAGCCCATGAGGCTTAGAGGAATCACAATGCCAAAGCATTTCAACATTTTAATTAACTCAACAATCCTAATCCGTCCCCTGTGTTAATTACTAACTCGCAGCTCTGAAGATGCTGTCATGGACATTTCTATTAGGGACCAGATGAAGGTTAAAGGTTAATTACACTGTGAAGCATCGCTTATTTTCCAGTAAAACCTCAGTAAATGTGAAAGGCTGCAGATAAAAGTTTCATTTCACATGGCCTCTCTTCTTG
This sequence comes from Seriola dumerili, assembly GCF_002260705.1. NCBI lineage: Eukaryota > Metazoa > Chordata > Actinopteri > Carangiformes > Carangidae > Seriola > Seriola dumerili. Next base: position 1,012,248 of record NW_019174697.1, read on the forward strand.
CCTGTGTTTTCCAGTCGTTGCACATCATAACTAATGCAACACCTGCACCATAAAAGATATATCTGACCTAATTTATTGCAGGGTTATTGCAATAGATGGCATAGTGCACAGTGTTTGACATGTGTCCATCTTATTGTGTTTCAGTTACACATACAGTATATGTACATGTTTGTCTATGTGCGATACAATAAGAAGCCACAGAACCACCAACATATCCAGAGGATTGGTCATGTACTGTCGCTGTCCAGTGAGAAGTGTATATTCAAATAAATTGAGTAATGAAGCGTTGTTATATCAACATTATCTTACTTTTTAAACAAAATAAACCATTTAAAACCCCATTTGTGCATTTATGGAGTTTTTATTTGCTGAAGTTGACACTGAAGGAGACACAAAAATATGAAAAGAATAAAATTGATATCATTTAAAGACCCTCTCCAATGAAAATCAAGTTTTTTAACCTTGTTAACATGTCTATATTGTGTTTTCTATCTATCTATATATGTATATATATATATTACAAGACATATCATATCACAGGGGACAGATTAGGATTGTTGAGACATATCATGAGTGAAATAAGCAGTCAAAACCATGGCTGCGCATTTCCACCTTTGAACTGCAGTGAACCAATGAGAAGTCTCATACAGCCAGGATTTCATACATCATATAACTGAGGAACCAATCGCGTCAAGTCTGGGGACAAGGGGTGGGCAAAATAAACTTGAAACCTTGTCAGTACAGGGAGCGAGAGTTTGCATTAACATAACCACTAACACATTTATGATGCCACTGTCAGTTGCGAGCTAGCAAACAGCATAAACAAATAAAAGATGCTAACTACGCTGTTGATTTTGGTGCAGAAGACACTCCTCATCTGAGTCCGACTGGAGCTCAAACATGTGGCCGAGTCTCTCTGGTTTCCTCTAACACTAACCATCATGAGACACATTGCTCCTACACCAGTCACCAAAACCTTGTTAGTACAGACAGCGACAGTTTGCATTAGCCAGCCGCTAACACTGTGTCAACCACTGCGAGTTACAAGCTAACAAACAACGTAAATAAATAACTACGCTTACCATGCTGATACGTCTTCTAGTCGCTCATTTTGGTGCACAACCAACTCCTCAAAAACTCCTGAGTCTGGGTCTGACTCAGGCTGAAACATGTGGCTGAGTCTCTCTGACGTTTCCTCAGCTAATCATATTGATTGGCGCTGCTGTTTCACCTGTCAACCTAGCGCGAGCAGCGGTGGTGGGCGGGGCATAAGGCCCGACCCAGATTTTTCAATGAGGAAGTAAGCGAACATTTGCTTACAGCCCATGGATGTTCTTATAATACATCCATAGTGCAGCCCCATTTTCTTCACTTTTTATGTGGGAAAACCATGTTAAACAAAAATATTTATCATAGCAGAGTTTTTTTTTTTTTTTTACATAACAAACCCTAACCCTAAAAAATACAATTATTATAAAGGTTATGATGTGCACTTTGTATATGTTTATGTATATGTGTGTGTATATATATAAATTCAAAATGAATGCAAGCTTGTGGAGACTTAACTAAAAAACAGAATTGCATTAAATAAAAATGATAGGGAATAGGAAGTTTTGCTGGTAAAGAGTTTGAGTTCTTGTTTGATTGCTAAGTCAATCAGAGTTTGAGCAGGAGTCTTGTCTTCATTTGTTGTATTTGGAAACATGACTGGTGTGACTGGATGAGTATAACACTTGTTTTCTCATTTGCTTTCTGATATTTACCACTTCATCCGTTTTCTCCATGCTTTCTGAGCCATGAGGCCGTTTACATAAATAGCATGCACAGTCACTTTTTTAAAAAAAAACTATATTTATCGATCCTGGCGCTTTTAATAGTGTAGCATAACATACACTACACTAAACATAAATTTCAATTTTCACTTTGGACACCAGATGTCACTATTGTCTGTAACATACTGTAGACAGAGGCAGATCACAGGCTCTATGAACAAAAGGATCAAAGTTTCTTCCTATTGACGATCTAATTTCTTCCTAAACACGTTCAAACTATCTGAATACACTCCACATACTAGGTAAGATGTTAATGTCACTCTCTCGCTCTCTCTCTCTCTCTCTCTCTCTCTCTCTGTTTCTGTTTCTCACACACATCCATTTTTAAATTTATGTAATTCAGCTGTAGTTTTACTCACCAGACCTGTGATTATGTCCCAGTGCATAATCACAGGGTGTCTGTGTTTAGTTTGTGTGTGTGTATTTGTGTGATGAGTTGTGATTAGCTTGATGTAACACTCTGTAATATTCAAACTGTTCATATGCTAATATGTTTCAGGGCTGTTTCACAGAAGTAAATAACAAACAGCTTGTGTGTTGAGAGAAGGACTAATTTACTGGACAGATGTTCCCGCCCCCAGGGAACAAGCTGTAAATATCTGTTCTGAGAAGCAGATAAAGGAGAAAGAGAGCTCACAGGATGCCTGCAGTATTTATATTTGTCCATGGTGAAGTTTTCTTCCTGCTGGACATTTTCTGTCTTTGTATAAATCTCTTAATGATCTTGTTTACCCTTCATTGACAATGATTACTTCATGGGCAGAAATCATTGCCAGAAAAAGAAGCAGGAAATCTGTTACAGCCCACACGTTTCTGGTTGTACACAGACGCACACACACACCCACACACAGACACACACACACACACACATACACAAATACACACTCAAAGTCACATAAAATGGATTTAAATTTTTCTTTAGTTACTCTAAAGGAGATTAAGATTTTTGCAAAGCAGGACTTTCTTAGAGTTAATGCCCAGAGTCTAAGGAAAACAAGCCAAAGATAGAATATCCATGGTCCGCCTTGGTTTCCTGACTAAGATGTGATGTCACTCTGGAGGGAAAAGGGGGGCGTATTGAGAGCCCCTTACTATCTGCTGAGGATGTGAGAGGCTGAGGCTGCTTTTGCACCACCCCCTCCATTTCCCCACAGTCAACAGGAAGACTGGAGGCCAAGGAGAGCGGCCACACTCTGCAGGAGAGGAAGGACTTAGAGGTCCAGCTGTACAGTCAGAACAAAGGGAAACAATCAAGGCAAAGGAATGAGCAAGACTCAGAAAGAAGTGAAGAAAATCCAGTCAGTTTATCTGCAGAACTTGGACAAACTAAACCAGGGGATAAAGCCAGACAAGAAAAGTTGGAAACCAAAGGAAGGAGACTTTGCTGTGCAAACAGCCATGGAAAAGCTGCGGCAGCCTCCCATAGCTGGACAAGTCACCAAAAGCTCAGCCCACAGAATCAGCAGAGACCTGACCTGCTCCATCTGCTTGGATCTTTTCAAGCAGCCGGTGTCATTGCCCTGCGATCACACCTTCTGCCAGGGGTGCATTGAGGGCTACTGGACTGGTCCCCGGGGCTCCGGGCAGGGTGGCACGGGCTCCTGCCCTCAGTGCAGGAAGGTGTACCCCGGGCAGAGCTACAGGCCCAACCGCATTGTTGCCAACATAGTGGAGAGCTACTGTCAGGGCCTGGAGGAGAGCGGGACTGGAGCCCGCCTCGCAGATGTTGGGGTGGCAGAGAGGGTTCCAGCTCCGGTCCCCCGCTGCAGCAGACACCGGGAGGAGCTGAAGCTGTACTGTGACGAGGACCAGGAGCTGGTGTGTCTGGTGTGTGGTGTCTCCCAGGAGCACAGAAATCATACCATGGTGTGTGTGCAGGAGGCTGAACAGAAGTACAGGGTGAGTTCACTTTGACTTATGTAAAAGGTTCAGCAGAATATTAAGATTTTATGTAAAAAAACAAACTTGCCTGACAAACTTGCCTCTCAGGAAGTGCACACACCAGGACATCTTACTTATGTCTTTGTCCCCTCTCTCTCTCTCTCTCCCTTGGTACACTTGTTTGTAATAATGACAACTTACCTTTGCTAAAAAACTTAATTTTCTTCTCTGGATGTTTGTGGTTAAGGAAAGACCCTGGTGCATCTTTTGAGGATGTCAGAGTCTCTAGTACTTATGGCACGTGCCATGATTTACTCTAGTTTGCTGCAAATCAGTCACTGCTCTGTCTTTGTTTTATATATTTGGGCATTTAATTTAAAGGTAACATCAGCTAATATTTCTTATGGGGGGTGTGTGTGTATGGGATTTTATCTGCATCTCCTTGTTTTTAAAAAAGTTTTGCTCCAAAAACAACTGGTCAATGTAGAACCAGTTGACAATGAGTGTGAGGTGAAAGTTCAGCATGCAGTGACGTTGTGTCTCTGTCCTGTCAGGCGTCTCTGAACAGCTCCATGGATTCCCTCAAAGCTGAGCTCAACACAGCGCTGCAGTGTGACAGAGAAGCTGAGGATGAGGTTAAAAAGCTCAAGGTGAGAAGATTTCAGGATATATATGTATATATACTGTATATATGTCATTATGCACACTCTGCAAAACAAGTGTTGTAATCTCCCTTATGTTCTGCCTCATCTGGTCTTGTTTCAAGTTATAAACATTTGTTTCTACAAGAATCCAAATAAATGGGACTGACCTTTGTCACTGTGAGAGTTACAGTATTCAAAATGGAAGAAAGTCATTACATGCAAAGCTCTTTTAAATTCTTATATATGGCACGGATCGCATGCTTTCACTATTTCACTCCCGGTGACAAATGTCCATCGTCTTTCACCCACTCAGGAGCACACCGCCGACCTCAAGCAGCGCATCGAGGCCCAGTTCAGCGACCTGCACCAGTTCCTGTACCAGGAAGAGAAGCTGCTGCAGGTGAAGCTGAAGACGGAGGAGCGGAGAGAGCTGATCCGCCTGGACGAGCACAAGGCCCTGCTGTGCGTGGAGATCTCCCGTCTGCAGAGAGCCGTCCACGAGATAGAGGACAAGCTGAGAGAGCAGGACCCGTTCACTCTGCTGCGAGTGAGTTCAGTTAAATATGAACGTGAATACAGTCCATCTGGGAGTGATTAACAGCATGATGAGTCAGCTTTGAGGATGATTAAGGCGAGAAATGCTGAGCTTTTGACTTCAAACTTTTTTTTGTTTGTTTCCAAAACGTTTTATATGATATTGAAGCCAGAGGAAGTAAAGAAGCAAATTGTGAGGGTTTGTTTGTTTTATACTCAAGGATGTTTCAGGTTTTCTTTGCCAAAATGTTAACTAAGCTCCAACATCAACATTCAAGATTTCATTGAGCAGGGTGTGACCATTTTGGCTTTCCTGTTTCAGGTTGCACACAATTAAAGGCCATAAACATGTTTCCATGTATTTTAAGAGTAATGTTTGAATTATTGCTACTTTTCTAATAGCAAAGGATTTGGTCGCAGTGAGTGCAGACAGGATGTAGGCCAGTGATCTCACTCCTTGATCTGCAGGATAAGGAGTTCAGTTTAGGCATTTACTCTGGCCATGGCTGCGGGACTTTCCCCAGCCACAGGGAGATCCCACAGGGTGGGATAGCGTGAGCTCAGACATTGATGTAATGTGGAAAAAGCTTTCTCTTCTTTCAGATACAACAAAACTAATCATCAGTCTCTTTCTGTCTTTTCCTGTGTTTGTTCCTGTGTCTCATTTCAGAGCATCAAAGTCCTGCTCCAGAGGTGAGTGTGGGAAAGGTTCAACTGTTTTATCTTGGGTCGTTTTTTGTTTTTCCTCTATGTTCATTGTTTTGACTTTGCTTTTGTTGGCAGGCCATCGCTGAAGTTTGAGAAACCTGCATTTACACCACCCAGTCTGTGCGAGGGTCGGTTTGCAGGGCCCCTGCAGTACAGAGTGTGGAAATCCATGAAAGGAAGTATTTACCCAGGTACTTTAAGTGGCCCCATCTCCCTTTAAAAATGTAAAATACAACACTGAAATACACAGAAACCAACACTGATAATCTTAGCAGAAACATATTATTAATCAATCTTTTAATTAATCTCTGTTATCATATGATTTTCCTGTTTTTAGTTCCTGCAGCCATCACATTTAACTCCAGCACGGCCAACCCTTGGCTCAGCCTGACCTCCTCCCTCACCTGTGTTCGCTACCAGACCTTTAACCACACCGTGCAGGACAACCCCTACAGGTTCAACGCTGCCCTGTCCCTGCTCGGAAGCCAGGGCTTCACCCACGGACGCCACTACTGGGAGATTGAAGTCTACAGCAGCACAGTCTGGACAGTGGGGGTGGCTCGTGAGTCGGTGCCTCGGAAGGGAGTCATCAAAGCCCTACCAGCCAACGGCTTCTGGACTCTCTCCCTCTCTTATGGGATACAGTACATGGCTGGCACCACACCTCCAACTGTCCTGTCCCTGGAGGAGCCACTGGCCAGGATAGGAGTGTACCTCGACTACAAGAGGGGCCTGGTGTCCTTTTATAATGCAGAGAGCATGACACATCTCTACACCTTTAGGGAGAACTTCACCGAGACGCTGTACCCTTACTTCAACCTGGGCTTCCTGGATAAAGTGCATGAAAATGAGCCTCTTAAAGTTTTCTTACCAAAGATTTAACAAACTGGGAAAAATGGTAACAAAAGGGTAAGAAGTTACAAAAAGTTACCAAACAAGCATGAAATCAAAGTGCATTTCAGAAAAAGAGAAAACATACTTTATAGTGTACAGAATTAGATACAACAAAGTATTTGTATTTGTGCAATAAACAGTTGACATTTGTCCAATGGAAACACATGTAACATACATGTAACACATAGTTCAATATGTAGACTGGATCTACTGCCACACATTTCATTTCAGAGAAGCTGTGCTTCAGTAAAGAATGTGAAACTGTCTGGTTACTTGACTATTGTGACATTAAATGTAAAGTAGTATTATGGTTACTTTTGTAATTCAATGATTTTTTTGTGCATGATACACTAATACATTTAAGTAAACATCTTAATCGTTTAATACTGTGATTTTTTTTTTTTTTACATTTTGAAAAAAATGTCATCATGATTTTAACGTGTCATATTATACTAACTAATGTATTTGGTGCATTCAGGAGCTTTGGGAAATTTTAAGCTTACATAAAAGCAACTTAATTTTAATAGTCTTTTTTATGTGAGCAAATGGTTAGAATTTTGGATATTTACTTTGTACTTGCTGTGCTTGATGAATTTAGTATACCTGCTGTTTGACCTGGTTGATCCCAAGCCTGATGCATGTTAAGTGGCACCCAATATCACACACAACTGTATGAGTAAAATTTTATTAAAAGTTTTTCTTGAAAATTAAGTGTGCTCATTAATCCAGCGTGAAAATAAATAAAACATCAGTGTCATTTCATTACATACTGCATATGAAGCACTATTTGTCATAGTGTAAGTGCAAATTAAAGGCACCCTGTGGAGTTTTTAGCCACTAGTGGCGCTAAGAAGCAATGTTTTTATGAGTGGGTCCCTGTTTTGTTCGTATGTGCTCACATGAGGATGCACATGCACACGCACAAACAAGCAGGTGACACAACAAACACATAATGGTTAGACTCTGTTCCACTAATTGAGAGCTGGTGGCTGTAACATTCACAGAAATGCTGCAACGCATAGGCAGTGAAGAAGACTCCAAGCTAGTAAACATGTGATGTAAACATTGCCTCATTTTGTGTTTTACGAGGATGAAAAATACATTGCATGCATTTGTCAGACTTTTAAGATACACACACTTGGTGAGTTAACACTGAATGTAAACAAAACTTTGTTTAGAAGTAAACTTCACAGGGCACCTTTAATACCAGGCTGAAAAGCAGCCAGTCCTTTCTAGGTTAAAGTTTAAAGTTGCTCCCTTGACCACACCCACCACCACCACTGATGGGTGCGGCTAGGTGTGTCATAAGTGTGGTCTCTTGCACCTGTAACCACACCCAACAGTGATGTCATCATGCACTGACAAACCCTGGAGTCCACCTCTACATCCCATCACAGCAGCAAGTAAAGAAATTAAACCTCTGGGACAACCCAAAGTAAGATTTTCATCTGGAGTTCAGTTGCTCTTTAGAGTCAATGCACTGTAGATGTGAAGGAAAAATATTCAATATATTGATGAATGAGGTGCTAATTCCATCGGTTGTCATGGTGTAGTACCGTGTGTCGCATGAGAATTTGATGCACAGAAACATCAGTCAGAAGAAAACACATGAAAACATGATAGTTTAAAATAAAAATATAAAAAAAATGCCAGGGAAAAAAGGCATCAGAAAATATACTGTGAGGGAATGTTAATGGAAATTCAAAAACTAAAGTAAAGCAAAGGCAGGTCGGAAAATAATATTAAACAATTCATCTTTGACATTATGTTTTCTTCCATAATTATTATCATTATATGCATTTGTGATATAATACAGCAAAGTGCATTACATTCATTAGAAGTGATCAAGCTTTTCAACCTCAGACAGTAAAAAGTGACACAGTTGAAATCATGATTAAAAAAACAAGGCAAACTATATCACAATATATACATTTTATATCTTAGCACAGTGTTATGATGTAATCAGCTCATTACAAGTGGTGTGACTGAATTTACTCAAAATAATAATCACTTCAAACTAATCCTTGCCTTTCGTCCTATATAGCTCTATAATGAGGAAGAGCAAAGATGTCACATTTCTGCATGGCTTCACTCTTTTTAGCAGATGTGAACGTAAAGTATGAGTGTTGGTGTTTGTGGTATCAATCCATGCATTCACTCCTCGTCTGGAGAAGGGTGTGTACAACCAAATGTTAGGGGGGGAAGTCTCCATTTAGGTTTGGGGTAAGAGTCACTTGCTTGCATGTAACGTGTCCTGGAACTTTGTGCTTGTGTAGTGCACATGAAAGCCTTTTTTATTGATGCTGTCATCTGAGTGAAACTTTAAAACGATGGCGTCTCCGGCCGAGAAGACCTCCTCTGGAGCCTGAGGAAAAGGAGCAAGATACAGAACAAAAAAGAGATTGTTTTTTGAAGCAAAAGTTTGTCTAAGCAGCATTTAGTACACAGGCCTGATATTTTTAGCCTCACCCCAGATCCACAATATCGCCCCAGCCTCGGAGACTTGATGTCAGCGCCATCGTACAGCTCCACGTAATCGTACCCGCAGTCTGCCTCCTCCTCAATCTCAAACACTTGGAAGACGATCTCCACTCCGTAACCTTTCTCAGCAGTGACCACCCACAGACAGTCAGAGCCACCAGGGTAGTTGTTATCTCCGAACTGTGCATGAGAGTACAGATCTTTTGTCTTGACCTCGGCTTTAAGGCTTCCTCCACATTCTGGGAATTCACAACCACAAAATGAAAGGGTCAAAAAGAGGAACTCGTAAAAGTGAGGAAAGAATGCAGTTTTCTAAACACAACAGAAAACAAACCCATAGTTGTAGTTCTATTCTTTCTCCAAAGAACCGTTTTAATACATCTCCAGACTCCTTTAGGAGCAGAACAGTAACCTTTCAGCTGCTTTGCCCACCTGCTCTGTGTGAAACCTCGAAGCCTCTTTTCTGCACTGAGTTGTCCGAGAAGAAACGCAGGAACATTTTGTTGCCGCTAGAAACGACTGGAGAAGGCTTCTTGGTGCCACAGAAGCGCCCCAGGCTCTGTGCACGGACGTCTCGCCCGTCGTAGAGCTCCAGGTGGTCGTAAGCACACTCCAGATGAGCCTCCATGTCGATCTCATTGAACACCTGAAATTCATTTTAAAAAGCTATGAATAACCATAAGTCGCTGACTGCTTTTAAAGTCTTCACTTTGGACCAAAACACAATGTATAAATGAAAAAAAATCACCCATTAACACACAAGTTTGATTCGATGGCCCGGGGTTGTGGACAGAGACCAGGTGCAGGCCTTCTTGCTGGGATATCTGTCAGGCCAGTTGGGGCTGCTGATGACCCCTGACACACTGTTTACAACATAATCACAGCCGGCTGAAAAAAACACAACACACCAGAAGAAAACAATGAAGTTGCATCACTGAGTGCTCACATCACTCCCTCTGAGGCATTTACCTTGGAAAAGGCATCGTAAACAGAACAGCAAAATAAAAGTAAAGCAAAAGCTTTCCACACTCAAACATTTTGGGGACTAAGACTAAAAGTGTCTATAAGTATTTCCTACGACGACCTTCCACGGTGAGGTCTGTGGCGTTGTGGAATTATTCACAAGTCAATCTATCATGTCAATCAACATGTGGCCACATGAGAGATAGCAAGGACTCTCTGCCCCTCCTTCCATCCCCTAATGGCTTTATACCCAGCCCCAGAAGGCCCCAGCTGGGGTCAGCTGATTCTCACAATTTCGTCATTTTCTGTTTGTAATCTGGGCGAACTGACCCTTTAAATCACGCAGATGAGGGACAGCAGAGACACATACTGTACCTTCCTTGCAGTCGTGCTTATTATCATGCAGCATGAAGCCGCTGCGACACTGACAGCTGTAGCTTCCGAAGGTGTTCACACACTCATGCTGGCAGCCTCCATTGTCTTTGGAGCACTCATCTATATCTGTTGACATTTAAGTAATTTTAATTCAGAATTCCTTGGCACAGCAACATGTGAATCTGTCACAATAGGCTGCAGAAAACTTGCAGAACATATTGAGTTAACATTTTAGACATTTTAGGATCTGCTGCTGACTGCAGACACAAAGGTTTTTCTGTATTCTTCAAGAAGGAAGAAATCTGCTGTATGACACACCAACAACCCCCCGATCATATTTCAGCAAAACACCTCCTGGGTATTCCTCAGTATTCCTCAGTATTCCTCAGTATTCTTGAAAAGAGCAGTTTATCCTGTCCGCACAACAAAGAAGATTTTAGAAAGAGTTTAAAAGTGCTGTGGATGGAAGGCTGAAATGGAGTGCAAAAGATACCAGATATATCCATACGAGTGTGGATGTGTGAAAAATCAAACATTTGGGAAATTTATTGAACCAGAAATATTAACTATTAATATAATTATTATATAAATTATTATATTAATTTAACCAGCACAGAGCATATACTATGATGATACTACTATGTGATTATAAATGTGAATGTAGACAGGAAATTAATTTGAATTGAACATTAAGCATACTACCAATCTTTTAGGTTGTGCAAAATTCAATCTAACCTTCCCATAAAGTACAAATTACACTGCTTTCATCCTTGTGGCAGAAACTAGAGACAGCTGCCTGCATTGTTCTTGCAGTGGGGTGATGGTTTTGTCCTTCTTACTGGACAAGATCTGGACATTAGTCTGTGTTACATAACACTCAATATTTCCTTCCTCGATACTTCCTAAATATTTGACTCTTTAATTTGACCCTTTAAGACTTACCGGAGAAGAAGTGAGCCTTGAAGCCCCTCTTGGACACGGTGTTGTCCGACTTGAACTCAATCCTCATGTTGTTGTGTTGGGAGGTGATGACCTCGGGTTTCTCTGCTCCACAGAACTTCCCATGAAGCTTTGAGTCTGAACTCAACCCACTGCGTACCTCCACATAATCATATTTACACACCTGATGGTAAACACTAGAAGATTTTACTTACTACAAAGGACAAAAGAAGAACTGGATTGTGAAACTGTCACGATTTTTAGCAAGTTATCTAATAAAACCTCTGCAGAAAGACTGTATTACCAGTCAACAGAAAAAACATCACAAACAAATCTTTGAGATTGTGAAACTCACATCATTCCCTTCAGTCTCAAACACATCGAACACCAGAGTGATGCGATACTGAATGGGTGCCACCAGCTGCCACACACAGTTCTTGTTCGGTGGGTATTCTTTGGGCCAGCCGGGGGTGGTGAGTGAACCATTCAGCTTGGTGATGAACCCACCACAGGCAGCTGCTGGTGGGAGAAAGCACTGATTTTAGTGGTAGATGCGTGAAAGACAAACACATGCATTACATAAATTACAAGACCCATGTGTGAATTTGTGATTTCTTTAACCTTTTCTTTAACCCTTCAGCTTCAAACTACCTGTCAAATTACAGGCTGTTAGACAAAGTAATGAAGTCATGAAATAAACCATGTAAGATCATTGTAATAAGAAAGTAGTAGTACTGGAATTAAACAATAATTACAGCCTTTTAATGAAAAGGTAACATCAGGGGACACACAAAATTCTGCTGGAGAAAAAATGTAATTCCTATTTTATATATGAATCAAGTGACTGTCAAAGCTCCTAGAGAAGCAGTAGTAAGGGAGCGGTGCCCTCTTGTGGTAAGAGAGGAAACTACCAGAGAATCGAGCTTACACTGGGTGAAAGACATCACATGACTCTCTTAAAACATCTGTGTGTTCATTACAAACATTTGTACTGGAAGCAGTTGAGACGTGCATTAATGCAACACATAAAATGCCATGTGTAACTTTCGGTATTCATCTATCCTGATGAATGATGAAAAATGTTTTTTGACTTTATTGTCTAAGTCGATGCCTCCCAGCTGCAGTCCTCAGGCCCGTCTGACAGAGAGGTATGTTTCGACTTCAGCCAGCCCCCTCATGTGGAATGGATCACTACTTTAATGTAGAGTATGTACAGTCCTGATATTTGACGTCTCGGCTCGGCTCAAACCTAATCACTCCCTACAAGAAAACACACAGCAGGGAGTGGGGAGTGATGATAATAACTTCTCTCCAAGGGGAAGGGAGTGTTACAGCATCCAGGCGGATGCTGGGGGGCTATATGAACAGCTGCCGTAGTGTTGGCAGCAGTAGTAGTGACTAACAGCTTTCAGGTGAAAAGTGTGGCAGCAGGCAAGCAGCATGAGTGAGCAGAGCACTGAAAAGTGCACAATGAGTATGTGTTGCCGTCAGAGGAGTTTACCACATGAGGGCAGCAGCGGACTCCAGCTGACGCTTCCACTAGCTTGCAGGCTTTGCATCATATTTTGAAATGATAGCACTCTACATAATGTTGGGTCTGAGTGTCATGTCTGTGCGTGGAGTTGTGCTCTGCACTCACTCTCACAGCTGCGTCTGTCAGCTGCCAGCTCATATCCAGGGTCGCAGGCACACCTGTAGCTGCCCAGCGTGTTCAGACAGCGCTGCTCGCAGTGGCCATTGTCAGGTTTGGAGCACTCGTCCATCTCTGGCAAAAGAAAAATCGACAGAATTAGTTTTCTGTGCTAAACAGAAGCATCATCTGCCACGTGTAAAAAAAAATTAATAAATCTGTCTCATCACTGGCAACTAAAACAACCTACCTACCTTTAAAAAAGTTGGCTGCAAACCCAGCTTTGTTGACTGATCCGTCAGATACAAACTTCAGCCAGAGCTGGTTGGAGCTGCTTTTGATGTCGTCCGGCTTGTCGTAGCCACAGAAATGGCCGAGCAGCGGGCTGCTCTCCGAACTGCCATCCCTCACCTCCACATAGTCGTAGGCACAGCTGTCATGTCTCTCAATCTGCAGTCAAAGCAACGACAGTGAAGTTCACAAAGAGACATTACAGCAGAGGACTAAGTTAAAGGTTATACAAATATAATTGCTTTAACATAAGACAATAACATGGATCATACTGAACGTTCAAACATCAGTTGCAGTGCTTGATATTTTGTGAAGCATCGTTCTTGTTTGAACAGTAATAATAAAGATGATTTTACCTCAAACGACTGAAACGAGAGGCCAACATCGTAACCCTCTGCTACTGTGATCTTCCACACACACTCTTTATTGGACTGGTAGTCATCTGGGTAATTGGGAGACTGGATCTGGCCGCTGTCCCGCTTCACTTCTCCCCCACAGATGGCTGCACAGGAGGTGACAATTGAGATTAATGGCGTTTTGTTTCATCCAGAGACTTGCTTCCTCTATTTCTACCTTCAGTTTTTCACATTATACAGTGAAATCGAATGTAAAACCTGGAAAAACCTGCAGCAAATGGCTGATGATTCACATGAAGTGAGCGCCACAGATGACGTACCTTCATAAACCGCTGAAAAGCCTTTGCCCACCCAGCTGCTGCTGCTTCTGAATTCAATCCACAGCTGACTGTCAGTAGAGATGATTGGATCTGGAAGTGTGTCTCCACAAAAACGGCCTGCCAAAGTGCATAAGGAAATAATGACACCGTCAGTGAGTACTTCACAGCACCAGGTACTGCATTTATGAAACTGTATCAGGTTGATGACAGGTTTCTGGATGACACTCAGAGGGAGAAGGGGGACTATTGTTAATCAAGGTTAAAGACCTTTCAGTGGAGCTTTTCTCCAGAACCCATCTCGGACCTCCACGTGGTCGTACCAACACAAGTGACTCCTGAAGAGGTCCATGGAAGTAAAGTTCAGCACAATCTGTGAGAGACACAGTGAAACACAGGCATGAAGAGACAGACGGAGGTTGGGTGGGTACAAGTGAGTAACTACGGCATCAAGAAATGTTCTGACATTGAACCAACCACATACTGATTACTGAATAATTCAGGGAGGTAATTAATTGTCTTGTACTGTGTCAAACAGATGTTTTGAAACCGTCATTTTAATTATTACGTGTTATTTGCATGTAAATTTCTGCAGTGTTATAAAGTTATACATCAAAATAAGATGGAAAATATCGAGCAAATGACACTAAGGTTTGAGAAAGGAAACAATCTGTAAGAAGATACATTTAGTTATGCACCTGGATGATATGATTCAGATAAATGATTACAAACAATCTATTTTCACAATAACCTGATTAACAATAAATGTAGTGCACTGCAGGATCAAGGGATGATATTTCCTTTGTCATGTTGGTTCGTTTTCTGATTGTCCTTAACTTAGATGAAATGTTATTGTCAAATTCAGACTGTATGAGTGACTTCAGATAGGCGAGGTATTCATACAGTAATTTTGGTCATTCAGTATTTTTTCTCCACCCTTTACTGAAGTGGTGCTTTAACTTCTTTAACTTCACCTTCTCTCCAGGGGTGACAGAAATCCTCCAGACACAGTGAGCGTACGCTGAGTACCCGTTGGGGAAACCAGGAGAAGAGAAATTTCCAGCGCTCTCCTGCAGACTGTCCCCACACTCTGTCACAACAACACACCATCACACCAACAGGGCTACACTACAATAACCATCAGAAAAATAACACTCAAATCCCAGAACAAAGAAGAGTTTTTGAACTTTTTGTTTTTCCTCTTTGGCATATAGAAGGTTTAGCTTTAGTTGGTGCACATTCAGTCAATAGGCAAAAATATAATTGGCTTTGAAAATGAAAAAAGTCTAAAAATCAAGGTATGATGCCATTTTACAGCTGTGATCATTAGATGTATCTTGTATCAATGTATCTTACTTGCACATTTGTAGAGTTTGCGGGCTTGTGCAATGTCCCCTTTGCTAAGCCTGGTCCTCTGTCCAATAGGTGGCCTGGCTCCATTGACATCGTAACGAGGCAAGATTGTGTCTAAGAAGATTCCTCTGATTCAGACAAATCAAAAAACATGAGCAGTTCGTTTCTCAGAGAAGATCAAAGCATACGATTCAAAAACTGATTCTAGCAGAGAAAAGTCTGATGAAGCCTAACCTCACTGATGTGCAGCAAAATGTGGTTTTCAACTGAATTTTTCAGACCCGACTCCTGTTCAGCACCTTGATACTTTATTGATTCTGATAATCTCTCACTGGGTTTGGAGCTCACTCTTGCTCAGTTCCCATGGTGATGCACCCATGAATGACAGGCATGTGCAAACAGAGCGCTCTGAATGGGGCCTTTTGCCGGTGCCAGCCGGCTCAGTGGAGCCCACTCCTGAATGCCAGAGAAAAAGGCCACTCCAGCCCAAATTGTTCAACAAAGCCTGAACTGCCAGGCCTTTATTTAGCTTGGCTTTCCTCCATGACCCAGACCAGCAGAGCGGTGATGGAGGTAAAAACACCAAAGCAGAGAGAAAAGCAACGGGGCAACAACATGCACGAGACAGAAATGAAAAGGAGACTAGTGTGAAACCATTTCTATGACAATAAAGAACCAAATCCCAGAGGTTTCCTATGGAGCTTGTTTAGCAGAGCTGAATAAAGGGACAAACACCAGGTCAGTGCAGTAGCTCAGTTGATAATCCAGCATGATATTAGTGACAGTTAGGGAGATTTTTTTTCATATGGTTGTGACTGGATTCGATGTCGGCTTCTCCAAATGACTGTAAACACTGCACTGTCAGAAGTCAGAACTCTTATCAGTGGAATAAGTGGTCATTTCAAATTCAAGACCTCAGAAATGCAGGAGATGTCAGAAGCAATGGCAGTCGTAATAATGGCCTAGTTAGAGATGCAGGCTGGTGCACTGTATGTTGTCAGTTCAAATATACAGATGGAGTGGACAGAGTGAATCACCAGTGCTGAGCAATTAGGCTATTGAGCAAGGTATTTTTCCAGTAATTGCCCCAGTGGAGCTGTTTAATGGCCTCTTAATGTGAGCCAGGGTAGAGCTAAAAATAAAGCGTGCATTCTCAGGAAACTCACAAGTGGGCAATAAAAGCGGTGAACTCCTCACAGTCCCTTCAACACAAAGCTAAACTTTAGGATAGAAAAAATGTGAAGGATAACAAACCTGGAAAATGTATTCCTTGCATAATGCATGATGCTGCCAAAGTCGTAGACTTCCCCGAGAGAGTCGACCTCGCCTGGTTCCATCTTCAGGAAGTTATACTCCTGTCCTATTCACATACAGACAGTCACTGGACTAAATGCAAAGAAAAACATCTGGAGGGTCAGTGAGCACACACGCGTCCATTCACACTTATTCGCGTCAGCACACATGCAGTAACAGTACCTGGCTGGATGTTGTCTCTGATGATGCTTACATGCTCGTCACGGTCCGGACGTGTGTGTTCATGCCAGAAGCCGATCACATGGCCGAGTTCATGTACCACAATGCCAAACTTGTCGCAGTTCTTCCCTATGGAGATGGCCTGAGGGCCGCCACCTCTCCTCCCCACGTAGGAGCAACACCTGCAGGGGGCGACACTGTTCAGGTCCAAACCCTGAAGCACCTGCAGAACAAACACTCACTCTTTGCTGCTTGTTAATATTAAAGGTGTGTTTGCAAGTTCAAGCTCTTTCACTACAAATCATTTTTGATTGCAGGTTATGCACAGTGAGATTCTTGGAGGTTATTTTCCTACAGCTCCAGGCAGCTTTGCTTTCTGTTTATTTCAGTACGTTTTAATTGTTACTTCACTGACTTCACTGAAATTAGTTTGTGTGCTTGCTACATTATCAGAAAATAATCAGGTATAGGTATAGGTATATATCCATTAGGATGGATGGAAAACTGATTATTGGTCATGTTTCTGGCCACCTTATGAATCTAAGTGCAATATTCACTCTACCTTTGGTTCTGTTTTGCTCTCCACCAACACTGTGTTTACCACTTAGTCACTAATTTGATCTATCTTTAAGTGCTGTGGGCAGGATGCACTAGGTTTTTAGTGCTTTTGTTGTTGTTGTTGTTGTTGTTGTTGTTGTTGTTGTTGTTGTTGTTGTTGTTGCTCTAAACAGCTGCCTACTGCTGCTGGAAATTATGCTAATGAGATTGAACCAAAACAAGTTGTGGGCTGGAAAAACAAAACAATGAGCTAAAAGATGCTAAAAGGCTCTGTGGAGCTGGAAGGAATGAAGTCTGAACGCAAAAAAGCTTGTAGAGTCTGATAATTGAGTTTCACATTGTACAGAAATTAATGGAAACCAACTAATACCCATGACAGTACAAAAAAATCCATTTAAGTTTCTAAAACACATCAGCATGGTTTGCAATATGGATAGCTGTAATGTAAAGTATATTTGATTTGTAGTGTAGTGAAGGGGCTAAAACAGGCAAACATGCATGGACCTATGTATACAGTATATATATATATTTGAAGATTGTTAGTGAGCTCCCAACTCACCCACATGGCCGGTAGGTGAAAACAATGTAGCTTTCTTCAGTTGTCCTCTCGGTGAATGTTACACAAGTGTGTTTCTCCCAGTGACGCATCGCCTGACGGAAAATGGCTCGTTGACTGCCTGAAAGGAAACTCTGACTTACAGTATGACAGCTTCAGGATGTCAAAACCACACATGCCAACAAACACAGGTTGGCTGCACAGTATAGCTGACAACTCCTGTGTAAAAACAGTTGAAGGATTTATTGTTCTCATTCAGCACTCACCACTAAAATTCCCACTGATCGCATACGGTATGATGCCATCTGGCCACACTCGCTCAGGTCTGGAGGTGGCCGCTCTCTTTAGACGATGGAGTTTGTCTGCAGCTCTTTTACTCCTGACACCCTCACTGGAGGTGGACCTGTTCACTGCAACGAGTGAATGGGAAATCTGCATTGACTGTCATCTCTTTATTTAATCTAAAAAAAAAAGGATGAAATTACACAGAATATTCATAGATTGCTTTGATACCGGAGTCCGTTTGGTTGGTCTGGACAGTGTGCTGTTCATCATCAATGCTGTGGGCCTCTTTAAACATGCGGAGGTCGTCTTCATCCAGAGCAATATCTCCCAAAAAAGCAGCTGGGGCAGGCAGATGAACACACAAGGAAACAGTAGATATATAAAGCTGAAATTATGTTAAAAATAAAACAATAAACTCAAGATGAATGTTAATGACTAGATTCCTACGTGCTAAATAGTACTAGTTAGCTTAATTTAGCATAAAGATTAGAAACAGGTGGGGGAAGCTAGTCTTGCTCTGTCCAAAGGTAACAAAATCTGCCTAATAGCAGCTCCAAAGCTCACTCATTACAGCATTACACATTAGTATGAGTGTAAAAACAACATGCTGTGGTTTTACAGAGGAGTAAATAGTCCATTTTAGAGACTATTTTTAAACCTTTGGACACAGCCAGGCAAGCAGTTTCCCTCTTTCCAGTTTTATGCTAACTTAAGATAACTGTATCCCGGCTGTGGCTTAATGGACAGATATAAGAGTAGTATCAATCCTCTCATCTAATTCATGGCAAGAAAGCAAAGTGGTGTTGTGTGTCTGTTTGATCAGCTAACACAGCTCCTGAATACAGTCTGCACCATGTGGTGCGGCTGCTCTTTCATTTTGAAAGGTGAAGATGTGCACTGGATACTTTACAGGACTGTGATCACACCGTGCTGCTGGGCTTTGCAGTGTTGCTGAACACCTACAAACAATGTGGTGACATACAAATCAGCATTTTGTACAATGGCTGCTCTGTTGTCACAGGAGCTTTTTTATGAATGGCCTCCAGATGCTGTCTATAAAGCATGTCCCATTTCTTTACTAAGCTTCATTTTCAATTTAGACCATTGGCCTTGGTCAATAACCAGACATATGCAGACATTCATACATTATTCAAGATACTACAATAAAACCTTGAAATTTGCTTTGTGTTTCTGTGGCATCTTTCCTGCAGCAAACTGCTTAAATGTTCAGCAACTGATTAACCTGCGAGTGAAGTCATGAACATCGGCGCAAAGACCTTTACGTGCCTGATAAGGTGAAGTAAGGGATCATTTAACAGCTTTACTATATATTTCTGTACCTATCAAACCGTCATGACAGGAAATTTGTTGTCCTATAAAGTCATTCCCTTTTGACCAACCAGCAAGACCGAGATTATCCACTGTGCATTTCAGGAACACTGTATGTTCGTTTTGTGTGTTCAGCAGCACGGAGTTCCCAAACATTAACCTCACCTCTTGTACGAGGCCCAAAGTAGTTCCTGATCATGTTTTACTAAGTGACATGGACATCATCCTAAACCTTTTCTACAGCAGCGTAAAATGACAGCCAGGATTGCGATGTTAATGAAAATGATCACAACAACAGAATCAACAGCTGATTTTGCCCTTTGACACACACACACACACACACACACACACACACACACACACACACACACACACACACACACGGACTGAGCACCAAAAGTGAAAGCTGTGAAGAGTTGCAACTTAATAGTTTGCGTGGCTGACAAAGATGTTTCTTTTTAGATTATAGATAATTTAACCTGAGCAGCAGAGAATCTGGAGAAAAGGAAGTGCAATTATGAGCAATCATAAGAAATTAAACACGCCAAAAGCAGGGATGACTAACTGTGACAGAAAGTTGGACAGAAGTTGGAGTGCTGGCTCCAACAGACTGTGTTGAAATGAATGGGAAAACCCTCAACTTCTGTCCTGAAATACAAAGTCAATACATTTTTTTTCCTCACAAGACATAAGAATCTCAACAGCTAATTTCACATTCTTTAATGTGCATCTTGATGATCCCTCTTGCCTCAAAATATTCTTTCTGAAACTTGCCTCTCCCTCTATGGGATTGACATTTTGTTTCATTTAAGACATACATCTTGGCCCAAATCAGAATCTCATATTGCACGAGTCCAGCAGAGCAGCTCACTAGTCTTTTCCATTAAATTCCTCATTTAGCTGCGCGATGTAACAGCCTTTGAAAGTCGAAATGAAAAGACATAGCGGGCCCTGTGTCGGCCTTTGAAGTGAATTCACTCATGCAAAGGGTGACTGTAAATGACTGTCACCCCTGCAGTGTGCACCCCATGCCCTGAAGCCAGAGGGATTTCACCGGCGCCCAGCCAAGGACGGCGCTGGCATGGCCTCAATGACCTCCAGTCTCCAGGCAACTGCCTCAGAGGAGAAGAACGGTGTGTTTTAGAAGTTTCAGAAGTCACAAGTGAAAAAGGAACCCCAACCAGCTGGAGGCCCCCTAATAACCAAATTAACTGTTTAGTATGGTAGATGATGGAGAAAAAAAGTGTTGTATTTTCTTTTTTCACCGGAGAAGGCTCGTTACAAAGTCAAGGCGGACGGATTCAACCGATCAGACACACTCAGTTTCCTGACAATGATTTACCATTTGACTTTCTTATTCATAATGCAGATTTCATTCATTATCAGTACCCTGCATATCTGCATATCTGTAGTACAGTGTGTTTGACTGAGTGTTTTCTTTTTCAGATTAGACTATTATTATTTTACCAACATGTTAAACCTGACTTTCTTTAAACATACTCTACATCCTTCACTTGAAAACCTGCAGTGAAATGTCACAAACTACATTTACTCAAGTGCTGTACTACTTCCGTTTTAAGCTGCTTTATTCTTGTACTTTTTACTCCACTGCATTTATTTAACAGCTGTAGTGACTAGTTACCATGAAGATCAATAATTTACATACAAAACATATAAGCTCATAAAATATGATGCATTGCTGGAGAACTATCTAAAACTACACAACAATTAAAATAACCAACTAAACTGTTACCATAATGAATTAGTAATGATAATTTAATAGTATAACTTGATAAAAGGGGCCAGTCTGTCGCCTGATGAATACTTTACTTGGAGCACATTTCACTGCATGTGATATTTTTATAGTGTGGTATCGCTACTTTTTCCACTATTGCTAAAAACTTGTAAATCACTTGAGAGCAGATGAACAAAGGAGATTTGTCCCAACCAAGGCTACAATATATTTGTTTTACTTATTAAACCAAGATTAAACAGGTTCACATGGAAAGAAATGAATATAGTGCTCCAAACATCTCCTCCAGACACAGTTACGTATGAAGAAAGTACAAGTTTGACTGCGACTCTGCAGTAACATGATCTCCTTGCATGTACATGATGTCAACATCATGTCTGTTAAAACTGGATCTGGTCTGCATCAGTGTGATCTGCCTGTAACAGTGATAACTGCACTGGTCTGTCTAGTGTCAAGGAAACAGTGTCTTCAGGTTAGTGCTGTTTGCTGAAGCTGAACATTATAAACATTAGCAGGCCTACAAATATGAGCTACTTGTTCTTTAATTGCTTCAGTATTCCCATTTTACACTCCTGCTCCACTACAACTTTGAAACACAGATTGTGAATTTTTTTTGCTGCTCAGATTTTTTGACTTAAATAAAACTAACAACACATGACTGTTACTGGTGGTGGAGTGTGGTTTAGTGTGTGGTAATGCATCTACAATCCTGTTATGTTTTTGAGCCATTAACAATTAGTCAACTGTTAGTTAACAATAAAACAAAAATAAGGAGGTTACTTTTTGCATGTAAATATTTGCATTAACTTGCAATTAAGGCTACATTCTCTACTGCCTTCACGTCAACGTCACTGAGAGCTACAATTAACTTTAAAAGGTTTCAGGCGTTTTTTTCAGCCGATCTCACGGTGATTATGGAGGGAAAAAAATCAATAAATTGGCAGAGGAGGTAAAAATGCACTGTACCAGCTTTACATGGATCCTTGTAGTCGATTGCATCACCGAGGTAGGTAAAATTTGTGTCCACAAACTCCCAATCAACCGCCAGAGAGACGCGCAGACCGCAGAGCAGCAGGAAAAACGCAGGAGTTGCCATTACTTCTGATCAAATATGTAGACGAGCTAAAGTTCATGAGCGTTCGTGATTAAAAGAAGAGAAAACAGCGCAAAAAAAAAAAAAAGTTCCTGGATTCATGAACTCAGCGCTGTTTTCTCACGTCTCCATGCTGCAGCAGTGGGTCACTGACATACAGGGAAGAGAGCAGAGCTCACACAGTTCACAGCAAAACACACATCCATGCAGTACAGAGGTGCTTCACCTGGACTCAGATCCATTACACACGTTTATATAAGGTGGAGGTGAGTGTTCAACCTCATGTCATGTTTCTTGCTTACTTTCTGTTTTAATACATGTATTTAATACTAGTTTGGTTTAGTTTAGTTGGACTATAGAGGATCATGGAGCAACACTGTCAGTAGGTTAAAAACAAGAGGGATACAAAGAGAAGCTGTAATATACTGCCACGTGATCTTTACCTGCAAACAGGTTACTGACAATTCAAAAGATTGGATAAATAAGAAAAGTAACGCTAGTTCTTATTCCAATGAAGAAAACCCAGCCTGATTCCTCAGTCATTCTCAGCAGGTGTTGAATCTTGACCCGATACACCACCTGCAGGCTGCTGGGTCTACCCCCCACACACACGTCTCTTATAAATGTACACACTGACTCATCAGTCAGTGCAGGAGCTGCTTCAAGTTCAGTTTTAAAGAGCACTTTAAGAGAGAAAAGGATTCACTTACTGGGTGTGAGGAGTGAAATGTTCTCCCTCAGCTGGTCCCCTAAGCTCATCTCTGAATGTCACAATTAAACCAAAATGTAAACTGCAGCATTTAGTTTGCTGACTTTAATTAAGGCAAAACATTACTTCAAAAGTGATAAATCCTGTTTTCTGCTCCTTCACTGAGCTAGTTTGTGGCTACAAGAGAAGATTCAGCCTCCTCTATGAACTACTTTTGATGCTGACACAGACAGGCAGGAACACTGCCATGATTTTTTGGGGTGAGATGTCCAACTACTGTCACTTCAGTTTAGTTTGTTTGGTTCTCCATAGCAGCGGCCCCTGTTTCTTTTGAGATTACCCCAGTTTTCTTCCTGTCTTCAAAAGTGTGATGCAGGACAATAAGAGTCCTTAGTATCATGACCGTCTGAACACTTTAAAATGAGCAGTCCAGCATCTTGGGGTAATACGCTTATTCGCTTTCTTGCTGCGAGTTAGACGAGAAGATCGATGCCACTCACATATCTGTCATTCAAACATGAAGCTACCGCCACCATGCAGCTAGCTTAGCATTAAGACAGGAAACAGGGGGAAAAGCTAGCCTGCATCCAGATAACGAAATCTGCTAACCAGCACCTCTAAACAGAGGCAAGGCATGCGCTAACTAAGCCCCATGCTTAGGGTTCCTGTGGCCACTAGAGGGCCCTCAAGAGCACTTGAAATGTTTTTTTTTGTTTTTTTTTGTGATATATTATATCATGTCAACGGTAGTCGTACAGAAACACAGTATGTTAACGGACTGGCTAGCTAATACTACTGGTTTAATCAATTCCAACTACATCTGTCGGAGCAACGCGCCTGCAGCTAATATTGATAATGATGATGTTGAATGATCAAGCACCGACAACAGTGCTAATAGTATGGCGGTCGGGGACCCTGAAATCAAATTCTGCTTCGGGCCCTATAAAGGCTTGGGCCAGCCCTGCCTCTGAATCTCACCAGTTAACATGTTACACGTAGCTCTCATGTAGGGCAAAGTGCTGAAAACTCAAAGCAATGTGAACAGGAAACCAAAGATGGCTTCAAAACTACAGCAGCTGGCAATATGAACCACAAAAACTGTCCACTTTATATACACACAGATATAGATGATGAGCAGCCGCTGGGAGATCAGATGATTAGCAGATGATTAGTGATGATCGGGTGGAGGACACCTGGTGGACAGGTGAGGAATAAGATGCACACAGGCCGGGAAACCAGAAATGAAAAAGGAGACAGGGCAAAACATCTGCATCTCTCTAAAAGCCTGTAGCATTTTTTCTTTTGTTAATTGTTAAAGGTTTTTTTTTACAGTGTTTGCCTTTAGAAGGTCACATTCTCTCAAGTGTTACATTAGGAGTGATTTATTGTGTCATTATTCCAGTTTTCACAGATACTTAAATGAGGATAAACTGAATTACAATTGAATGTTCCAGTGCAGTGAATTGTATGATGCATGTGTTTGCCACTAAGTGGCACTGACGGGTAAGAGGTAAAACTGAGTAAACCTGCAAGAAAAGTGAGAGAAAAAAAACAATGAATAGTATGAACAAGAACAAAAGAATAATGAAAACTCTACGGTCATTCATGCAAACTGATGAAAGACACAGTAAATCACATACTAACACGTGTTTTCTTTCATTGTGTGAACTCATGGTGTCGTGTGCTAAAATAATTGAGTGTGAGAGAGAGAGAGAGCTGAAGACTCAGTCCCAGCCAGCAACTTCACTCCTCCTCTGCCAGCACACATCTGTAGCTGAGGAGATGGGACACTGATCCAGAGAGGAGCACTTCATGCCTTGGAGATCAGTCTTCAGAGCATGGCTCGGTGCGTCACTGTGTTGTGAGGGAGAAGGTGACAGGAAAACTCCAACAGGAGAGTGTTTACATTTACCTTCTCTGAGGTTGAGCTGATGCTTTCTCTCAAGTTTGGAGTGATGTCCCAGTGCTGGTGCAGGCAGGGCCTGCTCGGTTTGGAGCTGGGCATTCTGATGGTGGTCCTGGTGGCCGGCAGTGCAGGACAGGTCCATGACAGGAGGGAAGCAGGGTCGTCTTGCTATGGAGGATTTGACCTCTACTTTGTTTTGGACAAGTGAGTGCTTCCACTTTTACTCCACTGCTGAAGAGAGTTTATGATTTTTGGTGCATGACTCATCTGAGAGGCTGAGATTTTTTTGAACTAAGACACAGGTGCAAACATCATTCATGTTCTCCAGAGACATTAATTAATTACTACATGCATAAATCTGCTACTGCAGGTTTTTTATAACCTGTTGATGATAAGTATCAGTCTCGTGGAGTAGAAATAGGGCAGGTTTCTGGGCTCTGGAGACAAAGAGAAAATAAGTGAGCGTCTTGGAGTCATAGCCGTCAAAACAAAGCTCAAGTCCAGTCAACCCAGCTGGCATGGATGTAGCCATAATGTATATTTATTTTGAAATATCACCTGTCCAGCTCTTTCTGTTTCAAGTGGCATTTTAGCGAGGTTTTTCTTAAGTTTAAATTCAGTCATATCTGATGATTTGTTGCGGATAAGTATGCTGTGCTCCATCATTTTCCAATTCTCGAAACAGATGAGCAAACCCATAAATAGCATTGCACTTGCCAGGAATACATTCATTGTCATTTTGGCCTGCAACAAACTGACTGCAACTGATGATTATTTTCATTATGGGTTAATCTGCTGATTAGATTCTAGATTTATTGTTGAGTTGTTTGGGCTGTTGCATAAAAAGTGAGAAGTGCACACAGAGACCTAGGTGATGTCTGATCAACTATTTAAAACCCAAAGATGTTTAGTTTTCAATGATACAAAACAGAGAAAAGCAGCAAATCGCCACATTGGAGAAGCTGCAACCAGAGATTGATTCACCTTGTATTTTCTTTTTCTTGAAAGAGACTGAAACGATTAGTTGATTATCAAAATAGTTACCAAATAGATTTCTGTTTTCAACACTGTGTCATTTCATTGAACAAACACAGAAGCAGATTCACAGAGACTCAGATGCCCACTGAGGGCTGACATGAGAGTTGAATTACACTGTCTATTTATTAAACTGTCATGAAGCTAATGAATGGATATATTAAGTTTTGTGTCAATGTGGTGTAGTTTTGTTTTGTTAGTCAGCTCATGTAGTCATATTTTCCTGGATGGAAATTCCAGTTTTGTAAACTCACCTTTAATAGAGCCATTCATACATTTCTGAAAAATACATTGCAGCTGTGTTAGCTGCTCTTTGCAATCACCTGAGCCAATACAAATGAGGTAAAGTTGTAAGATTTGACAGAAAGTGTTTACATGCTGACATCTTCATTTGCAGTGTGTTGTGTTTATGCATATGCATTCACTTTGATGATGAAGCACACTGCAGGGATTTCTGTTGTCAGACTGCAGCCACGCTTCACAGACAAGGCACAGCCCACATATAGCCCCAGCATCAGCTCCCTGTGCCTCAGTCTGCAGAACCCTTTCTCCATTAGAGCCAGATGTTCCAAAGAAGTTTTTGGCTGTCTCTGCCCTGGGAGTCACATCACAGGATAAATGAAAACATAAGCGAGGGAGAAGAAGAGGGGCAGCGCAGCGTGAGAAGAGGCGGTAGTGTTTATGCTGATTTGCCACGCGATTCTCTATCATTTCTGACTTCCTCTTTAAACGCTGCTATCTTCTATTGTTTTGTCGAGCCTGCACCTGTTGCAAGATGTGATATAATGTTAAGCTCAGCCGAGACAATGACGTGGCACTTCAGTTTCTGTTTGGAATTTTTTTTTTTAAAAATGGGCTGGGAGGTCACATGAGAAAGAGTGGAAATATTAAGCATCAGCATTCAGACAGAAATACAAAAGGCTGAACCTCACTGGTCTTCTCGGTGAAGTTTCATTATGATGAATATATGGATGAACCTCTTCATTACATACATATATAGTGTTACGGGTGTTGTGATGTAACGTTATTGACAACAACCGTGGTATTTAAAAAGAAATGAAGTTCTGATATTGAGTCAGTAATACATATATGATATTATTGTGATGGCAGATGTTAGGTCTTTTGTCGATCAGTTCATCCTGTTGCCTTCTATCCATAAAGGGTAGTTGTTCGTTTTGTACAGTTATGGTTACAGACTCTCTCCACCTCCCTACACTCACATTTGAGTCTAATTCATTTGCCAAAAAAGAGACAAAACACACAATAAACAAAGTTAAAGATGAATTTGACAAATAGCATTATTTTTTTCCCAAATGTTTCTATAGATATCGCGATAATATTGTTACTGTGAATTCTTTTGTCCACGATAATCATGTAGTGAAAATCTGATATCATGACAGCCCTTTACAGTATATAAAGACGCTAACAGTTCGTAGCACAAAGACAATGGCAAAACTAATGCAAAAAGCAGCTACAGCATAATAAATCATCCAACAACGTAAAATCAACAGGTTATATATATATATACAGTACCACTGATCAGACTTTGTGTTTTATCACAGTAGAGCTGATGATTAGTTGATTAGTGTCTCAACAGTAAATTAATTGGCAACAATTCTTATAATCAATTTATTGTTTAGTCATTTTTCAAGCAAAAATGTGAAAAAAAAAGTCACTCGTTCTTTGCCAGCCTCTCAAATGTGAAGATTTCCTGATTCTCTTATATGATAGTTAACTGAGTATATTTGGATTTTTACACCATAGACTAGATGCAAAGTGTAATGTTTTATCATGTGACAGCTTATGTACATGTGTTGATTCATTGTTTGTGTCCAGCTAATTCCAGAGGAGTCCTGAAATTAAAAGCGTTGGTGTGGTAATGAAAAGGAAATGACCTGAAAGAACAAACTGGAGCTGATGCAGGACTGATATGGTTGTCATACTTTCAAAGATATCTCATTGTTATCCCCTTAACTCTTCCTCTCAGGTCTGGCAGTGTGCAGCATTACTGGAATGAGATATATTACTTTGTTGACCACCTGGCGCACAAGTTTATCAGGTGGGTGCACGGCTGGGATTTAAAGAGTAAAGAGAGAAGGAGAAAATAATAGAAGGTTAAACAGTCGTCTCTTCTTTTTTCCAGTCCTCAGCTGCGGATGTCTTTTATTGTGTTTTCAACAGAAGGAAGGACTCTCATGGCACTAACAGAAGACAGGTGGCACATACACAGCGTCACTCAAATGCCTTTATAATTTACCTTGCACTTTTAGATTTACCTTCTGTCCCTTGTCATAACATTTCAAGTAATATCCATTCTCATTCTCTGTATTACGTCTGTGATCAGAGAGATGATTCGTGCGGGACTGGAGGAGCTACGCATGGTGCAGCCGGGCGGAGACACCTACATGCACAGAGGTTTTCAAAGAGTAAGTCATCTGCTAAGCCGATGGGAAACTGATCCTGTTTTCCCAACAGTATGGCGTTTAACGCTTTAAATGAGGCCCATTTAAATTTATAGCCACTGACGCCTCAAAACTTCTCTCCCAGGCCAGTGAGCAAATATATTACGGGACTGGAGATGGTGAGTAGTAGATTTTCCTTTTTAGCACTTAATCATAGTGAAATCTTTGTCATCAGAAGGTTATTCAAGCATATGGCGAAATCATCAAATAGAGAGAGAAACAACAACAAAAACACAGCTGCTCTTTCGATCACGTGACAATTATGTCCAAAATATTTTGTGCTGTTGGTTCACTTTGATTCCTACTGTGAAAAATATAATAAAAAAATTGATCTCATTGGATGTTTTCTTCTCCACTCTGGCTCTGATTCTCAGGTTACCGGACAGCCAGTGTCATCATTGCCCTGACAGATGGTGAACTGAGAGAAAATCAGTTTGACTTGGCACAAAGAGAGGTGAGAGAGGTGACATGAAAACCCATTGGCTTGTGCACTTAAATGAAGGGTGATACCATTATTTTAACATTATAATAGCACAATTATTGAGCCATTTCAGCACAGAATTGATATCTTCATAAACCTCAACCAAAGGCCAGTAATAATAATACATAATAACTTCATCAAGCAATAACACATATTTTCTCCTCACTGTGTCACTTGAAAATAATGTGACATTAGAGAGCAATCTCAATGTAGTTTTATAACCCCTCTCTCAGGCTTCTCTCTGGAGATCGAGCAACAACAGGTCGGTGAGCCAAGAGGCTCTGAGTCTCTCTTCAGAGTGGCTGATTGTTTTCTGAGTGATCGAATAAAAATATAGCAGATTTCAGGTAAACACTCGGAGAAACCAAATCCTGAAAGGTTGGATGGTGGGTCCAGGTGGGCTGGGCTTGGGGCATGGGTGATGGCGATGACTGCTTTTTTGTGACATCACAAATTTGCAGATGTTCCGCTCGTTTTTAGTCCCAGTTTCTGTGTGCATTTCTCTGTGGACTGAGCGCTTTGATACTTTCACAGCATTAATATAGAACCTAGAACTGCTTTATAATCAAAAAGATCATGGTAATTTCATTTTATACAATATGGGACCTTTAAGTCCCTCACTCCGAGTGACGTCACACCAGGCGTTTTCCAATAGCTGTCAGTGGCATAACACCATCAGTGACATCAGTGATTGAGGCATGGCCACAAGTGGAAGAAGCTGTTTAGTTTCAGTCCATGAAGAGCGGTGCAGCAGCACTTTTATTCCTGTTGTGATGTAGTGAGCATTTGTGAATTTACTGTCGCTTATTTGTTTGTTTGTTTTTTTCAATGTCTTGTTTTGATTCAGGCCAGCAGAGCACGCCAGTTGGGTGCCACTGTGTACTGTGTGGGAGTAAAAGACTTCAATGAAACCCAGGTGAACCAATCAGTCTTAATCAATCAATGAACCAAACTATCAGACACATAATTAATCACTCAGTCACATTTCTTGACAGCTTTCAACGATAGCTGACAGTAAGGACCACGTCTTCCCTGTGAATGATGGGTTTCAGGCACTACAAGGCGTCATTGACTCGGTACAAAAGACACAAGCATGAGGCTTCAATATCATGGAAATATGCATATTCTTGATTAAGTAACGCTCACAGATTTTAATCGACCTTTAGTTCAGCTTTTTGAATTCTTATTTTACCTTTCAGATCCTGAAGAGATCATGCATTGAGATCCTGGCAGTGGAGCCGTCCAGCATCTGTGAAGGAGGTAAAGAACTCAAAGTTACACATAGGCCTGTTATTCCAGTTACATTACATCGATGACTCCACCTGAGCTTCTTTATAAGGTTTAATGAATATTATTACATAACCTACTACAAGGAAAAAATATATAAATGGTTGTTTTAATCGCACTTCAGAATCCTTCCAGGTTGTAGTCAAAGGAAATGGTTTCCTTCACGCCCGAGACGTACAGAAAGTTCTCTGCAGCTTCCGCATCAACGACACAGTTACTTTGAGTAAGTTCCTCCTCCAAGATTTTCATTCACAAGCAGACAATCATATACTAGAATAAAAAATTGGGATGTATTGGGATGTAAAGGATATATTTCTTTTATTGTATTTCTATTTCTTTTTCTTTTGTTTTCTTTTATGTTTTTGGATAAGTGTAATCTGAAAGGAGTAGTTTGTGGTCACAAACCCACATCAAATTTTCATCCAACTTTGTAGTTCCCCTCAGCTCTACGGAGCATTTTAGCATCTTTGAGCTCATAGTTTTGGTTTTACAGTTTGCTGTGTAACCAGCCCAGCGGCAAACAGAAGACAGACACAGTTAGTGACTATGGTGGTGAATGTAGTGGAACATTTAGTAGCTAAAGAGCCACATATTTCTCTCAAGAGTTGGTAGAGACCAACCGCAGCTAAATGAAGGGTGAATATTGGACTCACATTCGTCAGGTTGCCAGACACATGACTTCGGATGATTGCTAATGTTGCTTTGTTTCTACTGGATGTGTAAATGGGCAAATGTTTGCTAATACGTTCTTAAGTGCTTATTCCATTTCTTGCTGTGAGTCAGATGAGAAGGTCGATACCACTCTGATGCCTGTGTAGTAAATATGCAGCTGGAGAGCCGCTTAGCTTAGCACAAAGACTAGAAACAGGGGGAAACAGCTAGCCTGGCGCTGTGCAAAGGTAACATAAGGTTAATTGGCGGAGAGTGTGTTGTTGGTGGAGAATAAAAGACATAAGCACAGAGAGAGGATGAATCTGTCATCTTATAGTGTATATTATGTAATTGTTTTGATAGGACATTTGAGATACAGAGAGGTGCAGTAGCTGGGCTAAATGTTTATTCTAATAGAATAATCTTAATATGTGTGTGAATGAGAACCATGTATCATCCGCCCTCTGTCCCCCGCATTATACTCAGACAATAGCAAAACTTTGTGGGTGTGTGAATCCAAAAACTGCAACAGTTTTGTGCTCAGCAGCCATTTACACCATCATGCTAAGTTTATTTTGGCCATGCAGTCGGGGATGGGGGGGGGGGGGGGGGGGGGGGGGGAGCTCTTTGCGGCTCACAATGATTTAAATCCCCGTCCTCCCCAAAAACCATCAGCACCATCTTCCTCTGCTTTGGATCAGCTGGTACAACGCTCAAAGCTTCTCAGATGTCTAAAGGGGAATGTGGATCTCATCAGGGACGAGCAGTGTCTTTGCACACACTAGACACTCGCTCAGCCAGGGTAAATAAACCACAACCCTCCCTCATTTGCTTCATTTTCCATGAGGAGAGGAAGTCCAGGAATTTAAAAAACAAAAAGAATATTTTGAGGCTTGAATTTCATGAAGTTTCAGGGCTGGTAGAAAAAGTGAGGTAAACTTTTCCTTTGCATCACTTTACTTTCTCTTTCGCCACTGATACTGACTTATCTTGTAATATACCCTCCTATCTATTGTGTCAAATTCAAAATTTTCCACAGTGAAAAGACCTTTGGTGGTGAGGGATACCTACCTTTTGTGCCCAGCTCCTGTTCTGGAAAAAGAGGGAACGTAAGTGATTACCATTATTGTTCACAGATGAGGTCGTCTGGGTCATATCAAATCAAAGAGACTGAAACAGAAACCTTTCACCAAAATAGTAACTTCCTGTCAGACTTCTCACAATAGTGTAATCAGTCTATTACTGTTTGATTCTGCATGGACATTTTATTATAGCTGAGCATCCTTTCATTTTTATTGTGTGAGCTTTTCACTTAGAGTGGAAACAAGTATTTTTTTATCTTTTATTTCTAACCACAATCAAAGTCAGAGTTAGAGGTGTGCTGAAAGTGCCAGCGGAGGCTCTCACTATCGCCGCTCTCATTTACTCTCTCACTGTTTCTACAGCTCTGCCACTCTCCATGTCAGCATGAATAACGGCCTGAGCTTCATATCCAGCTCTGTGACAATAACTGCAGTCACTTGTGTAAGTACAATGGAAAAACAAGGAGGGAATAAACAAAAAACTGAAGTCACACATGATTCTGAACTTCAGCAGAGATTCTGATCACTCATTTAGTGACTTGTCTAAAGGATGGAGATTTATTTCAATAACTACACGCAAATGATATACTACTTGTACATATAGAATAGCATCACCCTGTAATCAATGGCTCCTTAGCTCTTTTATACATCGTTTCAGTTTATCTTTGATGGAAGCAGCAGCTTGATGCTTATTCTCGCTTCCTCACTTTAGTGGCCGTGACAATGACGCGATGTTATAATATTTGAATGTCCTCTGCAACCATTTATATCCACGTTGCTAAGTATGGTTGAAAAGACAAGAAAGTGGCAATCTATACGATCTGTGATCAGAAAGCAACATGAGGCTCAGTAGGGTTGTGTACGGGTTTGGTGAGGCACGGATTTTAAGGGAGGGATGTATGTGACTGTACGTGTTGTAGTTACCTTCAGGTCTTCAGTTTCATGTTGTGATTTTGTCCAACAAATGTCATAGAAATTAGTGATCACCTACTCACACCAGTTATGTCCCCTCTAGTCTGATGGGACCTTTGTGGCCATAGCTCTGCTCATCCTGCTGCTCCTGCTCACCATCCTTCTTCTGTGGTGGTTTTGGCCTCTCTGCTGCACTGTGGTATGGCAGCCATCTTGGATCCTCTCAGAATGAAGAACATACAAAGGCAAATGTGTTTGTTAGTACACAACTATCCTTTGAGGTTTTCAGAACATTTTTCTTTTTCTTGTTTGCAGGTCATTCACGAGCCGCCTCCTCCAGTAATAGAGGACATCTCTGTAAGTGGCTTTGTTCTCCACCTTGGAATGATAAAATTATATAAATGATTCATTTCTTTACAATAATGATTACATTGTTATCACAACAACAAATAAACACATACACAAAAAACAACGTACATAGGAGTATAAGTACTGAGAGAAGCCTACCTCTCCAGACGTTTGGAATATTAATGGAGCTGAGATAAGATTTGTTAGAAACAGTGACACTTTTAATCAAGCACAGCGCATCTGCTCTTCAGCAAGAGTCTAAAAAATCTGTTTACTCTTTGCAAACATGAATACCGTTTTCTTTCTTCTTAAGGATGATGAGGATGGTTTTCCCAAGAAGAGGTGGCCCACTGTGGATGCCTCGTACTACGGAGGACGTGGAGTCGGAGGCATCAAGAGAATGGAGGTAACACAGATGGCAAAGCGCAATTGAAACAGTATGTGATCACAATCCGTGTGATATTTTATATAATATGCAGTGTACTTACAGAGTGGCCACAACAGATGATTGTATGTGGAAATTTAAGTGTCTTCAAAAGAGTCTCAGGATCTAAGACACTGAGACGAAATGTTACTGTTTGTATAAGATAAGACTTTAAACCAAAGGGCTTTAATACTGCAACTAAATTCAAGATTAGAAATGAAATATATTGGTCGACTTCAGGTTTGCAGACAGTACATATGGCGAGCTTGAATCTATGACTCAGCTCGTTTTGAATTGACTGAGATCAAACGAAAGTGCAGCAGGAATACAAAGGGAAGCAGGAAGCGACTCATTCCTTAAAAGAGATGAGTCCGCAAGTCCATACTGGAAAAGACTGAGTCACATTGTTGAGAGCCAGTGAGAGTTAAGATGAGGCCATCTGGCCGGTAAACTGCAAAGTGTTAAGGCCCAGAAGCCAAGATGAGCTTTCTGTTAGTAGCCGCATCATGTGAGCTTGAATGATTCATTTGTGGTTGTTACACAACAGACAAATGTATTTGATTCTCTGCAGTTTGGCAGAGTCAGGCGAAGTAAAGGTGCTGTTCTGAAAAATCTTGTTAAAAGATTTAGATTTAGCTGCTTGAGGTGATAAAAGGAAAGAATCATCACAATTTCTTTTCCAGAGGAGGAAAAGGTAGCAGAAGTTCAGTCATCAAGAGATTTATTTTTAGAATAAGAAGCGGCAAACTGACATCTGGGCCCTGCATGCTACATGATACCTGAGAGACGTGAACAACAGAAAGGAGACTGACACGTCTTCAGGTCAAGAGGAACCAGATGTGTATGTTGTCTAAGCAAATGAAGGTCAAGGAGACAGAAGTCACCCTCTCACTGTGAAAAGCTTCACCAACTGCTGGTGCAAGTCTGAGGAGTCTGTGCTGTGAATTTGCCTTGAAGTGGCACCACTTCCAAACAGAGCTGTGGAAAATATGCACAGCTTCATTTAAGTGCTTTCTCTGCCAGGTCAAAGCCTTCATGGCTTGTCTGTGGCAGCTGCAAAGGAGTGTGTTTGAGTAATGAACTTCCAAGGTTGCTTTGACAGTGTTGGTTTCACTCTCAATGTGCCGAAGCGTTCTTGACATTTAGTTTTAGCTTTTTAGTGGCTCTCTGAGCATCAACGTCATAATTTAGGGGGAAAAAAAGGGGAAAAAAATGGAAAAAAGCTTTTAGTGATTTAGTGATATTCTTTGCCTTTGAGGCAGAGGAAGAATGAGGCCAGTTACCTGTGGCTGTGGGTCTCTTGTTGAATTTTGAGGTTTTATGCCATAAAACAGAATCATATATAATGTATGTGCTCTCAGAGGTTTAGGACAAATCCCAATTCTGAAACTGCTTGTAATGACACAATAAAACTTTGTGGCAAGGGAGCCAACTTCTGTTTTCTTGTATTTCAGTGGACTCGGTTTAATTAAATTCCATGTAGATATGCTATAAACATCTGGTTATAGCACAACCAGATGTCATGTTTTACATGCAAAATAGATGCAGCTGCATTGGTAAAAAATCAGTAAGGCAAATGGATCTGACATTATCATCTCAAATCAGATTCCGGATTATGATCAAATTTTCTTGTCATCTCAAAGTAACAATTTAGTATTGTAACAAGAATCTGAGTCGACAGCGACACTAGCAGATCTGTGAGGCTGTACGTGCTAAAAGTCAGCATGCTAACATGTTCACAATGACAATGCTAACATGCAGGTATGTTTACCATAGACACCATCTTAGTTTAGCATCATAGCATGCTAACATTTGCAAATTAGCAATAGATGCAAAGTATAGCTGGGGCGGATGGGATTGTCGTTACCTTTACAAGTAATGACAAACCAAAGAACTGGACTAAAATTTGACCTGTTGATGGCGCAAGAGGGAAAGGTACAATCTCCAAATCACCAAAGTTAGAACAAATCGTCCTCCGATCACTGTGGATATCTGAACCACATTTCATGACAATCGATAAATTTCACTAAAAACACAGAAGCGTCAAACTCATGGTAGCATGAGAGTAAAAGTCAATGAATCACCAAAGTCAGTAGCATTTATCGTCTGTGAACAATGAATGTTTCTACAAAATGTCATGGCAATCAGTCCAGCAGATGTTGCCATCTGGACCTCAACAAATCAACATTGACACTACTTCTCACCACACTGCAAGTATCTCTGCTCTCAGCTTCTGCAGTAGATGTAAGAAACTGTGATGGTTGGGTTGATCTATCGGCCATATTCCCATGTAACTCCAAGCTTCTGTCTTTGTTCAGGTCCGCTGGGGAGATAAAGGTTCCACTGAAGAAGGTGCCAAACTGGAAAAGGCTAAAAATGCTCGAGTTGTGATGCCTGAACAGGAGTTTGATTTTCCTCCACCAAGGCCTTACTACAACATGCACAAATCTCACCGCCCCCAGAAGTGGTATTCTCCCATCAAGGTGCTCAGAGTTATTCACTCTTTTCAGGCATTTACAGGAAACGTACTGCGTATGTCTCTCTGATCTTATTTGACCTCTTAGCTTATGTTTGATTCTGTGATTTGTCACCAAGGTATCTGCTCATATTTTGCTTATTTTAATTAATATTTTGACAACGAAATCTTAACTCTTAAGCGTCCCATTAGTAGCTTTTTCAAACACATCCCCTGTTCTTCCTCGGTTTGCTCAGTCATCATAGAGCTATGTTTATTATATTTCAAGACACGGATCACATAATGTGAACATATGTAATATACACTACAAGTCCAGATGTTAGTTCTGACATTAAGACCTCTTCCTTACGATTGCCCTATCCATAACATAAAAATGTCACTTTGTAAGTGTTTGCTGGAATGATTTGTTACCAGGAAATAGTTAATAAAATCGTTTCCTCACGTATTAGTCAGCTGAATGGATAGTAATAAGAACCAGACATGAACTGAGCTAACCCCTGAATATGGAATCTGTTGAGCGGGTGTTATTTCTAACAAAATACGTTCTTTATTTATCTGTCTCTCTACCATATAAAGCGTCCTATGCAAGAATCAAAGAGACACATCTGGAGCAGAAAGTAGAGCAGATAGAGTCTGGCAGAGCCACAAATAAACACACTTCATTACTGTAGCTTTTTGTTTGTCTTTTAAATGACTGTTCTTGCCGCACTGCTAATTATGTTGATGTAATGGTTATCGGAGATCACTGGTGTAACAACTATTTTCTAATGTATGATCATCTATGAATATCTTTCTACAGGGCAAGCTGGACGCTCTGTGTGTGTTCCTGAGAAAAGGCTATGACAGAGTGTCTGTGATGAGACCTCATCCTGGAGACAAGGTGAGACTTATGAACAAACCAGGGATAAGTCAAGGATGATTTCCTCTACTCTGTAATGAAAAGCAGCATCAGCTCTTTACAGCTGTAAGATAAGCGTGCAAGCATTTGAAAAGCAATTGAAAAGATTGTGAACCGACTATGTCAACTTTTGGCAGGCAGATGTTGAAGAATTTACCAGAGTTTAAATTCATGACCTCTGGAAATGAGGGATATGGGAAGTTTGGAGCGATGGCCTCCGGCTCAGCATCAAATAACACGGTGGAAACCAAGCTGGAATCTTATCTGCATGACATTAGCTACAGTTATTTCATGGACTAAACACTTAAAAAAAAAAAAGAAAGTAATGTCTGCTTCAAATCACAAGAATAGTGCCTTCAAAGGGAAGCCTGAAGTGGCAAAGTGAGTAGACAAAGGTACAAAACAACTGCAGTATTGTCTGGAGGAACAATCTTGTCTGGATAAGTCATTAGGAGTAGATGCTGCCTGTCTCCTCCAGCTCCCAGCGTCAGCACGGCTGGGCTGGCAGGAATGCTGTTTTCCTCCAAGACACTCACTAACAGAGGAATTTCCTCTTTCTGTCTGTTGAAAGCTTTACCCCACTGAACCTGCCAATAGCTGCGCCAGCAGAAGTAGATTTAGGAAATTTAACTGAATCCACTGCAGTTTTTAGTCTTTGTAGTTAGGTTTTCTCTACATGTTGCAGTGTACAGTTCATGATGAAATAATAAAACAAGCCTCTACAATGACCAGTGATTCCTCTTTGTGCTGAAACAATGTGGTTTTCTTTATTACAGGGCAGGTGCATAAACTTCACCCGAAGCAAATCCTACCCTGCTCCTCGCTACCCCATCTACAACCATCCGTCCACGCCGGTCTACACTTTGCCCCACACTTACCAGCGTCGTCCATCAGAGGGCAGCCCCCTCTTCAATTTGCCCCCCTCGCCAACCTCAACGCTCCCCCCTCTGCCGTCCACTCCTCCCCCGTCCTCCACCACCCCTCCCATGTACACACCACCTCCAAACAGAGCCCTGCCCCCGGCCAACATGAGCCCCGTCTCTGTACCCCCGTCTCCAACCGGCTCTCTGCCGCCTCCACCTCAGGGGCCACCTCCTTGTAGAGCGCCTCCTCCGTCACGCCCTCCTCCACGCCCCAATCATGAGAGCCACTGATGATGATGGAGAGCTAAGAAGCTGAGGAGCAGGATCCAAGCTCAGGATGGAAACCTGAAAAGACCTTTTCACTGTGCCTTCCTCTAAATACGTCCAAACAGAGAACAGAATTGAAGTGACTGTGTGATGTTGCCTTTTGAGATTCAACCCAAGCACAGTCAAAACTTTCAACAAGTCGGTTTGCCTCAACAAGTGGCTCACACATTATGTGCCATGAACTATGACTTTTTTTTAAGTCTAGAAAGTGAATATTTAGTGTAGCAAGCACAGCAGCTTTGGCTATTAAATGCTATTGTAGCTAAGCAACTTAGTCGGTTCTTCATAATACTAAATCAGACAAATTGGTCGATGCGCTATTGTATGAATCTGCATTTTAGTCTTTGCCTGATATGAATTAGATTTGTTGATCTAAAATAATCTTTCACTGCTTTGCACAGTGAAAAACAATAATCAGATGTTTAAACCGCAGAAAATCCAGCAACTCAGCAACTGCGTCATGTGTTTTATACATGCAAGTGTGTTTGGCCAGTGTTGCCTTAAAAATGTATATGTTGTGAATTAATATTCATTGAATCACAAAAATTATATATGTATAAATATAGATATATTTGATGTCTGCTTCTCATGGATGCTGGCAGTTCTCACGATGTATTTTTTTTTCTACAAAAATATATAATAGGTAGATTTCTTGAACTTTGAACAAACTGTTTCCCCATGCTTTAAGTCTTTATGCTAAGCTAACTAGTTAAGCTAGCTTCACATTCATGGTGTAGACATGACAGTGGTGTTGATCTTCTCATCTAACTTTCGGGAAAAAAAAGTGAATAAACATATTTACCAAAATGTTAAACTTCCATTAAGATTCATACATCAGTGTCACACGCGTCTCAGAAGAGCTGCCCGCAGAGACTAGTCTTCTCAATGCAGTTAACACTTCTTTTTTTTTTCTTTTTTTTGAAATAATGAAATAAAATTTTGAACATTTTGTCAAAAATGACTTTAATCTGTAAAGCTGTCAGCGTGAAACTCTGAACACAGGTGTAACATCTTCTCGTGGTGTGTGACGCCGACTGCTGACAGGAGCCATTCTGTAGCACTGACGTCTGGAAAGTGGAAAATTACCCTGACACTGATTTAGCAGTCGGAATGATGGACTGCAGTTTTTGAGTCTTGTGATCGAATTTGTTCATACCAATATGATGTGCAACAGGTCAGTAAATAGCTGTTCCTCTCTTTTATGCTCCAGTCAGGATTTGTCATTGTCAGAGCTCTGACAGATGTTTTTTTGAATACTGAGCTCAATCACAGGTGGTCACAGCTCAAAGCTCTGCAGGTGTAGAGACGTCTCCCTGACTTTCCTGCGATTCAAAAAGCTCTATTGTGGGAACCTTTGAGTTCCCTATGGCACATTAACACAGTGCACCATATAGTTAATAAGGAGGGGCTTTTATTACTGCATAAAGTTTGGAGACATCATGTAATCCTCAGCAGAGCTCCACCCGGCTCCAGCCTAAAGGTCATAATTCTGCAGTAGGATAAAGGAATTTGTCTTAAAAAACGGATATTGTAAAGTGCAAGTGAACTGCCTGCTTTTATGCCTGCAATACTCTCAGAGACTTGTTGTGAAACTATCCACTGTCATCTTAGAGAACACTGAATCGTCCGTCAGAAGATTTATTTGTTAGTTAACCGAAGAATGAGGGAGGTGGATACAAATGACCAGTTTAAGGTTTCTTTGTCGAGTGGCTGACTGACTTCACGTCTTTGTCATCAGGACAAGAGTTGAGTGGTTGTTACACCTGGTAAAGATGCCCCTGAGGTCACAAAGATTATTGGGTACTATGAGGTTTCCCTGGGCACCACTAGATACTTATGGAAACACTGGAGGAATTTCCTGGTAATAAGCAGATCTGGGCTGCTTCTCTCTGCTTTCCTGGCTGGCACTGCAGGAAATATGCATACAGCTAGAATGTGGCTGAATGATTAGAAGGATGAACAAAATTATTCACTTTACTTTAACAATACTCCAAACAGTTTGGAGTAAATCGCTTCCATTATGGGTAAGATTTCTATTGAATCTCTCTAAATAAAAAACGTTATTTTCAGGGTTGGGAATTATGGAACAAGCCGTGGAACAGCTGGTCAGCTGAGCCTTATTCCAATCAGATCGACTAAAATAAACCCAAATGCATCTTTTCCATGTGCTTTCCATAGTTTCAGTTCTTTCTGCATTAGGAAATGCTTTCGCAGACGCATGCAGTCGGACCTGCAGTCCTGTGGGCAGTGAGCTCATGGAGGCGTGCCTGAGAAAACTGCCAGGAGCAGAGGCAGGACGTCGGATTATAGGCACACAATAAAATCAAAATCCAACTATGACGCCATGGAGATCTGGAAGAGGTATTCACACAGTTTAACACTTTTACAGAGTCCACCACTGCTGAGGACAAAAAAAAAATTTTTTTTACCTGAGCACTATTTTCTCTTGGCTGTTTCCAGCTTTGCATGTGTCATGATGAACATACGCAGTATTAAATCTTTCAATCTACAAAATGACAGCAAAGCTAAACTTGTCACCAGTGTGGCGTGCATGAGTCTGACAAGCAGTTTATACTTCTTTTCCCTCAATATGTTTCAGTATTTATGTCCTTGCTCAGTGTTAAGCCGGTATTTATCAGTAATATATGAATGATCAAACGGACCTCCCTAACTGACAAAAATTCATCAACCTCTATTTGTTCTGCGTTTGACGTTTCACCGCGAAACACCATCTGTAACATCGGAAATATGTATAACTGTGAAGAGAGTGTAAAAATATGCTCATCAGTGGTCTCAGCT
Source organism: Seriola dumerili (assembly GCF_002260705.1). NCBI lineage: Eukaryota > Metazoa > Chordata > Actinopteri > Carangiformes > Carangidae > Seriola > Seriola dumerili. Next base: position 1,053,153 of record NW_019174697.1, read on the forward strand.
TCGCCAGTGCCTTGGCTGCACAAACAAAGGCAATCACTGACGTCACGCAGTTCCACAGTTATGCAAGTTTATGAACCAGCGCAGTTTCCACACAGCCTTGAACCGGTTTACAATTAAAAAAAAAAACAAAGCTCCAGCTTTATCAATTTTCATTCACTCACTCTCTTTTTTTTTCCATGTGCTGCTCTTGTCCCAAGTTCAAGAAAAGCGAACCTCTTACAAAAACTAAGCTCACATGACGTTTTGCGCACAGCAGAGCAAAAACAAGCGGCTCATCTTTCACACAAGCTCAACTTACTTTTCCTCCCGAAGAAGAGATTTGAGCCGTATACCTCGTGTGTTTTTGTGGGGGTTTATTGGGGACTGGGTCTGAAGTAAAAATACTCATTAAATAGCAGAACTAGTTTATAGTGTTTTTGGCTGATCCTGTGTTTATCTTTTTTCCATTTTTCCTCTGCATGCACTTTAATCTGCCTAATCTGTTATTCATAAAAAAACAAAGATAAAACAAAAACTTTCCTGGAAAGACAATACTTTTGGCCTCTGTCCCGTGAAGCAAACTTCTGCAAGTCTATCAACACAAGAAAGACCTCCAGCACGCCACTGACACCATTTTGGACATGAAAGATCCCTGCAGCGCTCTCACTGTTGTCATCTGGCCAAGATTCAAACAGACATTTGCCATCGTGTCCCACCTCAGGTAGAACCATGAAAGCCTGGATCCACTGGTGTGAAACACGTCAGTAATGAGGCAGGACACTGGAATACGCCTTGAAAACCGTACCACCACATTATTGACAGGTTAAAGAGGAAGAAAAGACATATAACTAAATAACTAGGATACCATTATATTCATAAACCTTTAATAAAATACAAAGTTTTCTACTGACAATCTTTCCTAAAGGCCAGTATTAATAGCCAGATAATAAGAATGAAAAATACTATGCATGAACAAAATGCCATAAGTAAAGGCAGCATGGTTTACAAAAAGTCCTTATCTCTGCCAAAGTATGAAGCAAAATAATAAGAAACATTTAAAATCTTATCACTGTAAGAAAAACGCACTAAAAATTCGGCTCGGTAGAGATGATGGTTTTTTTTTTTTCTGTGACTTGCCTTCTGACCTATTGTGTAACTTTAAGTTGGAAGACACAGACATGATATGTTTCATTCAACATACAAAAAGACCAAAGACAAACAACATTAGCAGGTTTAAAAAAGTCTAACTCCTTTCAAGATAACTACTAAAGTCTCATAACACTGGTGTAGTTTGTGAGAAAATGGCAGCAGCAGCAACCAGAGAACAATTATCAAGTAGTAAAGATGGTAAATTGAGCTCGAAATCACTAAAGTACTTGTCCAGATTTCTTTGTAACTCTTTTTTTTTTAAATTTCACTGTGCTTGAAATATTTTCCCTCCTTCAACTGTGTGAAAATGTTTCTCATCATTGCATTTGATTTATCACGTTGGTCTGTTTGGTAGCTTTGCAGCACTGATGCTGAATGTTAACCAGACGCCTGCAATCACTGATATTAAAAAAGGCACAATCCGTAATCTACATGTAAACAGAAGGGTAAACCGCTATATAGATTTAAAACAGGATTAGACCCTGCAGCCGCTGCCAAACTGAAATACACAGAATAAAACTGAAAGCAGCGACTTTACATCTCAGATATTAAAGTTTTCTGATGCGTGAATATTTGTAGAGGTTTTAGAAAGACGGCACCAACTGAGAAACACACCAAATATTGACAAATTGAATAAAACAGAAATATGCAGTCAAAAAAATTACAGTTTTACAAAACCCTTCTTGATGTCCTACATGAAGTTTTAAATTACAGGATCAATCCACTGAAGTTCATCTTAATAACTTCTCAGTCCAAGTTCAGACTGTTTGTAAAGTGCTGAAATGACGCACTGTTGTGCTCAGACTAAAAGCGGATCAGATGACTGAGGTAGAACATGAAGTTTAAAGTACATAGTTGCTAAAAGGGATAATTTAGTCATTTTAATACTGCAGCAATAATGACAATAGTAAAACTACATTATAAAATGGGTAATACTGCGACTGACTTATACTTTGGCTCCTTCATGAGCTGCAGAAAAAGCTCTGACTTGGCATTTTTTACCAGACAATTATATAATCAAGGTTTCCCCTGAGAGCATCTTGGCTGAAAAGGTGCAGCGGTAAACGGGTCATCCAGAGCTCTTCCCCCTATGGTCCAGGAATGCAGAGGCCCCACAGCCACAGAACCCACGGCGGCCTGCTGACCAATCCTGGAGACGACCCGGTGCACCGCCACCGGCTGCTGGAGCAGAGGCTGAGGAGGGACCCGGACACCGAGAGGCTGAGGAGCAGATACTGGGACCAGGTGACTGTGTTTGCTGGTTTGAATCTGCTGTGTAACAGACTTAAATATGTGATCGTTTGCTTTGGTGGTTTCCTGCCTCTTTCCAAACGGTGCCTGGAGGAAAACATCCGATGCCTCAACAGGTTTATGAGATGCAGAAAAGGAGGAGCTGCTGAATGCATTCTTGCTTTCTTTCTCTGGTGGTTTAAAAGGGGCCAGCTGGAAGACATCAGAGGTCACTGGGCTGTCTGGAGGCTGGAACAGGGGTACATGGTTGTCAGGTACGAAGTGAAAAGTGGTGGAAGGAGTTGAAATCACATGGTGTTGCTTGCTCCTCTCATCTGATTGCAGCATGTGTTTGTTATAGACACATGCAGCAGTCCTCTGCTGGATCCTCTGCCCTTGCTTCTCCTCAGAGAACTGCACAGAAGCCACAGTCCCAGAGCCTCGCAGTACATTACTGTTGAGCTCCCTCTGCAGGTCTGTATGTGGGAGACATCGGAGAAACATGAAGATACATGCTTAAAAACTTTACAACAAAGGGACATTCATTTTATGAATCTCATATTGTGGAAAATAGCATCTTTTTCTATCATGATATTAAATGCAACAGAAAGGAATGTTTACCTAAACCAAATGTTTCTCAAATGGATCAAAACCCAGTGACAGAAAGTGATGGGAGTGGAAATCATGGAAGGTTTTAGAGAGAAAATGTGGAAAATGCAAAATATTCCAGTGTTTTTACGTCGTGTGGAGCATGTGATGTTTATCAGTGAGCTCAGATGGGTGGTGTGAAACATTAGTCTGATCAGTACTGAAGTTTTGAGGCCAACAGAGTTAAAAGCACATTAACAATTTCTCTTCAATTTAAGTGTCTCAATAAGTCATGACAGTGCGACAGTGAGCCAGCACGCACAACACCAGGACCCTGAAACCAAAGCAACTAAATGAAATCCAGCCATCATTAAATTTATTGTTCACATCTGTGCTTTTCCTACTGTGACATGTTTCCAGTGATAAAAGCCTAGACTTATATTTCTATTTAAGAGTTTTAAAAAAATCTGATAATATATTGGCCGACATTCTTCTTTTCCCCTTTTTAATATTAACATATCACAAGGAACTGTTCAATTCGGTTATTAAAGCATTGTGTTCAGGATATGTATCGAGTGGAACGTTTTATTGTTGAAAAATAAACTTCTCAGTTATTTTTTGACTGTCCCATCGTTGTGTGTCAAACACATCTTTGTCATTTCTGTACTGCTATATTCCTCTCACTAATGGATCAATAAATGAGCTGATACTAACGTCCCGTATCTGCGATAAGCTAAACTCTGGCAACATGTCGGCAGGTCAGGCTCGAGTATGACACGATGTCAGGTATATTCCTATAACTATTGTGTTTAGGAAAGTGAGAAATGATCATCTTTTAGAAGGTGAAGGAAAAGTCACAAAAATGGAAAAACAAAAAATGGATTGAGATTTTAATGGGTCATGAAGCTGATGTTTGATCTTACCTGAGTGGACTTAACCTGCTATCCAAGTAGAATAAAACGTTGATTAGTGCATTACATGATTAAACCAACCCTGCTATAAAATACAACAGTTTAAAAATTCATTTACTTGATAACTTAAGCCCTCAGTCTCGCACCCAAGTATTTCATGCACATATCTTTACATGCAAGTCTGATGACAAACAATTAAAAGAGGGTGCCATCGATTTAGCGGCGCATTCCTAAAACACTTTAGAACAAAAAGTATCAGAATCAAAGCAGCTGAACCAGAGATATCGTCTTTTTTATTACACATTTTATTTTTTCCTTTGTCAAAAATTTGCACCTACTTTACCCACAATGCAACTTGACGGCTCACACTTCAGTCAGGAGTGTTATGTTATGTTCGCACTAGTAGCGGACTGTGCAAAATAGTTCCCCTTCACTATAACAATTTAAAGATGGGACTATGTCTAAAGAAAAGTTGTTTAAATGTGGAATATACTTGTAAATGTTGATTTTTTTCCCCCTTTACTGACAGACACTATTATTTAAAAAAAAAAAAAAAAAAAAAACTTCTGTTGAGCTATAGTAACCAATAATCTGAACGAAAATGATGACAAAGAAAATCGTACAATCAACACTCAACACGTTGACATTCACATTTGTATTTTATTTGCCATCCCTTTATAATTCTTTAATTATCTCACAAAAATAGAAGGAGCACACGATACCACAGCTCTGACGCAGGTTTGGGGCCATACAGACAGGAGGCGTCTCAAAACACTCAATAGTATCAGATTTCATTTTTGGCAAAACAACAGAGAGAACGAGGGGCTCCTGTTTCACATCAAGGACTAATCTCACTACCTGCTTGGCTTTACCGATTACAACAGCACACAGGCGGCTACAGGGAGAAAGCTCGGGAGTTGCATAGGTTCAAACAGTAACTTCAAATGACTGAGCTGTTCAGTGGAAGGATCATAGAGAGGATGATAAAAAAACAAAACAAACATAAGCCTTCAGTTGCACATGCAGTACCTACAGTAAATGCGGCCAAAAGAGCCTGTTGCTTTGAAACCAGCCGCTCCTCGACGTTTATTGATTTAGACAATAAAAGGACATAATTTAAATTGTTAATCAGTGATTTCTACTCAAAATACTCTCCGTTTTGGGAGCAAATGGACTGACGTTGAAATAACGCAGAAATCAATATGTTTCAACTCATTATCATGAAACTTAGTTTGAGCCTATTCTGGATTTTAAAATTTAAGATTCAAAGATTTTAAGCGATGTGAGATTTATTGAATACTGCTGCCTTGACTTCAAAAGGTAACTACAATTAATTACTTAATTTATTCATTTGTTATTGTATATGTATATATATATGTATATATATATATATATGATATTATTAATATCTAACCAGAATTTGTGGACTTTATCTGAATTAAAATGTGACTGATTTAAATAACTAGAGTTAAATAATGATAAAATAACTCCTGATTATTTAAATGTACTATTCCTCTTCCAGAAAGGTGTATTTTCAGTAGATCTCACAAAAAAACATACCGTACCGCACACTATATGCTATTTAAAATCATTTTTTAATACGACAAAAATTGAAAAGAGGAGGCGGAGGTCGTCCTCCCCACTGTAACCATGCACAGGAAGCAAAATGACTTTGTTTGATCCTACAGAAACATTTATATTGCTGATTGGAGCTGATTTTTCAAACCCTGAACAGCTGACTTTCATGCTGCCTGATAATCAAACCACTGCTACAGCAACAGTGACGTATCATCACTGTGAGACTGGCAGACTTCGCACCTCAGAGAGCCCCTCACACGTTACATCAGACAAGTTCTCTTGACTGTAATATGGAGCGCAGACTTCCAGAGGACAGTGAGACTGGGGAGCAGTAAGCCAATACGTATCCAACTCTCAGAGAGAGTCATGTAGCTCTGACTACCTGAGAGAATTTAGGGGGGCCTGTGCTTCAAGAGGAGATTTTAATGACAACGCGACCGTCGCCATGTTTGCAGCGAACAACAACACAAGTAGGCTACTGGAAAACACATCCAACAAGTCTGACTCCACACACACATACATACTTATCATAACACTGTATACCAACACACATGAACATAACATTCAACAACACTGCCATGCTTTTTGATATGAATTCTGTGATCACTAAAACCGGTAAAGCACAATTTCAGAAAAAGTTCTAGTTTAGCAATGAAATGAAACAGGACTAAGATTCAAGAGGTTAAGCTCCCACTCTCCAGAAAACTGTAAAAATATAATCCTTCATCAGTCCATGTAAACAAACAGAACACAGGCTCACTTTCTTTTCACAAAGGTGGAATAAGACATGGGATTCAGCCTAATCTTCCAGGTTGGACAAAGACTAGGATTATTATCTATACATTTGAATGTACGGACAATTATTGAATAGATATAACCAAGAAAAAAAACTTTCTCAACACACAATTCCACAAAGAGGAATGAAATATTTATAGAGTATTCTTCAATATTATTCAGTGATTATGGTGTTAAGAATTATAGATATTTTTTATTATAGACTAATATTTATTTCTTACATTCATTCTCTAACACTCTATTCATATTAACATTTATTAACAGGAAAACAATATCTCATGTATACATATATATATATCTATATATGTATAGATATATATATACTGAGAGAGATTTCACAAGTAAAGCAATATGTCTTCCACAAGTAAAGCTTTATGACAATGACTTCATATATACACGGGAAGAATAACCAATTCTATGGTCTGGATAAGAGCCTGCACGGGGTCCAGATATCTATTTACATAAATAAGGAGTAAACAAGTGACAGGAATGTAGGAAGGATTGCATGATGGGGAATTAATGTTTGTGTTGATATTAAAGAAAAAATGTGAATGAGTGAAAATCATTTTTAAAATGCCACATTAGTTTGTTTCTGTTAGTGCCAAAAAATCACCTGAATCGTCATGAATGTTCTCTCTATATATAACAGCTACTGTAGTTCTAATATTTCCTATTAATGTTGATTATTTAAATTTATTTTCATGATTTCATGCATTTAATGTCGGTATGGCACACTGGTATAAACACTGTTAAATGACCAGGATTTGCCATTTAATTCCAAAGCAACCTCTTGCTTGCCTCAAGGATAAAATCAAAAGGAAGCTTAAAATAACAGCAAATGAGAACAGGTCCTTGTTTTAAAAGTACACTCTGTCTGGACAACAAGTTCACCTTGGATTGATGACAGAATTTGTAAGATGTTCTTTTTAATTGTACTTATATTTATAGATTAGCAGATCCTGTACACTTTCAGGACTGTTTCAGTCAGTAGTTTGCTTCACAGATTATTTTATGGCACTTCACTGTTTAGTCTGATCAGGGAAACTTTTTGTGTCCTGCTTTTCTCTCCATCACAATAACTCAGTATGGTGCTCGTGCTGCAGAAGCAGACAGAGAAGTAGTAGGAGGTGTCGTTATGACTGTTTTGTTTCCAGATTGTGGCACGATTTGATTTCATTTTTCAGTCTACTCTTTAGCAGCTTTAAATTGTTAAAGATATTCCACCCAACAGGCTGACAGAGGTAACACTTATGCTACTGTGCAAATCAGGCTACATGACTACGTTTCAAATAAGTTTCCGCTTGCAGAAGAAATAAACTGACCTTATTTGAACAAGTTTGTCATTTAACTTTTCCATGGTTTTACTTTAAAATGTGCAAATAAATCTGGGGAGGAGAATTTAAAAAGGCAAACAACGACAAATTCACTTGTGCACGATAATAACTACAACCACTTATAACTATGCCTATTGTACATTACAACGATGATCTTCTATTGTTTGCTATTTGACATAATGCGATATTGTTCAAACAAACTGGATAGCAATATTATATCCTGATTGACAGAAAGATGTAATGGTTAATCGTCAGGATGATGTTAGTGTACTGGCCACTCTTGAACCAATGGACAATACATGATGCGCAGAGACTACAACAAAGAGAAAATGTGAGTGAGAGGGTGAGAGATAAGAGGTGAAGAGAAGCCAGATAATGCAGTTGATACGGCGGAGAGGGCGGGGATGAAGAAGCACTGAAAGGCGAAGGACATTTCTACTGTAGGAACTACAATGATGATGACAGCCAGGGGGTGCAGGAAGCTAGCTATGACAACAGTGTTGATTGCAGTTATGCTATGCCAGTCTATAATCCAGTGTTACAGCTTCTACGAGGGAGGGGGGGGAGGGCCGCCTACAAGTCGATGAGCTGGTCCACCAGCAGCAGGGAGCGGGCCAAGCTGGGCAGGCTGGATTCAGAGCCGCCACTGTTACTGCGCGAGTGGCCTCCTGAAACTGGCCGGAGAGACAAGGGGGAACACGGGCAAACAGAGGGGAGGAGAAGCAGAGGAGTGGGAGTCACAACAAGCAAAACACAGCAGTCAAAGAAGGGGGGGAGAGAGGTCGAGAAAGAGAGAGAGAAAGAGAGAAGAGGGAGAAAGAGGGCAGAATTTACCCATTTACTGCTACTGGTTTTCAAACATTCTCAACTGAAGATGTAAAAACAGCGCAGGCACCTGATCCTGTTATCAGTAGGTTTGAGTGCTGTTAATTATTTAGCAAATGAGCATGCCACTGACCCCCCCCAAAAAAAACACTCCTGGGTGTGTCTACAATTTCTAAGACCATCTTGACCCACCTGTGCTTCTTTGCAGATACTGTACAGACTTACCTTGGGAGTTCTTTCGGCCTGTGACGGGAATTGGATCAAACTCGTCCTCCGTGCCTCCCTCTCCACTCGCTTGTTGGGGCTCAAAGTCTGAGATCAGGAGAGACGAGTCTGCAAAGAATAGAAAAAAAAAAAAAAAAGTGGGTGTTTGACGTTACCATTTGAAATCCCGAGTGTTTTAGAAAACTTCTTAGATGAAGGGGTGAAAAAATAAGAAAAAAGGAGCACTGTGGCCAAATAAACATTTATAAGTAAGGCCAATGATGATAAGCACTAGCACTTGTTTTTTCCTCACCATGATAAAAATGTTAAAATCATAAAATCAGCACAGCCACCACAAAAAAAAAAAAAAAAAAACCCACATCCAAAGCTCTCCTGTAGTAAAAAAGCTGTTTGATAAGATATCATGAGGACAGATTAGTAGTAATTAGGATCATGCAGCTGGTGCAAACGTTCAGGCTGTGATTCAGACTTGGCACTGTCAACAACAGTCAAATGCCTTTCGTTCACCAGCCAAGACCGAACAACTCAGCCACAGCTGTGGAGCGCTCAGTGCGGGACGCACAATGTAGTTTTACAGATGACGCCACTGAAAAGAAGCATTTTCCTTTAATGTCAAAAGCTTTATGAGGTTATGAAGATAAACACAACACGAACTGTCAAGATGAATGTGGATTAGATGAATTTGTTCAGCTGTGATGGAAATGCTTCTGCTGCCACCCAGTGGTTGAAATTCACAGTACAGTATGATAGTATTTACAAGTAGCTGATTTTGGACGTTGGTGTCAACAACAGCTTTAAGTCCAACTAATAGTTAATTGCATTTTTTTTTTGAATGTTGCTTATGTACATGCTCTCACAGATACTGTGCTCTCCTTTGGAAAAAAAAAAAAAAAAAGATTAGAAACCAAAATGGAGAAATGTTTTTTGGTTTCATGAGGCGCCGCCTGGTTCTGCATTATTGATATGAATACTGATGGAGAACTTGTGTCTGTACAGCCAATCATATCTGCTCCATAAAACAGTAACATTACCGTTCTACACAGCACCTAACCTACTAACGTGAACACATGTTTTCTTCTGTTAAAGGGTGCATCACTATTACTGCTGAAATTTACAAACTGTGTTCCTTAACAGTTAATACTTGGTGCTACGGTACAGACACATTTCTGTCATTTATAAAAAAGCATGTGGGTTCAATTCCAAATCGTTCTTGTTTATTCTTTTAGTGAATATTGGAAAAAACTGGCAGATAGCTGCATAGAGGCAGAAGTGAGTTACCGAAAAAGCAAAGTTTCTCCAACAGGCCCTGAGATTCTTACCTGCTTTAGGCTGTGCAGAATCTCCAGACAACAGACTGAAATCATCCAACACAGAGGCAGCGGAGGTGGGGGCAGAGGAGACGGAGGTGGTGGCACTGCTCGCTGCTGGAGGGACGGACGGACCAGAGATCAGAGAGCAGCCCAGGAGAGAGTCGTCGGCAGTGAGAGAGTCTGGGACAGAACAGAGGGTAAAGTTTAGTTATGGACAAGGACACAGATACATTGACCTTTTGTAAATAGTAAAAGGAACCTAATCCTTTTACTATTTACAAACTGTAATATTTCAAGGTTTTACTAACTCTTAGAACAAAGTGAAGTAAAGTAAAGATAAATTCCCTTTTCTCAGCTTATTAATAGAGCATAATACATTTGGTTAAATTTCCCAACAGAAAACATCTTGATATCATTTTTTGCCAAAAATCTCTTGTAACTCAAATACTTGTGGCACTAGTAGTGATATCGTAAACATGTGACATCTTTGGCCACCTGGAGCAGCAAAAACAAACTGGGAACACAACACTGAAATAATATCAGCTTTTAAGTTGCTATGGCAAACTTGTTAGCAAACAGTTGCTCATTTCCATATCCAGCTGGATCCCACCACCTGGGCGGATAGTGTACAGTGGGTTTTTAGAGCTCTTTTTTTCTGTGCTGAAACACACAAGCCTGCTTGTAGAGGAGCACCCCACCACCACCACCACCGACACACCCCACACACACACACACGCACACACACACCTTTTGCAGACTCTTCCACAGAACCACCGAAGGGATCAGACAATGACAAGAGGTCAGGAAGCATGAGTGAAGACGTGTCTGGAGATTTCAGTCCTTCAATCAGCTTCTCTAAAGGCCAGTGAAGAAAGTAAAACATGGTGAGCCAGGTATATAAAACCTATATATAAAATAGTGTTTAAATATAAGAAGTTACTGACATAAGAAATTCCCATAGCAACAGAGGAGAGAAAAGCCATTTAGGACATTGATGTGCTATTTGTGTGTACAGTATGTTACTTGGTTTGGCTGCTCGTCTACATGATGCTTAGATGTTTACTTTCATATCATCATTTATTCATGTTATTATTCATTTGTTATAATTGTTAATTTTACTGAGGATATTTTAGGACAACCAACAACAACATTTTTTTCAGAGGACAGAAAGATTTCTTAGACTTCTCTCTGGAAGTCAAAAGCTTTTCATGAATGGCAGTTTGTGAGTCATATGTTTGTATGAGACAGTACCAAAAAGAGCATACAGCGTGGAGCCACTGGCAGAGATATTTACCTGGTGCATCCGACAGTTCGAGTGTACAGAAAGGATCTGGGACAACCAGCAGTGAGGCTCCAGAATCCACGTCAAGAATGGCTGAAGGTCTTTCAACTGGGTGACAAAGCAATGTGACAGAGTAATGATGTGTAATGAAGTCTAAAAATTAGCCTCAAGAAAAGCAATGTAGGAGGGAGCTGGTTGAAACCTTGTCTATGTTAAGTGTAAGCTAACCAGCTGCTGGCAGTAGCTATACATTTAGCGTACAGTCGGCAAAAAAGCGAATAAATGTATTTCCCAAAATATCAAACTATTTTTTTAATTTATCGATCAGACCCAGTGAATGAATGAAAATTAATAACTCTTCCTCATGTTTTTGAACTGCTTAAGATACAGCATTAACTTATTCAGTATATTAGCAAATCAATCCTCCCACTTTTCTGTCTTGTTAACGGCAGCTCATAAAAACCATCGTTGGCTACATTTGCTGGGTACAGCAGCGGTGCTGCCAGAACTCTTCACATTAAAAGGTCATTTAAATCTTGGCAATTCTTTCATTCTGACCAATCCCCTTATTTTATTTGTGTGATGCACAAAGGCAGCCATGGCTTTTGAAAGCTTGATAAAGCTGATTAATGGACCAGGTGCATTAAGAGGTTTATGTCTTGGTTTGACATCTCATCAGACTCCTTCAGACTCATACAGTACAAACGCATTATGTGGCGTCAGGACAGCCGTAAGGTATCAGAGTGGGGATCAACTCATCAAGATATCTTACTGTAAATCTCAGTCTGAGTTAACTTACCAGTCTTTATATTTACTTCACTCTGATGTCCATAAACTAGCACGCTAACTCATGCTAACAGCTGGCAGCTCATAGGAATGATGTCCTGCTGATATTTAATCTCTTGAACCCTAAACTTAACAAAGCTAAACTAACTGAAACCTTTTATTCTACCATCATATTCCCGTTCCAGACTTTCAGTGCATTTGATCACACTTACTTTAAAAACACCATATTCTAATGGCAGAGCTACAGTGGATGGAACAAGTTTATGAGCTGTTTATTAAACATCTGGAATGAATGAAGTTACATAGGGTCACCATATGTTTCTAGGACAGCTTGAATTTGTAATGATGGCACTGAAAGGTCTGTGTTAATGGGTCCAGGTCCACATACAAGACAGAAAAGAAGAAAAACACTGAGTCGGTAGACTCTTAAGGGAAAAGTGTGACATACCAGTTTCATGGGGTTCATTTTCCACAGTTGAGGCCTGCAGACCTGGTATCAACTCTTCAGATGATGTTGTCTCAGTTTCTGAAGGTAGGTCTGGTAAAGTAATTAAAAACAGTTATAACATCTACTGTTTATTAGTGTATATAATACTGCTACTAATATACATATACTGCATGCATAAAAACACAAACTTTACCACTGGGCTTTATGTCTTCTGCTTTGAATTCTGCAGCAGAGAGGTTGGTGAAGTTGTCATCATCAAAGGGGTTCCATGCGGGCTGTGTGGGGGTGCCAGAGGCAGGAGCAGTGGGTCCAGCTTTGCTTTGGTCCTGGACTGCATCTCCAACACCGAGCTGAGCAGGCTGGGTGCCGCTCGGTTGAGATGTAAGTGATCTGGAGAGAAAGATGAACAAAATATCATAAATAAAACACACAGGAGATGACCTGAATTTGAACTACTCTTCAGGTTTTTTTCAAGTGTATGTGCCACTTACTGGTTGAGGGCCGCATCTCCATTAGGTCCTTGCAGCTGCTGTGAGTCAACTGCAGCGACGCTACTCGCTGTGGCGTCACTCGGGATGCGTTGGTGGCCTCGTTCTTCGGTTGTCTTCGGAGAAGCAGGTGGAGTCTGATCAAAAAAGGCACAGGATGAAAGCAAAACACAAGATTAAAATAGAAAGAACTAATTTAAAAAGTAGGGGGAAAAAAATGAACCATGTCAACTCTATAACGATAATAGTAAAGCTGGATGGTGAGCAGCAGACCACTTACCGCCTCAGCTGATTTTTGGCTGATCTCAGTGGAGGCAGGCTGAGCAAGGGCAGCTGCTGGCTGCGTTATCTGCTGCTGAGATACAGGCTGCTGACCAGGGGCTGGTTTGCTGGGCGAAGGCTGAGCCGCAGGCTGTTGAGCCTGGCTGGCCTGCTTGCGTCGAGCCGGGCGTTGGGGTGGGGCTGGGCTGGACGGAGTCGGCGCTGCCTGCTGGGAGGTGGAGCTGCCCACAGAAGAAGGTGTGGTCTGTTGCTGGACTGCTGGCTGTACTTGCGGTTGGACATCAGCCTTGGTCACTGGTGATATTGCTGCTGCTGTAGTGTCTGCTCCTGCAGCGGCGGCTGGCTGCGCGGCCTGTCACACAAACACAGACTTTTATCTCTTGTCTCATAAAATGTTACATCTGCAAACCACTGTCAAGACAAAAATAACTTAGTGCTCCACCTCACCAAAGCAACTGTGGGTTTATATGCAGGGCTGATACTACTGATAATTGTAATTTTTTAATACAATTAATTAATTCATTATTTAATCTATGTCAGAGAATAGTGAACAATTTCCCAGAAACCAAGGCTTGAAATAGCTTAACAAACTAAAACCCAGAAATATATGGTTTAAAAAGATAGAAAAGCACGAGTGTGACGACCTTTGTATGCCACCCTGATACATACAGCCAGACATCAATCATGCTCTACTGAAGCTCTTTACTTTTTTTTTACCTTTTTTGTGTTTTTGCACATTTGCATACACCAAAGAAAAATAAGTTGCTGGTTTCGTATTAATTTGCATGTGTAGAAAGCTCTTTTGGCTGCTCATTGTGTATTTAGCTGGTACGTACCTGCTTCTGCGGAGCCACAGCCTGACTGGAATTGTTTTGTGACTGGATGAGAGGCAGAGCTGAAGTCTGCGCCTTCTGTGACTGCAGAGCTGCAGCTGGCTGAGAGAGGTCTAAACTGACTCCTGTGGGATGTTAACAAGAACATGTTACTCTTGAGAGAGCATCAAAGTATTTTAATCTTCATACTTACACAGATGCAGAACAATGAAAAGATCAAGCAACATAGATAGGTTTATAGGAGCATTCGAGTTGATGTTTATCTCAAACAAAATGTTTCAAAGAGGATTATATAATCTGTTAAATGCTGATAAAAAAAAAAAATCTAAGTGATTTGTAACAGGTCCAAAGCTGATATCAACTGAAGCAGTGTTTCAAGTGGCAGAGAGGAGAATAATCATTTCATAATCACTTTGGGCCTGTGGTTAGATGGCTTTAATTTGCATGAGTCTTAACCTGCATACTTGATCTGTTCCTGTTGAGAATTGCAGGATTCAAAGTGTGCACAAAGGATTAGAGGGATTCCTGTCTTTATGTGCGTCTTCATTCAAAATCGTGGGTGTCTTTTTCCTGTGACAGAGAGGAGACTAAGGCCGGAGACGGAGTGCTGTACGTACCCACAGGCTGAGCTGCACCACCAGGGAGATTAGCCCGCTTGCGAGGGGTGAGAGCAGCAGGCTGGATGGGTAGGATGCCAGCAGCAGGCTGGGTATGGGCTGCTTTGGGCCTCTGGCGAGGGGTGATGGAGGTTTCAGTGGTGGGAATTGGATCTGTCAGTCTGGCAACAAAAGGGAGGATGTTGGCCTCCTTGTTAATCATGGCAAACAGTGTTAACATAATTATTTAATGAGTATCAGAATACTGACTGTACCTAATTACTTCCGCAAAATGTAGTGTTACTACAGCCTTGATTGGTAATACAATGTAAGCAGGTCATGCTTGCCTGGGCTTAGTTTGGCTCTTCTTTGCGGCGGCGGCCTCACTCGCTTTGATCGGCTCAGGAAGTTTAGAGGGAATTTGAGAATTCTGGATTATGGAAAAAATGCAAAAGCTTTTCAAAAGAAATTCCACAAGAAATCAATGAATCAATGAATACTGTATCAATCAGTCCACACAGACAAAATTTTACAATGAAAACGCTGACCCTCAAGGTTGGTACTTTTAATACTAATGAATAATATCATCATGGCTATTAAGTATTTTCTACTTTATGCAACTGATGAATTAGTGCAGATTTTCCTCCCACAGTGTGACAACTAACACGTCTGTCTATGTAGGTCAGGCAGCGAACCCACAGCAGATTCCACTGAATACAAGAAAATCAATTCCTCATGAGAGAAAGCCAAGCAAATCCAAATATTTCAGCTGACCCTGGTGCTGAGAGAGACTGACCTTCACATTCTGAACAGGGCAGGTCCGCTGAGCTAGTTTGAAAGCAAAGAAGGACACCTGGTAGATATCTGGTCTTATGTCTGGGTCCGGCTCCAGCATGTACCCTAAAACAAAACACCGTGAAGAAACAAGAGTGAGACTCCAAAAACTGAGTCAGTGAACACACATTTACATTTAAATCGCAAGTGCATGCCTTTGTCAAAACTGAATTTGATGTTGAAAACATGATTTAATGTTTAAGAGGCACTAACGAATGAGGCAGTGAAGATCGTAAGAGTAGCGCGAGTTATCTGGAATGGTGAAACTGCCATCACAGATGGCCACCTGGCTTTCACCAAAGGGCAGAGTGAAGAAGCACAACTTGTACAGCAAACAACCCAGTGCCTGGAGAAGACAATCACATGCATGCCCCATCACACCAAACACAAACAAGGAGAGGAAAGGGAGAGAAGAGAAGAGAAGAGAAGAGAAGAGAAGAGAAGAGAAGAGAAGAGAAGAGAAGAGAAGATTACCAATACTGCACAGCAAGTCACAACAAAAATCCTTTTCCCCTCTAAACACCAGAAGGTTATAAAAATATTCAGTCACAAGATAAAAGCAAAGTTTTCTGACTTTTAAATTGTACAAATACAACTTTACTTATCTTAAACTTAGTACAAGTGCAAACAATCCCAAAACTCAAACTTCTGCTACTTATTGAGCCTGTAAGTTTAATAAACTAACAATGGGCCATGATGTCAAACAGGGTTCTAGTATAAAACATCCAGTATCAGTGCACTAGATATTAGTTTAACAAAATACGCTATAATCAACACTTTTATTATATTTTACTGAAATGGTGGCTTAGTTTTACCAGATAAGTACTGTATGTGTCCTCTGTATTGTTTCTCTGTATGCACCCCTATCAGGATTACCACAGAAGTGTTCTCTCTTCACTTACCCAGATATCTGCTTTTGTGGTGATAATCTTGTTGTTGTAGAGGTTCACCATTTCAGGAGCACGATATGATAAAGTGGTGTACCTGAAAGAAGACAGGAATATATTAGTAAGGACAGAACAGGAATAAATTAGTAAGAAAACGACCCGTTTTTAATGTGGAGTTGAAATGAAACAGCCTACGCAATATTATGTATTCAGAAATGTGCATAAATGCAAATGAAAGTAGTGACTTTATTTGATAATAATTCAATTTTGCATCAACCAAAACCTCCTTTGCACACACATCATAGTATTTTCAGCAGCACAGCACTGCTCGTGTGTGATTCATATGAGGATCAGGAGAAAAATGTTTAAAAATTCAACCAGTCCATAAAAAGAAAAAAAACAAAACAAAGCCCTACCTAAAAGTGTGAATAAATGAAAGCTGCAAATATCACCAAAGCGGATGAAAAGAGGCACAAACTTTTTGATCTCTTCCTCCACGGCGGCCACTCCCTCAGTCTGCGGACTCTGGAACTTGTTAGTAGCACTGCCAAAGTCACACAGCACATAATGACCTTTGTCGTGCAGAAGGATGTTCTCCACCTGTAGAGATACAGCATGGTTATACATGAAGGGACCCAGTTTGGATCTCAAGTGTCAGGTGGCACTGTGTAAGGTGTAAGGTGGTGCAGTAATTGGCCCATTCTGCAAAGTCAAACACTGGAGTTGCTTGCTTCCTGTAACATGTGCACTTGAGATAATGATGAATACAAATCTCAAGGTGCAGCCATCTTCACATTATGACATGCAGATTTAAGCCAGAGTCAAAATTGACGTGCTCCTTTCATCATGCTCTAATAACTCTGAAACACACATCGAAGTCGATTTTTTTTAATGTAAATCAAGCAATCTGCTGTGCAATAAAAAGTCATGTTTCCATATGGATTAAAACTTCTGAGTGACAGTAACTCAAAATTAAAGCGAAGGCCACACTGCAGTTAACTGGGCTCTGCAGTGTTTGGAGTACTTTGACAACTGACAATCTCCCCTCTCCTCCTATAAGAGCTATCCATAATTAAACACAGCACCAACCCCACACAAACATATCAATCATGACTCTTCAAAAGACATCACAGCCCGGTGAACTACAGTAGGTGTTGCCCCTGTGCTAACAGAGAATGGACCTGCCTGTACTATCCTACATACTGCAGAACAGAGCACCTCACAGGGCAAAAAAGTGGCAAAATGTGTCACCTTTAGGTCTCTGTGGATGATAGGTGTCTTGCGCTGGTGCAGACGAGAAACAGCATCACAAGTGTCACAGAAGATCTGCAGCACCTCAGCCTCAGTGAAACCAGTCTGCAGCCTCTGATTCATCAGATTGACCACCTGCCCTCCTGCAAAACAAGATCCAGTTACACAGCAGCACAAACAACATGGGTCATTAACCTAACTGGGACCGGACTGAATCTCAACTTGTGTGTGTTATTCTATTATAACACTGATGTTGGTCAGATTTATTATACAATAACTGTTTGTTTTTACCATTCAACAGCACAAACATACTGCTGCCCAAACTCTAATTATCACTATAATGATAATATAAGCATGTGGTTGCAGCCACACCCCATGTCCCCGACTCACTCACTCACCTTTGCAGTAGTCCATAAGTATGAGAACCTCCCATACATCCCTTGATCCCATTGCTGTGATACTGGAGTCCAGATAACCAACAATATTCTTGTGACCGACAAGGTCTTTCTGCAAGAACACAAACGCACGTTCAAGAGCATTAACACACCATCGTGCAACTACTGTAAGCGGCTGCATAGTGTGCTCATACAATGTGACTGTTGAGGTGATTAGTTAAGAGTGTTGAAGTAAAATAAAATGATTTGTGACACCAAGAAAACGTGGGACAGGGAAGAAATATTTCCATATTTTGCTGCAAAATGCGCATTGGGAATTTTAATGCCGTAAGCCTTTGATTCAGTATGGTCAGTGTGAGATGAGATGCAGTGCAAGGCCATCAAAATCAGGAATCTATTAGGTAATGAAAAAATGTCAAGTACTGATGCTGAGGTGAGGGACTGCCAGTCTATACCTGCCTGTGTGTGAGTGTGTGTGAGTGTGTGTGCGTGTGCGTGTGTGTGAGAGAGAGAGAGAGTGAGTATGAGAAAGACTGAGAGGTAAAGGAAACACCATGAGTGACATCAGACATTATCTTTGAACCAAATGTCAGCATTGGTTTCAAAGATACGCCACAGATATGCCACTCTTCTAAAACTTGAACATCCATTGCTTCCTTCCTTCCTTCCTTCCTGAGTGTTCCTTCAGATATGAGTTCTGTGAACAGACCGTGAACTCAGTGCATGCTGCAAAAATGCTTAAAGACTATAATATGACTTTCCTGCTGATAGAAAAATTACATTTTGTGGGAGGCTACCATGGCATACATGTCTATTTATAGACTAAATAAATCCAACTTCTGCTCTTGGATTTTAACAGGTCAAGAGGTCTGACAGCGCCAGAACAGTCTTCTTCCCTTTTACCACAATGTGATCCTTATGTGCAGCAAATTTATACCATAAAACATCTTCAGTTTAGTTTTATGTTATGTTAGCAAACAGGTATCATTAATTATAAATTTATCAGAAGCCCACAGGAGGACAACTACAACTTCAGGACTAGAATAACAATGAATACTTAAAAATAACATCTTATCAAGGTACTGAATAGTCCTTTAAGAATTCATGTTCATACAGATATCCCCACAACTCATTCTACAACACATCTCAGTCGAGGAGAGCAGAACATGCAAAAAAACAAAGCTGACCAAGAACCAGATGAATAAATACAGAACAACACCGCTGCAGGCTGACTGTGTGCTGAATTCACCACTTGTTCTTAGTTATTCTGGACAGAATAAGACATCCTTCATTTGTGAATGTGTGTGTGGAAATGTGCACAACTTAGGTTTCAACTGACATTTGCTATGTTGTTGCCTTCATGTGGTTTTACCCAAATACAAAACCACGCGAGCGAGCAGATAAATGATTAATCTCTGCAACTCACCATTATTTGAATCTCGCGTTTGCACACCTGCAGATCATGCTCATTGTTGACATACATCCTCTTCAGGGCGCAACGCACCCCTTGATTTGTTCGCACAAGGAACACAATTGCAAAGCCACCTGCAGGATTGAGAAAGAGACCAAATTAAACTGTCAGTCCCCGAAGAGATGATAGCCGTGTCAGCAAAACTGACAGTGAACAGTTGGGACAAAAAAAACATTCTTGTTGTCACACACTTAAAGATAGTTACCATATTTAATTGTGATCAATATCACAATAAGACAAATCTTGCATGGCACCATTCTCACAAGCTTTCTTAGGGCATCATGATTTTGGAAATTTGGCCGACATGCTCATTTTTACACTTAATCACTTCTACAACTGTTGCAATTTGTGTGTGTGTGTGTGGCCTTTCATCAATACGGACGACCAGGGCCAAATGGTGCAGCCTTATAGCGTTATGTATTAGTCATGTCATTGCTGCAGGGTTTAAGTAGAGGCCTACATTGAGGCCTAACCATCTGGTACATCTCAGCCCACAAATTCACTTTGCCGAGTTGTGGTTGTGACAGAGTCATCAATTTCAGGCAGTCATTGCGACTAATACTGCATCCTGGAATTGACACCTTGTGTGAAATGGTATTGTATGGCACTGTGGCACTATATATGTGCAAGAGATACCTATGAACCTGGGTGCAAGTCGAGGGTCTACACCACTTCTAATGTTCATATTTTAGTACAGCAAGTGCAGACGTTCTTGTCAATTGCAAAAAACTGTCTTCCTACATTATTTAAAAACTGGACACTGGTTTTAAACTCTTCACTAGTTAGCAGCCTGACGCACTGATTAATTCTGTAAGGCAGACATCATTACCACAGACTGTGGTCTAGAAAAATTAGTGTTAGTGTTAAGGAATGCCTGACATTGACAACAGTTGTTATTTAAAACACTACAAATAGAAGAATAACATGCTGCTGTGCTCCTGGGTTCAAAATGGTAAATAAAATGACTTTGTTTCGGTCAAGCACAGGCCTCTATTTCTGCATCAGTAATGTTGTTCTGATGTCTAACAGCATTAGAGAAGGGCCTGCCACTGGTATCTACAAAGAAATCCAACAATTGTATGATCTACGGCTTGAGTGCTGCTAAGAGAAAGCAGTAGGCCTCTGTTTTGCATTTATGTATCCAAGATACACAGGCTAGATGCAAAGCTCCATCATTCCTGTGGGGATGGTATAAGGTTACATCCCTGTACTGTCATGTGACTCATGTATTTGGCTTGGGCATGCACACATCATATTATTGCATCAACAACATGCATGGAAATAAAAAGAGGAAAAAAAACTGGCATCATCTGGTCTGTGCAACCTCATCTCACCTTCAGCTATAATCTCCTCGACAGTGACTTGGTGTCGCCCGACAGTGAAGGCTCGTCCAATGAAATTTCCGCCTGCATGACTGGACCCGGAGCTGCCACCGCCTCCTCCAGAACCAGGCCCGGAGCTGACCAACTCCCGACGAGAATCAAAGAACTTCCTCATGTTGTCGAAATGGCAGGGGGAGTATTTGCGGCTTCAGTCACAGAAACAGAGGAGAGCTGATTGTTTCCTGTGCAGTGAATTATTGCACCAATGCAGGTCAGATTGTAAACCTGACGAATCTGACGCTTCAAGCGAGTCTATTTGCAGCCTCAAAACATGCAGTGATGCCTTTGTCACTTATGATGATGTTGAGACAACCCAGATTTTTGGTGGCAAATTTCCCATTTGCTTGCCAACACAAGCCAGTTGATGATAGCTAGAGCGGCTGCGACTAGCTGTTATGTAAGTGAATTACACCACCCAGGAGGCTAAAGCATCTCCGGAGAAAGTATTTCTTTAGCTATCCATCCAGCTGTTCATGGTCGGCTGCTGCTGATAACATTAGGTCCTTCTCCATCTCGTCCAGCCATTACTAAGCTAGCTAAGTGCTAGCTACTTACGCGCTATGACATTTCGTGTAAGGTTATCCAGGTTATCCTCTGAAGATAATGTCTCCGAGTGCGATGTATCCGACGTGTAACTTGTGCGATAGCGTTGCCCGAGAAAATCTTTCCATCCTCATTCAAGTGGAGCGGCCGTTTGTTGCCACATAGCTGCCTTTCTAGCCATTTATTCGCCTACATTTACAATAAAACTGTGATTTTTAGTTTGCTAACGCATTAGCGCGCGATGCAGCTATTCTTCAATACAAACAAGCGCAGAGTCGACGGGAAACTGAAGACTCCGTCTGTCGCAACTGTAGCTGCAAATCAGAAACCGCAGAATTTGACATCTACCAAAACATTACACGGAGGTTTCTACCCAGCAGCCTAATCTCTGCAACCACAGCAATCTTTGGCTGCCTGCGATATCGCAACATCCTAGCTGTTGCTGTTGACGCGCAGACGGAAATATGGGTATTGTAGTTCAGAGCGCAACTGCAGCCCCCCCTCCTTTCCACTCCCCCTTCCCCCTTGCGTATGTGGTCATCACATGCTGCGTTCAAAGACATATCGGTCAAACCACTATACGAACAGATTGGAAAGACAGTTTCCCTCAGCCTGCTTTCAGTTCTGAGTCGGATACATTAGGAATATCCGAGGGCTTAGATATCTCCAGGTGATAGAAATAACTATAGAGGACTCAACAAACCAGTGGAAAAATGGCCGCAAAGCCAGCATCATTAGCGGTTACGTTTAGGTAAAAATCTATATTAACTGTAATTCAGCTAATTTAAAAAAAAAAGAAAAAAAAGAAACTACGCCAAGTTTTTTGTATTTTGTTCCACTTAGCCCCCGTCAAACGTATGGCACGATAAAATAGCCAATTGAGGCTATTTATGAAGGGACTTACTGCATGAAGGGAGCTTTCCCATTTTTCCGATAATCCCTAAATGCAGCAGTAGGTCTTGTGCACGCTAAAGGAGGATCCTGTAAAAAAAAAAAAATTGCATCCAAGTGGGTGGGACGTTGTAGCTTATTAAGCTTTACTTTCCCAGACCAGGACGCTCTACCCTTTTGTCGGGCACCACAGAGTAAATTGTCTCCAGGACAGGTAAGGTGTGGGTCAGTTCACGGTCATTCATATTTTAGAGATGTTTAGTGGTATTTCATTTGACAGAGTAGCGCTCAGGCAGAGGCGGTCGGTTCTCTGGGTGCAGGGTGTGCCCTCTAACTAAATGCCAAGTTAACTGTTAAACAGCAAAGTACTCTGCTTCCTGATTCACTTTTGATGCGACTTTTTCCTTTGTATTTTATTATCTCAACTAAGCTCATTGTGGTCCAGATTTGTACGGCTGTGGGGAATACATTTCAGCTGCAATAATAACATTGGAGCAATAATTCTACAGTGTAAACTCTTTTCAGTCTTTGCTTTTAACGTACAGTAGAGGACGAATAGACTTTTACTACTATTGCTCAATTTTCATACAGTTCGCTAACGTTATATTCGTCTGGAAGAATGAAACCTGTAAATATGAATATAATGCATGTGAGAATTAAAGACCATTCACCGGGAAACGTGTGCTAACTTTAGAAAGTTTGACTGTTCCATTTAAATGATAGCTCCAAGCACTGGAGTATACAATGCGCATATTTACACAAATGTGAATTTGTTGCTACAAGTTGTTACTTTGTCTAAAGAAGGTTATACTCGCGCCATTTATCACTTGTCATTTATCATTTGTCTTTACAGCGTGTTGTCCATACATATGGTGTGAAGTGTGTATTTTGGACTCACCTGTGCTGTATTTACATAATAGACCACTCAGGTGTGGCTGTTGACCTACACACAGAGTTCATTCAGGTCGCTGTGTTTTAGTACCTGTCTCTGTTTTATTCTGGTTAGTAATAATTAACATTTTTAATTAACATCTTGGCTGTGGACACACTTGCACAATGGATTGTAATCTATCCAGGTCTTCTCAAAATGATTTTAACTAAATAGATTTTGACAGATATATGATGTAAGGTGATCCTTACAGGTCAGTAAACAGGTAAGAGAGAACCTCCACTATCTTTCCTCTCAATGGAGCAATTACAGGTGTGTCCAAACAAACACTATCTTAATGAGATTAACTCCTGGGAAGCCTGCACAGACGAGGGACACAAGAGAGCCCTTGAGCAAATGTGTGTGACAGAAGCCTTCTCTGAGATGATGAACTGCATACAATATTGATCAGAGGTTAATGAGGGTCACATTCAACACAGGGACTGTTTGCTGCCCCTAAACCTGATGCTGCCCTTCATTTCATCTTCCTGTGTTAACCTTGTGCAATTGACATAGCAGTGTTATTTATTTGTTCTTTTGTAGCTTTCTGCACCTCCAGTTTGGAAATCTATACTCTTTCTACAATGGCAGCGGTAAGTCTTTCCCATAGATGCTGTGTCCAACAACATTTACATGTATTTCCCTGACCAGTAGCCTAGAGATTCTGCCCTGCACAATGGACTGTTTTGTTTTGTTCGTTTGAATAGGGCTGCACAGCAATTAAATCTTATAATGTTTCATATTTTATCAGCATTATATTGTAATAAAATGCTAAAATGCCATTGCAACCCATGATGTAAAGTAAAGTCTTAGGTCTGATGTCATGTCTGTTTCATGCTAGATATAGATGTAAATTATGGTATAAAATTTTAATCAATTTTATGTTTAAGTTTGACTTCTTAATGTTACTCATGGTTCTACTTTGCAGTTCAATGCAATTGGCAGTTGAACTATTTTAAATAATGCAAAAAGTCAGAATGCAGTACATGGATAGTGTAAAAACTATTTTTGATCGTTGAGATTTCAACTGAAATTGCCCAACTCTAGTTCTCAAAAGGTTCACAGTGAATTCCTAAAAAAAATTGTTTTCACAGCTCTTCAACTTTGTCCTGCATTTCTAATTCTTTCACATGAATAGATGAATAACTGTCCTGTGTATCGTATTTACCTTACACTTTGCCATTTGCCACAATTGATGTTATTTAGCTTTTAAATGCCCCTTCCTGATTCATTTGAAGACATACAAGCAGTCTAGTTTGAATAATTTATCTGATATGTTGTTGATTTATTTATTTATTTTATTGATAAAAACTCAAAAATTACATATTGGACAATGACTGGCTTCAAAACTAGTTGAACTAGTCCTGAACCCTTATATAAAGCAAACACAGAGAATCTGTCTCACTTCAACAGATCAGTGTGAAAATAGCCTCCTAGTGTCAAACTCTGCATGTACTGTGCTTCATTCATTCTGCGCTGTGAAGCGGCGTATAAGCGAAACACCTCTCGTCCACTCAAAAGCTTTGTCTTTGTTTATTTGTTTAACAGTTAAATTGCTGTAATAGTGTAATTTTAAATTGTTTTGACCAGATCGGAAACCGTGGAACAGTGACTGAGGCGGCTGGGTTTGACCCAGAGGCAGATGCCCAGAGGCTTAGAGGAGCCATGAAGGGAGCTGGTGAGTGATCCAGCCACTGTCATCCAGAAACCATCATTAAGTTAAAGATACGTCTTACTGTGCCCTTAAGACCAGGTCTCCATGGAAGAAAAATATAATTACTCTCTTCTTCGGTCTCTCTCCTCCTCTCCAGGAAAGTTTAAAAACTAACTGTAGAGTTGCTAAGTGCTGGCGTTGTCATGGCAGCTTTTAGTTTGCTATAGTCCATCCACTCACTGAGTGTGTCCTCATACTTTGCCTCACCTCACATTGTATAGTGAAGCTTCCTCTTCACTCATGATATAGAGTGTAAATTAATCTTGTTTTCTCTGATTGTGCGTGAAGCAGTAAGAGGACTAACCTCATTATGGGTCGCCCTGTTCTGAAACCATGTTAGCAGGTATGTACCGCTCAAAGAGGTACATCCTAACAAACATTCAGGAGTGTGTAACAATCACACTTTTCTCTCTGTCAGCAAATTGTATGGCGAGGAATGTTGATGCTGTTAGGGTTTGCGAGCATAATCATCTTCCCCTGACTCTACTTTGAGCTCTATTACAAACAGATGGTTTCTGTGTCGATGCCAACAAACAATGTGTGTAAGGATCATCTCCAGGGTAGCAGCGCTGGTGTCTGACTCTGTGTTCTACACTCTGCTCTTAAATGACTTCCAGGAATAGACATATGTAATCTTTACAGTATTATAAATTTAACATTAATAGCAGACAAGCTCACACGACTCAGTATTATGATATTTCTTGCAGGCACTGATGAGGCAGCCGTCATCGATGTCCTATCACACCGTACTATTGCCCAAAGGCAGCGCATCAAAGAGGCCTTCAAACAAGCAGTTGGGAAGGTGAGAGTTTTGAACGAGTTGTACTCAAAGGCAGCAAACAAAGTCTAATTGTGAATGAAACTTTTTTTTTTTTCATAAATAAGCAAAGAAACGAACACCAGAAGAATTTGAAAGGTTGACTTAAAAGAGACTTCTGGCAGCAGCAGGGGATGTGTCTCTCATCCACTGCATACAGGCTCATCATTTTTCACTTTAGGTGGGGTTTGACTGTGCTAACAAAGCGCTGATAATGTGTGTGTTAACTATTAACTATAAAGCAGAAATGAGTACCACCTGTAAACAAAGACCAGGACAGAGACGGTTTTGTAATCTGTAGAAAAAGGGGAAAGTTTGATTCTATAAAGAAAAATGTACACTGAACCCACAGAGGTATGCTGCCCACACTGACCGTTTCTTTGCTTCATTATTATGTGGATCAATACGTTAACTAAAAGGGAAGTCTGGGATGTTTATTGTATTGACCCAATGAGTTAATGACCAGCTCGCTGCGCTGTGTCTGGTAAGGGGTCGATGAAGTTATCTGAAAGTTCCTCTGAGGGAACTGAAGAGAGAGAAAAGCTTGTGAGTGGAATCCTCGCAGGCAGAAAGAGTGAGTCATGTTGCACATGGTGACGCCCACATGCGGTCACACTGGCCAGTTGTGTGGAGCAGCTTCTCTGTTCACAGAAACTTGTGTTCAGAAACCACACCCTCTAGCGGACACACAAATCCCGCTGCTGGAAGGTGTGAATATCCACGTTGGCAGCACAAACCCTGTACTTAATTCACTGACTTCCTGGGAATGACTGTTTCCCCGTTAATCCGTCTGTTCCTGCCCCGCCCTGCAGGACCTGGCCGATGAGCTGTCGTCGGAGCTCAGTGGGAACTTCAGGAGTGTCGTTCTAGGTCTGCTGATGCTGGCACCTGTGTACGATGCTTATGAGCTGAGAAATGCAATGAAGGTCAGTGTGTGTTATCCACGTGTCCTGTCTTTAAAGGATAAGTCTGGTGATAGTTTATATTTTTCTTCTTGCCATGAAAACCTCCTGAAAAGACCAGAACCAACAATGAACAAGTTTAGCTAAAGCCTGATATAGCATAATACTTTGAGCCACAGAGCTCCATTGTTGCCCCATAGCTATTAAAAGCACATCAGTGAGCCACACTGTTGCACTGTGTGACATGTTTCCCCATTACAGTCAACCAATCCCACATACACTATCCTGCTGCCTTAAATACTCATTAGTTCACCAAATTTGTGTTATCCTACAGCTGAAAATAGTCCCCAACACATATACAGTTAACTCCTGTTTGAGTAGCATGTATTAAAAACTATAGTTTGTATTTGTGATCATCAGTGCATGTGGGAAAGAATGGGGCTGGGGCTGCGAGCCACAGGGGAGATCGGGAAGTATCGACAGACTGACTGACACATTGTTGGGATTTTTTGCGTGTTAAAAACAATATATAATATCACCAGCCCTATCCTTAAAGATAATTCTCAGAAAAGCATCACACCACCACCTGATATCTCGTTTTAACACATCCTTACTATTTCATCGCAGGGGGCTGGAACAGAAGAGGCGTGTCTCGTCGATATTCTCGCTTCAAGGACGAACGCTGAAATAAAAACCATCAATGCGTTCTACAAGAAAGGTAACTGCAGAATTTCTGACGTCTGGTCATGGTATATCTCACCGTCCCCCAGTGCCTATGGGCTTGTGCATGACATCTGATATTGTGTACCACTGACTAAGCGTTACTAGAAAACAGTGGATGGCATAAATTATTCACAAAAGCCATTGCAGCCTCTCTGTGGCCGTTTATTGTTTGCTTATATGTTCTTATGTGGTTGCACTGACAGTAGTCTGCAAGTACTTTGAAAGGAGCATTGTCTTTTAATGCACATCACTGAATCATTGGTGTAGTGCTTTGCGGTATTACTTACATGTACATGTTCTTTTTTACCGATTATACCAGCATAGTTTGTGAGTTTAGATCACAACACAATGAATATTATTGGAACCTCATTTTACTGATCTGGCTTATAACCTGCAATAAGCAATATTTTTGATCTTAACATAAAATCGCATTAGAGAGTTCCTGTTGACCCTTTTATCCCCTCTGAGCTCATTGTTTTGATTTTAAAGGACTCACCACATGCTAGACAATTTTACTGACTGACTGGTGAAAGTATTTCAAGGTGTAGCAAAGATATTATTTCTCAGGAGTTTGTGAGAAGCAAAAGAAAAAGCTAAACAGAGAGTGAATTTTGGTTTTATACTGATCAGGTGGCCACAGCATTAGCCATAAAAACTGTGTGAGCCAGTACATATATAAAGCCATATATATATCCATTGTCATGTAGTGTGTGGTGGCTGTTGGCTTGTTTTTGATTTTCTTTCAAACAGGTATTAGATCACATGCTCTCTATTATAATTTTGTCATGTTTTCTTTGTGGCAGAATATGGAAAGGACCTGGAAGACGCCGTGTGTGGAGACACATCTGGAATGTTTCAGAGGGTTTTGGTCTCTTTACTCACAGTAAGCAAACATCAGCCCGTCACCTCTCTCAGCTTGGACCAATGTGAATGTTTTAAACGCACATTATTATAGATCACATAGAATTAAAATTTAAATTCAGTTTGATTCATTACATTTTTAAAGTAAAATGTTAATAGGAACTTAGGTTGAAAACTTTTCTTAACTTCTGTTTGTTTAAGGAAGAAGGAAGAATCGTCACTTCTGTATTTTTTCTACCAGTTTTTCTTCTTCTTTCGCCTCCCACGGGAAGCAATCCTACGCGTATTTTATCTGAAGCTGCTGTGTTTTCTACATTGCAGGCTGGACGAGATGAAAGCGATAAAGTGGACGAGGCTCAGGCTGTTCTAGATGCCAAGGTAAAGGTTGGGACCTGTAGATAAAAGGCTGTGTTTAAATTATCACTCCATGTATGATTTTTTTTTTTTTTTAATTCCTGTGATTGTAGGAAATCTACGAGGCTGGTGAGGCTCGATGGGGCACAGACGAGGTTAAATTCCTCACGGTGCTTTGTGTGAGGAACCAAAACCATCTGTTACGAGGTATTCTTACTTCATGTTAAAATCTGCAGACCATATATCCCTGTGTTTTTTTTAGTGTTCTGTGTCATGTGATGATACTTCCTTTTACCAAAAGTGGCTACAGAAGTCATGTAGAAGCCTGACCCCTTGTGGGAGTTTTAGGAACAAAGTCACTCTTTTTGTTGAAACACCTTTCATTCATGTTGTGTGTCGTGTCACGACTTTAATAATGATCAGTGTGTAGTTCAGATGTATTCTTTAACTTAATGAAATTATAATTTTGATCTTATTGTTTCCTCCCTCAGTGTTCCAGGAGTATCAGAAGATTTCTGGAAGAGACATCGAGGACAGCATTAAGAGGGAGATGTCCGGCTGTCTGGAGGACGTCTTCCTGGCCATAGGTCTGTCTCTTCTGTGACTTGCTCCTACAAATACACGTCAAGAGAGATCAACCCTGTTAAAGACAGCTGTTAACAGTTGAAGTTGAAAAGAGCACAGACAAAGAAAAAGCCGGAACCCACGACAACTCAAGCTTTATAGAAAATAAAAGGAAATATACAATACAATACATACTAATGTTGTGAAGCTGCTATTCAGCTGTTGACACTGCATCATAGAGGTATTGGGGAAGTGTTTTGAGCCTTCAGTTGTTGTTGGTGTATTCCCTTTATTGTGAAGAGATTTCTGTTACTACAGCTTTGTGTCAAAAGAGGGGCCAGACGTTTCAGTTCACACCATATAACTGAAGTTACTGTTGTGAAAGCACTGCATCTTACGTGTTGGGATTTGTTTTTGCGTTGCAGTGAAATGCATGAGGGACAAGCCAGCATTCTTTGCGGAGCGATTATACAAATCAATGAAGGTAAATATTTAATGTTTGTAATGGCGCTACTATACTGTAATGTATAGCCATCTACATAAATTACATTACTGTACATAATATCTGCAATTTACTTTGTTTCTCCTTAGAAAAAATGTAATAGAAAAAAAAATATATTTTCCTGAATTCTACTTAATTAAATGTATTCAGTAAAAACTTTAAATTTAATTTCAGCTTTTATTTTAATTGATAGAGACAATGCAGTTCAACATAGTTTCCAACACAGAGCATGAAACTGATGTGCTGCACAGACAGTTTATAGCAATTGCTAATTTTCCATCTCGTGTCCCTAGTCTGAATAATCAGAAAACAGAATAATTAAAACATAGAGCTTTCACTCTCATAAAACCACAGTATACTATAAATATAGAAATACGTACTGTATCTTCCATTGTTTTGTGCTATTTTCTGATCAATGTAATTTATACCATTTCCTGAAAAGATGCATCACAAACTTGTTCTTATTGCGTTGACTTTTCTATGCACCATAGCTGAATATACAGGGAATGATGGTTAAACATAATTACAGTAGTTACTGTACACCAGGCATAATAAAAGCAGACTGATGTTATCATACTTCATGAGGCACAGTTGAACACAGTATAAAAGTGTTTCTCTCTGTTGCCAGGGGCTGGGCACCACAGACAGTGTCCTCATCAGAATAATGGTTGCCAGGGCTGAGATTGACATGTTGGATATTAAGGCGCAGTTCCTGAAGATGTATGGCAAGACTCTCTACTCCTTCATCAAGGTGAGCACCGGATACTAGAGACGGGGGAATTATTGTAGTCAGTAAAGGCTTTGCAATACATCAACTGTGATATAATGATAATTGGAATTTCTAATTTATGTGGCGCTTCAGTGCAGCTTTGAAATGTGATGAGGCTGTAATTTATCACTGCTTTTGTTTCATTTGATTGGCCAAAGATTCAGCTTTAAGAAACAACAACGTTCAGTTATTCCCAACACTGGTCCTTTTGAAGTCTCACACATCTTTCTCTCACTGCTTAGGGAGACACATCTGGTGACTACCGCAAAATCCTGCTGGAGCTGTGTGGAGGCGAGTAAAAGAAACAGAGCAATCGCCAGCTATGTCTCTACTCTGCAGACCACATCATGAGCTTTTTGTTGTTGTTGACCTCTTCTCTGTGTCCTATCTTTTCTTCTTCCATTGCCTTAACATTTCACTGATTGACCACAGTGCCTTGTTTTACTGTTTGTAATACCAATTAAACCAAAGACCAGTGACCTTTTACACACATCTGTGTTTATGTTATTGATCATGTGTTAAGGATTAATTTATAGTATTAGTTAGAAAGATATATACCCTCCACATCTTTAAAAACATAAAATATGGATGTTTTTGGCCTCCAGCTCTCACTCTTGTTACAGCACTACATTTTCATCACTGTCCGATCGGTGAAGTCCATTTGCTTAATTAGTTGCAATTCCTCATTTGTTGAGTCAGCCCCGTGTCATTTGACTTAATTACATTAACGGGATGCTCGCCATATTTGGGGAGGCAGTAAAGTGGGCTCTAATCAATTTAAGGAGGATGTCCCATAGCTCATACAAACTCGCAGCTCCATCAGAGAGCAATAAGCCTGGGAAATAATGTGCAGTGGTTGTAGTCAAGGTGACCACTAGGTGGAACCAAAATAACTCCCCACAAAATGAGTTTGTAGCAGCTGGGAGTCCAGCAGGGCAGGAAATTAATGTTTGTGTGAATAGTACAGCACTCAATGTCATGTTTTTCATGAAGCTACAACACACAACTTCTACTGTCCTTGGACAAAATGAGCCCGACTTCCTTCTGTTTGAACCTGGCATGTGTTCCCACAGGCTCTTGACACACTCTGTGGTGTAAACATGAAGAACGAACAACATTTCTAAACCCTCAAGCTGATTATTCATCATATTAGACAGCCGAAATGCCGTCATTTATGTCTTTCTGTCGAGCGTTTAGAGGTTTTCAAGGCAACTGGCAAGTTGATCAAGGCTGAGGCGTCATCTCAATCGCATATGTGTTTTGTGCAAGATTTTTGTCTCTTTACCCTTATTTCCACCAACTGTAGTCGCCAGTGTACAAATATCAGATGAAATTCTTTCAAACATTTTTAAATAGTTGCCTCTTATTGTGTTCAGTATAAATGTTCTTTTACAAGCACCTGCATTTATTTGAATTCATGGTATGAAGTCCATTTATTACACACAAAGAGGATTTGTTTTTTCATTGTGCACTGTAAAACACAATGTAATTAAGCACTTTTTAAAAAGACCATTTAAAAAAAGAACATTTCAATAGGACTGACATAAATCATGTTAATGAACCAGACCTGTGACGGCACCGTGGGAAAGCACTTTATCAACTATTCTCAATGCTAAGACAGCCAAGGTTTCAAGTGTCTCACACTCACTTTTAATTAAAAACATGTTCTGAGGTTTGTGACGCGCAGGACATCCTTGATAAATGTAAGAAAGCTCTAGCAGTGTAAGACAAAGTGGGGACAGCAATGGTTCAAGAAATGTACTGAACACAAGGTCACACTGTTCAAATCAATTTTCACAGCTAAATGAATCCTGCATGGATGAATGAACACAATGACATGCATTATGTCCTAATGAATGCTGTATGCTCAATCTTCCAGCTGCTGATATACGCAGGTGGTAACAGGAAATAAGCAGAGACATAACAGGAGTTTGATTAAATCATAAAAAACAGAGACGACAGCTATTTCACAGTTAAGTCAAAGCAATGCAACTTTCAGTTCAACCCTGGTGCAGTTTGTGTTTCTTGGAGTTAGACATGTGGAAAAGTGAAGCAATCATCAATGAATCAATTTATCCCCAGTAGGGCAATTGGTTATGCAGCAGTGGGATAAATGCATAAAAACAAAAACACAGGGCACATAAATACAACACCAAGACCAAAAGATAACAAGGACAATAAGTTAATAAGAAAAAAACGTACGTTAGTAAAACTGGCAGATCTAGTCGTTTCAAAGTTAAAACCAAAATAGTTAGTCCCTGTAGAACAGAAGTGTCAGTATCGGTTTAATGTTTTTATGTTGTGAAATATCCAAGATGTTATACAATTTTTTATTTTTTTTTTTTATATAAATTTAACATATATGAACTCTCAGGTTAAAGCCCACCGCTTCACTCACTTCCTCCATGGCAACATATTTCCTGTTTGTTGGAAAACTTTAGTTTATATCTTTTCTGTTATCAAAAGAGTTTCCATCACTGCATGTCGCCTACAGCATATCTGATGTAAACAAACCTGACAGCGTAACTCATTTGACTGACAACTGACAAATAATGATTTGGTGTTGGAGAGGGGTGGGGGTGGGGGTGGGGGTGTATGTCTATTTGATTTAGTTGCATTTAGAGAAGAGTTACCGAGTGAACTTGTGTTGCTTAAAGTTTGAACTATGCCTCCATGGTCTGTACAGACTTTTGGTGAGCTACTCTAAAACAGGGATTGAGCTACTGGTAGCTCACGAGCCACCTGTTGGAGACCCCTGATGTAGAGAGACTGATGTGACTAACATCTGTATCCGTTTTTGTTCAGTACGACGCTACAACCAGAAGATGGTTAGCTTAGCACAAAAACTGGAAAAACCTAGCCTGCTTCTTTCCAAAGGTAAGAAAATCTACTTTCCGGCTCCTCTAAAGCTTTCTCATTTAAGTTTTTACAGAAACTTTTCATCACAAAGTCAAGAAGTCAAGCAGAGAAGGAACAGACTGTCTCATTTTAATTGCTCTCACAAAGCAACAACACAAATGTAATTTTCTCCTCCACATACTCACAGTGAGACTGCCAGCATCTGAGAACAGTTTGGGGTTGCTGCATTGCTGCCTGATGCATGATCACAAAGACAAAACTCAGGTGGTAGAATATGTGGCAAGATCTACAGGGTGAAGTGAGGACAGGCCTTTGCTCTATAAACACAACAGAAGATAACAAGGAAAGATGGTTAGAGTCAGGTGAATCCACAAGGCAATGTGGTGGAAGCAGGAAAGGCCTTCAGGCAATAGAATTTACTTTCATTTTAAGAAATTAACATAAAAAAAAAAGTATCTTTTCTCACACAAAATTGTTTCAATCATTGATCTAAGACAAAATTCTCACTCTGGTAAACCTCTCCTTTTTGCAGTAAAGCACTGACTGCTGCTCGATGCAGGGAGAGCAATCACTGAAACTCAAAGTCATTGAAAAGCAGACGTTAACCTTCACTACAGACAGCAGCAGCAGGTGAATGTGACAACTGATGAGCCAAGGCCAATACACCAAGAACATGCAGAGGATAATAAACAGTATCAAAATATGTGGAGCCAAATAAGTACATTCCTTTCTCTCAGTGAGAGGTCAGCCTCTGTGTTCTTTTCATGCCATGTTCAAGGGTTACACATTTAGCTGAAGGGTAGGCTGAAGGAGATGTATAATTGATGTCCAAGGGGTATAAACAAGCAAACATCACACTCTTGACTTGACATTTAGAGCAACATGCCAAATGAATGCTGCATTTTGGGTTGTAAACAAGTTTTTTTTCAAAAGAAAACAGATTAGACCTTCGCATATAAATTGAGGCCAAAAAAAAAAAAAACCCAAAAAAAACCATAAAACTAAATTCATTCAAATAAAATGGAATAAAATTACACTTAGTTAGAACCTGAGAGCAGCCAACATTCTAATAAACAAAAGGAAAAGTACAAAACTGGTGAAATGGTAATTACCTCAAAATCCAAAACGAAAGTGAACAGGAACTAAGCTGGAGTTCATCAGGATACAACAAGGGAACACTTCGAGAAGACGTCAACAGACGGCCTGACAGAGAAGTGGGAGCACAGAGACTAAACACACTAGTGAAGCGTGGGTGATTGGACACAGGTGTAACACATTAGGGCAGGGCAGACAATCACAAAGGAGGGAAACAGGGCAAAGACAGGAAGTAGATCTAACATGAGAGACACAAGGAGAGTGATTTCAAAATAAAACAGGAAATAAAACAAATGTCCAAACATAAAGAGTCTAAAAGTCCAAACATTAAGTCCCCCACGGCAAACCATGACAGAAGCAACTAAACAGAGTCCAGCCATCTTTAATTTGATCATTTACACTATGTGCTTAGTTTAAAAGAGCATCGTCACGCCTGAATCTTTCTCGTAACCATTAGGGGAAGGATTCGGGAATGCTTTCTAGCTGTAGTTTTCCTGTTGGGATCCCAAGGGGGTCTTGAGTATCAGATATAGAGTTGTGTTGTAGACCTTCAATCACCATCTGCTGCTTTTGTCACACACTCCAGAGGGGCCTGGTACAGAGGTACAGTGTGTCTCTGCAGTGATGAAGATGAAGATCTGCACCTCCATGACAACGGGGCAGTCTCTGCTTGAAACTCATATGTTATCATTATTTTAGGCTTCAGTGGCGTGAAAAAGTAGATGTGAAATATAAGTAGAGAAAAGAACTGCCAGTTACAGCACCCACTCACAATTTCTCAGTCCTTTTCAGATTTCATTTTGATTCAACTACAAATATCTACAGTACGCCATGTGTCTCTTACATACAGCACATGCAGTTTAATCAGTCAGGAGAAAGACAAAGCAGACTTCATTAAAGGGACCAAGTTGAGCTCCTGGTTTTGAAGAAAATGTGTATGATTTTAATCAGTTATCTACACTGTAAGTATAGTATAATGATCATAATGTATATACAGTAATTGATGAGCTGTGTCTAAAGCAAGAACAGATGGTATTACGTCGTCTGAAATGTGGTCCAACCCATGTGCTTCGTTATTATTCAGTGTCTTCCTCCTCCATATTGATCCACTACTTTAATCTGATCAAATGTCAGAGAGTGGGATTAAAGTCATTTATAAGCAGCCATTAGTAGTTGTTCGTGCTTTTTGTTTTTTTTTTAGGATTAAAAAAAAAACAAAAAAAAACATAATTATTTCAGGTCAGCTCATCAGAAAACCTCTTTTATCAGCATATTTTTCTCCAGAATACATAAAGGTCACAAGGCCGCATCGAATGTACATATGCCTGTAGCTACAACAATTCAGCTCATAATTTACACAGACAAACAAACAAAATGCTCACCCTGTTTGACCGCTGAGACATTATGCAGACATTTGCACAATGCAGTAACAGATCAGTGACACAGGCAGGTGGAGGGGTGTTCCCTGTGCAAAGAAAACTGAGATGACAGATGGGATTTTGAAATGCTTTTTGACAGCCAGTACTGCTGAAACTGTCTTTTCTTTGAAACTGGAGCTTTGTATGTAAATGAGCTCCTGTCAGCGTCCTGGTTTCTAGAATTATTAGCATTTCCTCTTGACCTCAGCTTTTCTGCAGATAATGGTTGCAGTCTAGAAACTTTCTTTCAACTCTCATATTCAGTTCTCATAACTTCAATTGTAATGAAATCAGTATTTAATGCACATATGATCATTCATTCAATCTGTCTGTCACTTTGTATATAGGCCATATCTGGAGGCTATAGGCTTAACCAACACAGAAAATAGAAAATAAGAAAATATCATTTCCACAGAGGAATAAAAAGATGAAAAGATGAACTTGAGTGTTGATTAAGAGAGAGGGAGACACTGTGAGTCCAAGTTCTGACTGACTGTCTGACTGACTGGTGGTCGGTCAGAGAACTACTGATAACACACTCATTAATATGGAACAGGCTCTGGAAAAAAAAGTCACATTGGGAGGCCAAAGCTGTTGTTATGAAGTTGAATACAACGAAATCCAAACCTCAACTGCTGCTATTTGCACATGTAACTGCGAGTGTTACGAACTGGAATGCAAATACCAACTATTTGTAGACAGCGAGAGAATGAAAGAGAAAAGGTCGGTTCAAAATCCCATGGGAGCTGCTGGGACAGACTGATATTTAAAGACAATACCGGATAGTAGAAACATGGAATCCGTTAGTATGATATGCACACACACACACACACACACACACACACACACACACACACACACACACACACACACACACACACACACACACTGATCTTCATTCCAAATGCATGAGAAAGATGGGGACACGACTCAGCCGACAACACTGTTTCAATGCGAAACACATTTTTCTCACTTACTGCTACTGGAGTCTGACCATGCAAACAGGTTTGGTTATATGTGCCCACAGTCTGAGACACTGCTGTCAACAGTATATTTATAGTAACTGTGTACTGTCTGTTGTTGGGTGCTGAGCAGGTAGGTGTGGAGCTGGAAACACTGGCCTGCTAAAGTTTAAAAGAAGATATGAGAGCGGTGAGTGAGCCAAACCAAACCAAACAATGAGTTCTCATTGGGATCGTCATTATGAGCAATATAGTAATAGTCATGTGATACCATAGAAATACTGGTTATAGCCTCAAGCGTCAAGCCTCAAGCTCAAGCAGAGATACACTGATGACATAATCAGGGTTATTTTTTCAAATTTAAGACCGCTCGCTCCACAGCCACGGAAGAAGACATTATATAACCGCTTTCACAGGCTGAGGAGTGCTGCTTGTGACGAGTAAACTCAAGTCCATGTGTAAAATCAGTGGAGTGGTCCTCAAATATGGATCGCTGTGGGTCTCCATGAGATACCACTGGCGGCAAATGAGAAATTACTCTTTCCTTTGAAATTTTTTGGAACTGACTGTTAGGAAAGGGCAAAGGATAGGGAAATCATACCGTCCCCTCTGATCATGTCTGCCCTCCCTATATCAGTATTCTTGAGTCCAGCAGTCAGAAGCCATGTACTGTGCTCCAGGTGGCAAAAGGAGTTCTCTCTTCATGTAGTGAAGAAAGAGTTTGCCAGTCTCATGAGTCCCGTGAAGGGAAGATTGTACCTCTCACGAGATACAGCACGGAGATGTTTGTCCTGGAGGGGTTTGTTCACGCCGAACAGAGCAACACTCTGATCGTCAAGACTCCACCTTGGTGAGAAGTTTCAGAGGCATCAAAGCTTTCCCTGTAGAGCGCAATATAAATCTGCTTTGGTGTAAGTGTAAACAGCCTCCTCTAGTGCTCAAATGAATGTTATTAGCAATGCCTTACACTCAGTGTTACAGTGATCAGCTGCAGCAAAGTGGCACTGATGCTCATACAGTTCACAGAAAGCTGAACTGTGGTTGTGCCACAGTGATGTTTGATGGCATCAGAGAAATTATGCTAAAGTTACAAATCCTTTAATCTCATCTTGGTGATAACTTTAACCTGATGACAGCTTGAGTATTCAACCGTCACAATGTTGTGAAATAGCCCTCATCCAAGAGAGCGAGCACAGACGCTCATTCATCCTCATATTGTGGGTTTGGCCATTACTGTTAAAATGAAACCTTTTCAGTAACTTTAGCTGCTAAGTTTGGCCGC
Organism: Seriola dumerili; assembly: GCF_002260705.1. Taxonomy (NCBI): domain Eukaryota; kingdom Metazoa; phylum Chordata; class Actinopteri; order Carangiformes; family Carangidae; genus Seriola; species Seriola dumerili. The sequence goes on from NW_019174697.1 coordinate 1,091,196, forward strand.
CAACAATCAAAAACAGAAAGTATGTGAACACAGTGCACACTATGTCCACATATTTTTTGGCCATTTACTGTATTTCATTTTTTTTAAAGAGATTTTGTTATTTGTTGAATGTCTGTGTTGATTTATATAACATAACTAACAACAACAACAACAACAACATTTAATTCAGATTTATGTTTAGATGAAAATAAGTCACAGAAATGTTACATGCAAACTTGTTTTTCTTTTTTTTTAATATGAAGTTCAATATTGACTCTATTGACTCTATGAGAGCAGTGAGAGCGAACCATAACTGTTCGATTCTGTCCACACAACCGAAGCAGTAAGCTTAAAGTTGCTGTGTTGCTGATACACTCCTATGAGGAACTGCAGAGTCAGGCAATAATTCTCAGTGGGTTTATCACTACGAGTGTGAAAGTGATCCCCGTCACGTCCATAGTCATGTGCTCCATGTAATTATATTGATTAAAAGACAAATGACAATGACAGGGAGAGACACCAGCCAAGAGACTTGGTAACCTAAAATCAGTTTTTAAATGATCAATAAATGACTTTTACCCACGAATACAGCAAGCAGTTAGAACTTATTACCCCTTAATACACCGTGCCTTATCTAAATCAGCCATATACTGTGTGAGTGTCAACCCCCGCCAATGCCAATGCCCTGTTGGAATATCTGCCAACAGACCATTAAAACTCAATTTAAACTATGATGGACCTCAGGCTTCAGTATTTACTCTCCCAAGACATGTAATTACCTGCCTGCTGCCACCAGAAGAGCTCCTACATTATACTCTCTTCAAGTCAAATTTGAGATGATTACATGCAAACATCAAAGTTTATGCAATTTGCGTTTCTCATTTGTGAAAGTACCTTGAAGTGTGCCACTTGCATGAAATGAGTTTTTTTTTTCGAACAAACTTGGAAATTAATAATGAAGCCCAGTGTGGCTCTGACAGCCATCTCCTTGACTACTGATCACATATTTGCGTCAACAGCACATCAACATATTTTAGCATCTTTTAATGGGCAGTTTCACCTTATTTTTTTTTTTTTTTTTTTAGCCAGCCACAGACATGCTTTTCTGGATGAAAGCACTGAACTGTTAGGTAAACATGTTGCTTCCTACAATGCTGTCCTCTTAATCTGTGATAATGATGTGACAGTGGATACATTTCTTCTGGCCCCTTGGGGAGTGAAATTGATTCTCTTTCCTTTTATCTCTCCGGTGTCTCGCTTATTTGCAACCTTGGCAATTCAAAATGTGACGGCACTGTCATTATAATGTATATACAGTATGTATATTAAATGTGGATGTTTTTGTTCCTGAGAAAACATATGATTTATTTTCCAAACCATATGTGGTTTTGTCTTGTTTGTTTTCATCTGTGATCTTTCACTTCACACAGACTCATCAGGCTGTGTCTCATGGCAAAGAGCGCCTGAGGAAGCCACACCTCGCATGGCAGCTCAACCGCTGTCGGTGTGTGACGGTGTGAATGGGTGAAGCTTTGTCTGTTAAGGTTGAATAAGTTCAGTCCTCCAGATTCATACCTCTGAAAGTGGTCTAAATGGGCCTCACTATGTCTAAGACAGTTTATTTTTTTCCTCCATGACTTTTTCTGACATTTTGTGCAAATTTTCCAGCTCGTGCTCAATGCTGCAAAACCGAAATGACAGACTAGTGTTGTGCTTACTTTAAGTCCATGCCATTTAATAGGAAGAAGATTGGAGGCATAACTGCAGCCTGACAACTGCTATTCATCCTCCATCTACAAAGAAAAGGTCATTTTGTTATTATTTTCAGAAAAAGTAATTAAATATCTTAGCCCTTCCCTGCCATTTGCCACTGAAGAACATGTAACTGTGAATTATAATGCACCTTAAAAGCTTTTTTATCCAGCGGAGGTTTGTGGACAGTGGAATTACTGCAAGCACTCACTTTTCTGAGTGGGAGTTGAGGGCATGATGCTCTAAATGGAGACATTTTCAAAATGCTAATTTTTTAAAAGCAAAAAGTGCCACATGCTGTCCTTGCAATTACAATATATTTTGTTTGGAATGACCCTCATCAAGTTATTGTATGGGGTGCAAATTCTCAGTTCTTCTAAAATTAAGTTGCGATTGACGTGTTTACGTATGTACCATTTTTTTACTGAGCTTAAAGGACAAATGGTGAAAACTCACAATTTCTTTGGTCAAATCAATCATTAGCAGGTCAAGCAAAATGCCACCACATAAGATAAATCATCACTCGCAATGTGTTGTTTTACTTCTTGATGTGCCAAAGCTCAAAAATGTGTCCTTGCACCACGTCCATCCATAATCAATGATTAATGCACAGTTTCTGAAATCAGTGCACTGACAGCACTTTAACATGGTGTTAAATCAGAAGGCTACTGCCAATGCACACGTGACTACATCAACAAACAATCAATATTTACTGTAAAGTGTCTTCATCCTTCAATCTCTCTGTTCCGACCACTAACTGATCAGTTCAAGATCAAACGTCATCATGAAGTCCAACCCTGACATTCATCTTCATGTGTCTGTGCCATCTTATTGGCTTACTGTCATTTCCACAGACACCTCTCTCTCTCTCTCTCTCTCTCTCTCTCTCTCTCTCTCTCCCTCTCTCTCCCTCTCTCTCTCTAAATCAGCAGCAGCTTCAGCTCACTCACTGTGGGGAAGTGCATAAGGAAGGTCCGCTCCTCATACTCTCACACTTTACACTGGGAAACACCAACACAGGTGAGTTACTGGCTGATTTTCATCTGTATTTGTTTGTATGTTTATTGACTGACTGTTTGCATGCCTCCTGTCACAGGTAGTAGTGCCTTTTTTCTAAGACATAACGAAACAACTAAATCATGTAGAAGAAAATAGAATAAAAGAGAATAGAAATATGATGACTGGGGTACAATTCTTCTGTAAGAAGTAGTGAAAACATTCTTCAGAGTTGTGATGAAGCACATTCTTTTCACATTGTCCTCCTTCACATGCCAATGAGCACAATATTCACTTGCCATGAGGGGCACACTGTGAATTTCATGATTTCCCATTTAGTTGTAAAGCAGGAAACACTGTTAGCACTCATTGGAGGATTAAGGTTCATACCCAAGATACTTTTTCATTTTGTAATTAATTGCGTATTGAGGTACAGATTGGTAGACGTTATGTGCCACTGTTATGTAAGACTTCTTGACATGACACAATCCGGAGGCCTATATCTAGACTTCAATAAAGTCAGATTATGCAAATAACAGTGTGGGAGATAAATGTGTGGAAAAAGCATCAAATGTGGTCTTCAAACGATTGTTACAGAATCTGTGAATCTGAACAAATCTACCCGACAGGAATAAATCAGGGTTAAAAAAAAAAAAAAGAACAAATATGTTGATTTTTATTCCTTTTGTTTTCCTGCTCTGTTACGTCCAAGTCGGTGAAATTCTGCACCACTTGGTTTCAGCTCATAGTGTTACCATATTCAAGGAAAGTCGTAAAGTTTCATCTTTAAAATGAAAGCATTTATGTTGCCTATGAAACTGAATATCTGAACGTTTCATTTCTGCAGATATGATCTTTTGAACTGCAGTTACATTACAGCCGTTCCCCTGATGAGTAGCAGCGGTCAGTCTATAAGATGAGCACAACAAAGTCAGCAGTCCTTCAATAGCTATGCATCAAAAGACAATATTCTCTACTTGTAAGCAAAAGCCCTTTCATATATATTAAGTGATACATAATTCATTTCCTTTACAAGTTATAGTCATGTACAGTGAATACATCTAAGTTTACTGCAGAATGTTGCACTCACTGCACTGTATCTTAATTTGGCAAAAATCTTCATACTGCAGATGTTGATCTTGAGAACTTGTCTGAAGCACTGTGACTTTTATCCAACTGGGATGATTAAAATGTAAAAAAAAAAAATGTTAACAGCCAGCAAGCAGAGGACAAAATCTCTGATTAGAGTTCACCAGAATCTCTCTCTTCCACAGTGTTCATGAATATTATTGCTGTAAGTGATAAGTCATGGCATCAACTGTGGCATAAAATATGCGGAAAAAGGTCCCAAGGTGCCTCTGTCACAGGGAGTCATACTAATTAGAAGTATGTGTCAGTAACAGAGACCTGACAGCAACAGTGTCGATGCAGCAGGTACAAATTATGCGACATGGTGAGGTGAAATTATGTGCAAAACACTGGAAAAAGCACATTAGCAAAGAGGAAACTGTGGTCACAAGTAGACCCTCACTGACGCTGACTGAATGACTCTTAACGGGGCATTTAAAGACACTTCAAGCCAGTAGTAACTAACCAGGCTGGGACTGGTCAGATGCGTACACGAACTGATGAAGCCTCTTGGATGAGAGGTGAAACGTCTTCCCAGACAAATAATCAAGTCCAGTTGCGTTTTGATTTAAAACTCCTTTAGGATACCATGACCTGGACAAATGAGAATATGCACAGGCTGATCATGGGAGGAAACATATCGTTTGACATCAGTCTTGCTCCTGTGATGCTTCCTAATAGTAATAATTCCAGACATTGCATCAGCAAGCTGGGTGGAAAATCAACCCAATGCTATGAAGTCATTTTGCATCTCATACCAAAGGGAATATTATATTACAATTATCCTCTGTAATTTTCTTAATATCTTAAACATTCTCCACTATGTGCTTGTTTGATGTTGACCAAAAATACTTTTTACTGTTTAATAAAATGCATCAAAATGAAGCATCTCAGTCGTTTTGAATTGTTCAACTGATGCTGCAAAGTGCTAAACACAATCAGCTGGTCAGTAATCACACTGAAACGGCACAGTTTGACCTCTAAATGCTGAAACAACACTGTAATTTGACATTTTCCATACACACATTAATGCATGACATTGTGCCGCTCTTCTATTCACATTCAGATACTTCCACAATTATAAACCCTTTAATGATGTGCTCTTTGCCCTGTACTGCGACAATATGTTGGTGTTGGTAAAAGCGTGGGTATTAATTGCCTTTTGTTATGAAAATGTCGTGGTCCTGTTTTCATTTGAATGGTGCACGCATCCTCAAATTGAATACATTGATTTAGATGTTTGACCTTTAGAAAGGCCGTTAATGTTCTATTGTAACAGCTGACCTGCAAACCTGATTTATTGCATTTTGAACCGTTCAGGTACTGACAGCCTGAGCTCTGCAGCCATGGATGGTAATCACAGTGTGCTGGCTGGAAGCACACAGCCGTCTGTGTCGGGAGACCAGACAGAGGGACACATTTATGAGGTTGCGGTGCAGAGCAACTCCACCAATCACAGCTCCCAGTTTGCAGATGTGGCCCTGCTGCAAAAGTTCAAGCCCCTCATCATCCCTTGTTATGTGCTTGTGGTGGTGGTGGGTGTGTTTGGGAATTACCTGCTCCTCTATGTCATCTGCCGAACCCGCAAGATGCACAATGTCACCAACTTCTTCATCGGAAACCTGGCCTTCTCTGACATGCTCATGTGTGTGACTTGCGTCCCGTTCACTCTCGCGTACGCCTTCAACCCACATGGATGGGTTTTTGGCCGCTCAATGTGCTATCTGGTGTTCCTCATCCAACCAGTCACGGTCTATGTTTCAGTCTTCACGCTCACTGCTATTGCCGTGGACAGGTGCGTGGATCTCTCTGCACTGCATGAACTCTTTAAAGTTTCTTTTTATTTTTTCCTCTGTTGTCCCTCATTTTAATCATCTTCACAGTTAAATGTCTGTCAAATTGGCCATTTAAATTTCTAAATTACTTCTTCTTTTAGCTCACCGGCTCAGTGGTCATGGTGACAGTATCGCAGTCGTGTTGTGCATTCCCATTGCTTGTAGTGTTTACACCAGACTTAAGATTTTTATGTTTAAAACAGGTGGTTCAAATCCCACCCTGTGTGTAACTGTGTATCATGCCATCTTCTTAAATGTTGTATGAGAACAGAAAGCAGAAATAGTACTGAGAATAGACAGTATTATTACAATTATTACTGCTCCACTGTTATTTTATTAGCCGTTTAAAGTATTTTCTTTTTCTTCTCTGACTGGACACGTCAAAGTTTCTGCTCCATCTTTGTAACTGTTTCAAGGCTTTCCTATTCTTAAGCACATTGTGCTGCATTTATGTATAGTATCGTGACTGATTTAGAGCTAATAAACTAATGCAACATTGATACAGTAAGTAATCACGTCTTGAACTTAATTCATACATGATGATCCATGCATAATTTAAGCATGGGTTTTGTGCCTTTATTTAAAAGTATTACTGTTTCCTATTCTTCTTTATTGCAGATATTATGCAACAGTTCATCCCTTGAAGAAGCGCACCTCTGTGGCCACCTGTGCGTCAGTTCTCACTGGCATCTGGCTGCTGTCCTGTGGGCTGGTAGCTCCAGCAGTGACCCACACCTACCATGTCGAGTTCAAAGAGGAAGGCTTCACCATCTGCGAGGAGTTCTGGTTGGGACAAGAGAAAGAAAGACGTGCCTATGCATACAGCACTCTGCTGGTCACGTATGTCCTGCCGTTATCAGCCGTCTTTGTTTCTTACCTCTGCATCACTGTCAAACTGAGGAACTGTGTTGCACCAGGCCACAGGACACGAGACCAGGCAGGTGCTCAACAAGCTCGGAAGAGAAAGATCTTTCGTTTGGTTGCACTTCTGGTGTCTGCCTTCGCAGTGTGCTGGCTTCCTATTCATGTATTCAATGTGCTGCGTGACATAGACATTCACCTCATTAACAAGCGCTACTTTTTGCTCATACAACTTCTGTGCCACCTGTGTGCCATGAGCTCCTCTTGCTGTAATCCTTTCCTCTATGCATGGCTTCACGACCGCTTCCGCACTGAGTTACGGAAGATGTTCAAGTGCCGCCATCGCATTGGAGTGCCTGCCAATCACTGCGCTGCCAGTGTGGTCCTGTAGTCGCCTGCTGAGGAGGATCCTTTGTTGTTATTTTAGTGTAAGTTGCTGATTTAAACTTTGGTGTGGCACCAAATAAATGGAGTTCATCCTGTGGCTACAAGTAACATCCACAGAAACTTTTCTTGGCAATCCATTCATTATCATGTTGTGTACAAAGATGACCTACTGGCCTCCTGAGGAGAGATCAGTTTTCTGGGGCGTGTGAAGGGGTTCAATCAATTTCAAGGTAATGTCCCGAATGACGGAAGAAGAAAGTTTAGCCCTGATGGGAGGAACCAAAGGAGATGGTGCAGATGGTGATGCAGTCAGTAGTGTTCATCCTCCATGGGCCATGAATATCCACATATATCATCACAATCAAGATCTTGATCTTGATATTTTGACCTAGGGTTGGTGCAAGGGGGGAAGCTCATGCAAAGTCCGACCTGGTAAGGGTTCATCCTCTGGGAATCACAAGCATGCTCAGTAAACTTCACGACAATCTCCCTCTTGGATTTTGATATTTCTTCTATATAAGTGGACATAAGTGGTCACAACTGTAGATGAGTCAGTGGGCTAGTGCACCAGTACCATTATGGGATCATGAATATCAGCAGCAGATTTTATGCCATCAGTTTTTAGGATACTTTGTCACGGACCATCGTATAGGTTATAGGAAACTTTCCAATGACAGTGGTGTTGGATGACAGGTCAAGGGGTGACAAAAAATTAGAGGAAGAATCATCAAATGAAGGTCTAGAAGGGTTCATTATGTGTTTGGATTCACCCTCTGGAAAGCATCCTGCGGCCAACACTAGTTGGGCTCAACTTTGGAGCAGGGGCCAAGAGTCTAATAAATAAATGTTCACTATAAATTCTCTTTCTCACTCTCTTTGGTTATTAATGAAATAAACCAAGCTGTGAGAGAACTGTGGTGAAGGAAATGCTTAAAATATCTAAATTGCTTTTCAGTATTTGATGTAATATATTGTATATACTGTCTACTGTACATCTAACCTTTATGGAATGATGAAAGCTTCCTTTATTATATTTATAAGGACATACTGAAAACATTTATAATGACCTTGTGATATAGAAGAGATGAAATGTTAAGGGTGTCATCTTTCTTTTAACAAATGAATGAGGATTAAAATGTGAACTAGGTAAGGGCTGCGCATGTATGATGATCAGAGTGTAGCTTTATTGGATATCAGTTCAGATTGTGTTTTTTAATGGTCACTGCAGATGTGTTTTTTTCCACCAGGGCACTGATGTCGGATCTAATGTTGGTGTGTTGTTCCTCCGTGGAGCCCAGTGGAATAAATTGCATTCATGAACCTGCTCCCCTGTGCTCCAAATTTCTTAAAGCCTGTAGCTGATGAATATGCACCTTGCTGTAGTAATTATCAAATTATTCCTGACGGCATTGTATAAGAGCTGTAAAAAAAAAAATGAAACCATTGTGGTGTGGTGGTTGGTTATATGTTCTCTGCTTTCTTTCATTTCTATTGCGTCTTCAAAATTTGTACAAAATGTACAAGACTTATTTGTAACAGCCACAGTGGCAACAGCCACATCATCTCCGTATGTATATGTGTCTTCTTGCTTCAGGCCAGTACAACAGATTTATCCTGACAGCTGTAATAACACACAAAGTCACCGTCACTGCAGTGATTAAAACTTCGCCTTTATACTTGCTCTTGTCCTATCATCATTTATTCAGTGACTGAAGGGCCTTCAGTACATATGGCGTACTTAAAATGACCACAGAACTGTTTGTAAATTATGTACATGGTTTGTGGTGTTACATGTAAAAAAAGAAATACTTTGATGTGTAGCCTGTGCTATCACACATTGTGGAAAATTGTGAATAAAAACACAGAGACCAAATGGCCTCTCTGCTTCAGATCAATGTAGCTGCATGATGGCGGGAGATGAAATGAAATTACAACCAACTTGGTCAGTCGGCACTTGCATAGCCAAATTTACTAATTAAATAATGGGGAGGACGGACGTGTTTTCTGCATATCAACTAGGCCTGTTTAGGACACTGAAACGACGTGAGAATTTATTGATCTCCTTTATCATGTCATCATATTTGAAGCTCGCCAACAATGACATAAACTTCCTGTAGTTGAACAGTTATTCTACAGTTTCACATCCTGTGAAATAAGACCAATCTAGCACAGGTCTGTTTCTGTTGATTTGAATTTCTAATCAAACAGTGAGAGCAACACTGCAACACGTTACTTTTAGTATTTTGCTTTGGACCTGAATGCTCTGTCCACTAGAGGGCAGTTGGTAATTAAACTGACATGTAAACTGCAGGTGGTCACATGATCTCATGATCTAGTATGCTATCCTACGTCATACTTACTACTCACCATACTTACTACTCATATTTTTTTCCCAGCAGACATTTTGACTTGTCATAGCAGGAAAAACAAAGGTGGAACTAACAACATTCACAAAGACTCTGTTCTACTGAAGTGCCCCAGTGAGCCGTGATGGCGTCACAATCAGCACAACACCAGTGGCTGGATTCACAAACATATTTCAGAATGGTCTGTAGTGTTGCTCACAGAGCAGTTGTCAGAGTGGTTAGTCAGACTGTTTCACAAAAATAAAGACTGACTCATTTTAAGCCAAAAACATTAAGCGCCTTACCTCCAGCCTTACTCAGGTCTAAGACCAATGTTACCATGGTAACAGGGTAATCAGTAACACCTGCGCTGGGCAGTAGCTCACATATGTGGTTTGCAAACATTGTTATGGAGAACGCAACGAGAAGGGAAAGAGTTATTAGAGGCCGCAGCCATTTATTTCCGAATTAGATTTTTCTTTTTATTGTTTCACTCTTCAGGTAAAACGTCTTTGTAACTGCTGAATTCTTTCAAAGCACAAACATTTTCTGCTGGGGTAAACAGAGCTGAGCGGTTGGATGCAGCTCTTTTGTCGGACTTTTCTTTTTTTTTTATATTGAAAAGTCTTAATTCACCAAGAATTTATTGTACCACAGTGCAGCTTAAGTCAAGAACTAAACTGCTTTGTGTAACAGCAGAATTCAGACTCAGTCTATCTGAAGTCTGACTATTTGGTACATCTAAGACTATCTTTGTGACACCGGCCTCAGGACCCTGAAACTGAAATAGCTAAATGGAATTACACCATTATTAGTTTTAATATAACACCTGTGCTTTTCTTTACGTGACATGTCCAAATGTCACATTGTTGTTACAAATGTGCCACAGCCTGTACTTATGTGAATGGTTTGCAAACTAATTCCTTTTTTCTTTTATTTTCTTCAAACTAAATGCATTCCAAGTTAGTTCACCTTGACAGCACAACTAGGTTTTTTAACCACTTCAACAAAGCTTTATTAGAAAGTGAAGTATAAGCAGCAAAATAATGAACAGATACAATCTGTTACTGAATAGAACTATATAAAAAAAAAAGGTTGGGGGCAATATCATACCATCATCCAAGTCTTGTCAAAATGATAATCAATATATTTTGTCTTATATAACCAATGTCCAAAGAAGTAGACACTGGTCTCCATATGTAACTGGTTATGATTTCTTACTTTCAGATGTGGACAACATTTTCTGCGTCAGAGCGAAGTCTCTAGCCTCTCGAGGAGTGCGGATGTATGAGTCAATCTCACTGTCAGAGATTTCCTCATCACCAGTTACATCCTTGAGCTCTGGCTGCGCCACTCTCCTTTTCTTAGCATGAATCACACACGGAGGAGCAAAAAGCACTCTCTTCCCCCAGTTTGGTGTTGGATCTTGGCTGTCCTGAGGGTCGCCGTGCGGTTCAGACACGGTGAATGGAATATCATCTCCATCTCCTGCTCGCTCTGTATTTTTAGCCTTCGGTTCACACTGTTCCACGGAGGATGAATTCGGAGTCTTCTCTACGAGCTCGGACGTTTGGGATGGAGCAGTCAGAGAGTCCTCACAGCTGGCCTCACACTCCAGCAGAGCATTCTCGTGAGTTCTCAGAGCCCTCCTGAGCAGGGCGTACCTGTACTGCACAATATCTTCCACCTGCTTAATGACATTATCTGGAGTCACTTCCTCCCTGATCCAGGGAATCTCCTGACCCAACTTGCACAGCACCTCCTTCATCTCAGCTATTCTCTTCATAGCGGGTTTGTGCTTATTCACTTTGGCCATCTGGCAGAATTTGTCCAGAGAGAATTTGAGCCGGGGCTTGGTGGGTTTCAAGGACTGCCAAGCCAAATAGATGGCTGCCATCATGATGGGGATGGGCTTACGGCCAGTCACAATCCAGGAATCTGCTGCCAGCTCCACCAGAGCCACGGCACGTTTGGTCAAGTCCTTGGAGTTCTCGGCGAATTCTTCAGGAACGTGAGGAGAACTGATTTTGTACCTGACAGACAGAAAACACATTGTCAGTACATTTTAGACACCAGTCTATTATTTAAAGCACTGCTGGCTCCCTTTTCTGCCTGGTATGTCTCCAGATAGAAAGTTAACTTTATACTCTTCCTATGAGTTTGACTGACATTCAAAAATTTGTTTCATTCAACTCTGACATGAGCAGCTCCCCTACACCCCCACTTACCAAACGAGAACCATTCCCATCCACTAATGAAAATATGTAATAGCCATTTAAGTTAAATAACCGTCTAAAATAATCAAGGGCAATTTATTGAAAGCTGTAATGTCAGTTTGACTACCAGTCAGTCTTCTATATACACTGATTCATCTGCATCACAGAGAAAATGAGAATGAATGCTGATGTTTGGAGGATTGCTGCTACTCTACAATGTGAGAAATGAGTCTTTTTGAATGGCGTATTTTATTTTGATGATAACTCCAGAGAAACATTCAGACCACTGCTCTTCACTTACTCCTGACTGTGAGCTTCCATTACATCAGTGATGTTAATAATCGGAGCCTTGATGTTGAGAATCTTGATCATTTCTTGATAAACTACCCCCACCACCATGGAGTCGGCATCCAGCAGGCAGCTGATGGTTCCCAAGGTAATGGGCCAGTTGAGCAGTCTGCAGCTTACGAGCACACAGCAACCAGCGAGAACTTCTTTCTTCTGGAGGCTCACTTTGATGAAACTTTCATGCTGGTAAGCCTGGTTGTAGTAGGTCTGCGAGAGATCCTCGATCTCACCGTGGACCCTGAGAGTCCGACATATAGCTTTCAGACGCTGCAGACCTGAGGAAATACATAATACAAAGGGCATGAGCATGTGAGAGCAGCGGGGTCCACTATATAGGGGGGGTTACTGTCTAAAAATATCTCTAACAAGCAAAGGTCCCTTTGGAAAGAAGATCTCACCTTTAATCAGGTTTGTACACGGCCTTTTGGCCACAGCTGTGGTTCGGCTGTAGCTGACATCTGTAAAAAGAACATAGAGTCAAAGCAAAGACAAAATGTAATCAAATGAGAGCGTCAGAGGTTTGGACTTAGCAAAGATTCCAACACCATGCTGCTTACCGATACAGACTTTTAACACATTTTTCTGTAAAACATTGTGTAGGGAAGAGAATATAGTGAGTTCTTCAGTATCATCAGTGTCATTTAAACGCAAAAATGCAAAACATTTTAATTTTCCAGGTTCTCAATGAGGAGAATTTCCTACTGTTCTTGGTCTTGCATTGTATTAATTCAGTAAGTTTGGATTTTTATCGACCAAATATTTTATTGATAGAAATGATGAAATGTGTACTGAAAATAATCGTTAGTTTCAGCCCTGTTTCATCATGCCCCTGTTTCATCATGTTATTCACACTTGGCCCCTTAACTCCAAAATACACCAGACAAGCCTCCACCAAATCTAAGAAAGGCTGCGACACTGTGCACAGCGGGCACTGCAGACACACACAAAAAAACAAAACAAAGAGTGTCTACACTGCAGTCTGGTTTTCAAAGTTTGTCGCTGCGCAGCTACAAACATCAATGCTCATCCCCTTCACTTTATTCATGCAGTACATTCTGTGACATTATTATTGTGAAGCAGCAGAGAACTCAGTGTCATCCCAAGACAGAGCAGAGTTTCGAAGTTTCCTTTTGACCCAGGGCTGGATTACACACCACCTCTGAGGTCTCAAAGGTTCCATATTCATTGTGTCAGTTGCCTTGTGGTAATTTGATTCATTGCACATTTGGTTGGATTGTGCATCACAGCAATATCACACAATCTCAACTCAAATAATTAGGATCTCAAAGCGGGTCCTGCATTATTGCCTGTGTCAAAATGTATTTAAAAGTTTTGATACATTATGATCCTGCTGCAGGTTCAGGGCACACTGGGGACATTTGTTTAACTGACTCTGGACAATTCACTCCTTTGCAGTCAAAAGAACATCTTCAACATAATGACGCTGCATAGTTCTGTTCTTAGCTATCAGTGCCGAGTTAAAAGATGGCCCTGAAAAAAAAAAAAAATCATTTAAACTGTTTTCTCACTTACCTGGTGTGGCATCTAGCTATACAGACATTTCAGATATCTGTGCTCACAGCAATGAGAAATGACATTTAAAAAACATAAATATCATCATCTCTTCTCAACAGTGTCCCTGCTACTCTGCATTAACCACGAGCCTCGGTTTAAACACAAAGTAGCTACGGGACATGCAACAGGTCCCCAGGCTGGGTGTCACATTATGTGATATGCACGTTAACCGGGGCGCAGTATTTCTCTCTTTTGAACCTCCAAATATCAGTCTGACTACATTGCCTAGCATTCATGGAGGGGGACGGCATATTATTAGGTACACTGAGCTCAAACTAATGCAGTCTAATTCAGCTGTCCTGCAACAAACCCTGCTTCATGAAGCTTTTAATGTTCAGTGTGTGTTTGAACTGTTTTACAGAGGTGGTGACTCGACTTTATGGTCATATTGGAAGATGCAGTTTGTGGTGCTGTTGAACTGCTATTGTTTCTGTTATTTTGCTGACCGGCCTTGCACTTAATCTCACCAGGCCCTACCTCATTATTTATTTATTTATAAGTATTTGACATGGGCAAGTGCAATTTGAAAAGTGCAATGTTAAAACCCACATATTTACATATTTCTTTGCATATTTCTATTTTTATATATATATAGATTATAGTATGAGGACATATCTTTTATATTTATGTATGTATGTACGTACATATGTATATGTATATATTTATCTTTTTATCTTAATAATCTACTTCATATTCTCTAATCTTTGAGGAACAACCTAATTTCCCCCTGGAGAAGTATTCTGTATTGTATTCTGATTGTGATGATTTAGCTTACCCTCGCTCATATAAATGGGTTGACAAAAACAGTACAGTATAACAGCACCACAAACTGCAGCCTCCAAAAATGCTCATAAAGCTGAATCGACATCTCTAAAGCTGTTGCAACACAACATGAACAGTATAGCCTTCATGAAGGTAGTGTTTACTGGAGACAGTTGTATTAGACAGTGTATAAGAGCTGTCTGCAGATTTTATTTCACAGTGGTGAAACAAAATTAGATGCTCTTGCAATTTTGAAAAGTAATTTTCAATATTGTGAGCACCACAAACAAAATAAAATCAAGGAGACGAAAATTTAAAAATATAAGTAAATATATAAAAAAGAAAATTGCACAGCAAGAAAACAGTCGAGGTGAGTGACAGACAGACTCCGGCAATTGTAACCGGACAGGCCTCCACCGGACCATCACTGTTCTCATACCTGAACCTCCGACTGGGTCATTGGCCAGCACTCCCTCGGACACCACGGAGCCGCAGTCCACACACACAAGCTGCGACTGACAGTACAGATCATCTTCGACGACGTTGGAGGAGCCGCAGCCCGGGCAGCTCAAACCCGGACGAGACATCTTCAAAACAATTAATTTAAAATGTATAAACAAATAAACCTCCGCAGCGAGCGGTGAGGGGAGAGTAACTCGTCAAAGATAACCAAATAAAACATGCGTCAAATTAGTCTTAACGATGGGTGTATCACCAGAGCAGCACAGGTATACACACCAGTAACACATGTGAACTGTAAACAGCTGCTGAACAACAAATGAACGTCTCGGCCAGCCGGTCTGAGGGCGGCGAGTAAAATGTGTCCGGGCAGATACAACGTTCACGGCGTCATGGGTTCCGCTTGCTGCTTTCAGAGATGTACAACACACACGCGGGGCCCTGTCCGACACCCGGCGCAGAAAAGCGCCCTTTCATACTACCTGGTAAACCTGCTGCACCGTTTCACATTGATAAATGTATGAATAAACTAAATTTGTTCCACCACAGTTTCATAGCGAACCGAAGATTTATTCACGACTCTCATCATATAATATAAAATATGTCTAACGTTAGCAAAAGTGATATGGACACGCTATAAATGCACTTGCGCCATTCGCTTTGGACGGTGTTAAAAAATGACTAGGGAAAGACTGTTGTCCCAGGTTACAACAATGTCATTCACTCAACTATTTAGCCCATGAACTATAATCAGTTCCTATTAGGAACTGCTAAAATGTTGAAGAGAAAAGTTCAGATGAAAAAATAAGAATGAAAGAGTTGTTTATTCAAAGGTTGATTTTATTTTGCATCTTTTAATACCACGCAGCAGTAACATCAGTACAGTAATTGTTAATAGTGTAAGCTTAATTAAAGTGCTTTTGGGGGGTTAGTTGAATCATGTAAACTTTTGACATTCAGTGCAGGAGCAGGAAACTTTATCTACATAACTAGTGCACATTAACAGCAAAATAAGGCTCTTCTTTAAACTGGACATAATAGTGAACAGCAAACAGACTATAGAAAAACAGACAGTATGCACTTTGTTTTGCCAGGTAATACATTAATAGGTAGGCATAGACATTCATCAAAGTGATTACTAGACAGGATTTTATGCTCAACATGAAAACAATCATAACAAATACACAAGGGTTTGTTTCAAAGTCAGACATGTACATACTGTAGCAAAGTGTCAAAAATATAACTAAATATTTAGAAAAATGTAGAATACATTTATGATCATCTTTGATTGAAAGTTGACATAATCCCCCAATTGAAAGGCTCTTGGCTGGAACTGAACCAGACTCTGCAAGATTTCTTTTACAAAATATATTTCAGTCTTTATCATTATTCATCTGCCAATATGTTGAACTTGAACCCTAAACTGTTCAAATCCACTGCTGTTAAACCTGAAATCGGGTCTGCACTGGTTCGATACAGCGGGAAAAAAGCATCAATTGTGAATCTACTTAGACACCCTTCATCAGAGAGCTCATGGACATCAGGATACTTGGTTTCTCTTCCATGACACGCACGAGCAAGTTGTCAATGTACTTCTCCAGCTCTGATATCTTTTTGTCTCTCTCAGTAAGCTGCTTCTCCTGTTTCAGCACCAGAGAGATGAGTTCCTCTCGAGTCAGCTGGGAGTACGGCCCTTTCAGCCCGGTGTCATTTACCTGGGAGAGAATAGGTGTGCGTGTATTAAAAACACAAATAACACACGAAACCCTTGATGAAAGATTCAAACGTTGATCCTATTTGATGAAGAAGCATTTACATATGAACACTTTGTTCGTTTCTTTTGATAAGTGTGATGGAAAATCTTTAAACCACTTTAAAAGTCTTTGGGGAAAAAAACAATACCTTTGTTTTCTCCTGAACTTCACTGAGGATTCCTGTGGGTTGGTTATATTTTCCCCCTTGAACATTGGAGACAGACTGCTGGTCTGGAGGATTAAGGGGTTTTACAGGTTGAAGTCTGAAATGGTAAACAAGGAAGAAGAGAAAGAAAGATGTAAGCACTGGCTGGATGAGAGTGAAAGTAAATGGATTATTGATGTGTGAGTATGACTTTGTTTGTGAGATATATCATTTTTCATAAGATGAAAGAGTAAATGTAGCAATCACCAGTCAAACAGAATATGGTTTGTTATTAACGCTGTGAGCTAATTCATCCACAGATACAACGCAATTAATAATACAAGCAAAGATGAATGATGGATGAGTATCAATGATGAAAAATAAATAAGGATGAATCATAGAAGACTACATTAGGAATGTGCAGCGTGATGGATCTTTTTCTTTTTATATATTACAGCATGAGATCTACAGCTAGTGGTGTGTGATCTATAAATTAAGACGCGTCTTATAAATATTCTTTTGCCTTCCTGCTGAGGGACTGAGCTGTCTCACCTGCGTGAAGTTGTAGAAGGCACTTCCTGCGCTCTCCCGGGCTGGGGCTCTTTCCGTGAAGCCCCCTGGTCTGGCACAGAGATTACGGCCTCTGGCTGTGGGTCACATGCTTGGTGTGCACCGTTATCAGGTACAGCCGCGTCTGCATCATCCGTAACGTGGCCTCCGTCAGTGTTTTGGTGGATTAAAGTGCTTGACGTGGCGGCTTTCTTCGCAGGAGGTGGAGGAGCGCGGGCTACCTTTGAAGATTTGAGTTTCGCTTGGGAGGCGGCGTCTTTATCAGCAGCTTGGGACACAGCTGGAGGCCAGTGAACTGAACCAGAACTACCTGGGGTTTTCGCATCATCCTCGGCTGTGAGCTCATCTTCATCATCTTCAAATGGATTTGAGCCATACACAACAGGGACGTGTTTTGTCTCTGAGCCACCTCTCTGGGTATTGTTGGCTGTTTTGGGCTCAGATGACGGCTCTTCTTCCACAGAGCGAGGTCTGGATGGCGCAGGACGTTTACTGTGTTTGGCTACACTCGCTGTTCCTTTGGTGGAACTACTTTGCATTTCGCTCTGGGTGTTCGTTGTATCTGCGGGAGACTGACTCAGAGGGGCGATCATTTGCGTCGCGCGCTGAGGGAGAACACTGGCAGTTTTGATGTCTTTGTCATTACTCTGCTTGTTCATTTGTGCCAGGTGTCGTGTAGCAACATCCTGCTCCCTCTGACTCTCAGCTTGACTCCTTCCTGGAGGCTGAGGAGCCGGTCGCTTCTCCCGTTGAGCACTAATCAGGTCCTTTTCATCAGTGGAAACTGTCCTGCTTCTCACCGATGACACAGCAGACTGACACCTGGAATAGAGACAGAGTTAATGAGGTTTCAGCTCACTTAAGAGTCTCACAGGGAAGCCAGACACCGTAAAAAGAAGTGCTTCACTGGCCTTTGATAATCATCTAAAACATGTCATCAAGGATTTTGGAAAAAATTAGATTAGAGATATTAAAATCTTATGTAAAACCTTGTGTTACGAAATTAGAAAGAAAAATCACGGAAGAGAGGCCCAATCCCTTCATTTGAAAAAAACGCAGTGTTAAGGCATTGTAATGTGGTAAGATGTATTGCTGTAATAAAAAAATAAAAAATAAAAAAAAAATCTAATATGCAAAGCAAAACTCATCCAGATTTCTGTGATATTACCATCCACTACTGTCAATCTCAGAGTAATTGCCCAAAGTTTGGAGTCATATTCTCTACCTGTTCTTGACACCTGATATAATGAGGTAAGACTGTGCTATGAGCTCCCAATCTCAGCTGACAAACGAAACAGATCCTTGCCCGCCCACACACACACACACACACACACACACTTTATGTCTCTGCGCACTCATACCAATTAACACAGCTATGCAATTTTCATGATGTTGTCAGCCTCAGGTTGCATTTAAATGAGAAGTGTCTGCTGCTGTGGCGTCACTGACTGCAAAACAGGAGACGAAGTAACAATTGAACATTCAGATAAACATTCTCTGGTCTCAGGTAAATGACTCCGACTTTATTTCATTTTCGTCATTCAAATTTAGTTTCACTGCCTCTTGTGGTGTTGTGTTGCCCATCCTGTTGAGTCACTGATAACAATGACACTGATAACAACTGACAGTATCTAGTTTCACCCTGCTGTGCAACATCCACAACCGGCACCGTTTCCCACAGTTGTATTTCTGAATTTTGAGAATACACACACACAGTGAGGGGTAGACCAGTGTGAGCGGCGTTACAAGTCCATCAATGAGATTGAAACGATAAAGAATTAGCTACTTGGTCCAAACTGAAATATTACATCAACCATCAGATGTATTGCTAGGATATTTAGTACAGAAAAAATCATAGTCCCCAGAGGATGAATCCTATTGACTTCGAGGATCCTGTGACTTTTCCTCTAGCACGACCATGAGGTTGACATTTGTGGTTTTTGAGTGACGTGTCACAGTCTATTAGTTGGACTGCAAAGAAATTTAGTTCAGACATTTACGTACATCCCCCTCAGGATGATTTGTGATAACCACGGCAACATCTTTGGCTCCATCATCTGGTCAAAGTTTCACAAACACTTGGTTTCAAAACCAAATACCTGCAAAACTGACATTCCCATCAGCCTCAGCTGTACTTTGTGTTTAGCACTTATGAGCTAATGTTGACATGCTAACACACAACATGCTGGTGGAACATGGTAAACATCAGCATGTTAGCTTTGTCATTGTGATCATATAAGCATTTAGCTCAAAGCATTGTTATGTACGGCCTCACATAGATGCTAATGTGGCTGTAGACAGGTTTTTTGTTTTCATTTTGTAAAAAAATAAAATAAAAAAAGTTTGAGGCAATGTTTGTAAGTTTTGTATGCATTACATTTTGTATGTCTTACTTTTTCCGTCATTTACATTTGTTTTAAAAGAAGAGTTTATGTGGAAAGCTCTTTTACATATCTTTTAAGAATAATTATTTTAATTCAGTTGACATGACTAACCCGTAACCAACCGCTTGTATAAAAAAAGAAACCTCAGAAAACAACTGTACCTGAAGAGGTGAGTTTGTTGTGCAGTAATATTATGAGCGCATGTTTATAGCTAATGTTTCTTATATTGTTACGGGTTGAAACATACTGCATGTATCATAATGTTTGTGATGCATGTGTAGGATGGCTTGAACTAACCCTTGTTGGACGTTGGACGCTGTGGCTGCGCCGCTGTCGGGACCAGCGCGTGAGTTGGGAATCTCCTCGAAGGGATTATTTAAAAAGTTTTCATCAAACGGATTAGAGGAGGTGACATCTGCAGTCCTCGCCACACCTACTTCAGATTTGTGTCCATCTTTTGTTTTATTTTCTCTTGTCTTCCGTTCTTCTGCATCTCTTGCTAACTTTTCCTTCTCCAGCTTCCTGGTCTCCTCTTCTTTCCTCTCCCTCTCAGCTTTCTCCACCCTCCTAATCCTCTCCTCCTCCTCAATCCTCCTCTTTTCTTCTTCCTCTCGTCTCCTCTTCTCCTGCGCTAATCTTTCCATTTCTTCCTTTTCCTTTTCAGCCCTCTCTTCTTCCTCTCGTCTCCTCTTCTCCTCCTCCTCGAACCTTTCCTGCTCTTCCTTTCTAATTCTCTCCTGTTCCTCCAGTCTCCTCTTTTCTTCTACCAATCTCTCATACTCTTCCTTTTCCTTCCTAGCCCTCTCCTCTTCCTCTTGTCTCCTCTCCTTCTCTTTCCTTATCCTTTCCTCTTCCTCCCTTTGCCTTTTTTCTTCTTCCTCAATTCTTGTCCTTTCCTGTTCCTCCAGTCTCCTCTTTTCCTCACGCTCCTCTTCTTCTTTCCTCACCCTCTCCGCCTCCTCTTCTTTCCTCCTCTCTTCCGCCATCCTAATCCTTTCCTCCTCCTCCCTTCTAATTTTCTCTTCTGTCTCAATCCTCTCCCTTTCTTTCTCCTCTAGTTTCCTCTGTTCTTCTATCAATCTCTCATACTCTTCCTTTTCCTTCCTAGCGCTCTCCTCTTCCTCTTGTCTTCTCTCCTCCTCTTTCCTAATCCTTTCCTCTTCCTCCTGTTGCCTCCTTTCTTGTTCCACTAGTCTCCTCTTTTTCTCACGCTCTTCCTCTTCTCTCCTAACCCTCTCTTCTTCCTCTTCTCTTCTCCTTTCTTCCTGAGCCCTTTCCTCCTCCACCCTAATCCTTTCCTCTTCCTCTCTTTGCCTTTTTTCTTCCTCCTGTCTCCTCTTTTTTTCACGCTCTTCTTCTCTCCTAACCCTCTCTTCTTCCTCTTTCCTCCTCTCTTCCTCAGCCCTCTCTTCCTCCTTCCTTATCCTCTCCTCTTCCTCCTTTCTAACTTTCTCTTCCTCAATCCTTCTTTCTTCTTCCAGTCTCCCCTTTTCCTCTTCTAATTTACGCTCTTCTTCTTGTCTCCTAGCCCTCTCCTCTTCCTCTTGTCTCCTCCTCTCTTCCTGAGCCCTTTCCTCCTCCACCCTAACCCTTTCCTCTTCCTCCTCCATTCTTTTTCTTTCTTGTTCCTCTAGTCTCCTCTTTTCCTCTGCTAATCTTTCACGCTCTTCTTCTTCTCTCCTAACCCTCTCCTGTTCCTCTCCTCTCTTCCTCTCTTCCTCCCTCCGAATCCTTTCCTCTTCCTCTTCTTTTTCAATCCTCTCTCTTTCCTCTTCCTCTTGTCTCCTCTTCTCCTCGGCCAATCTCTCAAGCGCTTCTTCTTGCCTCCTCACCCTTTCCTCTTCCTCTTCTTTTCTCCTCCTCTCCTCCTCCATCCTTATCCTTTCCTCTTCCTCCCTTCTAAGTTCATCCACGTCCTCCGTTGTATTTTCTACTTCAGCTGCCTCCACTTCCTCCTCCTCCTCCTCCTCCTCTTCTGTCCAGGGTGAATACTGCCTCACTCCCCTAAGTGAATCAACAGATGGGGGGGAGCTTTCAGGGACATCCTCCATGGATCCATGGCCTGAACTGGCCAGACTGAAGTTTGATCCGATGCGAGAGGTCCGAGGCTGCGGCTCTTCACAGTATACGTGACTGCCATTGATGCACAGGTTGCTCTGTTCTACGGCGCCATGTTTTTGGCCAGCGGAGGAATCTTTGCTGTCTGAGCTGCCTGAGCGTTTATGTATCATGAACTTGAACTTCTTTTTACCTGGAAGGACATTGGGAAATGAACATGCATTTAATTACAATGAAGACAAGAGTGAATAAAAAAAAAAAACGGAGTAAAGAGTGATTGAGTGGATTAAGAGTTGTTGCTCCTGACCCTCAGAGGAATCCACATTCAGACCAGACGACTGGCTGCCGCTCAGTGAGGAGTTCTTCGCAGGCAGGACAGACATGGACTGAGACATGTTCCTCTGCAGGTTGGACTTGGGAGAAAACAAAGACTTGATTTTATGTTTCTTCTTCTTCTTCTCATCCTTCCCTGCAGCTACGTTCCCATCCCCATTTGCCTCGTCCTCGCTGTCCGTCAGAACCTGAGAGAAGGATGGCACCACGCTCGACACAGTGTCCGATTCCTTTTTCTTGCCTCGCACTTTGTCCTTGAACTTGCCCAGGCGAGAGCGGGACTTGCCGGCAGCGGAGAGATCAAACATGCTGGCGGTCATGTTGTTTCTCATGAACTGGATGTCCACGAGCACCTCTCCTCTGTCTTTGTCTGCCTTGCCAACCTTGTCCAGTAACTTGAACCATCTGTTGAAGAGAGGCATGCTATTAGAATGACATATCAACAAATACACAAAGCCCAAAAGCCTGATTTATTAAACATTATTTCACATGTGAAGTTTTTAAGATATTTACTCTGGATGTCATTAACTTCTTGTTTCCATGTCGGCTCTATCTGGGTAAAAACATCTTATGGCTGCAATTAACTGACTTCTTGGCACAATGGCACTTTTCACATTTTAGCCGCAATGATGTATGTGGATTGTCTGGTGTGGTCGTGGAGATTTATTCAGGATTGGCATCATGATGTCTATGATAAGCCACAGTGTAGTAACCTAAAGTCAGTGGTTGTAGAAAATCTGCCAAGAGGAGATATTTACATGATGATGTCCCAAGATCATGTAATTTATATTTGATAGGAGGTGACACGTATACATTATATATTATTATTTATATTAGTTTGTCTTTTTTAAAAAGATGATAGAAACAGTAAAGTTTAGTTGAATGAAACTATGGGATAAATTTAAGAACTGTTGTATGTGAATAATTACTTAACACCAAGAACATCAAAGTTAACCTGCCTAAACCAACTTTGTTTGTTAAAATAATAACGGAAACTTTTAAGTACCTGAATATTTACCAGAGTGTGATTTTTTGCTCATTTGTATATTTTAGTTACTTACTGTCCACATTATTTCTATTTCTTTTATTTATCACACAGCAAACACTGTCTGCTGAGTGTTTACATTCATCTTGTACCTTTAAGATCCGACACTTCACTCGCTGTCTGTGATAAAGAGGTGTCACAGAGGAATGTTAATGGAGCAGTGAACACAAACTATCACCCAGCATGATGTAACGTATTGAAAAGGTTAAAGGAATCATCAAAACTGAGACTGAGATTCAAGGAGAGTATGTTAATGTTCAAATCCTCATTAGTTTCTTCATGGAAACTGTGATCAAGCCGCAGCAAATGGAAAGTGACTCAGCAGCGACTTGAATGTTTTTGGAAAGTCTGTGGTGATCTAAGCACAACCAGAAAACTGACCAAGGAGGAAAGTTTTCTTCTTTTTTTTTTTTTTCTTTTTCAATAATAATAATACTGTGCTGTCTGTGGCAGCCACTAATGTGGAGAATTCATGAATGCTTGTACTGTGGGTACTTCCTCTCACACACTGCAGATGCTCACTGCAGTAAATGGACAGTTTTTCCACCCCGACCTGTAGCACAGATTTATACTTAGCAGGCTCAGTGATAGCTTGTCGATATGTTCCTAAACATTTAATCCTGCAGACAGTCAACAAGCCAGATCGCCCCCCCCCCTCCCCCCAAAGGAGGAGGGAGTTTTCATCTAAGACGATTAGTCTCTGCCTCTCAAAAAAACTCAAATTAGTCAGGTTCACAGGAAACCAATCTGCTATTAACCTCATCATCACCTTTTAAACATGCTGCGGGTACTGTAGCTGCCACAGAGCAAGAGTCGGTGCCAACAGTCATTCCCAGCAGGGTCACACGCCATTGATCTGTTACTTTACACAAACAACCACATGCAGATTTAGGGTAAGGAGCCCAATAGAAACACTGCTTACAATCTAAAAACCTGCTGTAATGAAATGTAGAAAAGCCAAAACAGACTCAGTAAGACATCCACTGAGACCAGACTGTGTCAACTTTGAAAGCACTCCTGCACCTGTGTCATGGCCCAGCAGTGACAGAAGAGCCTCAGAATGAGCAGAATAATTCAACAGAGCGACAAAAAACACCAGTCAGCGTAAAAAAGTGTCTATCAGGCAGAAATCTGAGGTCAGCTCACCACTGAACAAACAACTCCAACTGAAATCTGAATTCCTGAGGAAATGAGGAAGGGGCTGTGTGTGCATGTCTGTGAGCATGTGTGTGTGTATATGTCTGTCTGTCTATGTGTGTGTGTGTGTGTGTGTGTGTGTGTGTGCACGCAAAGAACATACTTCTGTGTTGTGGGCCTATCATCTCTCTAGTTATGTGAAACACAAAAGTAAGCCTCAAAATGAAAATACGGCTCACAAATGTGGTTTTAAAAAGCAGATAAATGTGGAAGCATTTTTTTTTCCCAGTTTATATAACACCCCCCCTCCTGAGATGCCACTGAATCTACATTCCTCTCAGTGGTCCTGAATCAGACACGCTGTTGAGATCACCCTCCTCTCTCAGGAATGCTTCAGATGTGTGGCACAAACAAACTAAGGAGGGGAAACGCCTTTTCCTGGAGACTGCTGTCACAGCTCCCCTGCCTCCTACTGCTGATGGGTAATGGGCTGTGATTTGCAAATTTCAGCCTTTGACATTATAAATATTCCACCGTGAGGCTTCTTCATGATTTGCCCGATGAATGTCGATCAGCAGAACGCAGCTAGATGGATAATCCAGTTATTGTACGATGTGGATGGTATTCTGCAGCAGTTTTGTTCTTACTCCCGGGAACGGTGAGGTGTTTATATGTGGCTCAGAGTTATGACACAGAATATTTCATCCAATCCTTCCGTGGTGTTACGGCGTGCTTTTGAATAGTTTCACTGCCAAAGTAGAAAAGTTTTGCAATTCCCCTCATATGGCCTAATGATACAAACAGTATTTTATTCATTATCATCACATTATGATAAAATCATCTGTCGTATCATTCCACAAATTGATTATTATTATTATTTTTTTTTTTAATAAATCAGAATCAGAAAAACTTGGAGATCACTTTGTTACAATTGCTCAAGAGTTAGGAGAGAGGAGGTAAATGAGTAAATAAGTAATGCTAGAAATATAATAATAAAGTAACTAACTAGATAATTATTACAGTCCTTGTTTTATGCATATTAATTGCTATTATATTAATTGCTTGGTATCATCTGTTACATTATTTTATATGTTGTTATTTTATAAATATTTGTCATATTAAGATATATAAATATCAATAACAGAAAATATCCTTAATGATAATGAATTGAACCGTTCCACCAGCACTGTAGTATAAAGTCGTGTAATTCTAATACAATATCACTATTGTGTAGTATATAGTATACGTAGCAGAGCCCAGCATGGGTTTAGTATTAATGTTAGTATGGCATATGCATCAGAAGACTGTAGTATTGTACAGTATTAGCATTAGTAGAGTGAAGTATAGTACAGTATTAGTGTTACTACTGTAATAGTATTAGTATACGTGGTAATAGCACCGATAGTATATTGTAGTATAGGTTTAATCCACAACATTGTGCGTCAGTGATGCCCACACAAGTCACTAACACAAACACACATAAAGAGGAGAAGTAAGATACTTCAGCTGAATCAGAGGGGAAGTTGCGAAAAGTGTTTGGGCGTTAGCTGGTAGGGCTAGTTAGCAGAGCGCTGGAGGAGGAATTAAGAGAAAGAGGCTTTCACTTCACAATGCCCGGATGATGATGATGATGATGATGATGATAATGATGCCCTTAAACTCAGTAATCTCACATCCCTGTGAATAGTAGAAAGTGTGCTGCTCTGCTGTACAGACAGAACCACAAGAGGATAACGCATGACTCAACATTTTGTAAATGTGTTCTACTTTCTGCACACACACATCCTTCCTTGCGAAGCCTGAACCACTGATAAGACAATGCCCTGAGTGGCTCAAGCCTTTCTTATCACAGAACACAGCTGCACAAGTGGGAGAAGAGATGAGTGAGTAAAACAACTCAACAGTGATAATATCCAAGGAGCGAAACTGTCCACGGCTTATCGCATCAGTCCACATCCATGAGTCAGAGAAGCTGAAATGAAGGCCTGTACATGGCAAAGGAAGCAGTGGAACTGAAAAAGAAATTCCCGTTGCAGTCACAAACCACTGGTTGAACCTTGTGCCATTTCTAAACCAAAATCAATTACAATACATGCTAGAGCTCACACTGTGCAGGGTGTAACCTGTAATAGAGACTTATTGCAGGTTTCTAAATATCATTTCATCATAATGTTTCTAAAAGGTGTCATGGAAGTTATTTTTCTGTATCCGGGCTTTGCGACACAGGTGCTCTTAGACCTGCAGGTTTTGTTAGTAGATGAGGCAGTTTGTTAGGCTGACTGATGTGGGTGTCATAATACCCCTGTAGCTGCTTGATGGTGTTGAAATTAGAAAATAGGCCTTTTCATAGGCGTGTGAATACATTGTGACCTCTCCCGGTAGGAAAAGTACAGGTGTAAATAATAAAAGTCAGTGAGTTTCAATCAGCCGCTTCAGCTTCAGGGTATTGTGCATGTTGGCTCATTATCAAACAGTCATGACCTATGAAACAGAGCAGAGCCATTGTTAATGTGAATATTAACACCTGTCTTTCCTGCTATGACAGGTTAAAATGCCTGCTGGGAAAAGGGCCTATGACGACTTAAAATCAACCGGTTTTATAGATGACTGGCTTATAGCAATGTGTTTGCTGTTGTTGCTGTGCTCCCTGTCAAACTTTACCCACACAGTTACAGCTCATTCGTTTACTTCATACTTTAAAACAACTTTTAAGCCAAAATAGGTAGGAAGTCCTTAAGTCCGGGAAAGAACCGGGAAAACTATATGCTGAGGAATATCATGTGATATGATTGAAAGCTGATTGTAACAGCCGTGGTTCTGTTTTCGCCAAAGATTTTCCTTTTAAATTTAAAATTAAGAAATAATGGTCAGTGATCAATATAAAAACACAACCATATAATCAAACTACAGACTCAACACTTTTCAAGCACCTAAAGCAGAAGTACTAACGCAGACCTATTGTAGTTATAAAAACAGCTACTATAAATCTAGGACTGTTGAGTAAAAAAAAAAAAAAAGAAAACAGTAATAGCAGCACTTTGATTTGCAAACAGTCTTCAAAAAGATGCAACAGTAGAGCTACTGGTAGCAAACATGTAACACTGTTTATCTGTCGGGTGCCAGTACAGCCACAGTGGTTTTCTTCAGTAAAACTGACCCTGGTAGACTGTCCTTGAGGCCATCACAGTTTGTTTTTCGTTGATAAAAACAGTCAGGAATGTGAGGCTAAAGCTGGATTTAAACCTCAGAGGCAAGGTGCATTCACCAGGCTCACAGAAAGATCAACAGAGACCAAGCAGAGCGTTTACTCAACACCAGCTAAAGCATGTTTGCTGATTTATCAAAAAAGAAAAAAAAAAAAAAAAAAAAGATAATTTCAGTGTAAGAAATCCTCGTAAAACACTCTACGTGTGTCTCAGCATGCAGCAGAGCTGAAGGGAAACAGATCTAATTCATGCATGACATGCTGCCAAAAAGGGCAAAATGTGATCAGAGACGCAGCCACGCCATGAAATCCAAAACCATGCACGGTTAAACGTGCAGCACACAGCCAGGTGAAGTTCAGTTTAACATCCTTTTTTTTTTTTTTTTTTTTATACCTCCAGGTCAGAGGGAGATAGTTGGACAATAGCCAAACGCAAGAGGAAGGCAGAACAGTGTGAGAAGATTTGTGACATGTGGCATTTAAATCACAGCTCATTTCATGCTCTCAAATCTAATTGAACTATGGATTTTTCACTGTGACAGTCATAAAGAAAAAAAAACTTCACTGTGTGCTGTTTCATGAAAGGTTTGCCATAATATGAACAGACAGCAAATCTGTATGGTTTTATGATGAACACAACATGAGCAGGAATGAACCACAATATCGAATCTAACCCTGGTATAGATCTCAAACAGAGCGGACAGACCCGAACGACAACAAACAACTGTGAAGGGGGCAGGAGAAGGAAGTGTTAGCGTGTGTTTGTGTTTGTGGATTAAGACAAACAGGCTGGTATGCAGCCTGCTTTTGTATAATACCGGTCACAAGGTGTGGGAGTGAAGTACCCAGAAACAGCTTAGTGCAACAAAAGGTTTTCCATTCTTACCGAAATACAGATGTTTAACTGTGAGAGGATGATCAATCTTGAATTTCAAATTTCATAAAAAAAAAAAAGGATGACAAGAATTAAAATACTAAACCTTTTCTTTGACCGTGCAAAGAGTTTTCGGCTTAAAGGAGCAGGTATAATCGCCATTACTAAGACTGTACCAGTAGCACCAGCCAGGCCTGTAAAACGTGATCACTGCCATTCCAAACGCGGGAGCGATGTATGATTTAATTACTTCACCTCCTGTGGTCATGTGTGGATGCCGTGTAATGAGAATTCAAATCTGAATGCTTGATGTTTCTAATCTCGGTGTCCTTCATGAGAAATGCGCTCGACTGGGCACGGTGAGGGGAAGTTGGGGTCTTCTTCGGTGGGGATCTTTCTGTCGTTGTCAAGTTCAGTCAATGAAAGAGTGAATCTTTTGGCTCACTTCATTCGCCTGAGTAGCTAATGCTGATTGGCATCCTTGAAGGCTGCAGCCGCGGGAACAAATCCCTTAAGCTGCAGTGGAGCGAGTGGGCAACATTCATAAGTCAAACCCACCAGAGCGGGTCCGTGTAGTGACGCATGGCTATGTATGAGTGTGTATGAGTGTGTGTGTGTGTGTGTGTGTGTGTGTGTGTGTGTGTGTGTGTGTGTGTGTGTGTGCGCTTGAATACCTCACTTCAGCAGGAAAAAAGTGCAGATATCACAGAGGGAAATCATACTCACTTTCAAAGAGGCTTTGAAAATGCACAGATTAAGCAAATCGATTTCATACGGCGACCCTAACCCACGGTTATCACAGATGCTGCATAATTTTTGTATTAAACCAAAAAAAAAAAAAAAAAAAAAAAAAAAAAGGACATGGTTTGTAATTATTAGGGATTTAATAGGGATTATGGTTTTGTCCTACAACACCACAAAGCCTTGTATAACTGACAGAACCAGCAACCAGTTGTTCCCCTGTGGTGCAGATGAAAATCACAGTTACTCAGTCTGTTTTGCACCTCCCATGATTTACTCATTTACATGCAGCTAAAAGCACCTTGTGCCCTACACTGAGCTCTTGCATATTCATAGTCTTATTGAACCATTTCCAGCATCTTAAATGTGAGTTTTATTTGGTTTTTCTTAGTTTTCTATGATAATAAACTGGATATCTTTTGGGCTTTTTTTCTGTTGGTTGGACAAGACATTCTGGTTTTGCTCTCTATGCTTTCTAATCCATAAGCTTCCCAGCAGTGCATAGAGTAGCTAATTAAAACCAGCCTGCCCCTTTAACAGCTGCAACACATCAATGTGAGTATCACCTATAATCCAGTAGGCCTAAAATATCATCCGGAAATAGACCATTCTGCATAATGAGTGGTTGTGGTTTTAAAAGATTTCACTTAAACAAAACTTTAAATGCATCACTTTACATGTTGCAGAGTCTTTCTGCACTGTGGTTTTGCAACTTTTACACAACTTTCACATTATTTTCAACTAGCCTATCTCCCTGCTGTGTTCACTTACTCGGTCTTGTTGCGGGTTTTGTCCTCACTGAGCTGCAGCAGGTTGATGACAGCCTGTCCCAGCTGTTTGTCTGGACCCACCAGGGCACGGTGCAGGACGTGGACATGCAGCGTGCCCCGCTCTGCTCCTCCTCCTCCTCCTCCTCCTCCACCGAAGTGCAGCGGCGGCAGGTCGAAAGCGGCCTCCTCCTTCCACACCGGAGCCACGCTCTTCTCCACCACCGAGGTCTGATACTTCTCCTTGCCCACTTGCATAACCGCGTACGCATCGTTAGTGCCGTTTTTCCCCTTCGTCCTCAGGCCTCGGGCTTGGAGCACCGTTACCTGGACGCTTGTGGGACACCACTGCTGATCCGCCAAGGACATGCTGACGACACTTGTCGCAGGATTATTGGCGGTAAAATTAGTCTAACAATGAAGCCCACAAACAAGACGCAGTGGTGTCTACCATCGGCCCACTGGTCAGCAGAGAAGAAAAAGTTTTCCCTTGAGCTTCGCTGAAGTTGAGGAAACAGCTGATTGGGCGTGGTTACACCGAGAGAGGGCCTTGGTTAAGACAAGACACTCCCACAGATTAACGGGTTGCATGACTTGTGTGCTCACTCACACCACCACAATCACTTACTGGAGCTAATAGGTCACACCTGATCCCTACTGACACCTGCCAGAGTGCATCAGCATCATCCCACAATAGCTGCATTCAAAGAAAGACAAAACTGATAGACTCGATTCGGGTACTTCTCTTTTATGTCACAGGTTAAGACAGGAAAACAATGCCAGCTGTAGTATTTTTAGACAATGCTCCTGTTATGTAATAATCAGTAGTCACAGTTCCATGTCATCTAATGTTTTTAGATGACATAAATGTTGAGGCAGGGCCGGGTAGCCTGAACATTTGTCATCTAAAAACATGAGACCTCTCTGCTCTAATAATTCTCAGACTGTAACGTGGAGACAGGATGGGATACCTGACAAGACCGTGACAGCTGATAGGGTTCATATGGTTGGATTCAGTTTCACATGCAGCTCCAGTTTGAATCGTAATCAGGCTGCAGTGGTACTGTCTGTATCTGTTTCGTTCCACTTGCAGATCAGATGGATTGATAGCTCTGAAGTACTTTGAGAGTGTCTGTTGGTTTCTGTTTTAGCCCTTTAATGGACAGGCAACCTTTCCAGAATTGATTCCCCTTTCTGCTCAATACGTGAGTATGGGAAATTATTTATACAGTTATACAGCCGTCTGAAATCAGTCTATGCATTGATTTGCATGTTTACTGTTGAGTGTCACAATATGCAGGATGGTCCATGTCTGAACACTGACTCCTTCTGTTGAAAAAGGGAACAAAATTAACAGTTTCTGGTGAATTTACTTTGTATCGCCCTGAATCTCAAATGCTCCACAGAAATACTTCTCTAACAATCTGAGGCAGACAAACTGAAACCGTCCATTATCATGGCTCACAGGAAGTACAATGCCCAGCAAAGATTAAATCTACGGACTCATATAGAGCCTTGAGCCAATTAGAAAAGTGACGCACAAGTGTTGGCACTGCCAGAGTGTCTGTGACGTAATAACTGTACTGTAGTACTAGACACTTAAAATAGTTGCAGTTTTCTTAATAGCTACGCACCTGCCGGGACTATCCTCCATGGTGTTAAGGTTTTCATCATTCACAAACAGTAAATATGTTTTAATCATTTACAACATAATGTCACAACATACAACACATTAAATAAATATGATAAAAACATAAATATCAAAACAAAACATGCTACAAAATCCTTTTCTTTGGTTCTGAGCCTGGTAAAAATGACACAATATAAATTCCTACTTTGATAATTCACATGTATGTGTAAGATGTCACTGTAGAGTCTGTACGTCTTGTACAATAAAAGTATGTCATACATTCACTGTGTCCTCATTGTCTTTTGCTTCATCCTCGGCTGTTTTCATGCTCCTCTGGATTTTCGTCCTCTAAATGTTTGTCGTCACTGTGGTCTTCCTGGTCCTGCTCACCTACAAGAACTTTGCTGTAGAGTTTCTGCTGCTCCTCTTTAAAAGCATCTTTCACTTTTCCTCGTTTCAGCCCTCCATCCCTGAGAGCACACAGGTAAAAAAAAAAAGGAAAAGTGAATCACACACAGACTTGACACGGTGTTATTAGTTACTTTTTCCACAAACCCTGGAGGGAATAACCTGGATTGCCTCCATGAATTAGCTTCAGGGTGTAATAATGCAGCTTTTGTCAAAGCTGAAAAGCTATTAATATTAACAATGTGTTTAGTGAATCAGCGTCTGTTTCATGCCATTGGCAACCTCCCCCTTTTTAACAACCATTAGCACCTATAATTTAACTGATATATTATGACATTTAAATACAACAATGACTCACCAAATGAGATCCACTAAGCCTCCTTGTGCAGCTATGGCCGCTTTCACTCTGTTGGCAAACTGCACCGCATCCTCCCCTTCCTAGACAAGGACAATAAAAAAAAAAAAAGAACAGGCTGAGAAAAGGTAGAAACAGTCCTCGAGTAGACAGAATAAATAATAGCTTGTCTAAAAGTTATATCATTATCATCATCATTATTTTGTTGTGACAAAGCTTCACCTCTTTGTTCATAGGTGGCAGATACCAAACGCTGCAGACAATGGCCCAGCTGCTCATCATCCTCAACAGATAATTCACCATGCCAAACTTACTGCTGTTCCAGAAAGCATCCCCAAACAGAGGATCATACTGCAAGGTGGAAATAAGGACATATTACGTCTATAAGTGAGAGCAAAATGAGAAGAGAAGGAAAATATTCCTACCTTAATGGCGACTGGATAGACAGTGCAGTCAATCTCAAAGCTGCCCTTTTTGAACATCATCACTGATGTGTTATTGATGCAAGTACCTGTCGATGACACAGTGCAAAGACCTTTAGCAACACTAAACAAAACAGCAGCATATCAACAGTTACTTTAGCTCTACAGCATTATGATACACACCCTCAGGAAAGATAAGGATAGGCTGTTTGGTTTTGTCAGCAACATGATCACCAAGTCTGAAATGACAAAGCAGATACATAAATATTTTACCCAAATGTAGCCATTTACATCATTTCTATACTGTAGTTTCCAATCTGAGCAAATATAATAGGAACGATCAAATCATTGCCTAACATCCAAATCAGAATCATTACAGTGGACAATGACAAGTTGAAATATAACTTGAGCAGTATAACCTGTATTTTAAATGTTTTTAAACACAAAGCTTCAGGGTCCGTGCCAATTTCGCAAACTAAGATTCAACCACAAGCTGCTTTATGTTAGACTTTTGTCCACTGTCAAGTTAATTGCTTGATGGCTGCCACACTGTTTGTCATAGTGGAACATTAACGGATTATTTGTCACTTAACACCATGCACCAAATTTGGTATTGTTAGGTCATTAAGTGAAAAGGCATTAGGGAAACGAACAAAGACAAATCAATCTAAAAAGACAGAGAGCAAGAATACAAAAATCTGCTACAATTTGAGGTCCTTCACTCACAGTGCTGCTGTCTCTGTGACTGGTGTATTATTTGTTGGGAGGCCTTTACCAGCATGTAGACAAATTTAGATTTTCTTGTGTAAAAATACTGTACAGTATGTAAGTGTTTAGTATAAGTCTATAGTAGTATATAGTGTGTATGTATCACAGTGTGTCAGAATAAAATCTAACAATTATAAATAAACGTTTTAATCTTTTTGTTAATGCTTCACTATCAACCATGTGAACATAATGAAACAAAACTCCTAATAAGAAACATACAGAGGTGAATGGCAGGACCACCGTACAATATGATCCTCTCTGTGACACTCACTGCTTACCATCAGCAATATCACCTATCCAAATGAATACCATAAAAATGATTACTGGCTGCTCAGCAGTACCACTCAACAATCTAACAGGAGCTGAGAGCAGCAACACTGAGACAATGCAGTGTTACCTTTTTGCCACTAGGTGTCTGTCTTTAACTTCTGATCTTTCAAACCAGATGTGAGGAGAGGATTTGACCATGGCTCTTTGGATCATTCCCATCAACCCTCCATGCACCTGGCCAACCTGAGAGACAAGTTCAACTCAAGCTCAACTCAAAAACAATATCTCTACTCATCTCTAATACTAAAAAAGCTGAGCAGTTTTTTCATAATTCTTCAGCCTTACGAAGACTGAACACACACAGGCTCACAGAAACACATTATAGTATATAGAGAGACACAAACTCTTCTACCATAGAGTAGTAGCCATCATTGGCCAGGATGATGACATCAATGGGTGTTGTATGATTGGCCACACAGATCCCACCATTCTGTGGTTTGTTCTCCCTGCAATTAAACAGGTTTATTCAAGACAGACATACAACTCACTGCCACACACATAGAAAAACAACATCACTTTGTGTAGAAAAAACAATTACACGAATCACATTTTGAAGGTCCTATCAGTGTTTTTCTTCTCATTATATTATTTGAAGAGGAGACATTTACAAAAAGCTGCTTTCTTGTCAAATGTGATGCCATCATAATTATTACATTCAATAAATTCAACTGTTTCTGAGGAAGCTGATATTGTTGCTGAATATCAAATATCCTGTACCTGTTATGATAGGTGATGATTGCTGTGAGAGCTCTGACACAGATGCGGTAACACATCAAATGAACCTTCTCACTCAGGTAGGACCTTAACCTGAAGACACAGAGCATTATGCCACAACAATTCACTCCAGTCCCTTCAGTATTGATGCACACTTCAAGGTCTATCAAACAGACACTTCATTTTTAAAGCAGCAGAACAATCCTTCTGGAAAAGAAAAGTGTTGTAATTTTAACCCTGATTTGCTAAAAATGTGTGCAGAGCAGTCTACGTGATTACAATAGTCAGTCTTGTAGACTAACTTACAGTCCTAAATTCACATGCATGTTTTGAACTACTGTTGGAACTGGTGGGAAACTTACTCTCTATTTGGCAAAAAGCCCACCAAGGCAGTCAGGACTAGGAGCAAACCAATGCCAGTGACTGCCAGAGTAACCCTGCAGGAAAGACAACAGTCAGTTGACGTTGACCCACTCTCGGCTATTGTACTATGAGATAAATCTGCCTGTGTGCTGCTCTGACCTGAGAGGAAGCAGGACGCCATAGCGGATGAGGATCCCCAGGCCCCACAGGACGGTAAGCCTCAGACTTATGTGACGGAAGTTGTAGTTGCTCCGAGTCAGCAAGTTCCAGCTCTCCAGTTCCTGGGCTGAAAAGCGCTTGGTCACCTCATCATCCACGATGCTCTCCACACCTCTGCGGCAGAAGTAGAAGATGTCGGCCATCTCAAACTCCGGCTCTGAGCGCAGACAGGCTGAACCACGGAGCTCCTGGATCTCCTGCTGCAAAGAAGATGGTGGTTCTTTGGCTATGATACCTGCAATGAGAATGAGAAGAAAAAAAGATGTGTTTGGATAAAATTATAGAAATTATACATGTACAATAGGCATTGATTACTGAGAAATATTAATATTACCATTGCTATATGGTTTATAGAGTTCCTGATTCTTTTCCTTTGCTCCCATCTCCATTCGTAGCATTGCCCACTTTAAGAGAAAAAACATCAAGATAACTCAATTAGAGGATTAGAACAATTCAGTATTACAGTTTCTCTGTTTACTGTAATGTACATACAGCAGCATAAGAGCAAGAACTAAAGACTTACATACAGATACACTACTACCAACCAGTAAATATAAAGTTGCGTGAGCAGGAATAAACATTGCATTCCCCCAAATTGCAATCAAGGTTAATGATTTAAAGAGAATATGGGCAACATAGACTGTGATATGATCAGAGTGATAGAAGTAGGCAACATGATCCTTGGAGCCTACAGTTCTGCAGAAAAGAGGGTTGGCAAAACATGTTTTTCTGAGAAGCTTGCAACTGAGAAAACAACACACAGAAATGACAGAAACATTCAACACTTTCAACCGTCTACCCTTTGTCTGACTTACTCAAGCATAAGTAGGTCACAATTCTGATAGATCAGAGCTCTGTGCCACCTAAACCTGGAGAGAGAACATTTAAAGAACCATCGCTTGGTGTGTGCGCCAAATATAAACACCACAATGACAGCACCGACAGCCACTTCAGACTGACCAGCTCCAGGAGGCTCCAACAGGGCTGTATCCTCAGCCCTAACAACCAACTACAGGGGCGAAACAACTGGATTACAACAGTTGCCTTCAACTGTCCTACAACCTTTACGAAAGTAGGAAAACATTTTGCAAATGTCACCAAAAAAAAATATGTTAAAAAAATCCTTCCCAAGAGTCTGAGCTCCCTGCAGTATCTACACCACCTCAGATGGAAGTCCCATGGCTAAAAGCCTGTTCTTCCCAGGGGTCTGTCCCAAAGCCAAAGTCCCTGAGGAAAAAGATGCAACAGTATGTCCTGTGCTTTTAACAGTCTCTCTGAATTGGGACTTCCCAGGGGTCCCATCCAGCAAGGCGTGCTTTTTTTAATCAAAAAAGTGAAGTTAACACTTCAATAAAAAATCACTAACAACTCTGAGGGAAATAATATATTACTGTAGCAATTTAGTAATAGTGTAAGATGTTTCACTCAAAATGTTGTATGATGTGTAATCAATAAATAAAATAACCTTTCCAATTCACCATTCAATAACATGCAAGTATAAATGTCTTTGATTTGTAGACCTCCAATAATATTGTGTATTAAACTGGCACCAAGCTCACCTCAAAGATCTTGAGAAGCGTCCTCATGTACAGCCTGCGCATACCAAAAGAGACTCCAAGTACAGCTGGCACAATTATGAAGACAAACAGAAGAGTGAACCACACAGTGATGGAGATGCCAAGACACCTGCACAGCAGGTTGTCAACAGGAAGTGTAAACCAAGTCATGCTACCAACAGTGGCAACACAGAGAATGACACTGCACAGCACACTGTAACCCTCAGCTTTAAGGCGAGTCTTCTGATCTGTTTGAAGCCTCTGTGTCTGTGGCCGACAGCGACATGTGAATCAGGAGACGCTCATAGTCTGTTGGACAAAGACAGCACAAAATATGAACATCACTCAGAAAAAGGGCAAACTTTATAATCCTCAATGTTCTCTTTCAGGCGATTTGTTCTACACTGTGACTGACATTCAATGATTTTTTGCACAGCATTCTTTGCTGATGGCCAATAAGGTGTTCAGCCACATATTACCACTAATAAAATATTATTTGTGTATTATTTTATTGAGACGTTATTGATATACTCAATAGTTCTAGCCTACACTTTATAACTGATAGATTGGTACCTCCTGGGTGCCCCTCTCATATTTGGTATTACTGAGTGGAAACTTTTGTTCAAACTGTCTGATTTGACTTGATTTCCTCTTTGAATTCACTGACTTTTTCTGACAGCATGAGCAAGAGTTATTCTAGCTTTTCAACAATGAGGGCATGGCTGTTGCTCACAATTGTAAATTGACAGCAAATGCCTTAAGAGTTTAAAACCTGGAATAACTTTTACGCAGGCTGTGAGAAACAAAGCTATTGAATGAATATATTATATGACATTATATTATACTATATTATACTACATCATATTATTTAGTCGATGTATGTGTTCTGTTGTGTTCTCTGTCAAGGTTTATCTGTTGTATAGTGTATTACCAATTAAATAAATAAATAAAATGTAAAATACTGTGAATAGTTATTAAGTACATGATTTACTGAAAGTACATTTTAGGAATTTCATCAAGCTGTAACTTTCTTGCGTCAAGCCTGAAAGGTGCAATACCACTAAAAATGATGAATTCCTATTAATGATAGTTAGTTATCAAAAGACGCTCATCATCTGTTGCAGAGTTAACTAAGTAATAGTGAGTGGCCATTATGATATCTAGAAGCAACGCTTTAGCTTAATATTATTATATAACGTTGACAGTTATTGCTTTGCTACATCACCAGAGTGAGCATCCTGTAACGGGACACCTTCAGCTATCAGTCTCTTCTCTTCAGAGAGAGACCATCAGCTACGTGTATAGTATTATTAGGACGTTTTGACAAGTTTGACTGATAACATGCTATCTTAAGAGTGAGCTGCTAATAGCAGGAAAGCTCATTTTGATTCCCAGCTAACGGCTAATGGCTAATTAGCCTATGTGTTAGCTACAAAGGGAACGGCTCTTACCGTCCTCCGGATTTAACGCTATTATCGTTAGTCCAGTGTCGGAGGAGGATTGAGGTGACAGACGGTGAGGTGGTTCTCCATCTGGACAGTCAAGGCTGGAGCACAGGACACACTGACACACTGTGTTGGCTTCACCAGATTTTAGCAGCGACTTACAGCTACAGAGTCATAGCAACAGGTGTCCAATGAGGGATGCTGTCACTGCACCGTGGGCTGGGCATAGATAGACAGATCATCTACATCTATTATGAGAAATTGTACAGTGTCCATCATAGGTATTAATTAATTAATTAATTAATTGTGGTACTCATGCAAACTACTAACAATGGTCTTTCAATGTTTCCTCAA
Source organism: Seriola dumerili (assembly GCF_002260705.1). Taxonomy (NCBI): domain Eukaryota; kingdom Metazoa; phylum Chordata; class Actinopteri; order Carangiformes; family Carangidae; genus Seriola; species Seriola dumerili. The sequence continues at coordinate 1,129,416 of NW_019174697.1, forward strand.
ATATAGTGGGGTTTTAATTATTTATATGGCATGTCAGTGCCAGTGACTCCCCCATGTTAAACAGTTGGCCCTCCCCACTACAGGGACCGCCCACACGCAAGATGGCACCTTGCAGTATGCAGTAGTCAGGTGAAAGCACCTTCCAGAGTACCCTGCACTGAAGAAACCACAGTTTCGTCTAAAAAGGCCAGCAAAGTAAGACCATAAGACCAGAGCTCAGGCAGACTGCTCCACGGAGACTGGCCAGCTCAAATCCAGGTCAGCCGGTGGCCCGTTAAAACATCTATAAAGTTTTTTAAGTTTTCACCGGCTCGGTCAGTTTCTTTACCAGCTAATTTCATTTGTGTTGCAGGTCCCAACACATAAGACTAAGGCTGAATTTCTTTCCCAGTCCAACCATGGAGTCAATACTGTACAATACATATTCAACTTGACCTGGAACCAGCTTTTCTTCTCGAGGTGTAAGTACTTTTCTGGCTACATGCCACATGTCTGTCTTCAGTGGTGACCTGCTACAGAATGCATTTGCTAACTTGCCGTATTATTTCTTGGCAAACGCTAGCTGGCTCACTGTCAGCGTTGCTGTGAAGCATATCACATCAATGGTTGTGGTTGGATTGTTTATGTTGGCTCTCATAACTTAATTCAGTTGTGCTGGTTAGTGTGTGTTTAAAACCCAAAGTGACACAGTTTAACATACAGGATCTGCCCAAAAAGGCAATATATTCACTTCAACACTTCTTTAAGTGAGTACCAGGGATTAGGACCTCTGTTTTTGTTGTCAGTCCATGTATGTAAACCTGAACACAATTGGACTGAATGTTCATCATTTTAACAAGTCTTCTCCTGTCATTGTGTACAGTACATTGTCTCTATGACATTCTAAGTTTTATCCACTTAAACCTCTATGATATGAACATTTTATTCACACTGAAACATACCTTTTGTTTTGATAAGAGAACAAAGACAGCCTGCCATGAGCTATTTCAGTTAAAAGCCAAGTTGGCTCTTACTGAGAAAAACTGGTCAGTAGACAAAGGCCTGTGTGTTTATAATACTACAGGAGACTTGCCAGTGTGCTACTTACAAAGATTTTTGTAAATATCAGAATTGTATCTGTCTACATCTTCATTTGTTGTTATGACAGTCATTCCACATTTCAGCAAATAATTCATTTAGATAAACTGTTCTGAAATGTTTGTTTTTTGTCTACAGACTGCTGGATTTGAAGAGCTTAATTTTCTTTATCAATTGAAATACTGTCACAGGAAGGTCCACCTAATTTTGGTCTCCATAAGCAGAGGTTTCAAAGTTTTTTTAGTTAGATGTTTTCTTGATCCCATTTCCAAATAATTTCCAACCAACTCCTTAGTTGCCTTACACAGGATTTGATGTTTTTGGTTTTGTTTTTCTGGATGTAAAGCATTCATTGCCAAACCAATTCCTGGGCTTTACTTTACTTAAAACATTCTTTTCAGTTTTGGAATATGCTGTTTTCTCACCATATTAAGTTATACTACAGAACTTAAAACTTGCAATTTGCAATGGTATTGATCTATGTGTATAGTTCAGCCTCTGCAAAGGGAAGAAATGCATTTTTTGATAGTTCTGAAGTTGTCATAATGTATCGTCTTAGCTGGCTTGCCTAGTTAGCCTACATTCAGGAGTAAATATCACCAAACCATGGGCTGACTGGTTGTTAAAAGTTCCATACTGTAGAAATTAAGATTTCCATGTTTTTTTTTTTATTATAAAAAGGTTTAGGTATGAAAGTATCTAAGTAAGTAATTAGTAAAGTATGTTAGTACGTACAGGTTTGGTTCAGATTGTGGAGTCCTCGTAATACAGATTCATGTCCCCATTACATTGTTAATACAAGAAGAAACGCACACCTAAACACATATTAATCTCTCCAATAAAAACCTTTATTTTTATATGTTCTGCTACAAATTGCAGTTGTTTTCTAGCATGCATAGTTTCACACAGTTAAGACAAGTAAAATCACAAAGTAAGATTTCCCTTTAGAAGAATATCTTTACTTCAGAGCATGCATATACTCCCATGTCCATTCATGAACAGTCAACCAATAATTTAGCTGCCCCAGGAACCAAAGGGCAATTCAAGCAGCCATTTTGAAAATGTTATCCAATGAATCATATTTCTAAAAACATACTGCACCTACTACACTGCGACTCAAATAATATTCTTATAAACTTTCTTTGGCTTTTTTCATAAAGAAGTTAGTACCACTTCTTTACAAATATTAATAATGAAGGTAAGAGGGGAAAAAGAATTGGTAATAGATATTATGCTAGGGGCAGTTAATGGATGAGGTTGATTGTTCGATTGATTTTGAGGTATCAAAGTTCAAAGTGAAAATGTTGTACCAAAGTGAAAGTCACTTGAGGACTCAGTAGACTCACAAAACCCCAAATAGACAAGAACATTTATCAGAGCTCTTTGATAATAATTACAGCATTAACAAAATCCATATTTCATCTATAGTTTTAACACTCTGTTGATCACCTACCACTGTAACTTAGGTGTAGATTAACTCAAAAAAGTGTTTAATGTATTGAGTATTCATGCAGAATTAGTAAAACATACTGTAATTAAAAAGGCCAATTACAGTAGTCAAGATTAGCAACTCACTGTACCTAGCCTCAACAAAAGTTTCAGTTGAAGGAGTCTGTTCATCTTATGCACACTGAAAATTACATACATATATATATATCACAGTAAGATAGGCATAATGTTATTAATGTCAGAAGAACAGCATCTGTGCTACATTACACATAATTACAAAACAAATATTGGCTTGCCTTAACCAGGGTTGGACAATTGTCTTAAGGGAGATAATAAGTACAGTTTAGGGTGGAGAAGAACAACAGTATGCACAAAACACAAACACACAGCTTTGACAGGATCACACGAAATATTTCCATATTGCAATGTTGTATTTGTGCTTCTCAGCATTATAAAGGAATGTGTTGCATTTGTGGGGTGTTTGCTGGCATACTGCTGTAGTTGAAAATATGTCTTCTTAATTGCTACTATTATTAACAACAATAGTAAAGTGTTTAAGCAAAATTGCTCAAACATCTGGGTCAACAACCACATCAGCATTAGAAATGTCATTACTAAAGGAAAATATGCTTTTTAAAATATACTTTGTAAAAGTCTGAAATGCAGCTGTTGGTTTTTTTGTGCTCTAAGAAACAGCAGCAGCATATAATCAACAGTGTTGCTCCTGGCTGTAGTGGTCAGCCTTTGTGCTTCAGCGTGGCAGTTTCAGGGCAGGGTTGATATGTTTTTGTTCTCTTGTTCGCTGTCAGTTCAGAAGTTCAAGATCCATCAGTATTCTTGTGCCGGTCTCTCTCATATTCCTCCCATAACAACAGAGAATCCATGTTGTGTTTTAACATCTCGGCTCTCCGTGACAAACTCATCGAGACATCATACGCACAAATTCTGTTAGTAAAAGAACAGGACAGATGGTTTTCACACACAGTAGCTCAGTGACCTGCTTTCGATTGAATCTATTATCAAATATGTGATACTGCACAAGTGGGAAGAATTTCCTCTTAATATATAGGATATACACATCCGATCACAGAAGTCACATTAGCCAAGACCGTGCACCATGCACCTAGCATTCCACAAGTACACTTTCTTCTTTGATCTTGCTCGATCAAATGTTGCTTGGACATTAATATTGATGGAACACAGAGGAAATGTAAGATCACGTTGATGTAAGAACCGTTGCAATACTGAGAACAGCAGCACTTTCTGATATGTTCATCCCTGACAGCCTGCATGCATCTTTTCCTCTGTGGGTAATCTATGAGGTGACATAATCCCTTGGTATGGTGATAATCTGACAGACAGACCTACTGCCTTCATCCCCTCACCTCACTATCAGCATGGTATTGGGATATCAGCCAGACACATTGCTGGGATTTGAAATATGTGTGAATGTGTGTGTGTTTTAAGAGAGAGACAGAAAGGAAGGAGGAAAAAGGAAAATATGGTCTTCTGTATGAATTGCATATTATCCTTTACCTTCGAAGTCTACATGTCCATCTCCATTGAGATCTATATCTCGTAGGATGTCCTCCAGATCTCTGTGTCCAACCTGAAGAGGTCAGATTGTGGGGAATCAAAGTGTGAACTTAATTCAGAGAAGATTTATAAGTAGAGTGGAAAGACAAGATTCAGACAGACACAATGACTGATGGAGAGCTACAGAGAAGAGGGCATACTCTCCTAGCAGCTCTGTACCTGTTGTCCTAAAAGTTTTTTCATTGCTTCTCGAAGTTCTGCTGTACTGATCTGGCCATCGCCATTTGTGTCAAACTGAAATCAAGACAAAACAGACAAATTACCAGAACAGAAATGCAAGAAGTGGAATAGAATCACGATATGCAATTATCAAAACTGTCTTTTCTCCTTTTCTTTAATACGTCCCTAAACTTGTAAGACCCACTGTTGGCGTCGCAAAATTATCATCAACGCTATCTGACATGAAGTCCATAAAGTTATACTTGAATTTAAAGTTAAAACTCTTTAAAAAAAATATATATATATATTATTTTTGCTATTTTGTGTGCTTTTACCACGTGATTTTTTCCTCACCTCCTTGAATGCATCCCTCAGCTCTTTCACCCCAATCATGTCTGCAGTTTCAGCCAGAAGTTTGGGCCCCATCAGTTCTACAAAGTCCTCAAAATCAACATGTCCTCCCACTGTTGGACAGAAGGGAAAGAGGAAGCTGGGTTAACTTTCAGGGTTTGTTTAGACACCAAAAAAAAAAAAAGGGACAAAACTTGCTTTATTTGCACTTTGTCTGACACTCAAGCTTAAGCACTGTGGTTGTAAAAGTGGAAATAATTCATAGACATGCACACACATACACAAAGACACAGTTTTACTCACAGTTCATGTTGATCTGCTGACTCAGCTCTATTAGCTCCATCTCTGTTGGCATGTAGCCCATAGTCCTCATGCAGTTTCCCAGGTCTTTACAGCCGATAAACCCGTCTTTGTCTTTGTCGAACTCCTTGAAGGCCTCACGCAACTCTGAGAGCAGGGGAGATAAGGTATGAATATTAGATAGATGGGAAAATTATTAGAGAAATTACAGTTTTATTTTTGCATTCTTTATTGTCCTGAAATGTAACATACCATCCATTTCTTCTGGCCTCAACTCTCTGTCCTGAGAAAGATCACAGTACAAAGTTAGGATCCAAACACTGCGGATATTTTTAATACTCAGCCAATACGCAGCATTCCTCACACAACATGATGCTGTATAAAAATAAACTATGTGGCACGGAGAGTGCCAAGAGTCTGCAGGTTTTCTTCCGGCCAGAGAGGAGAAGGTTATCAGTGTTTGGATGGCAGGAAAACATGCAGATCCTTGGCACACATGCGACACATAATTAGATATTGGGATGAAAGTAATCATAGCATTTGTTATAATAGAAATGAATCTGAACCATTTACTGTATCCATAGCGTAAGTGTTTTTTTTTTTTTTTCATAGTCACGTTGTTTGCATTTCTGAAAGTGTGGATATGCAGAGGCAATGGAAATACGCAAAGTACACAATAGCTCTTTTATTTGCCAGTCCACTGAAGTAAAATGACTCAATCTCAACCACTGCACCCATTAAGAACAACCATCTGAGAGCTTGTCTTTAGAAAAGTCAGTAAAACAGCAGTCGTCCACACTGAAGAATTCAACATCCCTGTTTTCTTTAATAACGAGACTCTGACTCGTGTTGTCACTGCTGGAAATAGACAAAGAGAAATAATCATCAGGTGAGGAGCATTTCTCCCATCGCCATAACCCAGGTTTAATAATCCTCCATCCTGCTACAAATGTCCACCATGTTTATGAGTAATCCAGCCTCATGCAGAAATATAGACTGACAAACACCAACACACACACACACACACACACACACACACACACACACACACACACACTTACAGTCAGCATTCTAGCTGTCAACAAGACTCCATACTATAAAGATTTAAAGTTTTCATATTGTCAAAATACCATATTCTCTGTCCCACCACGCTACTTTACATGCTCGAAGTGCTGACAGTACAGTAAGAGATGATTACTACACACATTCACATTGAGTTTTACTTATTGTGTGTGTACTGTATTGTGTGCTAATCTCTCTTGGCATGCATTCACATGATATTTTCTGGACTTACGTACAGCCTGCCGGCTCTCAGCGAAGCCCTTGCGTAGAAAGATGCATGCAGGCCCCAGTACGTTGTGCATGTTGGCTCCGTTCTGGGCCAGGGCCACTAGCGGCTCAAGATAGGCCCCCCCAGAGCCCCCCTCCTCACAGGACTGCACTGCTTTGTAGTTCTTCTTCTGGTCCTGGAGCAGCATCCGGGGCAGGGGGGCCAAACATGGGAGCAGGGGCAAAGACAGGGGTAGAGACTGTGACTCAGATTGTGGCAGCATGGAGCGAAAAAGGAGCCGACACGGAGGTGGGATGGAGGGGGTTCAAAAGCAGGTGACAGACACATGTCTGTCAGTCATAGAGAGGTGTTCAGTCAGGTCAGTCATGATGGGGGGAAGAAACTCAGTCAGAGGAAAGACTGTGTAATATATCCTGACACAAGCAACTGATGCCATCTATGACTCTGTCCTGTTGGTCACCACCCTGCACAACAGTACCAAGCCTCCATACTGTTTGTAGCAGATAATGTCAGCGGAGGTTACCGGTTAGCAAAAAGGCAGTGCCCCTTTTCATGTCAACAAACACATCTGACAGCCTCATGTGACGGCTCTTTAGTCAGTTTGTCACAGTCTTCACCTGCATATTTTCTTACAATTAAGACTAATTGTGGTTTATTGCAAAATTGGTCAGATTTGAGCATTTTTCACCCTCTTTTCTAACTCCTATGATAACTGTTACTCACCAAAGTAATTGCTAAAATCTGGAAAAACAGCAACATCGCTACAACGAAGTCAAACACTGCATGAAACATAAGCATATGATCATACAAGTTTTTAAAGAAACCCCAGGTTAGCCAGTTTTAATATGAAGAGGGATGAAAAAGTACTTCAGGCAGACTGCATGTTGTAAACATTCAACGCAGTGTTTGTTGAGTACAATGTTTTTATAATCAATAGCAATAATGGTAAGAACTAAGAAAATAAGAATTAAGTTGTAATTAACCAGAATGATCCTTTAATAGCCAGTGGTCATCGGTAGGAAAGAACAGAATCCACATGAGTATATATGTTTTTAACTGACAGCATTATGATTCCCTCTAATGATACCGTCTCAGTGTGTTAGCAGTAGTCGTATCAGTAGTACTACGAGCACAATGTCTGTTGATATTAGGAAATTTAAAAGATTGATGATACACTACTTGTACAATCAACTGCGGCTAGCTGGGGAGAGTTACTTGAATTTTTCCAAGAGTGACGAGGTTTTTTATGTGCGCATTACAAAATGGTTGTGTTGTTCAGAAGATAAGGCAAAAGTTTAGCCAGCCATTAAATTATAATCACCAATTAGCCACTCAACCAGGGGGCAAAAGTTGTTCTCACAACAGTCATCCCAATTACAGAGCTAGCTACAGCTTAATTAAAAACAGGCAATAACGGCCTGCAAGTGGACAAAAAAAGCTTCCTCTAAAGTCAAATAAGGTCCGACCATTGTTCTGACTAATATCCGAATTAGAGAGAGCAGCAGTCTAATCTGAGGCTAAATGCAGAACACTGGAGACAACTAGAAAATGGACTCTGTTCTCATGCTCTGTGATTACTACTGCACATTTTTGCCAAGCAGATATACAGAGTTTAAATTAGTAACATCTCTTCTCGCTGGTCAGGTCTTCAATTACCACAATGTAACATCCATCCCAGCTACAAGCAAGTGAAGTAGACTCGCTGTCACAGCGAATTACCAAGGTTTTTTTTTTTTTTTGCTGCTGCTTTAATTCTCTCAGACATGAACTAGTACCCATCTTCAGATGGTTATAACAGTAAAAATAAGACATCTGCATGCATACAGACTGAAAAATGATTATGCATACATATACTACATGCATATACAAACTGTATTATATGCTCTACAAATGACCTTCACACACCATCTGTTGCCATGCCAGTCCTAATGCCAGTTCGTGCATTCCTACAGTCTCCACAACAGGAGCGGATGCCCACTGGGTAATCTGACCAAGTGATGCATGGAGCAGGGCTGTCTGCGGGTATATTGTGCCAGAAAAAGTACTATGAAGCCACGCGCTTGCAGTTATATAACCCAAAAAAAAAGAAAAGAAAAGAAGTGTCAGAGAAAGGCTGTAGTCAAGCAAAAACTTCTCCAACACCCCAACCAATTTTGCACAGATGGCATCAACAGTTGCTCATGATATTGTGCTTCCTCAAGGATGTGCAGCTGCTGTGAAGGGAAATCTATTTGTGGGATTGTCTGCCTGCTACAGAGAGTCTGTTCAAGCATACAATGAGGACAGCAGATGTAAGAGATGTATTGTATAAACGAACTCTGTCATCTTGACTTTTTAGAAAAATGGTTCTGAACGTTCTCCCTGCGCTCCTCCTCAACTGTGCATTCACGTCGTCGTCGGAAACACTCAGAGTCAGAGGTACACATGAGCTGACAGAATCGGATACAGCTGAAACAGCACACCTGTTTTCGACATTTCTACTGACTGGTAACATCCCGCAGGTGCAGGCTCAACTTGTAGCATCTTCCGCTGGCTGGTAAAGTGGCATCGCTGTGCGGTCTGACTGACTCTAAAGTTTGCTGACATGATCCAAATTCACTGACCTCACCTCAGCCAACAGGTCAAGCACAAGCCGCACCAACCGGCTCCTCTGACCTGTCTGAGCAGCTGAAATGGGTTTCTGGGTGAATGAAAGCATGCACTGATGAGCACAGAGAAAACTTTGATCCAAAAAGACACATGATAGGATGCAGATGTCATATAAACGTTGCAGTGCAATGAGTTTTAGAGGAAGTCAACAAAGTCCTACATTAATATACATATACTCATATACTCATATACTATAAGATCCCACACTGGCAAATAGCCTCCATTTATCCTGCCGTGCGGGGCTCCAGCAACACAAAACACAGAGTAACAGCTGGTAGTGAAATCCACAGTGGTCAGTCAGTACAGGTCCAGTCAAATAGCCTTCAGTCAGGTTGGGGGTCACACAATGAGACAAACATGCGGGGGGATTCAAGGAGACCACAGCCAAATGAAAAACCTCAGAGCGGACCTTACCTTCTTGGTGAAAATTTTAAGCGACTTTACAGAGTTGCCCATTGCAAGAAAGAAAAAAAAATCCGTCTTGTTTTATGTTTTCTCTCTAACTGTGTCTGTGTTAGTGTGCCTGTGTGTAAGTGCACGTGTATGCATGTGTGTTTGCATATGTTTCCGGGCATGCATGGGAATAGGAGTGATTAGAAAGGGAAAGAAGGTTCAATGGGTCATTGACTGATATAAGAGGACATTTGCTGGAAAAAGCAGGGAACAGAGCAGAGATATCTTAGGAGGTAGACGGAGGTGAGGAGGGAGAGGACGAAGGAGTGTGCAGGAAGGTACCTGGAGGCAAGGACGCTGGGAAGTATGAGGGGAGGGACACAGAGACAAATGAGGAAATATGTAAACAAGAACAAAGGACAGATCAGAAGAACGCAAAGATGAAGCGAGGGAGAGGAAGCATGCATGTGAACAGAGCGAGATGCAAGCGCCAGGAGTAGAAAAAGCAAGATTGCTTATTCATTCCATCCTCTCTCCTACAGTGTCTTTCCTCCCTCCCTCCCTCCCTCCCCTCTACCCTCTCTCTCTCTCCCTCTCCTTCTCTCTCTCTCTCTCTCTCTGTCCGTCTGTCTGTCTATTGCTCTTTTTCCCTCACCCTCTCCCCCACTCTCGCTCACTCCACAGTTTTAAACCATCTATGCGAATGTGACAGAAGAAGCTCGTTCGGACAAGCATATTACCTTCCCCTGAGCAAGATGCTGGAGACACTAATCCAAACATGCACACACACACATACACACGCACACACAAACACACACATACACTCGATTAAACACACATGGATGTGGGGCTGTGGAGCTAAAAATATAACACACGCTTCCCCCTACTCTCCCATATCTCTCCCCACTCTACCCTCAGCATCCATCCCGCACTCTCTCTCTCTCTCTCTCTCTCTCTCTCTCTCTCTCTCACACACACACAAACCACACACCACACACAGACATAGGAGCATTACAAAGTCATGTTAAGCTTGAAGGGCTTGGATTCAGATCAAAGCCAAAATGTGCAAGAAATGACAATGGATTCTGAACCACCGAGGGTGCAAACCCAGCACGTGCAAATGCAAACACACAGACACAGGCAAATAAATGCTGTCTTTCAGTCTTTCTTGTACACACACACACACACATACACACACTCACACACGCAGACACACACACATTTATTGAGCATGATGACAGAAATAGTGGGGTTTCTAAATATGGAACATCTGAAACTGGTGGCAAAAAGCGGAAATGTAAATTTATTCTAGTAATGTGCTTGAATCATCACTGCATTTGTTTTACAGTTATAGGTTCTTGCTGCATCTATGTTTATGCAAAAGTGACAATAATCAATGAGTGTTAAAAGTCGACCTGTCAAATTTCAACAGTGTCGCAGCCTCAGAAAAGATTAAACGACTGATATTTAAATCCTAAAAACTCTGGAGCTTCTGTATATGAACTAAAGACATTTCTGTGATGATGAGGGAAGTGACACCTCGATGTGTGACTAAGTCTAAAAGGTGAAAGGTGTGACGACCAGGCAGAGACACTGATCTAAGTGTTCACTACTGCAGTATGGACACGTTGTTGTCACTGGGGCATTTTGCCACTCTTGAAACTTGTCACTGTTTGACTGCAATTTTTTTTTTTTTTAAAATAAGCCAACTCGTCAACTCCTATTTAAACATGTTTTTCACAGTCAAACTTGCCTCAATCTGTTTTGAACGTGTTTAATTCAAGCGTTTCAGTCTCGTAACGTTCTCGCTGACTCCAGCTACTAGCATCTGAGAGACGTGTGTGTGTGTGTGTGTGACATAATAGTGATCTGTTACTTGCATATTTTGCTTTGGGTCAAAATTGAATTGTATTTCTCTCCACGTGTTGAGTATGTTGGGAACATACTAAACTACAGCTCTTAAACAAGAAGCGGTTCATCATAGTACATATTATTACTTTAGGTTTATTTTTCTGATACTTTCTTGTAGTATTGCTACTTTTACTTAAGATAAAAATCCCCTTCACACATAATGCACACACGCTCGCATCTTAAATTCAGAATTAAGGTGACACACAGAGAAACTTCGCTCCTCCAGCGGGTGAATGTGTAAACAGTCCTCTGGCGTCAGACTCTTCACAAACATCATTCTACACAGTGAGGCTGAAACATGTGAAGTAACAATAAGTAAAAACTAATTGTGAGCGGATGTGGACTTTAAGGATCTGAGTACTTCTTCCCCCGCTGTCTAAAATGACAAACCACAACATCCAGAACAAAGCCCACATGTTGGGTTTTAAACCAGTATAGCATAAGGTAACTTTACCGCCACTCACACTCGAACTTCAGCATTAACGCACATCCTCATTTCCCTCTCCTGTTCGACCTTGTCTATTCTCTGCTATTTTAATAAACACATTCACGCCAAAGTCGCCTCAGATCTTGCTCCCATTCAATATCTCTGCGGCTTCTCTGTGTTGTTCTGCGGATGATTCATCCAGCCTCTCACCGGAGGCTCATTGTGAACTTCAGAACACATCAGACGTCAGACACAGGAGCCGTCAGCTCTCATAATGTCAGACCATAGTGTGCACGGGCATGAGATCCATCTCACCCCTCTCTCTCTCTCTCTCTCTCTTGCTTCCTTTCTCCCTGGCTGTATCCTTCTCTTTCTCCCTCACAATCGCTCTCACTCAGATGCCCACAGTTGACTTTAAACATTTACATAACTGCTTACATGCGGACAACATGATCTGAAGATCAGATGATTTTTAATTTTTTTTTTTTTGGGGGGGGGGGGGGGGGGGTGGGGGTCATATGTCACTGACTCTTAGGGTGAAGCCTGTCTTGATTTATGACAATAGCATATGATGCTTGCAACATCACTGTCCAAACGATGCAAAGAAATGTATACGCATGCCCCCAGACTGGAAGCTGGCTCGCATAGAAAATATTAATAACTGCTTTTGCTTTTTATGTAGATGCAGATTTTGAGGTCAAATATAATCGTGTTTCATCCACCGCCATCAAGTGTGTTAAATGAGCTGGGAGATGAAGAAGGGGGAAGGAAGGGACTGATGTAATAACAAGCTCTCTTGCGTTCATCATCAACCGTTTTTTCTTTTTCTTTGCAGAGTGGAATGAGATGTAATCATTTCATGGTCAAACAAGACAAAAGCTGCTGCGTTTTAAATCGCAGTGTATCCAGCTGCAAAGACAGAAGGGATAAATACAGTGACCATAAGAGTTGGTTTTTTTTTTGTGCGTACATTTTTGTCGTCATCAGAGGACGTCTAGGGGGTGAAGAAAAAAGAAGCGTACAATACACACTTGCGTCATCTTCCTGTGCTGGGGCTGAGACGTCACAGTTTAATCCTTTAGTTGATTAATTCATTCAAATCAGAATAGCTATAAAAACCTTTAACTTTCATGCTGATTATTCTGGTATTTTGGTTTTATTTCAGATGGTAGCACATGCACAGACAGCTGTTAAAGGTCTGGTGCGTCAGCAGGGGAAAAATATTGACAAGTCTCATTTCAGTCAATTAAAGCTCTGTTGTTTTTCCTCTGACTCATTTATTCCTCGTCCTCTGTCTCGCAGTGTCTCTCACTGATTTTCCCTTCCAGCCTCGGGTCTCCATAAATATTTAGCATCATCACATGCACACACATACATTTAACATTGCAGCATGTGCAGTTGTGCTCTCAGGCTCTTACATTTCGCTGCCTAATCCTCATCTCAAAAAGGGATTTAACCAAAGAGTCAATTTTCTACCTCCTCCTTTGCCAGCACAGATATATAAATATCCATCTGTGCCTAAAAATAGCCCGCTATACTCTAGACATACTAGAGGCATATGCTGTGGTGAATATGATGATGCTGCTCTCTTCTTTTTTTTCCCCCCCCCCCCCCTCATTTCCACCCAGATCTTTCTCCTTATTTTGCTCATTTTCAGTCTTTTTTTCTGTTGTGTGTCTTTTCATCTCCCTCTCAGATATCAAGGTCAGCGTGACCCCGCAGAGGAGAGGGGAAGAAGAGGGAAGAGAGAGAGAGAGAGAGTCTGTGAGGGCAAATAAAAGGGGAAAGGAAACGACTGACAGGAAACGTGAGCGGCTGCCAGTGCGTGATGAGTAGCAGGAAAAGCAGTCGAGGAAGTGAGGGGCTAATCTGCGTTTTAACATTTTCCTCACATTGTCTGCACAAATGTCAGGTGGGAGCAGGGAAGTGAGAGGTGACGAGTGTTTGCCTTATATAACAATCATCAGGTCTTCCAGCAAAGTAGCTCTCCTCCTATTTTACTCTTTGCTGCCCCCCTGATTTATCCGATTCCCTCGTTTCCTTTACTTTCTTTCCTTGCCCTTTCACTTTTCCTGGCTCACTCATGTGACACACAGAGGACTGTTAATCGCTCCCCCCCTCGCTCTCTCTCTCTCTCTCTCTCTCTCTCTCTCTCGCTCACTCACAGTTCAAACCTATTAGCACAAACGGTACGTGCTCCCTCTGCTGGTTAATACACATATCCTTTCAAGTACATTTAATTTGAGAAGAAAATCGTCATCTCCTTCATGATAATGTCTGAACAGCAGATGACATCTCTTTTCTGATTTCCTCCGAGGGGTTTTGTAGAACAAGGGCAGTGAAGGTCATAAAATCTGAGGCAGAGGCAGTGATTGTTCAGAATCTCTTAAAATAGAAACAAAATTTCTACTGGGACAAAAGGCTTTGTCCTTGATCAAGGTGTCTGGTGTAACCTGGATTGTTTAAAGATATGAGCATGCAGAAATAATGATAGTTTTGTAAACTGTGCCTGTTTTAAAGATTTCAAATTTCACATTAAAATGAATCACTGCATCACAACCTATCTATAAACATCGAGCTGCAAAAACACATTTGTCCTTATTCTAACCCCCACACTAGCCTTTTTGGTAATCATGATTCATCTCATGAATATGAAAGCGTGGATTATAAACTGCCAGTTTGGAGAAAGCATGTCTCCTTATGCTGCAAACCTGCTCTTTTATTTTTCTCAAATTTGCTCTGTCAGGTAGCATGTATGCCAAAGGATCTTAATTTTTTTTTTTTTTTACCAAGACAAAAAAAACACAAAAAAACACTCTGCCCTCCTCCAGTCTCTCATAATCAGGTCTTGATGGGCTATTTTTAGCTTCCTCCACTGGCAACGAATGAGTTCTGTTGGGATTGTATGCAGATCTTCATGTTACATAAGGAAAAATACGAAACCAGTTTGTGGTGTGTGAGATCTCGCCCTGCATTATGCGCTGTCACAATATATTCAAGCGGCGTTAAAGGCGTATTAATGCGACTGCATGGTCACTAAAACGAACCGGCTCGGGTAAGATTCTAAGCAGGTACAAAAACCTGCACGTGCAAGCTGCCTCGCTTTCGATTCGCTCTTCTATCATTTTCCCTCTTTTCACTCTCACACATGCATCATTCAGTCACTCACTCTGGCTCCCCCTTTCACACAAACACTTGATGTGCACAACTAACTCTGGTCCTCTCACAAATTCGTTTTGACTGTTGACAGCTGTGTCTGATATGACTGAACTTCACAGAAACTCGCCCGCGCTTTGAAATCATCGATGATTCAAAATATATTACAAAATTACAAAATATAGAGTCACAATCTCTTAGTGGTAAACTTTTGATGAATGACGCTGTTATTTATTTCATCTATGATTCTCACTCTTCTTGCGCAAAAGCTGCAGCAGCCAGCACAACTGTTCAACCATACAATAACACCATACCGTGCCACCACTCTTCCCTAAAAGAATTTCAGGTGGAATTTATCAAAACTGTTCACCTGATCATTCATAGATTTGATGGGAAAGAAAAAACAAAAACTATCGGCTATTTCCACACACGTCAGCAGCTCTGGAGACTTTATATAGCACACCGCTGCATGGATTTTGCCTCACTGGAACCCCTAAGACTGATTGAAGCTCTGGCCTGGATTGAGAGGAGTTATTTCTGGAACACATTAGCGCACGGGGAGGTAATTGTCTCCTCTTGAGCTTTTTTATCATCAACACAGAAAGAAGGATTTCAATGAAACAAGAGAGAAGACGGGATACTGTACAGCTGCATGATCTGTCTGAGAAACAGGGGGAAACGTGGCGCCTTGTAGAGAACTGACGTGTTAGTAGGTGAACAGGTGATGCAGGGAAGAAGAGCCACCAACCCTCACTCATCACTGCGGATGTCAGTGTCAGTAAAAGTTCTTGAGGTGAATAATACTTAATTATGTTTGATCAGAACTTCTCACCTGAATGTGTATCAGCTGACTTACCTGTTTGTCCGTGTGTGTGTTTGTGTGTGAGTGTGTGTGCGTGCATGACAACCTCTCAAAAGTTTTCCACACAGAGGGAAAGTTGATCCCCCTGCTGCTGTTCAGGTGACAGTCACAATGAAAGCGACTGTATTCATATTGGGATGCATGACAGACTGCAACCCCCACACACCCCGCCCCCCTCTGCCTGTCATGAAAGTGATGGATACCAGATACACACAAAGGTCAGATTTGGACTGAAAACATGCATCCATTTTTAATTTGCTCTTCTGGGCTGACTGTCACGTCTGCATCTCACCTGTGAACCTCCACCTGCTGCTGCTGATCATTCAGCTCTGCACCTGTGAAACGAATAATGGCAGTACTAACACCCTCGCACCTGGCCACCTCCGGCCTGTTTTATACTGGGATTGGTGTGAAGATCAAATATTGGACTGGATTATTTTTATCCTAATTGATATTGGACTTTGTAAATTAGCTCTTTTTTTTTAATTTCTTTTTTTTATTTTTAATTCCCCACCTATGGCACCTATTGCCCCCCAGCCGTCCATGGAGTGGAGTGGGGGGGGGGATCTCTCTTTGAATACCCTCTCATTTGTTCATGTTTCCTCTTGTCTTCTTACACAGAAACTAGGTCGGGGATCATTGCTGATGAGGCTCTAACGCCCACTGAGACGGTGCATATGAAATGCGACTGAACTGAAAAATATTGATTTAATAATACTGCATTTGTTTTAAGGCAATGCTGGCATAATTGTACTTGAACCTGTTTTATTCTCATCAGTTATATTTCAAACTTTTTTCCTCTTTATAATAGAAAACATGTTAATTTTATTTTTCTTGGACAAAAATGACAATTTAAATGACCGTATAATGATCAGTGAAACTGTTGTGTCAGTCTAAAGCCTTGATTGATGATGCTGCTGCTGATGATTTATTTACCTTACAGCTTGTAATCTTGCCCTTTGCATGTTGTTGCACCCACACATTTAAAAGTGATTAGTGAGCTTTGAGCAATTTGATTGGGTTCGGTGTAAATCGACTTTTGAAGGTAGAAAAAAAGAATAGCTCAAATGTTATTTTGGTGAAATTTGGCTCAACTATATAAAAAAAGTTTAGTTATTTTTCACCCTGCAGCTTGGGTTGTGCTTTGAATCTACTTTTAGTGCGCTTCCCAAAGTTTTAATTTCCTCTTCATGCCTCCTTACCTGCCCAAAGACTGACTTCACTATGGGATGGAGACTAGAGTCATATTCAGAGGAGTTGGCGCTCAGTCTTTTGGATGTGCGGCTGGATGCGGGCTGGGCAGGTGCACTGGCCGCAGGTGGGTCAGAGCTGAGACTGGAGGATGACCCGGTGATGACTCTCTCCCTGGGCTCGAAAAAGAAAGCCGCGTCGTCTGGCTGTTGTGGAGCTGGAGAGGTCCGCCTGTCCTGCCGGGAGCCGCCCTGGTGATGCGCTGCAGGAAGCAGCTCACCTCGCGATGAGTCGTGGTGGTGATGGGAGTGTTTGGACCTGGAGGACTTGCTGCGCTCTTTCTGATGCCGGCTCGTCCTGTGTCTCACATCCTCCTGAGCGTAACCGTCATCCATCAGGCTGGCTTGCCGGTGAGAATGGCTTTTCTGCACCCGGTGGTGATCACCCAAATTTCGAGAGTCGGTGTGTCTTGGTTGGCAGAGAGGTCTCCGCGCGCTCGGCTCGCAGTCCTCCGTCCAGCAGTCCGCATCCTCGCTGGCTCCAGGTCCGGTGGGATGATGGTGAGAGCGGTGACTCCGGTGACCGTGTGGACCGTGATCCGAGTGCGCAGACCTGCGGTTGAGCCCCGATGATCTGAGCAGAGAAGTCGTCGAGTCGCTCTTTGGGAGAGAGGAGCTCATCGTTCGCTTTCTCTCGCTTGACAGGCGAAGTGAAATCTGCTGGAGGCTGGAGGTCGAGTAAAGGAAAAGAAGGCTGTCCTCCGCCACGTGCAGGTGCTCAGCGGCAGCCAGATGGACCCCCCCTCACCTCTCTAATCCACGTCCACACACTGGACCACCATCACTGCACAGTCCGCGGTGATGGAGTGAAGTTGGAGCAGCAGCCACCTGTGATGTGAAGTAGAGCCTGATGGTCTGGCAGCCAGGCGGTCAGTCTGACGCTTCACAGGGGGCTCCGCTAAGTTTGGATGACAGCACTGTGTTGCGCTGCCGCGTGTCACACGCACTCCACGCGCAAAGTTCACTAAGACCCACGTCACTACGGATCATTTGTGGCATAATGAGCCGTTTGATGTGCATTATCTCCTTTTAAATTTTCGTTAGCACGAACTGAATCATCGTTTGAGGAAACTGACATGTTTCCACAGATCTGTCACACAGCAGGGTCCAAACTGAGACACTCTCCCTGCTGTATGTTTAAAGATTTGAGGAGCCACATATCCAGTCAAAACTCAACAAGTGGCTGTTGTGACATTAATGCCAGCTGACAGTGGTCTGTCAGACTGTGTATCTGTATTTTTTCTCAAACTAAATACACTGGACCACAGCCAAAAAGACTCATAAACCAAATAAAAGATGAAAACAAGAGAGCAATAATTTAGAAAGATTACACACAGTGAAATCATTTTACACACTTAGTTAGTAGGTCTTTGGAGCTATGAATAGTAACATAACCTTTTGGAAATTAACACAGAGGCACCATTTATTCATTAGTCAGCACTGGGATAAACAAATGAGACATTCAAAACAGAACACAATTAGAATGGAAAATTACCAGAAATGAAATAAAATAAGTATGTGGACATGTTGTATGTCAACGTTTTTGTACCGGATCACTTCAATCAAGAAAAAAATTCTTCATACAAATTTCCATATAACTTCATGTTTCATATTCAAAGTAATTTTCAGAGGCACTGTTACCCAACCAGAGAGTCTTCTAATCATCATGTTCCCAAAGATCACCCAATGAGCGGTCAATTCAAAATAAAATAGAGGCACTTTAATATATGACACTTTTCAGAGGTATTGAATAGACCCTTTTCCATCTCTGTGAAACATAAATTTTTTTGTCATTTATTTCATTTCAACTGGTGCAACTAAATAAAATCCACACTCAATTGGCTTTCCAACATTTGCCTATATGTACAACAGCAAAAAAAGAACATGGTTGCATAATTTGGGTGTAATCATGGTTACCAAGGCATGAACTTAATGGAATATTTGACTGTGGTCTAAAAAAAAATAACAGCGAAGTTCAAAAGGGAGAAACACTGAAAATAAAAGCGTGACAATCCGTCAGTCTCATCCCATCTGCACACCCAGGGTCATAATTCTCACAGCAGATGTCCAGGGATGCAGGGCAAAAAGTATGTAATGATGTTAATATGCAAAGCCAATTAGACACTCAAACTCTCACGAACTGCGTTTCCCAGCGCAAAGATGAGAAATGAGCAGATTTTGCCCTCGTCTCTCTGGGGAATTTTTGTTCTCTGACATCTGTGTCTCTGTCTCCTCTGCTCCAGGGAGAAGCAAAGTATCTTCACTCCATTGCTCCCACAACCCCCCCCCCTCCCTTTAACATCAGCCTGCTTTCATTCCTCTGCTACCTTTTTTTTCATCCTTTGTGCATCTCATCAAGTGCTGGCAAGTAAGTGTCACCAATGCTGAGCCGCTGTTACTCTGCCCTGTCTTTATTAGGTGTAACCCTGTTAGTTACTACACGACTGCCTTCATCATCCTTTCATCCTTATCCACAAACTCTCCTTTTCATGATCATCTGTGGAAATTCTGATGTTTTGATCTTCACCACAGAACTGTTTTTTTTTTTAAGGAAGATATCATTCCTATGAGAGGTGTGAATGTTGTTTATGAACCAAATTTCAATGCCTAGCACTCTCTTCATATGTTTCTCCTCATGTGCCCCCCCCCCCCCCCCCCCCCCTCTTTTCTCGCTAATCTCCCCTTCTGTAGACATAGGGCTGCAGCAGGGGGACACACAGGCCTCAGGGTGCAATATGGCCCATTTAATGTCCGCAGAGACAGAAAGAGAGAGGGGAAAAAACAACAGGAAATGTGGTGTGCAGTAATAAACAAAAATAAACACATTAAAAAAACATGAATGACATCACGGGGAATAAAACTGTAGAAAAAAAAAAAAAGGAATGCGACACTGAAATTTCAGCAATAGCTTCAAAACCTAACCAAAAGTAAAAGTATGTTGTTTTTTTTTTATTCTTTTTGGGGCCATGTCACTTTCTATTTTTGCATTTATCCCCCCAAACCCCTCCCATCCCGACGTCACCCAATCCAACTCTCAGCAGGGTCAGATCATCAAACCAACTTTTGTGGCAAGTGCTGCAAAGCACACAGCTGCTGCTCTGTGGTAACACACATCAGAACTATTAGGGACGTTTTGGCACATGGTCGATGTCCTGGGTTATTGATAATAACTGACTATTGACAGAATAATCCAGCCTCAATGTCCACTTAGACATCCCCTGGAGCTTTCGACTAAATCACACAGTCTTCAATAATAGGAATAAGCATGTAAATGGAGCTTGAGCTGAGATTGATTTTTCAACTTCTGTATTGGGTCAAGAATGAACCATCAAGGTCAATAAAAGTCTAACACTATTTTTGTATTAACAGATTATTAAAATGTCATTTTGAGGATGATTCATTCCAAACTGTAGCACCAGAGCTGTCACAGTGGCGCCACATATCAGGGCCCCTGAGCTGAGGGAGGGGCCCCTAACTAAACTGCAACACCTTTGATGAACAGAACGTAACTGAATATGAAGCTACAGGAGAAGCTGTATTCAATAAAACCTTGATGCAGTAATTTTTGAAATCTTTGAAATTTTGAAACACAAATGTTCTGTAATGCAAATTTGCCATTTTAAATATGAGGAGAAAATTAAAAGAGAGGACATCATATGTCATGTGTTGATTGAATTTTTGTGGCATTCTCATCACTTAAATATTTCATAGCAACATTTTTATAGTAGAACTGCAAACAAAGCTGACTTATTCCCCCTGTGCTGTACTTTTTACAGTTTTTTAAAAACCTTAACACTCCCCTCTCCCTGACTGTTGAGCTGTCTGAGCACATCTTGCATCCCCGTTAACCTTCTCCCCTGGCACAGTTTGGTACTTCTGAAAGTTTAATCAGTGGGGTGAATAATTTACCATGTAGCAGCTGGGGGGCTACATGGTGAAGAAAGAGCCCCCCCCTTAGTCATCAAAACATTTTTGCCCACTCATCTAAAGAGCTATTTCTGTAGGATGTAATATCAATACTCAAATAATACAAACAGGATCACATGGAACCAGAAACTGTGGCAAAAGGTTCAAGTTTCAAGTTCAGATGAAAGACTGATATGATAATTAAGTGAATACCCCCCAGTGAACCACAGCACATCACTCGTCTAATAATCAAATATTTATTTATGCAGAAAGTTGGTTAGTCTCTTTACTTTCAGTTAAATTAAATCAGAAGAAATTTGAAGAAGGTGGAATGTCTATGGTAGTGTCTTACAATGTAGCTCAAAGACCATCTTATGATAATATAACCATAGTAATATTTCTCATATTTCTGATTATTTCTCATATTTCTGATTATGCAAAAATCATCATGGTGTCATTGTTTGTTGCTTGTAGAGATGACTTACTCAAGCTCAGATGGTACAACTGTACAGCAGTGAGTCATCATCATCATCATCATCATCAACATCATCATCATCATCATCATCATCATCATCATCATCATCATTATCAGTTGTAGCCCTGGGCTACAACTGATAATGATGATGATGATGATGCAGTGGATTGTGATAGATGCATTTTGTAAATGAACCAGTCTTTCCATTAGTCCCAGTTTGTGTCCCTCTCATTTTCAGCACAAAATCAACCACAAGAAAACACAGACACATAATCACTACAGGCACAATGGTTAATTGCGAGGTTGCTGTGTATGTGTGTGTGTGTGTGTGTGTGTGTGTGTGTGTGTGTGTGTGTGTGTGTGTGTAAAATGCACTTGACCTCATACCTTTAAATGCCCAGTGTTTGTGTAGTACATCTCTCTGGTTTCCTGCTCTCCATGCTCTCCTGTGGCTCCTTCTTCCTTTCTTTGTAATTTTCCTTGGAAGAGGAGGCTCAGCGGAGGTGACTGTTTGTCTGGACATGGGGTTCTTTCCAACAGGTACCAATGTAACAGGATTTGTTAGCTCTATTGTTTATAGTGATTACTGATTTGTCATTTTGTAATTTTTTTTTTTAAGTGTCTGAGCTATTAAAACGATACCAATGCATTCACTATAGAGGCTAGAGAGGTTCCCAACATTTGTTTTTACAGGAATCTTTTTCAGAGCCGACATTTTGACACGTCACAGCAGGAAAAGCACAGGTGTAGTTAATAACCCTAATTAAGGCTACAGTGCATTTACCAGAGCCATGGTGAAATGCGTGCTAGTATGTGCAAAGACAACAAAAAATGTGTATCTGTTGGTATCAGTTTGGTGTATTGTATACTGCTGGGCAAACCTCGGATACTGGTATCACTCTAAAAAGCATTATGAGTATTAGTATTAGTATAAGTTTTTGTGTCTGCATTCAGAAATTAGTCACAATCAGAAGAAATATCCCAACATCTGTCCCATCTGGTTCCCTGATGTGTTAACCACAGTTTACATTCAGCACCAGAGCTGCAATGTGTATGTGTGATGTCACAAACTGGTTCATTGTGTGTGACAAGGAAGGAAATCGCACCAAGGTTGAATGCCAGCGATAAACTGAACCACTGTGGAAGATTACTTTATGCCTCAGAACTGCTTTCCATAAACAGAGCAGGCAGGGAGGTAGCAATGGAAAGGCCAGTCTCTGTCTGTGCATGACAAATACTCAAATATGAATACCATACCATTCATTCATCTTTCGGTTTGTTTTCCTGAGCTTCCAAGATCATCAGGGTTTGAAAGTGAGAACCGGACCATACGTGATAGGAAGGATGAGTACTATTCATAATATTTTTATATACTGTGTATGCTGGGAATCATGTGAGGACATTTGAATCTATTGGCAGCGGGGGATGTCTCCATAAATAACATGGTCTTTCTTAACCTACATTCTTAACTGATCCTGTCTGTACTAAACCTCAACAATCATGGTCCAAGTACTGGCCAAGTTCAAAACCAAGATTGGTCCAAATACCCAGAACACTTTTATCTCAGCAGGCACTTCAATTGATTAATTGTAACTCAGACAATCAATAGTATGATAGCTGCTTTTGCAGAACTGTGTCACCTGAAACTCAAATAACTCAAATAAATAACTAAGTCACTTGCCACTTGACAGACCACTGATAGCTCACCGGTCTCACTGGACTGACAATCTGTCCAAAAAAAAAGCATCAGCACCATTTTATTTAAAGCACATGGTGATGTGTCCATACGCTTATTTCCAATCAGCCATAGCTGTACGAGGGAGTTTTTAATTCCTTTTGAGCTTAAACTGCTTAATTTCCTCCCACTCCAATAATGGTTTCATCTCCGTAAATGGAGGGCTGGTGCAGTTCAATCAGTGTAACTGTCACCAGACACAGCAGTTGAGTTTCACTTTGAAACAACTTACTAGTGAATGTTTACCAATGAACAACAAAGAACAAAATCATTCAATGCATGATTGTTTTTTCAAGGTCAAACTATCACATTTATGATAAGACAAGCACGGACAATGTTGATGTAATATGTTCACATACACAAGGTTATAAACCATAAACATTAAATATATTATATGTATAATTTACTCTATAATTAACTAGATTCCTAAACATCATCAAAAAAAGAAAATTGAATGAGAAAATGTTCTTGATCAAGGTTATGCCTTGGTGCAGATGATGCAGTAACATCAATATTTTTGCATGAAAATGTGCTCTATAATATTGTTAGCATCTTAGTGTCTTTTGCTTTTTTTAAGCATACTGCAACAAAAACATAGCTGCATAATTTAATTGCATTGGCTCGGTAGAAGTGTATATTTTTGGAATGATTGGTGCGTAATCCAAATGATCTTGAAAGTACTCTTCCATCACACTCCCGCTGCCCTGTTAGATTTCATCCTGTCTTTTTGCTCCTCAGGGGTGATTCAGCCAGATGAAAATTGTTTGGAACTATTTGTGCCTCAGAGGAAAAAAATAAAAATAAAATATTTTGGTCACTCATCTGTCTATCAGCCTCTGAGTGAATAGTAATGCACAGACAACATGAGTGACTGTTCGGACTGATCATGAATCATCCTCCTGAGGAATAAAAAGGTTACAGGCTGCAAAAGGAAGTAAAAAAAAATGTCTGTGACTGAAAGATCCCAGAGCTGTAGAGGTGCAGTGCTCACATAGGAGGGAGGATTCGAGTGAACAGGGGCTGGCATGGGTGAGTAGTGGGGTTGGTATGACACAGAGTAGGGCAGAATAATGAATATGCACTATTTATAGGAACACAACGACAGCGTGGTATCCTTGCAAAACATGCCCCTGTACCCTCTCTGTGTGCTTTTCAACAATGAAGATATAAATCATGACACAATGACTTAAATTTTATTGAGATTAATTGGCGTCATATTTGAAAATAAATGTACTTCACATCTTTTTATGATTGCAGAGCTGTAGTTATTTGCATCCTGTTATGATAGCCAAAAAAAAAGAAAAAAAGGTCACGTTGCTGTGACACTTAGCTAATGCAACATTAATTAACATTAACATACTTGTGTTTTCTGGCTAGGTTTTATGTTTACAGGTCATTTAAAGGTCATTAGTTACTCTGTAATATCCCTGCTCTTTACAAACGGTACAGCAATGGCACACACTTGTCCCACAGAAGAAATCAAGTAATTGCATATTATTTCATATTTAATCTCATATTACATATTAAGAATAATAAGACTTGAATCATCAATTTCATTGAGTTTCTGTTTCCCCAAACTTCTGTCTGAATGAGCTAGAAATTACAGGTGCCAAAAAATCCACCAAACCTATAGATTGGTAATGATGTTTCCTTGGTGATCACAGGAGCAGAGAGCTTTACAACTGAAAATATACACACCATCTCCCCCTTGTGTTGATGTTTCAAGTGGTCATAGAGGCAGCACTGGACTGAACGTGTTAATAATCATAACTGTGCTCTCTTTCAACATTGAAATGATGTATGCATCATTGATTTACAGTACATTTGAGACACATTATATATGCTGAAGACACAGTGTATGTAGTATGGTCAATATATATATGTACTGTTGTTATCTGCATCAAGTAAAGCTGAGTCAACTTTATTTGTATAGTTGAAATCACAAAATTTGCCTCTAATGGCTTTACAATCTGTATCACATATGAAACCTTCTGTCCATAGACTGTTGATTCAGATAGGAGGAAAACTTCCCAAAATAAACTAGCAACAGCAGGGCTCACCCTCATGCCACAGGATTCATATGGCTCTTCAGGGTCCTGCCCCAGCTGAGGGTCAGCACCCTGGACAGCGACAGTCGATGCCAGCTTTGCCAGAGCACATTCAGCACCTTGGTCAGTGATGGCCACACTTGCCCCCCAGGGACAGTCGAGTCGAGCCGCATGTTGTTGAGGGCACTAACAGTGCTGTGGTGTGAAGGCCCATAGGCTCTGCCATGTGCTGTTTGTTTGTGCCCTGAGCTGCTGGTTGTGTTTTGTGTCTTCTTTCAGAACCCGGTAGGTGAAGATTGTATTAGTGAAACTGGGTCCTCGTGGCCAGTCCATCCAGAATGCTTTTAGGATCAGTCATCTTGATTCTTTCCCTCTCTCACTCCTTTTGTTTGGTTTGGTTTGGTTTGGCTGCACTTATCTTTATTTTATAGTATATAGTACACATTCACACATCCTCTAGACAACCATTACCATGACCATTTTATATATCCAGTTAATATGTTTAGTTGTATTTTCTATAAATAATTATGATTGTATGATTGTTTGATTTCTCCATACAACCATGTACATTTCCTCTCTCATGGCTGTAGGGCTGGGTGGTGACAGTAGCTAAAACCCAGCTGGAGTCATAATACTATTAAGAGCAAACAATGGGTTTGGGTTAAGGCTAAAAAGAATCATCTGTCGGTTTGACAGATGTGGTGCCTTTTGAACCTAACATACCATCATAAAGTATAAACATAAACACTTACATGGTTTTCAAAGAGACTTCCAGAACAAACGATAACACACCACTGCAAATTGTTGGCCAGGATACAGCAGCACCCATACCAGGTAATTCAAATATATCACAAGACTTTGTCTATTCCCCACCCAGGCTAACTGTGATTATTAGCAATTAGCTGATGGTTATCAAATTGACTTTCTCTTTCCTGGCTGGCAGGCTGAGTAATCTACCAACCTACATGTTCAGTCTTGTTGTCCGCTGCTGTATCTATTTGCAAGGCTTAAGTTCAGATATTTGGGTGGAGCTTTGTGGTCTCTCTCCTGTTTGGATTATCTTTCAGCTGAGGTGAAATGAGTCGAGTCAGGAGATTGTCTGAGATTTTTGGCGGCAGCATCGTCCGCATCTAGAGAATCTGGAGATTTGGTCTCGTCAACGTGTGAACGTTGACAGATGTTCTTTGTGTGAACACAAAGAAATCTCACTTTGTTGGCAGACAGTCTGGAGACCGAGTCACTCCCATCTATCTCATCTAACACCATTGACTTTTTTTTCTTTCAACTTTGCATTTTAAGACTTACCTGTGACACATCAGTTGTACAGCAACAACATTTGAACATTTTACCATGATAGGTCATATATGAGTGCACTTTTATTCTATTTTTAAACACATAGCCTAAAGGTTTATTAGTGAAATAATCAGGAGTAGTTTAAACAATGATGCATTTGTTGTAGTTATTCTCAAACCGCCAGTAAAAAAAAAAAAAAACTGGGCTTATTTTTGGAAATGCACTTACTCAAATTCTCAGATTTGTATTTTGATCTTAAATTTTTCTATACAGTCAGGACTCTGTACTGAGAGGCACAGGTGCATTTTATTTTATTGCTCCTGGCACCTTTTTTTACACTTCATAAACCCCACACCCATGAAAGCACTTTTCTCTCTCATATTAGCCTTTATTTTTACCCAAAATGCTGCCATCAAGTTAAAATGTCTTTGTAGCCCTCATGCTTTTATTTAAGCTCTATGATTTTATAACACAAGATTATTTATTATAAGATCGGGACATTAAATGTTTTATTGTATTATTGTATTATTATATTATTGATTGTATTACTGACTATTGTAAGTCACTTTGGATAAAAGCATATGCCAAATGAGTAAATGTGTCAGCAGAGCACTGCAGCAATTGTAAAGAGTTGGAAATAGTCAAAGCATAAATGTTTCTGACTGACTTTTCAGTATAGTTTTCAAGTTTCTATTAAGTGTTACATCACAAAACATTGAATTGTAGATTCACTGTGGAAAGTACAGTTCCCTGAAATGATTTAGAAATTATCTGACAACCATACTGCAAATGATTGTGCACTCAAGGAAAATACTATATTACTCCAACTTACTTATTCTGAACCATAATGTGATAAACTTATTGCCAAACGTGAAATGAAACTTAAACTGGCTCTTTAACTGAACATTCAGTGCTGAATAATGATAATAATGAAGCAGCCTGGTGTGATCCCTGTTTGGAGGATCCCAGCATCTGTGAGGCGTCAGTTTAAAGACTCCTGCCCCTTCCATGTCACTGACACAGAGTTCACGTCAATCATCAATGTGCAGCAGGGAGAGGGCCGTGTTTCCTGATATTGTGGCTCGGTATTTTTATGGAGAAACTGTTGGCGTTGCAGGGAAAGGAGTGAGTAAACCATGATGCACAAGGATGAAAATGATAATTTGTGAACTTAAACATTGTCATCGTCTATGAAACATGACTGTGGACTCCTTTGAGGGCATTCATTGAAATTAATCGAAAACGCCAACATGGGAATACCGGTGACGTCATGGTTATTTCCCAGTTTTAAATGTTTGGGGGGTGAGAGCGCATTTAGTATCCCCTCTGCTCCAGTCTGCTTTCACTTCAGGGCAGTAGCCAGTTGAGAGAGGGAGGAGGGGTAAACTCAGGTTGGGGATTAGGCAATATTCATTGAGCGTGTGTGGACATTCACTGAGCAGCGGCAGCAACAGTTTCTACAAACCCAGCCTCCCCACAACAAAAAGTTAAATGGCTAAATACAAGCCGTGGCTGGTTTCCTGCTTCATCTTAGTGAGTTTAATTTGCGCTGTGGCTCTCATCTGTTTGTGCATCGGCTCAATCGCGGACAGAAGATGTCCCAGCGGCAGCTTCAGGCGCGCGGCTGTGGCTGCAGACTCCAAGAGCTGTTCAGAGATTGGCAGGTAAGTTTTACACTCCTTCTACTCTGACCGGGGGGGGGACGACAAAAATCTGTGTTGTGTCTAAAACCACACAAAAAGAAAATGCAAGAAATTTTGTAAGTTGAAAGTTAATTAAGTGTTTTTTGGTGTGTTGTTAGACTTCCAGTATTTTCACCTTGTGTGCTTCTTCTCAGTAATAACTGCACTCGCTCAAAACTTAGTAGGCAATCAGGCTATAGTACCCGCTGCTCCCTGCCTGAGATAAAAAGGCTGAACTGAGCGATGGGATAAGCAGTTTAAGAGATTTGGTCGGCTCTATATGAAGAATAGATTTAATACCTGCAGAACTGTGTGCAGACAGGTCATTCATTCTACTCACCTCTTGTTGATTTGTTTTTATACTATGCTGTTAGATGTGATTGTAGGAGAAAACCAGGTTTTAAAACCCACTGTCTGGTGTCAGTCTTTCTAATGAGGAGTGAAGAGACTTGGCTCTTTCTCTGATGTCCATTTATTCACTGGAGAGCCACTATGTGAACTCAACCAGTCATCACTGCATCTCTAAATTTAGGGGGGAAAAATTAGATAGTTTTCTTTTCTTTTTATTCTTTTTTCCTTTAACTGCAATGTGCATGAAAGTCATCCGGCTTTTGTTTTCATTGGCAGCAAGATTTTTTTTTTTTTTTTTCGTTTTTTTTTGTCCTCTGCCAAGATTTGTCAGGAGTTCATTTCCCAGTTCACAGCAGAGACAATGAATACAAGCTCCATTAAGTCCCACAGGGAGACACGCTGAGGCAACAGGCTGCATGTCCATGTCCATGTTTTTAACGACACCCTCTTCATTCTTACTACTGACTGAGCATCAATGAGATTAAGTGTTAAAGAAAACTTACAATAATGTATCTGTCTAAAGTGAATGGTGATTAAAAAGTCATATAAATATAAAAAGTCTTTTACAGTGTTTTAAGCTAAATCATTCAATTTCAACTTCTCTCTATTATTTACTCAGGAGTCAGGGCAGAAACATGTGAGATGACAGCATTTAACCTCATTGAAAATACTGACGATCATAATTACATAATGTTACCACAAACACTTGTAGGGACGTAGGGGACAAAGGCTAGGCTGATATCTGAAAGAATCTATCAGAACTGAGCCAATCTGCCACATTTCAGCGTCAGTTATCCTCCCAAAATCTGCCGGTGACACCAGCATTAATCATGGTTTTCCCTCGAGCTACATCATTTGACTAACACTTCGTCAGACAGATCCAGAGTATGTTCTGTCAAAGCTGGCTTTGGAGTTTCAGCAATTATAATCCAGTCTGCAGAAGTTTTTCCAAACTCAGAGTACACAAACACACACTGAGTACAAATGATATCATCAGTTCAGTGTTTCCCAAGCCCATAGATGCAAAATGTGCAACCTATACTTGATTTTGTCCTTGTTCAAAACTTGATTAACTTATGGCATCCCCTGTGTAGAGCCATAAACCAGTATCAACTGTCTGCCTGCACATGAGACACCTTTAATTAGATTCTTTTGATTAAATTATGGTTGTTTCCTCCTGTTACTTTTCCTCCTCTGTTAAACTCACCCATACTTCAATGTTTTTGGTCAGCCTAACCCACACAGAGCCAAAACATTCCCAAGACTGCCTTCTCTTGTCGCTCAGTGAACACATCTGACCCTGTGCCAGCTTCTTGGTGAAAAGACTCATTCACGGTTTCTTTCTGAGAAGGTTTAGATGTCAGGTTTCTTGCTCTGTTTTATAACATAGTTACGTTGCATAAGCCTAATCGCAACAAATGGGTTGTCATTTCAATGGAAGACCATTTACCATATGACTCAAGTTTTTGAAAACATGTGACTTCCTGGCAGTTTTCCTAAAGTCAGCCTCAAGCATCAGGACATGGTTTAAACTTGCCCCTTGGCATGACACTGAACCCTACCATTATATCATGGCAAGTATTAGAGAAAGTCTATTTGTGTGTTTCTGGATGAGCAAATATGTGGGGTGTACTCAGGGGGTTAATGACTGACATTGAGTTCACACATTTCCCACAAATCTGGTGGAAATGGTTGTTTTCCAGGAGCATGCTCCAGCAGGGAGGGTCGGCAGTAGATGGCGCCATTGCAGCTCTTCTGTGCACATCTGTGGTCAATCCTCAGAGCATGGGGATTGGAGGAGGGTCTATATTCACCATAAGAAATAAAGCAGGTGGATCTTCTCATTCATTTTTTGTGACTTGATTTTTTTTTTTTTCTCAAATGATAATTATTGATCAGGCCTACTTATTCTAATCGCTGATCTCTTCTCAGGGAACGTTAAAGTCTACAACTTCAGAGAGACTGTCCCTCAGTCATTCAACGCTAACTTGTTAAAAGAGTGTCCCACCACATTAAGCCTTTGCACAGGTAAGCAGAGTGATACATTTATGCACAGTAGCTGATAATACAGATCTTCCCCCAGAGTAAACCCAGTAACTGAAACTGTGACTGTGAAAGGTTTTTACTAATGGATCATTTTGGCTCATTTTCAACATGATTCTCAGCATTTAATCAGTTTTGCTCCTGTTTCTAACCCACATACAGTCAGTCCTCCTGAACTTCTGATCACTGACTTACATTATTTTCTTAACTTGTAGGCAGCCAGTGGATCGGAGTTCCTGGAGAGCTTCGAGGCTATGAGGCAGTTCACAAGCAGTATGGGAGGCTGCCCTGGGCCAAGCTGTTTGAGCCAACAATTGAACTGGCCAGGAAAGGCATCCCTTTGCCAGCCTTTCTGGGAAGTCTCCTGAACAACCCCATTGTGAAGCCGTCCATGGAAAAATCATCTCTCTGGTACAGCTTCTCTCTTACTGTGAATAGTAACTGAAAGTTTCCAAAGATTTCCAGAAAAGAGAAAAGATTTTTGTTGGCAACAATTTTATTTCAAGAATATCTGCTTTGTAGCCACATTGATAAGAAATGTGTGAGGGCACTGATAAACTACAATAATAGGGCATGTGACGCTGACTGGAGCCTTTTCTCATCCATGTGTCACTGCAGAAATCCTGGTGCAAAGGGCTCCTATAAATCCCTGGTTTAACTCATTCCATGCTACTTTTATGTAACTCCCTGGTTAACAATTAATTCTGAGTATTTAACTTTCAGGATTTCACATTGCATAATCGTGTGGCCTGGTCAACGTGCTTGTGTGAACACTTTTTGGATTAGAGAAAATGACTATTACATTCTAACAGCACAGAGTTTCACACTGTTGTTCTTAGTGGAACATTTTGGGAGAAGGGTTTACTGACCCCGCTCACCTTCCTTCAGAAATGTTTGTGTGAAATGTTGCTTTTCCGAACTGCATGGTTTAAAAAGCAGTCAGCCGAGGATTAGGTGTGGTGTGAAAAGCCTGGGAGTGTGTATCAAAGTGTGTATGCAGATGCAGAAACAAATGGCTGCAGAGAATCTCAGAATATTCATTCATAAATGTAAATGCATGGCATACGTATCTCTCTTCAGTGTCTTCTAATTTGATATATTTACAACATGCTTTACAACACTTTTTTCCAGTTCTCTGCAAATTGTCTGCAACAAGAACAAAACTGTTCTGAGCACAGGAGACATTCTGAAGTTTCCTAAACTCGCTGAAACCATGGAAACCATTGCAAAGCAAGGGGCAGATGCCTTCTACACTGGCAAGATAGGACATGACTTAATTCAAGACATACAAGCTGCAGGTTGGTGCAATGATAGCATACTGCCGGTCGGGGCCAGCTGGGGGTGAACACTTGAATAGACAGAAAAAGAAAAAGGACTTGTATGACATAAAAAAGTATTATTTAAGATAACAAGCTTTCTATATATTCTATATGTTTCTTTTAGGTGGGACGTTGACAATGCAGGATCTGAAGTCTTTCAAGGTGCTGGAGCAGGATGCATGGACAGTTCCTCTAGGAAATACTCAAATGCACATCGCACCACCGCCTGCTGGGGGCGCCCTGCTTGCCTTCATTCTCAAACTGATGAAAGGTGTCAAGACTTTTTCTCGATCCCCCTGAACTGATCTACTGTTGCAACTGAATGAAATTCTTGCATCTAATCTTGTACTGTGAGTTATAAAGAAGCGGAAAACGCGAAACGCTATAGAGCAAAAAAAAAAAAAACATTAACATACTGTTCGTTGTTGTTCCTTTTTTTCTGCAGAGTTTTCCTTGACTCCAAACTCCCTACACGGTGACCAGAAGATTCAGATGTACCATCATTACATAGAGGCTGTTAGATTTGCTAATGGACAAAAGAGGAACATTAATGATCCTGACTTCAATAATGGAAAGGTTGGGATCTGTACTACTGGGATATTACCTATGGAGCGTTTTAATATCATTCAGCTTATTGTTTTGGTTTCATGATCTATAACGTTACTGTTTTGTGCAGTTATTGTTCTCATCAAGCTTGTTTCCAACCACAGCACATCATTTTCACATATTTGGCAAGTCATAAATTTGTCAATACTGGACATATCAGTAATATATTCATAGAAGACCTTTGTTTTCTGCTAAATATATACAGAAAAAAAGTGACTTAAAACCCAAAATTATATCTTGTTTGTTTAATTCGTACAAAAACCTGAGTGTAAAAAGTGTAAAAGCAACAATTCACTATTTTATGGGGTTTATGTTCCAGACTTATTCTCAGAGACTAGTCTCATCATGATGTTCTTCTTTCAGAGTGCAGATCATTTGATTGATCCCTCCTTCATTAAGCACATAAGAGGGATGATTTCTTCAAACCGCACCCATAATAACTCCTACTACAATATCAGCCCTTCCTCTGATCACGTTGGGACGACACACGTGTCCGTCCTGGATGAAGATGGACAGGCTGTGTCTGCCACCAGCACCATAAACCAATTGTGAGCAGGAAGACTCCTCCAACAGAAGATTTGTGCATCACTGCCTTATTATAGGAAATTGTGCTATGATATAATGTTCATCCCCTTGGTCTATTGTGTTGTGTTTTGCTCTGTAGATTCGGAGGTTGCGTTTACTCTCCAAAAACAGGCATCATCCTCAACAATGAGCTGTCTGACTTTTGCGAGAGAGCAGACACTGTTAGAGCAGGTAAAGTCACAGACATAAACATAGCCTTTCAACCCAAGCCAATTGAATTTAAGACATTACTGAAGGTAGACGTTTAGTCTGTGTCCAGTCTGATATGGAGTCTAATTGTTGTCATAGGTGAACGGCCTCCCTCCTCAATGACTCCAGTAATACTGGAGTCAAAGTCCGGCAGAATCCTTGTTATTGGTGGATCGGGAGGAAGCCTGATCACCACAGCAGTGGCCTTGGTAACTTAATTGAACTCAGCTTTAATACTTGTGTCGTCTAGTCTCTTATTTGTTTGCTTACACGATTCTCTTTTCCTCTTGCAGTCTATAATAAATCACCTGTGGCTGGGGATGAATCTGGAAGATGCCATTGCTGCTCCCATAATTTTTGTTGATTCGCATAACAGGGTGAATTTTGAGCGTGGTTTTAACAAGGTGAAGTATTCATATTTTCATCCACACTGTCCATTAATAGCATTCAAATTCACTAGTCTGTGACATCTGTCTAATTAATAATTTTGTTTATTAGATGGTTCTCTTATTGTCAGAACATAATACAAAGTCATATTTAATTTCCCTGAAATCAGTTTTGAAATGTGAAGTAAGAAAGGATAAGTGTTATTAATACGTGTGTGTGTGTGTGTGTGTGTGTGTGTGTGTGTGTGTGCCCTCAGTCTGTGAGCAATAACCTGGAAGCTCTTGGACACAGACCTGGAAACTGGCCATACTTCTTAAACGTAGTCAATGCTGTAGAGAAGGAGAAAGGCTGCATTGTGGCTGTGTCTGACAAACGGAAGACAGGAGTGTCATCTGGATACTGACCATACGACGACCATGAGGACGCAACACCTTCCCACTAAAATCCGCCCTTAAGACTGACTGAGCTTTTAGCCTTAAGAACGATGAATGTGCCACATCCCTGACAACAAAATGTGAGCAATGTGGAGCTTCAGTTCTTCCCTGATAGAACTGAATAGCAACAGGAAATTACTAATCTCAAAGGGTAATTCCAGTGTATCATATCTCAGATCTCATTTTCATAGTTTTGGGTATCATTTCTATCGGTTAGACACCATTGTACCCACCGAAGTAATTGCAGAGATCCTGGAAATCGCCTACATGACTCCAGATTATTTGGAGATAAAGCGAATGTTAAAAGGTGAGAAAGAGAAAATGTGAATAAATTCACGTTTGCATGCACTACTGTTATGTGAATATTAGGAGTTGGCTGCATAGAGATGAACACACTAATTTTCCAGTCGGGTGCCATGATGTAATTGAAGGAGCCTCAATCAAATCTCAGAAGGGTGAAAACAAAGTAGAAAAATGTGGTGGAGATGTAGCATTTGTGTTTGTTTCCTGCTCTCATTTGATGAAGGTTAGTCTCCTCATCGCTCCACACAGATCTGATGTTTTCACCTAACACTATTTTGGTTAAGTCACTTGCTTCATGCAACTCATGATTTATGTTTGTTCATACTTTATTTGTCAGATCTGTTTCTATTGAACTCTGTCACCTTTTGCTTTTAACCATACACCAGCTTTTTCACCTCTCAAGTGTTTTTTTTTGTTTTCTTTTAGATTTTAATCCACTCAGGTTTTTAATGTGCAAATTGAAAATGCATATGATGAAAACATTCTTACTGAGTGCACAAGAAATGTTGGTGATAATCAGTCCTGCACAACTACAGCAAGTTTGTTAGGTCAAAGTTGAACCACTAAGTCAGTGTCTAAACTGCTGTGGATAATGAGTTGAACGTTTGAGTAAGGACAAAATAGTCTTAGCCCAATGTCCACTTACTTGCTATCAGTCTCTAACAAATAGAACATGCTCATGACAGTTGAATTGTCTAGAAAACACTTGTATCTGGACCTTGACTTGGATTATTTTGTCAGAATTTGGGTAAATTCGTAACATTTGTCTTTGGCTAACCACAGTGTTGCTGTTGGCATGTTCCCAGATCACAGCAATTAACTTGCTGATGGTGATTTAAAGAAATAGTGCCCCAAAAAAAGTTGCCATAAATTGGAACAATCCTTTGCGCTGATTGGATCATCCATACAGTATATATATATATATATATATACACATTTTTAATCCAGCCAGTCATCACGCACTGATGTCATTCCACTTGAATAATACAGACTAACGCACAATTAGCACGCCATCCAACTGCTGACCAAAGTGTGTGCAACGGCGAACTATAGAAGCGAATCCACTGTAGTCCAACAAAACCAAACCTACCACTGTTTAATACTGATATTTTGTTTTCTGACTGAACTATGTAAGTCTCTGTAGGAACTGTTTACTGTAGATGAGCCACGTAACCCTTTCACAGTGACATCCTGACTGACACATGAGTTGAAGGTTGTTTTAGGCTGTCAGTTGCCCAAACTGGAAATTTTTACTGTGACCTTTTTACTGAATGTGAAACAGCTTTATTCAGGTCCTACAGCGTGTTGTGATCTTTTTTTAAAGGTTGAGGAAATGCTATAGAATTTTAAATAAACCAAGCAATAGATTCACAATGAAATTATGTTAAAAACCTAAATGTATTTTTTTTTTTTACACTATCAAGATGTCATTTTGTATTTTCTCTGTTTTAATATGTCAAAATGTTTTGTAATAACTACACTTTTTTTTACTATTGTTAACTGCGAATATGTGTTGTCACAATAAAACCATTACGTCCACAACAAAGCCTGTCTCTCATCTTCACCAGAAATACATGAACATGCGTCAGTTCAACCGAAACACCTACAATACACTTTCCACTGCAAACTGCAGTTCTTTAAATGTTTATCCCTTGTTGTTGGCATAGTATGATCAACACTAATCTACTTCATATTCTCCTGTTTGCCTTATTTCAGTGCAGCACTGAAACAAAAGACACAGTAATGAGATACATTTCAGTGGAGAGACTTATGAATTAGTAATGATTTCTTAAGTGGATTCTGCTCCGTTTTCCTTCGAGCCACTAGATGTGAGTTATGAGAACATGCAAATTTGAGTCTGTCTGAAGCGCCACTGTCTTTGTTGTACGACAAATGGGTTAATGTGGATAAGCTGTGGATTCATAGCTTCAGTGTCACGATATTACCCCCTTTGTATAAGTAACAGCTATTTAAAGTGAGCATCATTTTAAAGGATACAGAAAACGTCTCTCCAGCAACAGTCTTTCAGTCAAAGCAAAAGCTGTTAAGTAATCCTGTGATGACTCTTTTAACTTCCGGTGTTAGCACACTTTCAGTCACAATGTCGCTTGATGAAGCAAATTATCTCAACAGTAATTACTTGATGTTTTTATACATGCATTTTGTATGTGTGCATTATTATTTGGAACCATCGTGACACCATCCAAGGCAGTGGGAGGAATTAAAACTACGTAGACTTTGATACACACAGAGGCTGGAGATTTTTTTCATGCCTAGAGGGTGAGTAAATTGGCCTGTCTGAGTTGCATAACTCTGAAGTTCATTATAACTACAGTATGTGGAAGGGAGAACATGCTTAATTGGGCCTTAAAGGAAAATTCCAGTGTGACCACTCATTTTTCTCCATCCCCTTAAAAATGATTGTAACCACGCAAGGTAACACAACTGAAGATATTTTACTTCTGCAGGCATCCTTGTCGACTAGGGAACTAACTCTGTAATATGTTAATAAGTATGTGCCTTAGTTCCCTATATATAGCTGCCTAGTTTGAATCTGTGGACTGTGGACCTTTGCTTCATGTCATCTCCCCTCCTTATCCACATTTCTTTATTTTTATTTTTTTTTCAGTCTTTTCAAGCTAAAAAAAAAGATTTTTCGCCCCTTTAAGTATTAATTATTAATAAAAAATTATCAATTGTTTAAATTCTACAATGAATTATTATTTAAGTGCTTTTACTTTAAAATGTCACATTCTATTTAATCTGGTACTTGGTGTTTGTTTGTAATTATGCATCTTCATTTCCATATGTAAATTTGATCATTCACACTAAGTAATATTAACAAAACTACTGTATTGACTGCACAACCTGACACAAAAAAGTAAAATTTACTTGGGTAATGAGAGTGAAACTGGCAACCTTGTACGCGCTCAAGGAATGACGTCAGATGAGGAATTGCGCTCGTTCCTTCGGGGACACACCCACAGGACACACCTCAACAACAGGACCTTGGCCAGGGACAATGATGGATTCCTGTTGTCTCGTCGGCTCAAGTCAGTGACTACTGAATACGTAATATTAGCATTAGCTGACCAGCTTATCCTGCTATCTAGTTAACATACTGGCACACGCGCTGCTACTGGCTAATATTTATCTGCAGTTGCTCAGCTGTTTTGAATAAAAATGTGCTCTTGGCATGAGTCTTGTAGGTCGGACTAATGTTTTGAGAGGAGGGGTATGTGGGTTTCTTTCCCCGTCCTCCGGCTGGGAAAATCAGCGGGCTCTGATGGACCACATGTTGGTGTTACAAGTTGTTTGCAGTTGTAAATTGTTGCTGTTACCTGTTGCTTTCTCCCTCTAAGCACACGCACCAGCGGTGTCACGGATACAAATGAACTGCTACCCCTGTGAGTGTAGTTGGCCATGTGTGTTTTACCGGCCTCACAAACAACGCACGAAACGTGATACTGTCAGTGCAGTTTCTGTCAGACATCCTCAAACGCAGCTGGGAGGAGAAAAGTTGTCCAGTGAGGAAAAAAGGGGTCAAGTAAGGTTGTCAAAAGTAAATAAAAATGATGAAAGTGCTTATTCAAGACCTCAGTTCAGTTCAGTCTGTCTGAAGTTTGGCTTGCAGCAAAACCAGATTGTTCAGTGAGTTTTTCTGTACCAGCACTTTGTGCAGGTTAAAAACAAAGGGAAAAAAAGATCCTATTTTGTTTGCTCAGGAGTTTTTCTTTTGGACAAGGTCTCCAAAGCAGTAACCAGTATAATCTTTATACTAGTATTGTACCAAAGTCTGGTATGCTGATAATCTAGTGGCAAGGAAGAGACTCATAGCTGAGTAGCAACAAGCAGAGTCAGTACATGCCCTGAAAATACACCAACAGGGACTTAAAGGTATATTAGGCAGCAAACAATGTATGGACTCATATGGAAATAATCCCTCAATCATCATTTAGTAGAGCGAGTTTGATTTACTTTTCATTCCTTTGTCATTTATAATGTTGCTATAATATTCTGAAATATTTTTAGAGGAGCCTATATTTCTCTTATGGCTTTATCTAACGACTTTAGTTGTAATTTCTCATATTGTAATAAATGGTGTGTTTCGGATATTTTATTGGCATATCACTACAATATTTTGTCGTTTTTCTCTTTTTTAGACATCAACAGCAAAGTTACTGCAAGTAACAGTGCCCTCTCAGTGTACAACTGCAGTAAGTTACACCAACAAAGCAAGACACCTGACCATGCCGGTAACATTACAAAATATTGGTGCTGTCATTGTGAGTATGTGATTTGAATCTGTAAATGTTGATTTTGGTGAGATTCATCTCCCAATTACTTCTGGTCAAAATAATTCTGTGACAGTGGATTTACTGAATTACTAGCAGTTCTTTTGATTGTTGGTTAATCTGCATGTTGTTTTCAGGATTAATTGTGTGTCCAAAAAGTAGTAATAGTATAAAATAGTAAAAAAAAAAAAAAACTATCATAATTTCCTAAAGCCCAAGTTGACATTTGAATAATTAAATATAATAAAAGATTTAGAAGCAAAAAGGATTGTGCAACTACTACAACTACTATAAAATAGTTGTTGATAAATTTTCAGTTCATAGACTAATAGACTAATTCATTGGCTAATAGTTTCACCACTACAAATGATAAAGCATTTGGCTCATTCATAATCAATGCAGGCAAAACAAACCAAAACAAATATTAAATGAAACGACTTTTGCCAAACCTCCCTGTCACACAGAACATCCATAAATCTCATATTTGTCCAGTAAAGTTAATCCACAACTATAAGTGAAGTTGGCAAACATATTGCGTGAATCAAGATTAAATCTGGAATCAAAAAATAAGGTAAAATGAGTCATTTAGACAATTGCAATACGTCAAGGAAGTGACCTTCTGAACTGACCCTGAATCTCAATGATTCACAGAAAGAAAACGATTCTGCAGTGGGAACTACTGCTCTATTGACAAACACATGGACACAAAGTTTTGGTTAACACGACATAACAACAACCTCGGACCTGTCTCACTCTGCAAACTTTGGCAGAGTGAAACATATCAGATTATGATGGCTACACTGTACACCTGAATATGACTGGACATTACTAGTCAGCTGGTAGCAACACAGCAAGCACATGCGTCATGAATGAAACAGCTGATGCCAAATAAGCCTGACTTCAGTGCTCTGCCTGAACAAACACTATGCACCATTCATTGTTTTGCTCTGTCAGAAATGCAACAAAAGCAGAGGCAAATTTTCTATCCATGTTTATTTCCCATATATGTTTTTCTCCGCAATACCATTATAGTCATGCTAGTGTCGTGGCTTCAGGTAGAGTCTATCCGTCAGTTGGTCAGACCACCACTTTGGTCCAGACGAAAATAGCTCAAAACCTGTTGGAGGGATTTCTGTTAAATGTTGTTCAGAGATTCACCGTATCACTGTGGTGATCACCTCACTTTTCATTTTGTGCCACCAGCAGGTCAGAATCTTTACTTACTCCGTGAAATACCTCCACGTCCACTAGATGGATTGCACAAAAGTTTGTACGGGTCCTAATGACTTGTGACCACCTGGCCTTTGGTGAGCTAACAGCATGACTGTAGACTCTTGTTAACCATTAGCGTGGGTACGGTATGTGAAGACCCCACGGCTGTCAATCAAAACAGACCAGCTAAGGAAAGTCATGAATAATAGAAAACAAGCATCTACAACATCTATCGTACCAATTTGATAAAAGCATTAAAAACATTAATGCTGAAATTTACCAGATAAATAATCCAATCACACTGGTAAAGTCCTTCATTTAATTTAAAATAAATATATAGTTTTTATCACATGTGAACCAGTCAGTTGTTGCAAAAAGCTAGTAAAGGCATTGTAATTTGACACATTTATACATTTCAGTAATTATGTAACACACTTAGATCCCAGCAGAGAAAAGAGGAGTCCTGAATCCCAGTGGTGGCAGTGAGCAGTGACAGCTGTAATGTTGTTAAGAGGTCATTACAGGCCATTGCACTCTGGGTTGTGGGAAATTACTGTAAGTCATTATGTATGTGCTACAGGACTGTTTGTCCCTGAGGAGTTGTACAGTAATCCTTCATTTTAACAACAGCTCTGTTTGCTGTCACCTCACATGAACAGTCCCAGTGAAATATGTTAAAGTTTTAATTGACTGAAATTTGCTATTTAAGTTCCCTGTTAGTTTTGGTTGATTTTTTTTTTCCTGTTGATGTTTCCTTTACTAAGAGTTCAGTTGTTAGTGATTACTGTAGACATCACATATTGTATTTTTAATGGTCAGCAATAATAGGAAACAGCTTTACACAGCTGATGATTTACAAAAGTGCTTCATAAATAGATAAAAATCATAAACACAGTGTAAACTGTTTCTGCAGTGAGTAATGATTTCAACATTAACAGGTAGCTCTGTTTTCTTATTTCACTTTCAACTTAGAAGAAACTTGAATGGCAACAAAGCTATACTTCAAAATAATTCCCTATGACTTGTGCATGTCTTAATTACATAAAAAAGATGTGGTGACACAGAAATACAGCAGACACAAGAGTTGATATTCCGAAACAATTTCAGACTGAGGCATTTTGTTGTCAAGTTCAATAACAAGCAATCGGTCCATTTTCTCTTATCTGAGTTGCACGTTATGAAGTACGTGAACATTATTCTAACTTAACGAGAGAACAATTGGTGCCAGAGACAGCTGACGATGGTTCCTGGTTCTTTACTAAGTCTCTAATCTCTGCGCTACCACTGGAGTCAAGGTTCACACAGCTACAGTCTCTCTGCATAATCAGAGGTGTGTTTATGACCTCAGTACCCTGCAGCGTACGCCCACTTGCGAGGATCTGACTGAGCGTGGAGTCCGTCATCATGACGAACCACTGCCTGCACCACGGCTCCTGTTGATTTGAGCAACTCCGTCTCGTGGTTCTTTAACGCCAAACCGTCCAGGATGTTCTGTAAACAGGAGCATATATGAAACTGAATAGATGTGGCATCCTCTGTATGTAAAAATGACAAAATAGTCAATCAAGTGAAAACCATTCTTAATAAGTTTAAGAAAATACTGAACTTGTGATGTGCTGCTCGACGCACAATCAATGGGATATCATGAAGTCATAAGATGCTAAGTTGAGTGGTTTATATTGTAGCATTGCAAACAAGAATTCAAGCGTAGTTTGGTGGAAACAAGATCATATTTATTGTTTTGTGGTCAGGTAATTAGTCCACATCCAAGTGAAAACAGGGTTTAGTTCTCTCGTCTTTAACTTGCATAGCAGTGCATATTTAAATGTGCAGAATGAATTGCCCTGGCACACAGGTAAAACATGAATTTCTAATTGGATGGTATCATCCTTTAAAGTCAGACTAAAGTGCGTTAGAGGCTGTAATTTAAGTCGTTATGCTGCATTAGAATCAGATGTGTGCACCACACTCTGTGTTTGCATTTGGTGGCTTCAACGAGGTCATCAGGACCGCAGCTATCTACTGCACAGGAGGAGCGTGAGGAGTTAAATCTGTACAGCACTTTTTTTTTTTTTTATATCTTTGCCTGATCAACAATGGGAGCTCATTAGAAAAGCTGCTGTTTGCGAATTGTATTAGGTTGTGCAAACTGAGATAAAACTCTTCTAATAGCCGACATCATAAAATTAATCAGTCAGTAATTGCCTTTACTTTGTGATCGCAGGCAACCATACATAATAACATATGCTTATTTTTAGCCAGACCA
Organism: Seriola dumerili; assembly: GCF_002260705.1. Taxonomy (NCBI): domain Eukaryota; kingdom Metazoa; phylum Chordata; class Actinopteri; order Carangiformes; family Carangidae; genus Seriola; species Seriola dumerili. Next base: position 1,171,416 of record NW_019174697.1, read on the forward strand.
CAAATGAGACTATTACCATTCCAGATCTGAAATAGTTTTCTCCTCGTTACATAATACACATCCCTGAAGGTAAATATAATGAACACTGTCCCTGGTGTCGGTCTTGACTCAGATGTAGAGGTTCTGTGTTTGCTGGGTTTTTGGTTGAAGGATTGTCTCCCTACACGCCTCTCCGCCCTGCTATTAGTCATATATATCTGTATTATTTGCTGTTTGTGACACTCACTTTGTCAAAGTCAGGCTCGGCTACGGTGGTGTTGGGACTCAGCTGGTTGTGGAGCCTTGGATCTGACACGGCTTTAGTCAGATCATAGTTGAAGAAGAGTGCATTCAGGATCACCTACATAACAGAAAACATTTGAGCCAAGAAGTGAATGTCACTGTCACTATACTAAACAGTAGTACAGTACATTGATTTATACTACAGCAGCTGGACCAGCTTCTGACTGTAGCTTGTATCTTACCTGAGCGATAGAAGTAGTGATTTTCGTCCCTCCTGAGCCTCCGACCACCATCTTAACTTTGTTCTCTTTATCAAAGAGGATGGTTGGACACATAGATGACATCGGCCTCTTCCCTTTTAATAGAAGTTGATGGTTAGGTAAGGTTAAAACACTGTCAAATTAACAAGCGTATATCTTTTGCAGCATCTATAAAAAGTACTCACCCATGAAGTTTGATGCTTTAATATGACTTTTTGTGTGGATAGATAGAGACATATCCTCACAAGTATTTTGTATTTTATATTTTTTTTAATTGAATTAATTTAGATCCCTTTGTACAGATCTGTTGTCACTGACCACTTTGCTGTTGATCAGTGTCAAACGATCCACATTACTGTAAATCTACTTTTGTTCAATGCTGTGAAAAGTAAGACTTCCGAAGGGGATGAATACATTGGATCAAATGTATTTTAAGCCGCTTCACACAAAACAGTATTTAAAAGCTTAAAACATATCGACTTACATTCTGACCTCTGTGTGACCTTTAATCAGCCTGCTGATGAAAAACCAATCTTTATAACAGTTTTAGTGTTTTTGAGGATCCTTGTGTGTGTGTGTGTGTGTGTGTGTGTGTGTGTGTGTGTGTGTGTGTGTGTGTGCGTGTGCGTGTGCGTGTGTGTGTGTGTGTGTGTATGTGTGTGTGTGTGTGTGTGTGTGTTGGTCTTAATCTAACCTGGCCTGATGAAGTTGTTCGGTGAAGGAGGCACTCCAAAGCCGTTTGTGATGAGCGGGGAGCTGAAGTCGTCCATCTCATTGTTGAGAATTATCCCAGTTGATCTTGACATGACTTTGGAGCCCAAACTGCAGGAAGACAATAACCATGAAGACATCAGGGGGATTAGAGATACATACTAGCTAATATTTATAATGATATTCATCATTGCCAGTTAGGAGGTCATACTGTTGGTTGATGGTGCTGGTGGCTGCCACAGCGCTTCCGTCCTCTGCTACTACAGAGATATGTGCGGTCCCGTGGTTTTCAGGCAGGTAAAACTCAGGCTCATAGTAGTTCATGTGATGTGTGGTTTCATCTGTAATCTTTCCACGGAGCTCATCGGCATAGAAACTCGAAGTCATATTGTGAATGAGCTTTGGGCGAGAAAGTGGGACATAAACATGATTGATTTCTCTAAAGACAAATTGCTTCTATATACATATTGTACTCTATACAGCAGCTGAATGTACGCCAAATTGGTCTCCTAGAAATTACATTTATATACTACTAATTTGCAACAGCAAATAACCTGCATTTGGAGAGAGTTTCATTTGTCTCGCCAAATAAAAGCATTTTTGTGGTTATATTTAGGCAGCACTTGATTTGGGTTGGGCAAAGATCCTCAAGATCCAAAGATCCTTAACTCCTTAATTTTGGTTAAGGTTAGATTACAGTGGACTTGTGTTGCAAACCAGGCTATATAGTGCAGTACTTCACACAATTCCACACAATCTGGCAGTACAAATGTGATTTGTTTAAATTTAAACAATTCAAAGCCACTATATATGTGAAGATTTGTGTTGTAAATTTGAGAATGTCTGTCACTGCCATTCCCTTTAAAAACATGTTCAAGGTTACTGCGTCATTTCCCAGAAACTAAAACCATCCATTTAATTGTTAAATGAGTTTTGAGCCATGACCTTACATCTGTAATGTTGAGAAACCTCGGATCTCCAAGTAAGGTCCTCTTGGCATAAGCAAAACGAAAGGCCTCCACGATGCGATGGTAGGTTAGGATCTTTTTCTCTGTGCTTGCCATACTATCTGAGGTGAAGTTGTACCCTGTAGAAAACACAACAGTCATCAGTCATTTTAAACCACAGCCTCGTTCATCCCTCTTCATTCAGACGGCTGTTCAGGTAGGGAAGGAGACAGCTAAAATGGACTTGACCCGGCCTGTTCCTGTGTTTTTATTTAGTCTAAAAGCTGCTGTGACCCGACCGCGGGTATTAGCCTGAGCTGACAGCCACAGAGGGAAACCAGAGGAAAGGCTCAGGGAACCAGAGAGTTTTTGGTTTGATGGGTTTCAGCTGTCGGACAGAGACAGGAGTCACGGTAAATTATCAGGATGAAAGTTTTTTGGGCAGTCACTGAAATGTGTGAGTGAAGCCTCCACCACTCAACTGTATCCAATTAGAGGTAAATGTTTGAGATTAGTGTTAGTATGTGAGGGCAGGAGGCCACTGTGAGTGGGTGGTCAGTCAGAGGGATGGGAAAGTTCAGGGAGATTAATTATTTTAGAAGGAAGTTTCTCATCTAATCCTCAGAGGCAGAAACTGTCACTGTACTGAAAAGTTACTGAAGAGCAAAGACAGCTTGGAGTTCCTGCAGTCAACACAGGAGCAAGCTAAATCAGACAGATAATGGTGTACACAGAAATGATACTGTATGACTGATGAAAATGATGATAGACCAAGGTAGCAATGATTTGAGTAATAACATGTTCATGAACTTGGTTAATCAGACTTGAGCCTCACAGCTGTGATGACACAGACAGCAATTATTTTTGTAATCACTTCAGTCAAACAAGAAACCTTGTGTCAGGCCTACAGAGTAGGTCTTAAATTTGATAATATTCGAATAACTTATTGCTTTGCGTCAGTTTGAGGCACCATGGGTTTGTGTCAGCATCAACAATCAAACAAGTCACACTATCTAAACTATGTCATTATCAGTGTCTGTCACTGTCACAAAGATTATTCAAATTAGCTTTCTGTGCTCCCTCATGTCTGTGGCATCGCGTCATGTTGCGCTTCAGTTGGGGGAAAATCACGGTCAGTGGAGCCCAAAGCCGAACCGGCGGCTTGATGAGACCATACTGCTCTGAGCTAAACGCTAACATCAGCATGCTAACAAGCTCACACTGACAATGCTAACATGCTGTTTAGCAGGTAGTGCTTACCATGTCCACCATCTTAGTTTAGCATGTTAGCATCGTAAGAATTTCTCATTAGCACTAAACACAAAGTGCAGGTGAGGCTGATGGTAATGTCGTTCATTTTGGATATTTGTTTATGAACCAAAGTTTTGGACAAATTAAAAATTTTGATCTCACAACACCACAACATGAAAACTCCAGGGATCGCCAAAGTGATTACTAAAATTATTATTCATCCTGTGGTGAATAAATGAATGTGCCAAATATCAAGGTAATCTGTCCAATAGTCACTGAGACATTTCACTCTGAAAATCAAATTTCAGCCTGCTGGTAGTAATAGATGAAAAGTCAGTATCACCAAACTACTGGCGATCTATAGATAGTGGAGTTAGTTGTTTTTTTTGTTTGTTTTTGCTGGATAATTTAAAGTTTTTGACATGCTGGTGATGCTACATAGAAGGCAGGATCACGAAAGTCATTGTGGTTCATCCTCTCATGACCATGAAAGTAAAATATCTCGGATAGAAGGATGTCTGACCACAAGAAGTCACTTATCAGCAAATGTAAACATCCGCTATGTAGGTCAACGTTATTTTATGTAACAGAACAACGAGCAGTGCTGTTGGTTTGTTTGGTAACGTTTTTGTTTACAACCTAAATTATATCTGCTGCAGTCATAATGGATGAATGTAGTGTTTCACAATATTGCGTAAGGTACGCTTAGGTAACTCAATGTCGACAAAGCTTTGTATTTTAAGAGTAGATTTACCTGCTGCTCACAGAGGAGTCCTCTCTGAGGGTGACTGGCAAAGTGAAGGCAGCTCACATTAAAAAAGCACATTCTCTCCCACTCGGGGTGTTTTGTTTTTTTTTTGTTTTTGTTTTTTGGACTCAGCATGCAGGCTTACCATTCAAGATGTTTAATATCAGTGAGAGCACAGGGCCGCTAGCGGGGGCATTGGGAACAGCCATGATGTACTCCCCCACAGTCACCCTTAAAGGATTCTCATCCAAGAGAGGCTTATAATCCTTCAGATCCTCCATTGTGATGATACCGCCTAAACACGGATTGACAAACACTGTGAATGCACACTTGGACAGAACTGGAAATACAAATCCTCCTCACCATGGAAATTAGATGTGCAGAAGGAGGTGTGTGTTATGTATTTTATTACATATCCAGAAGTCCTTTCAGCAAATGACTTTTAGTGATAATGGCACTCGCAATAGTGATGATAACGATTATGTCATTTTGCTTCGTGGGAACAGAAACATGATCTAATCTGCATAAATAGCTGTTTTGATTGTAAAATAAAGATTAAAAACATGACTCACTTTGGGAACTTTTTCACCACAGATCACAAAAGCTGAAACCTGCTATTGCTACTATTTATAGTAGGATTCAATTCAATTCAGCAGCTTTTCTATAAATAATATATGATGTCATGTTATTTGGTTATATAATCTATGCTCATCCGTTTTCCTACTTTGAATAAAAGTAGGATCAGGTAATATGAAGACTGTCTATTTGAACAAAATATACAAGGTTTCTTAGGCAATAAAAAAGAAAGAAAAACACTACCTGCTGCCTGAATATCTGTCACAAGGTTCTGAGCCAGTGGTCCGTCATAGAAAGCATCCGGACCCTCTTCAGCTATTTTCTTATAGGTTTCTGCAAGCTTGGTAAATGTAATGGTCTCATTTTCTTTCAGGACGTCACCATTTTTCCCACAAAACACTTCACTGAAATAGAAGAAAAGGATCATTTGAAGACAGTGATGAACAATGTTTTAAACCAATAAATACTTTGATTCAGTCGACGCCTCTCACCATAGAGCTTTGTCCTTGATGATGGTTTTCTTGTGCCTGGACACAGCAGAGGCAAGTGCCCTGCCCAAAGGAAAACCTTTTTCCGCAAGATGAATACTTGGCTGGAACAAATCTTTCCAAGGCAGTTTACCATGTCGCCTGTGTGCCATCTCGTAACCTCGAATCTCCCCCGGTACAGCAACAGACAAACCTCCTACCAACCACAGAAACCAAGGAAACAGAGCCTGATATCATTTCTTCATAAGTTATTTGGACACTATTTCAGCACACTGTTACAATTTCTGTTCAAATACTGTATTCCAACTTAAGTTTCTTTGAGTATATTCACTCTAACACTAATCTTTCTTTTCTTTGTCACTATGACAAGGTCATCGTAGTTCATGATAAGAGCTTCCCTTCCATTTCTCCTCCATCATTTCTGATAGCAAAAGTTAAACATTACCTTTCTGGGATAAATCTGTGCTGTTCCCAAACATGTTCTCTGTTGCATTGCGTGGAGCAGTTTCCCTGGCATCAATGGTCTCAACTTTACCTGTGCATAGGTCACAAGTTAGGGAATACATTTGGGATCCAGATTATCTGGGTTACATGGCTTTGTTGTGTCAGTGGGAAAGTAAACAACAGAGGATGTACCAGTTGTTGCGTTGTAGATGGTGAAGAAAAGTCCTCCTCCAATGCCCATGCTGTGAGCGTTCATGAGGCCAACACACAGTAATGCAGCTATAGTGGCATCCACTGCAGATCCGCCTTTCATCAGTATGTCTCTGTGGCAAAATGAATCATAACACACACACACACACACACACACACACACACATGCGGGAAGGGAAGGGGTGGAGGATCAGGTTTTCCATTTAAGATCTTAACACCTTGTTCAGGCGAGGCGTACAGTAAATGAATTCATAATAAAAAATGTTATGAGTGTATGTGCGTGGGCGTGTCTGCATATGCAAGCAATGTTGAAGCATCTGTGCTTTAGTATGTTTGCATGCACGTATAAGTTTTTTCCGTTGTGGAAGCGAGCTCTCACCTGCCGACCTCTGAACACGGCCCAGCATCTGCTGCCACGGCTGCCTTCAAGTACATGTGTTCACTTGGGTGCTTCCTCCTCCCCACACCGAAGAAAACACCCACAAAAGTGGCAACCGACGCCAACAGCAGCATCGCCAGTGCCACGATTATTGTCTTCTTGACCATTTTTATAGCTCAGGAACAATTAATAAATTATTCAGTGCCTGTTAAGAGAAAAAAAAAACATGTACATCATTCATATCTTAAAATGTATGAAAATATATGTAAAAAAGGTTATACATATTATATCTATCCAGCCAATTCAAGTTCAGAAAAGCATCTAGACTGCAGAGTTACACATTTTTGTTGAAGGAACTTGATATGACCTGGAAAAAGAACACAAAGCTCCACTTTATTCCTTATGTCAGAAAAAAATTTAGATTCATGTTTAAGTTTAACTGTCACAAAAATGGGGACAGGTATTACTCTGTGGAATATTATTTTCCTCGTCAGGCCAAAGCAGTTAAGAATATTACGCCAGAGAGATTTTTTCTGTTCACTTCCTGCCCGGCCGGACTGAAGCTGAACATCAGCTTGTTACCAGGAAGCTGCATCTGTGTGTCCTGTGACCTCCTCCTCACAGTTTGAAAACCTCTGGACTAAAACAGATGGCTTAAAATAATTACTGAAAAAAAAACCAATACATAGATTGCACTGTGTCCAATAGTGTTTATAATGTATATTTGGTCTATTTGGTCTGTTGTAGGCAACGCACCACAGATGAAGATCCCCGGAGTCAATTTGGAGAAAATCAAGATCTCACACACCAACAGCACAATATTTCCAAGTGATGCACCCATGATCCACAAGACTGTATCCATGGTAAGTACAGCTGAGTGTGTGTGTGTGTGTGTGCGCGCACACACGCCCCGTGGGCAGCATTATAGCCCCACATCCCTCTATAAATTGTTTTACTCCCAGGTTGAAAATAAGTGCACTTCACCTATGCTGACATACACACTGCTTATCATGCTACAACGCTCTATAAGAATTTACATTGTTCAATATTTTCAAATAATGACAGATTTAATAGAGGGATTATATATATATAGTGCGCTGTTATGCAAAAATGACTGTAAACCAAACCTACTGAGTATTGATGAAATGATTGTATGAAATTTACATTTAAAATAATGTAGCCTACACAAATAACATGATTTTTTTACTGTACTGAGGTCTTGGCTAGCCAACAAGCCTCTAAATTATTGTGCTAACAAAGTAAAGTTTTCTGAATCATACATTATACTGCAGATCAGTTTTGTACATGTGACATGATCTGACTGTGAGGCAGTTAGCGTTGGCTCTGCTTTCCGCATCCAATAAGATCAAACTGAGAAAGCCTGGAGTATTTTAGCTTAATAATACCTCCAAACCCTAAAGCCTACTGTCATACAGATTCTTTGGTCTGTCAGACGAATGAGACCAGATTATGTAACAGGCAAGTGAATCAACTCAGTTGTACAGCACACCAGCTTCTGTTGCACATTACAGCCATTTATACAAATTTATCACCTGCTAAATACAAAGTGACTCCAGCAATTTAAAGTTAAAACAAACATTTTCAAGGTAAAACAACATGGAAAATTTTGAATCCAAATTTCTGTGACTCAGATTACATTTTCCTCAGACATTGTACCACCTTAACAATCGAGATTAACCTTTCCAAACATGGAAAACAATTTTCTATCTTACCTTGGTTTCTCTCGGGGCCTCAGCGACAGGCTGTTCACTGTGTGCGTTTGCCACGATCTGCAGCAGCTGATAGGTAATAGACTTTCTGTACTTCTCAATGTGTAACTATCACAAAGTCATTAAACTTTAACCCACCCCACCATAAAATACCTAATCTGTGCTCCCGATGGGGGAGAAAAAATGCAAACAAAGACAGAAGAAACCACTTGAGACTGACATTCGAGTTATCACTCAAATAATTAGTCATCTGTAGTCAATCTTCACATAACTTTCTAATGCTACCACGGAGCAATTGCATGACCTTGAAACTGAGAGGAAACAACAATCCACTGGATGAATGGTTCTTTATCTGCAGTGATATTTAAACCTATCTATGACAAAGATTAACTATCAGTAGCTACACTTTTCTGGTAGTTCATTTCAAATAGATGACATATGACTCTAGGTAGTCAACACAAAATGATAATGTCGGGCCCTGTTTCACAGGTCTAATGCAACGCAGCCCTAGAATAAATATTGGTTTTTTTCTGCATGACTGCTCACAAAACCTTTGATAGCTTAAGTTTTAAATAAAGTGCCTCCTCACCAGGAAATTGAAGGCTTTCAGGGCTGCAGGGAGAAGATCACATCTGCCATGAGGGGAGGAAAGAAGAACAAACTGCGGGGGGACAGTGTGTGAAGGGGTGCAGAGCTGGATGAGTAGGGTCAGTTAAATAAGCAGCTAGGCCAATAGGTGGAGGGCAGCGGGGACAGGACAGATGACTTTCTCAACTCTGACATGGGATCTCCGGGCTAATTATTGCAGGTAATAGAAACCCTTCTCCCACTGATTAAAGTCCCTTTTGAATTGACCCTCTAATGCTTCCAGACTGCACCCGCCCCCGAGAAGCTCCACCAATAAAAAGGTTCACAGAGAAAATGGGGGGGGGGGGGGGGCGGACAAAGTGCTCAAAAATCTAATTTGTTCAAGCTCCAGATGGCCTGAAGGTGCTCGAGGAGGAGTGGTGCATATGCAATCAGAGAAGAAGCCCCGGCAGGCAGCCTTGAAATTGTTTCCCAATCAAATAGTTATGTCTAGGTTACAGGTTATTCAGGTTAGCAGAGCTTTTTTTTCCTTTTTTTAATGGAGCATATTCAGATTCATTCATACTCTACTGAAAAACCTTTACACTTCCAGAATCAGACATTAAATGTGTATCATTGTGCAATTTTAGCTTTGAAAAGCCAAAAAGTCCTGGCAACACTTAGAACTGACAGTGATAGCACCATCCGAGGAGTCACCAGAAATGCAGTCTCTCTTTCGTTCATTTGGTCCCTGAATTGGACAATTCCAGCTGTGAAAACACTAACAGTTAATGTTTGTGTTTTCGCAGCTGCAGCCTTTTAGCTCTACTAAATATCCATAGTTAGTGACAAAGCTCCATTGCAAACAGAGACGTATGGAGCGGTATGGCATGTAGGAAAATAAGTGCACTCATCTGGGCAGCTGAACTATCACAGAGTATTGTTTCATCTAAATGAAAAGTTGATGGCTCTTGTTTGTTTTTGAGGATTACAATGACTCAGGAACGACTGACACTGACAGAAGGTTGGTTTAATAATTCCATGAAAAAAAGATTTTAATACAGATTACAGTGTCTATATGCAGATAATAATGTATATTGGACCACGTATGCTGAGGTAATTATATAATAAACATGTTGACCTGGGCATCTAGTTCGGTGCTAAACCAGTAGTTGCACTGTATTCTCTATTTCATCCTTTATTCAGAGGACGCAGAACAAAACATATTCATTGTTTTTTTTGTTCTTTATTTCTTGTGCATAATGCAGAAAAGTACCACTCACAAAGCAGCTTTTGTGTTGTCATCTTCGTCTCATTCTTCCTCCTTTTTGTCTTCTCCTGTGAACCCAGTTACTTTGGGTATATAAAGAATACATGACAAAGCCTGATAGTAAATGTCACAGCCATCTGTGCTGTAGTGGTGCGACAACAAACAGCAGGAAACGCTGGTTTATAAATCACTTCCCATGCTGGACACATGAGAGAATGAGTCTGGCTTCAGGCCTGACACTGTGCAGAGGAGGACCACCTCACCCCCCAGACCACCAGCATGAAGGGTAACAGTTACTCTCCCAGTGGGCCCATGATTCACCTTGAATTAACTGGCAGTTAGCTCATAAATCTGGCACCTGACACTGGTGTCACGAGCAGATCAGAGGAAGAATAAGCAGCCGAGGATTGAAACTAAAGATCATGGAACGTTCCTTCTCCTCGTGTTGCACATCTGCTCCTGTGCAACGCGCTTGCGGCTGCCAACACTGACAACATGCTGCACCAAAAACATCCAAGAGGTCACTGGATCTCTGAGGAGACAAAATAAAATGTTAGGTGTACAGTACGCAGCGGCAGCTCACTGAGAATTTCTTTCAACTTCTCAAATCTATAGTCAGCGATCGTAGCCTAGCGATCATCACTCACATCACTTTTAAGCCCAGGTCTTGAGCAGCTGTCTGACAATCATTTCTGGCTGGATGTGTTTTTTTTTTCAGCTATGATAATGCTGTCATGATGCAGAACCATATGCAACAAAACTCTGCCCATAAATCTTAAAATGAGGCAATGTAAATTGGTACAAACCTTGTGGTGAGGAGTCTGCTGGTTTTTTCCCCCCCTAAGACACAAAATCCTGCTTAAATCCAAAATAAAGAAAGGGCAAGAATCTAGACAATCCAAGAGACCATCGACCCAGAGAATGAGGTGGGCAATTAAATCCCTGGATCCAAATAGACAAAGCCACTGAGAGACATTAGACTTTACAAGCTTGATGTGGATGCACCAGGTGCTGAAGGACTACTCTAATTCTCTACTCTCCAGCACAGAGCTCACTACTGTTTCCATTTAGTCTGGGACGTGATATTACCTATTAAACCCAATCACAGTGGGGGTTTTGTCTGTCTGGTGATGTAAGCAGATTGCAAAACTCCACTGTTGTATCATACAGGGCTGCCAGTGGATTAGGTTTTGAGAGCTTGGGCCCAAACTCATTTCTCCTCCTCACTGCACAGAGAGATAAGGTGTTTTTAGTTGGTTAACATGATACATCTCTGTCAGCAAAAATGAACGCAGTTGAAGAAATGAGCAGTACAAGCATATCGTCTGTAAATTGTCTCAGTTTAGCTCTGATGTCGACGTTTCTTCGCCTGGAGGAAATTCTCACAGCACTTCTTTTCCTCCATATGAACACTGAAACATGTTTTGCTTGCTGTATCCATCCCTCCTGTTTATACTGGAAGAATTGGGATGGAAGGGCGAAAATATATCCCAGAGTGTATCAGAAGCTAATATGAGGGTTCAGTGATCTGAGTTAGACAAAGCACGCCGGTATCTTCCACAGTTATAGTATTTTGAATATGTTTTTGCACCTAACGAGGACTGAGGATTTTGTTCCTCATCTCTTACATTGAAAGCAACGGAGGAATCATGACAGCAGGCCAAACCTGTTTTCAATGTACATAAGGGCACTGAAGGGCTTCAGTCCAGGTCATGATGAGATACCAATTAGTAGAAAAGTAGTATGACAAAAGCTACAGTTGTCTTCGCAGGCTGAGAGTTTCAAGTCTTCCTCACCTGTGCTCACACCCAGCTGTGATGACCACAGCAGGGTGAGACGTTAAACCACTGAAGGGCAGCTGTTGTTTTGTTGGCTCTGTGGAGACGTATCACCACCGATCCACTTGTTTTAAATTGTAGCTCTCTGCTGTTCAAACTCACAGGTCATGTCTTGCCCGTCTGTCCATCAGCCCATCTGCGTGGGTTTTGATCAATATTGTTACTGATTTAATGGGCATCCAATAGTTTAGCTCACAGTCTGCATAGCTGATGGATGTACTTTATAGTTGGGGTCTATTTTGCAATTTCAGCTGGGGAGATTTAGTGCTATTACTCATCGGCGGCAGAATGCCCATCCTACATACTTGTCATGAATGCACAGTGGCTACAGTCCATTGTCCCCAAGTGCTCAGAAAATTAGCACCCAGGAGTATGTTGCACATGAACTAAACATTGGTCCTATCTTTCTATCTATCTATCTATAAATCTATCTTTCTATCTATCTATCTATCTATCTATCTATCTATCTATCTATCTATCTATCTATCTATCTATCTATCCATCTGTCCATCTATCCAGATTATGAAATTATTACATAAGACCCTACAATAATTCAGGATTAAGCAGGTCTACTTTCTCTGATTGACTCCGTGTTAGATCAACACCCTGTGCGTTGTGATGTGGGGTCAGATAAGAAAACTAAGCTGAGAGCAGTTTCCCTCATGAGTCTCCCTCTCGGGCTGTGCAGAGCATCGCGATCTGATTGGCTGAGGAGGGCACCAGTTCCGAGTAAAGCAAAGGATGCCAGAGTGTTCAGGCAGTGCATGGACTGGATGCAAGCAGGGGACGACGGCGATACCGGGCGGCCACACATTATTATGGTGAGGCTTCACAGTTCTGACGAAGCTTGAAACTTTGCAGCACTATTTTAGTGAGGGTAGATGTTTTTCGGCACATCTCGCTGCAAGTTTAAGTGTGATGTTTTGGCTGCATGTTGTAGAATCCCTCTCACCACCACCACCACCACTTCCACCGACACATCCCCTCAGGAGTGATGGGTTCTAAGTTGACCAGACAGAGAAGTCTCGATTTGGAGAGCAAATTGTCCAAGAGAAGGCGGCAGAGAAATGAGCTCCCGGGGGAAAGCGAGAGAAGTGTCGGCAGAGGCGGCGGAGACTTGTTGTTTACCTCCTTGATGCTCAAGTCCGACAAGCTCCCAGGGATGCTGCGGAAAAACAACCACAGCCCTTATGTCAGACGTGTGGCGTGGATCCGGGAAATCCAGAGGCTTCTCCGGGAGCAGAAGATGGAGCAGGCGGCGGAAGTGCTCAAACTGCTGAGGAAGGTAAGTGGCTGACATTATTGTGGATCCGTTTATTGTCAGTGCACTTGAAACTTTGTTCTTGACGTGATATAATTGACTCCATATAAACACGTGAGCAAAAAGTTTTATTACTCTCACGAAATAATTTATTTTTAAATCTGCAAATCACATGTAGATTTTTAAATTCACTGAGAAACTACAGCAAGTTTTTGTGCTCACCAAAGTCAGAAAATGCTCGAGCTCGCCACAACATTCATTCATTCCATTATTTTCAAATGATGAATAACACAACAGAGGTTTGTCCAACTGGTGTGTCCTTATTACAGTAAATCTGACATGTAGCCCACTGTCCACTGACTGAATGAAGCAGTAAAAGCCCAGCTGGAGATATGATGACCACAGTCACTGGAGCAAATCCTATTTCTAACAGACACATGCACCTGCAGGTGTCACTATGTTAATCATTTTTTTTTTAAAGTTAAAATCCTTTAATCATTTACTTTTTTTGCAACTTCTCATAAACGTGGTTGTCATACCTAAAGGACATGCCAAAGACGCTGGACTCTTTTAATATTCCTGAGGAAAAATGTGCCACTTATAACGCCTCATTTGTTGAGATGCTTGTCTAAATTGCCCACCTGTTTTGTCTGAAAGGGAATGGTCATGGAGCTGGTTCATGCTCTGAATATTCAATGAGCTCCAAACAACACAGAGCACTGAGTGTATTTCATGCTGGCCTTTGAGAATATACCAGAACCATCCAAAAGAAGACCCGCCTTCATTCTTGAATGTGACAGACTTTCTGATCTCAAATGAATGATTGTCACATTTTTAAATGATATACTAGACTCTTGTTAACGAGGCCTTTTCAGGGACAAGGCTGCAGGGATTAAAAGAAAATCCTAAGTGAATAACCTAAATGAATGGACAGCTATATCTGTTTGTTACCTGCTTCCTGTGTGAAGAAGGATTGAAGAGGGAATGTCAAATATACAAATCCACATGTGAAGGCACAGATTATCCAAACTGTGGTATTATTAAATAGCTCTAATCCGTCCCTGTTGCACAGCATTGTGCAAACATGTCTTTGTCTCATCTCCAAACAATAGCCTAGCTAAGGTAAGGTTATTTTAATCTCTTACTTGTAACACCTTCCCTGGTTTAATCCTCACTTTCCAAAGATTTATCCAAACTAGAGAGAAGAGGAATAAAGAAATAGTTTTTAGAGCTCAGCTTGAGCTTTCCACTGCCTTCTGGTAGCTGTGCATTGATCAAAGGCGAACAGTTTTGAAGTTCAGACAAAAGCAGTTCTGATCAAGAGGGCCCCCTGTCATGAAAACTCCCTGCCCATCTGTACAGTGCCAGAGAATAAATTATACAGATGTGTGCAGATTAAAGCAGGAAACAATGCTGATGGGACGCAACGCGTGTCTAAAAAGTCTGAACTGAACAGATTTCTAAGTATCTCTGCTCTGAAACCATTAACTGAGGATGTAATGCTGTAGGTGTGGGATGAATTTAAACTTCTATGAAGTATATGTTCATATTTGTGTGAAGCAGGAGCGATATGACTCATGCATAGCTTCCTGTAAGACTTCAATGTGTCTCTGTATTTATTAAAGCAGTCCTGCAGTCAGTCATGTCTTATAGGAAGAAGGATTTTACAGATCAACATGTAGATTTGTTGGTCGTGAGTACGGGCGGCTTTCTCCATGGCACTGCATTTACATTGCTCACGGAGCACGAATACTCTCTCCATCACTCACTGAGGTGAAGCCAGAGTGCTGCTACTGGTGTACGTTGTTGGGGCCTAAGCCAAGTGTCTGACTAATAATACTTCAAGACTGGAAAAGAAAAAAAAAAACTGGCAGTAGATCTCCTGTTGTTGTGCCTCAGCAGCAAAGCAGGCTTTTCCTCTCAGGGACGGATGGATTTGGAGATAATCACCTCGAGATGATGGATGCTGGAACATGTTTCGTTCACCAAAAGGAAGTCATTACAAAGAGGAACCAATAACACCAACCTCCACACCGTATCTCCATTGCAGATCTGCCTTCTGGGCCATTAAGTTAATTAGTTTGGGATCTTCTAGATATTCATTAGTAAACAAAGAATCAGCAAATAGTCATATCAGTTACGCTCTGCAGCATGCACACAGAGTAACCAATGTGCAGCAATGGGGAAGACACTAATTAAAGTGTTCTCTGTTGTGCATGAAGACCTTGTTGCATGAAGTCTAAGGTTAGCGTTCACGATACACATTTTATTTCTTTATTTCATTCAATGTTAAATACTTCAAGACAAATTGTGTTGAAGTTGAAGTATCCATTAATCTGTAGTTGTTGATGTTTGAGGCAAAGATTAAAAAACAGAAGACTTATGGAAGTTTAATTTACATTTTTTTTTACTTTCAACACTAAGAGAAGTGTAGCTATTGCTGTTTATTTTAACACATTTGACACAGAGCAGCATTGTAGCCAACGGGTCTAAGCTGCAGCCCCCATAACCACAACATGTCCAGTTCAAATCTAGCCAGGCAGCTGCAATGATTAGATGATCAACAGAAAATTAATCATGGTTAACTATTCTGATAATTAACTAAATGTTTATGTTTATGTCTGTCCACTAAATAGGCTACAGCCTGCAGCTGGTTAGCTTAGCCTAGCATAAAGTGGGAGCGGTATCAATCTTCTCATCCAACTCTCAGCTAGAAAGCGAACAAGCAGTTTGGCACGAGGTGCCGATGACCTGCAGCTACTGCATGAATATCTGATGAAAATTCATGTACTGGAGTTAAGTATTCATTTGAAAGCCATAGTGAACATTAGAAACTCACTTTTTAGATGGTGAATTAGATTTCAGTAAAAATATGGGCTTGTTTAGATTTGAAAACTGGATAAAAGTAGAATGTGTGTAGAAGGTTCTTGATTTGAGCGACAGATCACATGCGTCTATTAGTGGAGA
The DNA here is from genome assembly GCF_002260705.1 of Seriola dumerili. Taxonomy (NCBI): domain Eukaryota; kingdom Metazoa; phylum Chordata; class Actinopteri; order Carangiformes; family Carangidae; genus Seriola; species Seriola dumerili. The sequence continues at coordinate 1,187,285 of NW_019174697.1, forward strand.
TGTGAGCAAGCTTAGCATAGTCATGTGTTAGAGGAGATGTGAAGAAGAAACTACTCCTCATTTGTCCTGTTACATCTGACTAAGCTGACCTATTGACCTCCTCCTCTGCTAAAGCATTGTTGCCGCTGGCTGAGCATTTGTGTCTCTGAAACTTCAGGAAAACAGCTTTATGTTTTCTCACACAGACAGCCGTGCAGTTGACGTCATACCTTGGATTGTGTAATTTTGTCAGTTCAATAAGAATTTAATCCCTTAGTCCAAGGGAGAAAAAAGAAAAAAGTGAGAGTTGGAGGGTCCAGCACTCGACAGCTGTGACATGTTTCTTCCACTGAGGCAGAAAACTGTGGGACTGGATCTGTCGCACTGTGCAGTATATTTAATTGGATTCTAATGAACTGCATGTGTGGGATGATGTTCTGAGCTCAACGCTTTTATTCAGACTTTTTGTGATGAGGCAGACATCAGATTAGATATGCAGCTTTCACAAGGGCATTTGTAGTGGGATCTGAAGTCGTGCAGGCATGTGTACAGGCATCCTGTTGGTGACAAGTATGAAAACATTTCATGCCTTTATGAGTAGCAATCAGATTAATCCATGGCATCAGATCTCTGTGTGTATTTTAGTTTCAGCTGTGAATCGCCCACAGAGCTGCACAACAACAGCTGCACAACATGGTTAACGCACATAAACATCATCATCCTCATTGTCGCGAAATAATCTTCAATTTTCTCTCCTGTGCGCTCATTTTTGGACACATGTGGGTACCCGCGGTCTGCGCTAAATGAGGTTTATTGAAGGGAGAGCTGGTCTGGAGGATAGCCCCGCATCAGGGAATCCCACAGCTCCGCTCTGCTGTAATAAATCAACTCAAAAGCTGGAGGAGGAGAAAATGCTGATGGGAGTTTTCCACTGTGCCCTGAAGTGTTAGGGCTGTCAGAGCATATAGAGCATGTTTTACACAGCATCACCCTCCAGCCTGCTATTTGAAAAGCGTTGCAGTTCCTATAGAGGGGACAGTATTTACTCTTCAGCTTGTACAGTTTTACATGACATAAAACACTCATTGCTATAAACTAGGGGATGATGGTCCACTGCAACTGTTCTTTTTACACAGCAGCAGCAGTTATGTCAGTGATATAACAACATCCATGAGCAGAGGAAATCATCCTTTAACAGTTGTTGTGGATTAGAAGAGAAATAATTCATGTGACTTTCTTTCCTCTTGCTCCAAACCTTTAATCTCCTTAATATTTTGTTTCATCTGCTCAGTTTCATGTCTCCTCTGCTGTTTGGTGTTGCTTCTTTAATCTAGTTTGTTATAAAGTGTGTGTGTGTGTGTGTGTGTGTGTGTGTGTGTGTGTGTGTGTGTGTGTGTGTGTGTGTGTGTGTGTGTGTGTGGCGGCGGATGCAGCATTCTGGTGAGGCAATTTGATGTGTCTGAAAACGTTATGTCTCAAGCACCGGCTGTTAATGACACGTCAGCATTCAAATCCGCATCTTCAGGTGCGGCTTCATATATTTACATTGTCACGGCAAATAGAAAAGGCCTGAAGATGATACAAATATCATCATCCCCTGGGGATGTGTCCTGGTTCCTGGTTTTATTGAACTGTTCCACACAATCACACCATCTTTTACTTATGAATTCTGAAGATTGAAGGTAGAGAGCGGAAGTGCATTTAACTGGAAGCAAGGAAAGTAGTCGTCAGGCGGTTTAGAGTTGTGTGAAATCAGTGAAATCAGCAAATGTGATGAGAGGAACCAGGATTATTCTCTTCATTAGAGGATTTAATTCTAATATTTGGAAGAAAAAAAATACTCTTAATGCCCCTCTCACTCCCACCCTTAATCAACTGTTCACACACAACTCCAGTGGTAAAATGTCTGAATTTATACAGCGCATGTTAGGTCTTGGAAGAGCCAGCCAAATCACTTCCCTCTCTCTTCTTCTCTCTCTCTCTCCCTCAGGACTTGGGCCTCCAGGGGACGTCGCTCAATGACATTTTGTACAAGAACGCAGCCTTTCTCAACCTGGTGGACCCCATTTCTCATGAGCTGCTGCTGAGTCTGGCCCGGGACCTGCAGTGTCCAAAGAGGGTAGGAGTCGTAAAAAACTATCTCTTTGTCCCAAACACAACAGACTCCACATTCATTAACGGGACAAAAACAGAACAGAGGGAAGCTGCAACATGTCCAGATTTATTCTCCATGCTTCAGTGCATGCGTCATGTTTGTTGTCATGCCATTGTGACAACAATGAACTGTCAGTATGCTTCCCTCAAAAACAACGACAGAAGTTAGGAAACATGGAAAATGTTATTTTAGTTGTTTAACTATTAGCGTAATGGATCGCTATTGCTATGCATGTCTTGTCTCTAAATATGTTCAGTCTTCAGACATATTGACCTTTATTATGAAGGGACCGTACCTACTATTCACAGATTTGACTGGATCATGTTTAACAGTGGAAACGTGATTGGCTCAGCAAAACATTTAAAGTCAAGTCAAATTTTTTTTTTTTTATATATATAGCTCCAAATCTGTCCAACGTACAACACCCTTTATCTTTAGAGCCTTGATTCCTCCAGGACAGATGTGCAGAGTTGACAGTGTTAACAATTGTAAAATTACAATATAGAAAAATATTATTGGCTAAATAAAGTGCAATATATGTGAAGAATAGGTCCCGCTAGTGCTCAGGAGGCCGTCCTGCCATGCAAGAAGCCTTGTCGTTGTAGATAATATTCATGAACTGAATAACAAGTTGTGTCCCAGAAATCTTCGTGAAATGGGACACTACTCATTTTCATCATCCATGTGTGACAACAGAAACAACATTTATCATTAACCACAGTCATAATTGGTATCTTCTTTGATGTTGTGTGATTGTAGCAATTTGGACGGGATGCTAAATATCAAGAGTTAGTAACGTTTTTCATTGCATTAAAGTAAGATATGAATCCAACTGATTTGACTTTTTTTTTGGATGATTATTTGAGGGTGTTTTCAGCCTTCTTTAATCATTTTGTAAAGTTTCTCATATCACTCTTTTTTTTAAATCTTCTGTGGAAAATCAGAATGAGAGCTACTCCTGATTCCCGGCTATAAAGAGGAACACCTGCGTGTGGTATAGCGGGGTAGAGAGGTCAGGGATGAATGGTAAGGCCAAAGGGAAGTACGGGGTCAGGGTTGGACTCTGCAGTTGGCACTGTGTGGTCGTGTTTTCCCTGCTGCTCCTCTGCTCTTTCAGCACACAGAGGTAAATGGGCACCAGCTGTGGACTTGCAGGTGTGTGAGATGATCTGGTTTTGGTTGCTTCCTACTGGCAAAGGTAGGCAGTTGCCCAGTGGTCATCACACTGACGTCAACAGGGCTGGGGGCCATGGTCACTGAGGCCTGTGGAGCGGCCGGGCTTTGGCACTAACAGTGAGAGCACTTTGAGGGCAGTGACAGATGGTAGGTGGCCAATGGGATCAAACTGGTGACGTGGTGCTGCTGGAGTCCTCTGGAGCTGTGAAGTCTGTTGAGTCCCAGGCTACAGACACCTCTCACTGTCTGGAAGGACCTTTACAAAACTATTAGCGGGGTTGAGAAAGAGGGAAGAGGAACCCTACATATAGACAGTTTTAGTTTTGTCTATATGTAGGGTTAGTCTTACTTTTCTTTGCTGTATAAACAGTTAGTACGTCAAAAAGACAACTTCCATTTGTGCCATGCACCATAAAGTTGACCTTTTGACATGTGGAGAGGAGAACAGTCCTGTCTGTGTATGGGTGTTTTATTAACGTGTACATTGGTTCTGAACATGAAAAGCTCCACTAAGGTTGAAGGTAAATGATTGTTAATGAAGTTGTACCAATTTAAAAGTGTTATATTATTTTTACATGTTGCAGGTTGTTCTTTTTTCAATTCAATAAAAGGGTTCAAAGAAAACATGAATAATCCCTGTGAGGGATTTGCTTTTTTTTTTTTTTTTTTTACAAAGTGAAAGGATTCAGCCCCGTCCACCAAGCCAGTCATTTTTGTACAGTCCCTAAAGGTACAGTGCAGAAGTAAAAGATCGGTGCAGCACTATTATTCAAAACAAAGGATTATAATCTGTTGTCATTCTGAAATCAATTGACAGGTAAAGACTAATGTTAATTATTAATGGTTTTTGATGCTGTAAAAGGTTTGTTCGTATCAGTAACATTCATAAACTCAGCAGTATAACAGGCCTGAACCTTTCATCATTAAGACAAACTCTTCAACTATGCATATCAGGGTCAGAGAGCACCTTCCCATTCACTCCTATGGGAAAGTGGATCCCAATGTATAAAATGAAGGACTGGTCCTTTAAGATATAAATTTTGATTTATCCAAACTGAGAGTCAGTTCATCCGCTTGTAGCGTGGCATACAAATCAGACATATTAAAATTCAAATTACATTTCAAACTCAAGTATGAGGGTGATAACGCTACACAAGCAGCTGAGAGAAGCTGTAAAACACAGACCCAGGGGCCATTACAGTTATCTAAAGTCTTCCGTTATCTGATTTAGGAAAAGATGGGTTGCCTTAAGATAAAGTCACACTGGTCTAGTTTTTACTTAACAAGTTCAGATAATAATCACCTGTAAGAAACAGGAAAGCCCAGGAGGACGGGAGGGAGAGTGAGTCGCTGGCAGTGATGTTCTCCTGGCTGGCCGGTGACCCGTGGCAGGATACTGTGTCAGACGTGACGAGGATGTAGAGAGGCAGTGTGCTGGATTTAAGGCCTGGCAGCTTCTGTGGCAACTAGTTTCCACCACACTGAGATTTATCTTCGAGCGCATATTGAGGGCGTAATTTATGAGTGTTTTGAATTTCATGGTCATCAGTTACAGACAGTTAATTTAATGCATATTTTGTTTCGATGCACTCTTTTCTATCAATGCTAACGGAGTTGCAGTTCTGCACATTTAGGGACTTTGTTGATTCTTCCACACCACAGTTTTCTAATAATACTTTCACACAGCAAATCAGTATGCGCTGCTGTAACATCGTGTTCAGTCATCCAAGTGGCTGAAACAGCAGCACAGAACGTTTTGAAGTATGAGGCATGTTTGTTTATCGCCCAAGAAAAGAAGTGGCAGCGGGAATGGTTAATCGCCTTAAGGTAAATTGCCCCTGTCTTTCTTTTTTTCTCTCTCTCTCGCCACATTGCCTTTTTCTTGTTGTCGTGTTGTACCATTAATTAGATTTAGCCTGCTCAGCACAACCCATTCCATTTAAAGTCTTTGACGGAGGAGGAAGAGAGGAAAGAGAAGGCAGAGAGGAGGAGGAGACACGGAGGAAGACAGAAGCAAAAGGGAAACTAAATTAATGTTTCGATGCAGGAAATGTTTGAAGCAGCTGTTTTTGAAAGGACAAGAAAGAAACGCTTTGTGACCAAGTGAAAATCAGAACATCAGTAGCTTGCAACAATAAAGAAAGGGAGCAGAGATCCGGCATTTATAAATGACTTCTGCTTTTTGTCATGTGAACTAGCTTTGTCTGTGCTGTTCATCATCCATCCTTGTGTGTGTGTGTGTGTGTGTGTGTGTGTGTGTGTGTGTGTGTGTGTTGCAGGAGACTGACTCCTTCAAGTCCACCAACAAGATCTGCCGGCAACTGATTTACCACCTGACCCCTCACTCCAAGTGGACGAGACAGAGCGTGCCCAGGAGGAAGTCTCAGGCCTGGTGAGTGTGTCCTCTCTGCTGTGCCATCAGTCTTCAGATCGACAGTTCCTGCCACAGTAAACACATCCTCGCCATAAGCATCAATGCCAATCATAATCCTCCACAGAGTCGCTCTGAAATACTAGACTTAGAGGAAGTCTGGGACAAGTCCGTCGCCTGTTTCTGGGAAGATTTTTCCCCCGGTAGTTTGAGGTTACATTTGTGATAATGCATTATTTAGGTTTTAGGGTTTTCTTGTGATGTTAAAGTTGTTTCTGGGAATAACTCTTTTTTTTCTGGATTCCTGTGCAACAAAGGAAAATAGATTTTAAAAACAGAACTCCAGGTAATTAACAAAAAAATGAATTTAGTCTGACTTTCTGATATTATGTGGTGTCGTACTTTTTACACTATCTTCGAGGTGGAAAATAACACAATGCCAACTCAACAGAATAATTTCATCCTCTGCTTTTCAGCACATCATTAGTTTTACGTATGAGTGGTTATAATGCAGAGTCTGCTGATGCTGACCTGAGGTTATTCCTGCTGCTGTGGCGGGGAAGGAATATCCATCACATGCAGACATTTTTCTGTGTTATTTCAGTGGCACAGTATGAGGAACTGGAGCACTGTTCGTGGACAGTGATAACATTAGGACTATCTTATACACTCAGTGCCTCAAGTTTAGTTAGGGTTAGGCACAAAGGGATGAGATATTCTATTAAAGTTAGGTGACCTTTGTTGTCATGGTTACAATAATAAATGCATGGTTACGGTTAGGAAAAAATCGTGGTTATGGTGATAAACATTGGAAATGAACATTCGCCTCCTAGGTTAACAGCCAATGTTTTGGTGTCTCATCCATTAACCAACCTCTGCCCTGTATAGACTTTGTTGCTCTACAACAACATCACCTGACCTGCTCCTTTGCTCCCGTCATCGTGCAGCTGCTGCAGATCATTTTAACATCAACATATATATATTTTTTTAACTCAATCTCAATTCAACCCTAGTGTTATTATTGGTCTGAGCCTGATTCATCCACACCGTCATTTGTTAATTAATGGTGAAATAAGTTGCCGCACGCCCCCGAGGAAAATCTTTTTGAAGGAAAATAACTTGCAAATGAAACTTGATGGAAGAAAAGACGTTTTAGAAAATCCTGAGGTGACACAAATTGATTAAAATGTGGAGTGATGCATTATGGCTATGCTTCTCAATTGTGTGCTTTTAATGGATTTCTTTTTGTGCATTTTATTTTTTAATAAACTTTTTACTTTTCTCAATTTCACGTGTTCCTTTATATACTTTTTACTTTACACTTCTCTGGTGTTTTATTTGAAGTTTTGAAATTCATAAGAAGATATAAATGTGCTTTTAAGTTCCAAAAACCATCTCAAAATAATTTTACATCTCCTCTTTCATGCTTCTCTCTGGAGCTCTGCCAAGAACAGGGCGTTGTGTGTTGGTCTCAGAGCCTCTCTTTTGATTGGCTGACTGTTTTTCTGAGTGGCACATGGCCAGGCCAATCACAGTTAAGGGACTGTAGCTTACTACTGTAGCTTGGTAAAACTTACCAGTAATGGCAAGTGACGGTGGTCAGTCAGCGATGAAATGAGCAGAACAGACGATCAATTTCAGACTAAAATTCTCTGGTATTTTAGAAAAACTTTACTTTATCCATTGGTCTAAAATTACTGTCCGTGGGAAAGTTGTGCAATGATATACGTATCGGCTTCATGACATTCAACAACTGAGCAGTTTTATTGACATTTTTCCGTCTTGTAGCTTGCTAGCTCAGCGACAGAATGACCACTTGATGTAGTATTGTTAATAAAGTTAAAACAACAACAACAAAAAAGGGTAGACAGTGGGTCCAGGTGGGCTGTGCTCGTGGCATAGCTGAGGGTGTTTCGTTGTGACATCACCAATTTACGGAGGTGCTGACAGCTCATTTTAAGGCTGAATAGGCGCTGTGCGCATTTCTCCATAGATTCAGCATTTTGCTTTTACAGCATTTATACAGCACATAGACCTGACCTATAGGATTAATGATACGTCCATTTTCACACTTGCCTCTCAGCAGCAAAAGCTGTTTCCTGCCTGATACTACTTGACAAAAACAGCCTCACACGTGCTGAAACGCCACCCATGAGCAGTGTGATTTGTTTTTACAGATTCTAACAGCGCAGATTGTTTTTTTTTGCCATTATCCCTCATCATTAATGTGTACTCCCAAACTGTCTCCAAGAATGATCTGCTGAGACAAGGGACTAAGATAAGTAGCTTGAGTAAACAGTCTGAGATTTGAACTTGGGCCGTTACGGGCTGATTATCTATGCTTAAGTGAGATAAAGAAAGACCAAAAGAAAGAGTCTTATTGCAGCAACTGTGAAAACACTGCGTAAACAAATAAAAATGCTCTCCAACTCAAATTAAGTAACATGTACGCAGGTATATTTGTTGAGACATAATGAAAAGAAAAAAAAACTCAAATGATAATCATGAGACTCCCTCTCCCTGAGCAATTAACCCAGATTGAAAGATTTTTTGACAGCTTGAGTTAACTTCCCGCCCAAGTCTCTTGGTTGCAATGTTTCGAAATAACACTCAACAAAACAACAAGGCAGACTCTCCCAGTGTGCTCATTAACAAGCCCTGTCTCCCTCACTGCCTCCACTGCAACCATCCAGACAGCAGCCCTTTACTGTGGGACTCAGACCAGACTCTTTTTTGTTTATTGTGCCTCCATGATTATTGTGCTCGCTAAAACGTGCAGAAATAAATGTCTTTGGATCAAATGAAACATAAGGACAATTTGAGTTTCAGATGCTTTTCTGATATTGATCTTTTCATTGTAGCCCAATCCTCCCTTCCTCTGTTTCTCTCTCTCTCTCAGTCTCCCTCATCCTCCTGCTCTCTCTTTTCCTTTTTCCTTGTCCTTTTTTTTTTTTTTTTGTTCCTACCTCCTTGAATTCTCCTATTTTAAAATCCCTTTCCTTGCATTGATTTTCTTCCTCTTCTGTTTTCCTGTGGGGGTTTTCTCTCCTTCTTTTGAGAGTCCATTTTGTTCAACAGTTGCCACACAGAGCGGTTCTGCAGTTTGAGCTGAGGCTCTGGGGAAACGCTCTGTCAGACAGAGAGAAAAAGGAGGGAGGCGGAATCACTGCAAGGTTGCTGATTAGAAGTCGTGTATTTCCCTCTTTTTCCTGCCTCGCTTCGAATCGATCGAGAATTTGATCTCTTCATATTTAGGAGTGGAAAAGCATTAGCCATCGCATAATCTATGTTGCATGCTTACGTTCTTATTTTCTCCATGAAGTGATATTGAAAAGTCTGCTTGATAAATCCAGAAATGTGCTGCAGCCTGCTCTCCAACCGTGCCTCAAATTGGATTGGTTTCATGAAATGTGTGCATTTGGTTGCAAATCTTCCTGAGATAACACATAAATCATAATTCAAGCTTTAATAATCCAGCCTGCTTTGCTTTTATAACACTGTAACTGCAAAGCAAGTGTGTCACACTTAATATATTATCGAGGCAATTTCATTTTTTTTCTCTGCGGCTGCATGTGCCAGGTTTCTGAGATGTACAGTATTGCTGAGTCCCCAGAGGAGTTTTTAATGTTATTGTAATTGGTACTGAATTTCAGATTCATCAAGCTCATTTTTTTTATTACGCTAAAATTGCCCTTCCAGCACATTTTGATGAGATTAATCTCCGATTGCAGATGCTGTTTCATTGCTTGTCTTTACTGCAAGGCAATAATTGATGCTTACCGCAGCTTTTACAGACTTCAGTACATTTAAAGAAATGACTGTGGTTCAAGAAGTCGACTGAGTCTTCTGTTTGTTTTTAACCTTCACAGGACTGAGGGAAATCTCTGTGCATCTGGCACTTTTTGCTTTATTTGAGTCACTATAGAAAACATTGTTCGGCAGGATGTAGTTAAGTGCTAATGTTCAGTCGTACAGGTTGTGCCGACTGATGATGATGAGAGTGAAACGAGTCGTGGCTGTGACAGCTGTTTGGGCAGGTGTCATCAGCTGTGGGTGAGCGTTGATGGTCTGTCTGAGTCCTGATATTTGACCCAGACCTCACACTGCTCAGACTGAAGTGCCTTTCCTCCCGCTGCGAAGGCTGTCTAAAAGACATGTCATCACTTTTATTTATGTTCATATGAAACTTAATAGTTACTTAACAAGGGGCTGTTGAAGATGTAACAAACAGTTCTTTAACTGGTGCCAAAAAATCCAAGTAGTTTGCATTCATAACAAAGTGGTAAATAAGTACTTATGAGAGTTTGGTTAAAACAACAAATGTTTTCCTCGTTCTGCTTTGCATGCTCGTGCTCTGCTGATTTCACCATCACTAACATCATCTGGTAACATTTAACATCCAAAGATGTTTGAAAGCACATCATACTAAATCTTGCACAGTTTATACATGGTACTTGGTACTTCAAATGTTTTCAAAGAAGATTCAACTATTTCACCTCATGTCTTGAAATTTGGACATGTCAGCAATTTTATCATGTCTCTTCTTTATCATCCTCATTGCAACAATGATAAGTTAAACATTAGCTGTTCACGTCTCTCTGTACTTGAACTGAACTCGGTCGGTCTGTTTGATGTTTTTCCATTCAAACCAGCTGTAAACATTTCTGCCTTAACACATATTTGCACAACCCTTCATGTGAAGTAGTTAAGCTGAAGCATACTGATGCCTGAATGACCGCAAATGCAACGTTGGCCGAAGATCTTGTCAAGCTACAAAGTCCACCACCTGCTCCCAGCAAGAAACCACATTCGGCGGCAGAAAAAACTTACAAATTACACAAAATAGCGCTAGAAATTTGTTGTAACTGCAGCCCAAGGTTGTAGGTCTGAACTCAATAACAAGTTTCAGATCCCAGCATCCTTCACTAGAGACTCTGCTCACTGTTCAAGTTTAAATCATCTACCACAACTCTCCTAGCTCTGGTTTTGAAATACTTTCTTCCCTTAGTTTAATTCATGCTGTGTTGCTTCCAGTGTTTTCCTGTGGCTGCTCAGATTTCAAATCCCAGATGCTGTCATACAGAATGAGGCTAAAATAGCCTCTTCCATACTGTACCTACAGGCCATTCCCTATCCTGCATCATGACTCTTCCAGACTGTGCTTATAAATCCATCTCTTTCTTCTTTATTACCGGTGTTTGAATATCCTTTCCACCTCAACAAGATCACCACCTTCTCCCTGTCTTTGCTCATAGGATAAAAAAAAGGGATTTCTTTTAGTGGCACCTCACATCATTCTCTCACTTCTGAATCATACCCTGGCGAGCATTAGCCAGCAAGAAGCCGTCTAGGCATCTTGACTAAAGCTACATTCAGTTGAGCGGTGAAAGTTTTTAAGACGTCTGTGAGAAACTCTGGATGCTTATGACCACTTTTTCAGCGGCATTTCAATGACTATATTTCTATCCCTGGTTTCCTCGACGGCTCTTCACCGGCTAATCACCAGAGGAGTGCTCACTGGGATTCTCTCTCCAGTCTCTCCCTGCTCTGCTCAGGCTAATTTGCTCTAATCTTTAAAGAAATCCCTTCCACTTCGCTTCCTCGCTGTTAATTTGAGCCCTTCTCCCTTACATGATCCTTCCAGGGCCACAGCAATATTGTCAAGGCACTACACCTCTCACCTTTGCAGTGCTCAACTATTGAATGTGTTAGTGACCTGTGAACTTAAGTTTATTCTGCTGCCTGCTCTTTCAAGTTCATGTCCACACTTAATTTAAAATCTATCTGAAAATCCATCTTTATTTCTTTGTTTTTCTCTTCCACCCACAGGAAGATGGCATATGTTAACCTCATTTCAGCTGAATCAGTTGAAAGACAGACAATGAATCCTACTGACTTTGGCGATCCCCTGACTTTAACTCTATGAGGTTCACTTTTTGTGCTTCAGAATGAAATCTCTTGTTTGCATCATTTACATCTAGTGTCTTCATCACATCAAAACTTTAATGTGTTCAATATCTTAGTTTATGACTAAATACCTGCAAAACTAATTACATCATAAACAGTCTCAGCTGGAATTTGTGTTTAGTGCTAATTAGAAAGTGTTAGCATGCTAACATGCTAAAATAAGAACATGGCAAAGATTATACATGCTTAATAGTAACATGTTAGCATGGTCATTGTGAGCATGTGCACTGTTGATGTTTGCATTTCGCCGTGCATCAATCCAGCCCATGTTGCAGCCTCACAGAGCTGCTAGCATGGCTTTAGTCTTGTTTAACCCTTATTCAACCAGGAAGTCTTTTGATCCATTGTCCAAATGACTGCTTGAAAAAAATAGTACCATGTCTTGGGTGATTTTCTACCAGTGGGCGTTTTATCCCAGGGTTTTTTTTTTCTTTCTGTGTACCGCTTACTCTATATTTCCTCCAGTTCTGTATGTTCTCACCTCGACTGATGGCCCCATAATAATAATAATTATAATAATGATAATGATAATGTTAATGTTAATAATGATAATAAGGTGTCACCTTTAATCCGAATACACCAGCTCTTTGTCAAGCAGCTGCTTTGCCTTATCTGGAAAAAAGAACTTGAGGATTCTTCTTCGATGTATTTACTGTACATGTGACAGCTGTACACTGAGCCATGTGTCATCTGCCTTTAAAACGTGTATGACCTATTTCCATGTCACCCCCCTGAGGTGAACGGGCGCTGACTCAACACATCTGACCTCTGCCTAACCTACAAGGTCAACTCCTAGGGCGAGGGCAAACAAATCTGGGAACACTGGGAATGAACATGTGAAAAATATGAATTCGTAGTTTTCAAGCGCACAATCTCAGATGTTGGGTTTGTGAAAGGCTTTGCTTTCTCTGGTCATATTTTCAGACTCGGATATGGGGTATTCCACTTGACTGCATGCCGCACTCAGTCTGCTCAATCTGCTTTCTTTTTGACCTCCACTTTTAATAGAGACTTAAAGATCCAGCCACCATCCTCGTCCATGAATAATTGAAGGCTTCCCGCGGTACAGACTGAGATCCTGGAAGATGAGGGGGAGGAGGGAGAGACACTCAGTATCTATCGCTCCAATCTTCAGGGCACAGGGCCATAAAGAAATAATTAGAATGATTAAATGTGTTGATCGGTAAACACAAAGTTGAAGGTGTTTTTAATTTAACAGAAATTTAAAAACTTTAGCTACGCTGCTTTAAGTAACAGCATTTCCGGACTTCCTCGGTTTTTATCCAGGGCTTTAACCCCTCTTAACCTCTCATTGATCGGATTTTAACTACATCCGAGATAAGGCTGCTGCTGCTTGAGAGTAACTGAAACAAAGACTGTTGTGCTTGTGATGATCTGTGGGTCTCGATCCTTTAAGGCTGATACAGATCACTCCCAACGATCAAGTCCCTCAGCCTGTGTTCGGAGCCCTGCATTTTAATGCTGGTTTCATAACTGTGCTTTGACATAGTATATCAGACACAGGCGCACTCCTCCATGATATACAGTTATGTAATGCAAACTGTTTTCTATGTGTTCTGTCGCAGTATTCTTTTCTCCTAAGCATCCAGTTTGTCACATCAAATCAAATCATGGGTGAATTTATAGCTCACCCGTGGAGTAGCCTACATTACACATTTTACACGCTGCGCAGTTGCATTATGGTACATTCTGTACCAGGAGGTTTTATAATCATTGGCACAACAGCGAAAATGTGCTTTTACCTTCGGTCTGAAGTCACACATTATTAGGAGTAATCCGTGTCACGTCCATGTTGGGCTGTCTGTGTTATTTTTGGCGAAGCAGAGTGAGATTCACAACAGTGTTTTTCTTTCATTCTCTTCGCTGTATAGGTCGTGTTTTCCACCTTTCGTTGCTCTCCCTCTCACTTTAGTGTGGGTTGTATTTTACGTAGAAGAAAAATGTCTCTCCTGTTCGTGCCGCTCAGCATGTTTCCCACATTCATGTCCAAAGAGCCCATGAGAGTTGGAGGAAGGAGTAGCTGATAGCTGATTAAGAGTTGCTGCACTAAAGAGACCCTTTTATGTGCTACACCTTCACATCTGTAATGGTAATATATATCTTCAGGGATTTGACTTAACTTTTTAGAAGTTGGAGTATTTTGGGGATTTGGCCTCTGTTTTTAATGATTTGTGTCTTTTTAAGATAGATTCCCTTTTTTCTTTTAAAAGGCACATGTGCTGTTCCTATCACTGCTTTCACTTCACTCTGTGTTGACATCAACATTGCTACTTTCCCCCAAACTTTGAAAAAAAAAAAAAAAAGTTTCCAAGAACCAAGTGACTGATCTGAGATGTCAAAACACTGCACAGCCCGGAGCTCCTCCATTGACGACATACAATGGAAGAAGCCTTGATCACCCCATCCGCTAAATGTTTCACTGAAATTTAATCCAAATCCAAATGAGCTTTGAGGCTATTTTTTCCCTTCCCAGAAAATATGCCATTATCCCCATGAAACTGGAGGACACTGGATACTATATGCAATCACCACTTTCATGTTTCCCAGTACATTTTCTACAGAACCGTAATATCAGTGTGACAGTTGCATAGTTGAGAAAATGGCATATTTAACTACATTTTTTTTTTTGCTTAGACTGTAAAGGATTCTCATTAACAAGAGCCAAACTGTCCTAAGGCATGAGAGTCACATATTTGATGCTAAAACTGAGTTGAGTCAAACAAACTGGTTCAGGAAATGTTCAGCGCTGTAGCCCACAGTCACAGGCCTGAAGGCACGTTCAGATAAAATACAAGCACAGAAACAAAGGAGCCGTCCTTCACCAGCTTACTTTACAAGCGTGAGTTTGTACATTAGATCCTCGTAGGATCTCCCACGGCTGAGCCAGACTACTGCGCATGTATTATACAGATGCCTGGAGGCAAAACAGCTCAAATCGATCTGAGGAATAAACAAGTCAAGACCGAAGCGTTGATGAAGCAGACATTGATCTGACCGATCCCATGGGTCTGTGGAACGGCATCTACATCCAATGTTTCTAAAGTGCTTTTATTTAATTCACCTGAAATGAGTCGAGTGTCTCTCTGCGTGCTCAGCAGGAAATAAATCTGAATTTGTATTACAGCGTTTCTCCTCTCAGCTGAAATATTGTGTATCACCTCTTTGCACTATTAAGACATATATATTTTCTTACTATCAAGATGCCTTTGAGACAGTCACTGGTTGAAATAAGGCATACTTTTTCGAGATTTAACTTAACTTGCTTTTTATTTCTATTTATTACTCATCTATAAAACACTGAAGAAATAGTTCCAGATTTTGGAAAATGTGCTCACATCATATCTGGCAGATAAATATGTTTGTACAGGTTTTTGTACAAAGTAAACAAATGCGATATGTTAGTAAGTGAGCTTTAGAGGTGATGTTAGGTGGATTTTCTTCAGACACGGCCAGGCTAAGCTAAGCTAGCATATTTCCCAAAATATTCTACTATTCCTTTAATCCATCAGTTACAATTTATGAATCCTTTACACAGTGTGTGAGTGTGTCCCAGTAGCTCCAGGGAAGTCTCTGTGATCATACAAAAACACGAGTGAATGCTCAGGGAGAAAAAACAGTAAGTAAGTAAGTCAGTTAGTTAGTTAGTTAGTTAGTTAGTTAGTTTTGCCACGCCACACATGGCCCATTGTTATATTAAATCCCACAGTAAATGAATACGAAGAAAAAGATATAACCTTTAACACTCCCCCTGTCTCTTGATGTATTACTGATTCATGAGACTAAATGAAGGGGAACATGTATTCCATGTGGGTGGGCAGAGTACAAGTTTCTCCTGCCATTTGCTTTTAACTCTCGCCCTGGTGGCAGAATATTGAAAGGTTGTAGGACTCTCCTTGTAAAAAATGTCAATGTATTTTAACCCAGGAGAGTGTACTCACAGGCCCAGCCCTTTTTTAAATATTCACCTCTCCCGCTCTCCACCTCTTTTCCAGCTCAGTGTGGAGGGAGTGTTTGGTTGCATTCATGTGGAAATTGATTAGTTGAAGTATTGAAGCCGCAGACTAACGCTGATAATGAGCACTTAACTTTTGTAACATCAGGAGAGACAACTAGACTGAGTGGAGTCTAACCTGGCGATGAGAGGCACTAGACATGGTTTAGAAAATTAGTGTGAATACAGAAATCAATGGGTCTGCCATGACCTTTAACGGAGAAGCTTTTAGCTCGTCTGGGGATGTGTAGCACCGAAGGATAAAGCAATACAATATTAGATGTGGTAAATAACAGTGCAAACAACTGTGTAGTGTGTAAACATTATTATGATTTACTGTATTTGAACATGTTAGAACACGTTATGTTGCGTAGAAAGAAGTTGCTGGAGCAGATTTGTTGCCTGTGCAGTTGTTACAGTTACGGCTGGGCAGCTAAATCTCTGCATCAACACTGACAGTCTGCGAGAAAGATCAAGCCACTGTAGGTTTGGTGTATCTAGTGTGAACTCCATCCACTGCAGTTTAAATACAGATTGAATCACTGATTCTTCATAGCCCTCAACATTCAGTCTCTAAAATGCTTCATTAAAAGACACATCCTCAGGTTGTGTTCTGACCTTTTCCTGGAGGCGCGATCTCTCTGCCTGCACTCCATTTCAACATCACAAACCCCAGATGTTTTATTTCCTACCTTTGGGGTTTACATAACTATAGAACAGCAAGGACCCTTGTTCAGTGCGTAAAAGTTAACAACATCCCTGAGGAAAGACAGGCTATGAAAAGCAATTAGACAGCCTGCCTGAACCCACATTTAAGCAGCCGATAGTTTGACACATGAGAGCCAGCTCTTATTAGATTCCTGCGCTGTTGTATCAGTTGCTCCTGAGGATGTCAATAGATGGATTTGCCTCAGTTGTTTGCTTTTAAATGAGTCCCGGTACAGGGGACGCTCTTGTTTCGAATCATGTTTATGCGGGTTGACTATCCTTTGAAGTTGTTTGCATCTGAGCTGGTCCAAGAGGATATGCACCAGTGCCTACGAGCATGGCAGCCACATCAGAGGGAGGGAGATGAGACATTTTGTTGTTTGTGTTGTTACCGTTTCATGGTGACGGACTATAGTTTACGCTGTGGCTTCAGAAGCTCTAGCTATGCCCTTGGGCCTGCGGCCAGCCGAGCAGCCCGTGGGTGGAAGTGCGCCCACGGTTGGAGCCGGGAGGCAGCAGATTTGGAAGGAAGTCTGAAGCCTTCTTTATTCTGTCTCATTAAAAGCACATTAGAGCCCATCCTCCCCCTGTACCACCCACACAGCGGCAGGACCTGCCCTGCCTAACTCTGTCTCATGGAATAGCTCTTCCTACACAAACATAAGCACAAAGGTAAGAGGACAGGGCTCCAGCAGAAGCAGGAAAACCCTCCTATAAATAAGACCAAGAGAACAAAAGTCAATGCTCATAATCAGTTTCATTACAGTAAAGTGCATAAGCTACACAGTGGTACAGTAAAAACCCTCTGAAGTCACAGGAGTGGTTGAGCATGCCAAGAAGCTGCAGATGCATTTTAAAAAACTACAGCTAAAGTTAATAACATTTGATTCAGACAATGAATCCATTAGTCAGATTTACAGAAAATTAATTATTAAACATCAGTTCAATAATCGCTTAATTGTTTTAGGAAATTTGCCAAACAAAGGAGGTCAAACTTTTACTGGTTTGAGCTTCAGGAAGTTTGGGATTTGCTGCTTGTTGAACATCTTTAGGTTTTGTACTGTTGGTCAGACAAAACAAGCAATTTGAAGATGTCACCTGAGGCTGATGGAAATGATAATAATTTCACTATTTTCTGACATTGTAAGGACTAAACCTGTGGTTCCAAGACCTTTGGGCTTGTTACTCCTCAAAACAAAACCATTTTTACAAGCCACTCCCCATTACACACAGCATTTATCTACATTTAGTGTCCAATGCTTTTTAAGGGCTTGAAGATTATAGAAAGATTAATCTTAAGAAAGATTTCAGTCATACAAATAAACTATACTTTCTATACTGCTAATCCTCTCAAAACCCCTTGGATTTATTTTGTGATTTCTTAAACAGTACAGTACAGGAATCATTTGACAAAATCATTAATCAATTAAAATAAAATATAATTGACAGATTAACTCCTAAATTGTTTCAGCCCTGTGATGCTGAACTAAAAGAAAAATACAGGAAGCATTTTCACATGAAAACTGATCTTGATATTTTAATTTGTGCAGAATTATTGGAGCCTGGTGGCCAGAGGAGAATTTTAATTCCATAACCTTTCAAGTGAGCCATTCAAAAAAGAGAGTGAATACAGGCAATTCAGCTTCAGAGACAGTGAGATTACAATGACGAGAAAAAAGAAAAGAGGCAGAGAAATAGAAAGAGAGGGAAAGTGAGAGGCAGTGAGCGAGAGTGAGGATATGAAGGAGCTGGGAGAGATGAATTACAGCCTACTCCTGGAATCAATAATCTTGCGAATCACAGCCCCGGTGTGCTACAGATCTTTTTCTTTCCCTTAACCGAGCAGAGAGGGTGACTGATGTAAAGAGCACAGCCAGCCGATTTATGAGGCTCCCAGACAGACCAGAGAGCAGAGAGAGATGCAGAGATAATCCTCTCTGTGCCTGAGGAAACAGAGGGACGAGCAAAGGCAGACAGGACTAAGACAAAGAGAGGATAAACCTTAGGCCAGTTAAACAGAACATCTTTCTCCTGTTTGTCAGCTTTTTTAAACAAAGTCCCCCACACTTCCACCTCATTGTCATTTGTTTGGCTCTGTCTTCTTCCAAGTGTAAATGCCAGTAAAAATAAAGGGTCTAATGCACTGCAGCAGGCTCTGTCTTAACACTTCACTGCATGACATGCATGCATGCAGCTGCTACATAGCTCTTATGCATATTTGACTACGCTCTGGTATAGAGAGAACATTTTGTTTCATAATGCCCAGTGCTATCAGAGGCAGTGAGGGATACAGTGATCCAACTGGACAAGCGTGACAGTTATAGGAGTGCTTTTCCTTAAGATGGATTCAACTCACACCTGTTGTCTGAAGTCATTTGACTGAAACAGATGATCACTTTTCTTTCTTGCTCTTGTTTCTCGCCAAGTTTTGTCCCTCTACAGTGTGTTTGTCCACCCATCATCTACCCCTCTACCTTCCTGTCTGTCTCACACAATATCTCCAATTTATCACATTTATCTGACAAAACTCAAAGGACAAATTTGACATTTTGCATATTTGCTTTCTTGTTTAGAGTTAGAAGAGAACTCTTATGTGTGTGCATCAAATATGAAGCTGCAGCCTGCTGTTGGCTAACAGTGGGAAACGGATATTCTGGTTCTGTTCAACAGTAACAAAATCTGCACACCAGCATGTCTAAAGCTCATTTATCAACATGCATCCATCTTGTACAAAAAGTACACAAACCAAAGTGTAAAAACTACGATTCGACATTTTACGACGCTTGTGTGCCCAACTTTGTCTAAGCTAGCTGGCTGCTGGTGATAGATTCATATTTAATGCACAGACACGAGAGTTCTCATCTAACTCTCAGCAAGACAGCAAATGCATATAATTCCCAAATAATGAAACTTTTTTTTTTTAAATGAGCTATTTGTAAGGTTTGACATTGCTACATAGCTAGCATTAGCATTAACAGCTGTTTACTGACCAGTCTTGCCAAGAACTTCAGCAATCGTTGCATTTACAATACAAAAAGGTTATAAACGTCCTCTGAGCAGTGCTACTTCTTCAGGGCAGACGGGACGCTACATAGTGACTGGGCTAGCTGGTTAGCATGCTAACTTCTGTAGAAAAGAGAAGTGATAGGAACAGTAGCAAAACAAGAGGGTTGTTTTCAACTGCTGGAGAAAGTTTGATGCTGAATGTGCAATATTTCCTCCAGACTGGTAAGTAAACAGCTGTTAATGCTAACGCTGGCTATGTAGCAATATAAAAAATAAAAAAAACTACAAATAGCTCCTTTAAGGGAAGGACGTGCATTAGTCCATTTTAGAGGGATATTTTCAGGATTCAGAATCTGTGAATTCTCTCGTTTCATAAAATTTTACAGATCAGCTCCAGTGATTTATTCACCCGTCACTCACAGTACTTCAGACACAAGTGACCTGATTTTTAAAAATCCAAAGAAGGGGATGCATTTCCCTCTCCTGAATCCCTGTTTTCAAAATGACACTTATCCCAGGGGTGTAACTACAGTCCCAGCTCAAAACAAGGTGACACATTTGTTTCTAATTGGCCCGGACAGATTGGGCAACATGTTTGCTTTTGCCTTTTACACTCTGATTTCAAATAATTTATTCATTTATTTATTGTCTTTGATGGCTGTTTTGTACATGGAGACTTAGCGCTGGCTTGGAGATGGCTTTGCAGGAAAGAAGTGACACTCGAAACTGAAAACAGCTGGCGCCTTTCAGAGGATGACATTCAGCCCAGGAGACAGAATTTGTTGCTTGAGGGACTCAGACCAAGACACATTTAAATGCAAATGCTCTTTTTTACATTATTGATTGTTACACTCTCTACACTAAATACTTTTGGATGTTGTTTCTGTTTTTGCATACTTTGCAGTTTCCCTGCACTTGTGGGACAGTGTAGTACCCCATTATAGAGCCTTATAAATCAATAACCTCAGTATCATTATGTAAAGATAGTTTGTCTACTACTGAAGAGTTAGCCCACTTTTGATACTGCTTGCAACAGATGGCCACTTTGTCCCTGGGAGATCCAGCTTATAAACAAAATGAACTTTGTTTTGTCTCCTCTGCCACAGTCTGAAGACCACCCTGAAGAAGAAACTGTCAGGTGATGTGGTCAACCTGTCTGGCATCCCGCTGTCTGGCCGAGACGTCCACCGTGTGGCCTTCTACCTCCAGAGCAGCAGTGACGCGGTGTCGGCTGTGGACCTGAGCTTCACCGAGCTGCAGGACGAGAGCTTACGGCTGCTGCTGCCTCACCTCAGCTGCCTGCCGAAGCTCACCATACTAGCTGTCAACGGCAACCGTCTGACAGTGGCCGTCCTGAAAGACCTGACAGACACAGTGAAGGATCCTAATAAGTTCCCCAGCCTGGCCTGGATCGACCTGGGCAACAATGTCGATATCTTCACCGTGCCGCAGCCACTGCTCGTGGCCCTGCGGCGGCGCTTTGGCTTACGCAGCAGCCTCCCCACCATTTATGAGTCCGGTGAGGCGCAGGCATTTGGTAGCTACAACCCAAACATGGAAACCTCTGTGGAAGAGCCCAGTCTGTACGAGGAGGGGGATGTGGAGGATGACGATAGAGAGGAGGAGGAGGACAGGCTGGAGCTTCAAGCCTGGGGCTTTGGAGAAGAAAATGTGTCAAAAAATGTGCCGCTGCACTTCTGTGGGAGGTGATCGCCCAGAGCTGCTTTCCCTGGCAGCCCCTTATATCCCTCTGTATCACTTCACCCTAAGTCTAGCCTCATGTGTTAGCAGGTGTCATTGTGGCAGAAGATGCTTACACTGACCCACATGTTTCTGAAAACAACTTTAAAAATAACTAACTGTGTTGTGTTTCCCTCTGGATGCTCTGACTGCTGAAACCCAGCAGTGTGACGCAGACATTTCTGTGTTTGTACAGACAGTGAGAATATATTTATATGGATTGATTTCACCATCATTTGTCCGGGAGAAGTTGAACTGAGCTGAACACGCTTGCTGTTTTTCACTGCTTTATGTTCCTAAAGTTTTGTGCTCTCACACTTTGAAGCTTCCAATTATCTGTCACTATCCACTGGAGCAGCTGGGGGTTAAGTGCCTTGCACAAGGGCACCTCAGCAGTAGCTGTTGAGGACAGGGGAGCGTTACTAATTCACATTCCCTAGGCAAATATTTATATCTGGTCCGGCCTCTCTAACAACTTCGCCCCTGCTGCCCTGTGTCTGTGAGAAGTCGGAATAAATCAAAGTAACTAAATACCCTGCTTAAGAAATCGATCAGTTTAATTTCAGCTGATGTTTGGTTTTTTTTTTTTTGCTATGATATAAATATTTTTAGTCAGAACTCAGCTGCAGTGAGATTATGTTCACATAAAATATGCTTCCACTTTCTCCTGTTGGGCCACAGCATTTATTCAGGAACTATTTTCAAAATAAATGGTGACTTAGGGTAAGTAAATGAAGCATGCTAAGTCCCATTTTAATTTAAATTTCAAGCGCTGATGCTTCAGTACATGCTGAGATACCGATGCTGCAGCTGTACTGAGGACGGCCTCCGCCTGGTACACACATGCAGACATGCAGACGACGCACACAGTGTTTGGGGCGTGAGCCGCTGATGAACTGATTACTGCCTCTATCGGGTCTCGTTAGGCCCCTTCAGTCACAGATGGTGAGCAGGGGATCTATTTTTTTCCCAGTAAATAGGACTAGCCCCAGATAATTTCGTCCACTGGTGTTTCATGAGTGATTCTATTTATGAATCAGACCGTAAGCAAAGAGAGGGATGCCCACTCTGTTTTTAAAGGCAGACACAGAATCGAAAACGAAACCATTGCGAACAGCTCTGCTTTTATCTTCTCTTCCCTCTGTGGTGCTACAGTCTGCACATAAATCTTTGTGGTGGCATGAATAAACTGCAAGTTTCTTTTTGACTAGTCTTTTTATTTCACATGTAGTTGTCATCTTTTTGTATTTGTGTTTTTTTTTAAAAACGGGCTTGACTGTTTACTGTAGTGCAGCATCAGACCCCACAGACAGACAGAGGGGAGAGAGTTCATGTGTCCATTAATATCCCAATAAATTTGAGATAAAAAATTGCTGCATGTTAACACAACCCCCCAAGAGCCCACACTTCATCCTGCCTACAGAAGTTAATGTGATCTGTTCATTTTTTTTCCCATGCTATTATTCAGGAAACAGTTATTTGTGTTTTGCAGGGATATTAATGAACAGGATGCTTGCTGTACGTGTGTGTGTTTGCGTGTGTGTGTCTATGAGAGCATAATTAGGGTGTGCGCCTGTGTGTGTGAGCGTGTTCTGCTGGACATGCTGGGTAAATTACTACCTTTGATCATAGAAATGAAATGTTTACTCATTTGCACTTTAAGGACGACTCCGTCCCTGAATACACATATGGGTTGTTGTTGACATAGAGTCGCTCACATCCTAAAGTAAATGTTTTCGCTCTTTTATCTCTTATCGCTTTTGGATTTGACAGATAAATCGTCAACCTTCATACGAATCACTGCCATGATAAAATCGTTTGTAAATTAATTTGATTTTGTCCTCATGGCTCGCTTTTAAAGTAAAAGTGATGTTTGCCTGCTGTTGCTTCAAAAATAAACATGAGTTGAATCCGGATCACCTGTTGTGGACTGTTTTCTTGTACGTTGTTTGTCCATTGACAGAAATAAAATAGTGGTAGGCAGCATATAGAGAAAAATCCACCATTTGTCTTGACTGCAGTGTGGTTATTTTAAGGCCACTGAAGAAAAAACACTCACTCAGTTGGATTGTGATTTATTAATTCAAAGGTTTTATCCTGAAATGTTCTGATAGATCTTCAGATGATGCAAATAGTTAAACCTGCATTAACTGGTTTTACCTGTACAGTCCACTCTGTGCTGTACCTGGATTATTTTTGCTTTTTAGGCATATGTTACATGTACATATTCTATTATATTTTGTATTATTTAAATTAACAAAGAACGTTGTGAGTTGATCTTACATTTTATGTTGAAGGAAATAATTTTGTTCCTTATACTTGAACCTCCATCACATATAATTTGGGCATTATATAAAGCTATGAAGGTTAGTAATTACTCTAATGCTTCAGGGACACATTAAAGATAGTCTGATGGCTCTGGGCTTTTTCAGCAGCTGGTTTCCATGTCAGCATTTAATATTGTGTGAGAATGAGAATAGTGCCCTGTATGGACCTGTCACAGGCAGAATAATATCAACATCCTGCTGACTTGTGGAGGCTCTGCTAGCGAGGCATTTTCATATTTGCAGGGGGGGAGCCTGAGGCCATCCATCTTCCACCCCCGTTTGTCAGAGGAGTGTCAAATGACAGAGGATCCTGGTTCTGGTTTGTAGCTGATGCTGAAACATCCTGCAGACATTTAAGGCTTCACGTCTGTGCAGTTTGTGAAACATAAACAGTGTCTGGTGTGCAGCAGTAGGAGGTAACAAAGCATATACTCAAGTAATGTAATTACAGTACACTTAAGTACAGCTTTGAGGTACTTTTGGAAACTTCATGTTTGTACTTCACAACATCTCAGAGGGAAATATTCTGTGTTTCTTACTGTGTGATGACAGTTATTTTCAAAGTAAAATAGGTTAATAATGTATCACTGCTGTTCGGTAGAAAATATTGTGTCTCCAAAAATAAAAGAATTTCCAGCACTATGAAAAACAGCTTTGTTTTAGTTCAATGACATAATTTCTAAAGGTGACATTTTCTATAGAATTTAAGAAAAGGGAAGAGGTTTGAAACTTTCCTGACTTCCAGAAGAGCATGTAATTCTTCAGCCAAACTGAAAGTGTAAAAATCCCTAAAACTGGATAAACAAGTTCTCCCATTAGTGAAAATATAATGTATTACTAGAGCTTTATTACCAGAGTTTAAACCTACAAACATTAATGAAGAATTCTGCACTCTCCATCTGCAACAGTAACGACATTAGAATGCTGCTTACATGTTAATCCACCAATAACTTAACACCAAGCCCTGTAATGGAGATTTTCAATGCACTAAGTAAATAAAGGCATGTTTGTTTGTAACTAGGCTTTCATGAGTGCTCTGTAAGTGCTATATAAGCAAGTGATTGCGCAAACTTGATTTATATAGCACATTTCAACACATTAGTTACTACAGAAAGAGAGAAAATAAAGGCAGAAAAAAGAACAGATGAAAAGACTGCAGAAATATTAAACTGCTAAAGTTTTTAATTCATCATACAATCTTTTGCAAAGTGCCAGTAATGCCAAATTGTTTGACTTCTCCAGAAATGTAAATCTTAAATCAAACACACACCGAGCAGCAGACTGCTTTCTTTTGGAAAGTATACATGCTCCATCTAGTGGCACTTGTTGGTTGCACAGAGCAGCTCCAGATGTTGACTCCATATGGGGCCTGCCAGACAAGAAGAGATACAGATGAGAGGTGGATAATTGAGATCATTAACATGCGGTTTGTGTGTGTTTATATGAATGCGTGTGGGAGTGGGTCATAGCTCATGTTTCACAATCCAAGCAGTTGAGTGTTGGACTTGCTCCCGGAGTTGATCCTCAGATAAAGTTTGAACTGGTCATCTGTTTCTTATCCAAACTTAGTTTGTGAAAACAGGTTTTCCAGTAAATATCTGTAATCTTTAAATGCAATTTACATGATGGGGTGGCGTCATAAACTGCTTAACTACAAGCAGAGCAGATTCATTCGATTTTACACGAGTTGTGCAACTGCAGTGAACATAGGAGGTAGCTATCAGAAGAGAAAACACAGATGCTATCAGGAAAAAGGTGTGTGTTCTCACTATTTAGTTTCATCTTGACATTAGTTACATTACTTCTACTTAGAAATATGTGCTCATCGTTGCTTCACATGCAAGTTTGAGCCTGACTGTGCAGAATGATGTATGAGCAGAGTTTCACACTAGAAGGCTGTTTTCACCTTAAAGCTGAGTTTAACGCATGCACAGTACATACAGTGTGAGAGGAAACATCTGGTGTCCATCAGTTAAACTTCTGCAATTAACTATGATTGCATATTCACAGATTCTGGATTTTCCCATGAAGGAGGAACATGTGATTTTAAGTATTTTAACAAGATGATAAACAACAAACTGAATAAAAAAACAAACATACAGGGAGGGAAGAAGAAAAAGGAAAAAAAAAAGGCGTAACACAAACATAATTCCAACAGATGGGTAGGTCAGGGCTTGACGGGAAACAGAATACAACAGAGTAGGAGACAAGACTGCAAGACAACCACTGCACCTTTCACACACTGCGGGATGGATTCAAAAAAGATTGTGCCATCCTGCCTCAGCTTTACATTTACCCCTGAACCCCAAGCCCGTGTACGGGATGGGAAACCCACCTTTCTTAAGAGAATCGCCAAAAATAAACATTTTATCAAAGCCAGAAGCTGTAGAGACTGAGAGAATCGTCGGATTTTCAGCTTTCCCGTGGTCCGTGAACTAACCATGTGTGACATACGCTTCCGTCAGAGAAAGTGGCAGAATTTAAGTTTCAAATTGAAGTTCGTCGAAATCGCTCCAGTCAAGTGGATTTTTTTTTAAGTCCAAAAAATGAACAGGTTGCTCTAGCTAAATCATTGAAAAAAAAGATAAATCTACGCTTCTCCCCGCAGCCATGATGACATCGATGTCAGCCGACCAACACGTGGTCACGTCACACTAACGCGCGGAAGTTACCTGTCTTTGTTTTACAAAAGAGCAGATCCTGGATGAGCACACGTGGATGCCACGCACACTAAACATAAAAAGTTTGAGTTGTAAAACACATTTATCATGGCACAAAAAGGATACAGACTGAAGAAAGCTGTTCGTAAGTTACTGGAAGAGAGTTTGAGCTGCGAGGACGAAGAAAACGACCGGATCTCAAGCGAGTCAGGCGAGGATTCCGAGCCGTCTTCATCCGTGTGAGGACGTGTGAGTACTACGGCTTATATCATCTTATCTCAGACCTATGTCATCATTTTATCATGATGTATGGCTATAATATGTGTGTGGCCTATGTCTATAAATATTATAATAGCTTCTAAAAGGTTTTCAAGAGAGTCAGAGGGGGATTTGAGGAAGGGAAATATCCATTTGAGGACATGTGAGTACGTCTATGTTTCATCATATTATCATGTGGCATATCTAAAATATGTGGATAGGTATATTTATACATATTATAATAGCCTGTAAGGCATTATAATACTAATGACACAATATAATAGATTATAAAAGACTATATTATAATATTTATAGTGCAATGTCACCTGGAGCAACAAATTCTGCTACTAATATATACATATATAGTATATATTTATATATATAAAGTGCAGAAAGTGTGGTGTTGCACTGTGCCTTACATTAGACAGGAACTAATGCAGACTGGCTGGACTGGTTCCTCTGCATACCTGTAGAAGTGTTGTATATAGTTGCTTTGAATGATATGTAAATAGTTGAAGGCGCATGGTTTTTACAGTTATAAACATGTAGATAGTTCAGTATGTATATGGAGCATATGGAGGCCCCAAATTACTTTTGCTTCATTCCTAACACTTGAGTGCACTTGAAACAAGGTTGTATATATAGCCTAGATTTTTTTTTTAACTCTAATATAAATTATCAAAGAAAAACATATTTTGTTGTATTTATTTTTATTGATTTATGGCAGTATAAATGTGTTACACTGCACAAAAGACAGTTTGAACTCTC
Organism: Seriola dumerili; assembly: GCF_002260705.1. NCBI lineage: Eukaryota > Metazoa > Chordata > Actinopteri > Carangiformes > Carangidae > Seriola > Seriola dumerili. The sequence continues at coordinate 1,214,412 of NW_019174697.1, forward strand.
TCTACTTCTAGCCATGGTTGTGTTGTTTACATTGAGATACAGGACTTTATATTGCAGTGAAAAATGAGCGCACAGTGAGTATAAATGTGATAAGTGGTAAAAACACCCAGAAAGTATTTGGGGTACAGGGGGATATTAGCAGTGACAGAAACCGAGATCTATGGTTTAAACTAAATTTCCCACCCTTTATTAAACTCAGTGTATGTTTTGAACTGAAACCACCATATGAGAACTAAAAGCTGTCCTGTAGTTAAAGGGTCTGTTCAATTACACAATTTCATGTGGTGCTCTCAGCTGCAACACATCTTTTTATCTTCTCGGAAACAGTGCTGAGGTTACTCTCCATTATCCACTGAGAGTCAATATGACACTCTGAGGAAAACTCAGAAACATGGGAAACTGTCAGTGGAAATAAATGTTGCTGTTGAGCAATATCATTTGCCTTCACTGTATTTGGCAAGGGTCAGAAATCTCAGAGCTCATTGCGTGACACAACGCTACTAAGCTTCAAGTTTGGGTGTACTTGGCCTTTTAAGGTAAAGTCTCATCTACGCCAACTGTTTCTTTGGCTTTATTTTCCACATGTGATAAAGGGTTTGAACACTTCCATGCTCCGATACAACTTTTGATGTTTGAACACTGTGGAGGACTGTTCAGGCTAATTCTAAAGCTCTTATGTGTGTCACCGTTGGCCCGAAGGCTTCAACAGATCTTTTACTGAGGCTGTGTGAAATGAAATCAACAGGGTCACTGTTTGATGTGCTGGAAATGGCAGAGAATTTAAAGAGACTTGGGCAGCGGCCTCGTGTTGTACTTGCATCATTATGAGTCCTGAGCCAGACACTTTAAATGCACTTTTGTCTCCTGCACAGCTGCTGCAACAGCCACATAACTTATAAATTCTGTATGATCCGGGCTGCATTGTAAAGTAAGAGCAGCATGGCCAGCCTTGCTCCCCCTGCGGCTCTGCTATGTCTGCCTGATGATAATAATGATGATGCAGCGCTATCTGCTGCCCCCTGCGGGCTCCTAGCGGGTACTGGCGATGTAATGGAGGAAAAGCACTTTAATCTCCTGACTGCAGACAGCAGCCTTAGTGTGCACACATACACGCATATGCACAGGCACGCACACATGAGCTAAATACGGCGGTAAATTAGATTGTAGACGCATTTAGATTTGGTGTAAAACGACAGGAATAACACTGCATGTGGTGATGCGGCTTGGTTTTACTTCCTCTGATTGAAATAAAGCCATGACAAAAATAAATAATGCCTCAAGTTGATGTTTATATTTAGATATAGATATATTGATATAGATATATTATATATTTGTCTTTGCAGCTCAGTAAAATCAGGGCAGTTGCAGCTGAGCACGTTACTTACCACACTTAATGTTGTTGCACATGTGAAACCGAGGCTGTGAACATAGCATGATGCGTCGGTCAGCCTCACACATGAGTCTTTACGCACGGCACCGAACGCCCACTCCGGTGATGTGTTAAGGCGGATTGGCTGCTAAAGATACCAGCGCCTGTGTGCGCGCTGTGGTTGGCTGCGGCTCTCTTGGCCATTACGTTATGCTTACTCCACACACACAGGCAGTCGGAGAGAGGGAAGACGTAATGGTTTGATTCCCTGTGCACTTGCAATGGTCGTCGTTCTGACATTACTCGGCAAATTCCTCTAACGGGAGGTGCAATGAAGGTATGTGATGCCGTCTGCGGTTCTTACATGATTTTGGATCCATGTACGGGGCCGATTTCTTGCATGTTTGCGCGCGATGCTGCACCGAGAGGCAGGGAATACCTCCATCCTAATGTCAATTAATTTTGTTATCGTGCACTTAGTTGTAATTACATCAACAGGCTTGCACCTTAATGCTGCACTGGCTGTTTTTCGTTTGCTGTCGCTGCTCTTCCTGCTCTGTCTGTCTGATTCTTATTTTCTTGGCGAACACGCGAGCCTCGAAATGCTTCCCCCTGCATCCCCAGCCGTTCTGATAAACACTGGGTACAGTGTGTAGCCTTTTAATGAGCCTGCTTTGACCCCAGTGTGATAGTTCAGTGGACTAAAGCCGCCGGAGCGACGTCCATTCATCGTCAGGCTCTAATCCGCTCTAATGAGATAGAGACTGCGGCCAGTGAGTGAGTGAGCGCGGGGATGTTTGGGAGATGTCTCGGTGTAGCTACAGAGAGAGGATCACCTCTCAGGTTCGAGCTGTGTCAGGCTGTGGAGCTTCACCGGAGTCTCCTTCCTCTCAGTGGTGTGTGTGTGTGTGTGTGTGTGTGTGTGTGTGTGTGTGTGTGTGTGTGTGTGTGTGTGTGTGTGTGTGTGTGTGTGTACACTGTAGCAGAGACAGGCTGCCGCACAGCACAGGGAGGAAAGGTGATGTTGCTGTCTGGCAGCTCGAGCTCAGGAGGACTGGTAATGATGAAGATGATGGCGATGATGTCATTGGGTGCTCTGGTGGAGGCAGGTTTGTGGCGACAGTCACGGTGAAAGGTTAGGCAGGACTGTCCCTGCAACCATCATCATCATCATCATCATCATTAGTGCTGTGTACATACAATATGAAGAATAATGTGTCCCTGTGTGAGGCTTCTGACAGCTAATCACCTGTTATTGCAGTTGCACTGTGTCTCACCCTTAAAGCTGCATCACTGAGGACTCTAAAAGGTGAAAGGCCTAATTTTGAAAATAAAACATCTTTTATTGCATAAATAAGTTCATGCATTTACTCAAATACTGCCCTGAGTATTTATTCTGTCAGACTTTTGCTCCACTACATCACGGTGAAATATTGTGTGCATGAGCAGAGGGTTCCCTCAAGCACCAGATGCAAGCAAAATACACGGGTGCTCGGGTCTGACTGGTCGATAAATTTTATATCTAAACATCACAACATTTCTGGAGTTAGGGAGAGAGTCCACCGAGGCCTATGGTGATGTTGGTCTTTTATTTTGTTCAAATTGATCTCACCAAATCCCCTTTTCATATGTTTTTGGAGTAATGCTAATATTCTGCTTATGTTTTCAGTTAGCATTGGACATTTTAAGAATATATATTATATAATACATATTATCTATCTCTCTATCTATAGAGAGAGAGATACATATTGGTATTCTGCCTTTACACTGTTACACACACATGCATTTTTTAAGGTTTACTTCTTAAAAATACTACAACAAATGTCCCTAAAAGTAGCCAGCGATGCTCAAAGTATTTCCACAGCTGCAGTCACTGGTTACTTTTAACTAGCAAGGTTTGCACGTTGAACTACCTGAGCTCATAAGATATGATGGTGGCCGCAACAATACTGTGACACTGAACAGCCCCATTCTTCACAATGAATGCTTGTGTAAAGTTTTGCATGCGGTACATCAAACATTTGAATACAGTTCATGACAGTATTGTGGAAGGCAAGAGTACAGAGGTGCTTAACTCTGGTGGACAGCGCAGTTAATTTGCCTAAGGGACATCATCATCATCATCATCATCATCATCATCATCATCATCATCATCATCATTGTGTCCCAGGAAGACAAAATGGACTCAATGTTTTTATTGACTAATCTGCTTTAAATTGAAAAGCAGCTTTTCTGCCCCTGTGGCACAGGCCGGTGTTGGCTGAATTGTGTAAGCATACATCTTCGCCATACAGTACGTGTTATCAATGCCATTTTAATCAGGGATGGACCTATGACTCGATCTATGATATTTCAAAATGAGTGTTTGATTTTGATACTCTTTCCATTCAAAATCCTCTTACCGTTTCATTTTCCCCGTCGACAATAAGCACACGCTTGTACGTCATGGACGCACACACTCGCAAATCTCTGCTGGAATGATAAGATGTAGCACGGATGTACCACAGTGGATCATACTTTATTCCAAATGAGACCAAGCTCACTTAGGGCTGACTCCTAAAGTGGATGAAGAAGTCTAAAGCTATAAAGAGAGGCCAGAGGGCACGGCAGATTCCTGGCGGTGGTTGTGAAACAGTCCAGTTATGTTTTAATATTGCAGGACAATCTCCACAGCAGTCAATATCTGTTTGTATTGCAGCACCTAAAATATTCTCCAGGCTAAATCCTCCGCAAGTCATCCTCTGCCCTTGGAGTAAACTGTGTAAATCTGTTATTTTGCAGACACAAATCCAAACTTAGCTGGTAGCCGCTTGAATTTTATGTGCATATCTCTCCAGACTTCAGTGGGTTTGACGTCTGCCGGCTCCAGCAGACATCCCTGAATCATGTACATCCAGCGCACGATTGAGTAATGTGCAGTTTAAGTGAAATATTACATTTGAGTCTTATCGTTTTAGACAAATGACGAAAGGCAACAATTTCTCTGATATTATTTCTATTAATAATATTTCTCCCCAGTCTAAACCGTCAGGCGGCTGAATTCACTTTTCACAGTGTTTGTGGCATTTCCAGTTGATGCCAGAGAAAAACAGGAGCGAGATTCACCCGACAGAAAGAGGAAATGAAATGTGAGAGAGAGACAGTGGGTGTTAGAAAGATAGTGATTGATGACGCTCTATATAAAATGTATGATAGTGCACAGTTGTTTACACTGAAAGCATCATAATACTCTCAGTGTGGTGTATGTCTGCGTATTGATCGCTTAGATCATTGCAAATGCAGAGACTGGGGTTGGGCTGATGAATGCCGTGAGACAGAATTTGTCAACCATCAGATATTTTGTTACACCGTACGCAGATGGAGCGATCCACCATCGATTTAGCATTGCATTCCAATAGTCGGACTTAAAATGGAAAAAAAGGATCGAAATCAATGCAGCAGAACCAGACATGTCGTCCTTTGTAGCCACTTGAGGCAATTTATCAGGCTTTAAACAACTTTTGTCACACATGCAGTAGTATTCCCCGAGACCTGTAAACAAACTTTGATGTGTAAAATTGGCGGAGTTCCCCTTAAATAGGTCTATTTTAACATGGTGGACAGTGTTGCAACTCAGTGAGCACGACTGGTTCATACCAATATCTGATTTTATGATTTTTTTTTTTTTTTTTAGTAGGGTAGAGAGGGTAGAGAGACAGGAAACATGGGGAGAGAGATTGGGGTATGACGTGCACAAAGACCCGCAGTCAGAATCAAACTGTGGATGCCAGTAGTTATGCTCTGTAAACCATCAGACTATCACGGCACCTGATTGTTATTAGGTGGCATTAATGACATCAGTCGACCATCTCTGGTTATATTTGGAACAGTTTCACGTATTGTCTGCGACGGTGAACTTTTCAGCAGAAAATAAATCAGCCGATGCACAGAACCACATGAGAAGTCACCTGCTCAGAGGAAGGTAGAAAGCGTTATCGCTCCATTTCAGACTCGTCTCAGTTCCAGTTAAACACTCTCAATCTCCATATGACCCATTTAGGTCCTATCTATCTGGTCCCGTCCCATATGGTTCCACTTGTCTGTGTCGTTACAGTCTTTGAGATCTGATCCTCAAAAGCTCATTTTATGAGGTCAGTTTACTGTTCGTCAACACGAGGCCTGAATGTTGCTGATTTCCCTCCCCTGTTGCTTTTTCCTATTCAAATCTGTGCCACAGTTACTTTTTGCCGCGCTCCCCTCTTGGTGGCTTTGGGTTTTGTTTGTGCAAACACACACTGGGTCTGGATTGTTTGCTGATCACATTCCAGCAGCACTGTGAAAAATAGCTCAATTATTTGGCCGATGCCTGACATTCAAAGTGCCCAGAGGTGACTGCGATGACAAAATACATAATTACAACACAGTATTTCCAGAGGCGAAGTTTAAGTGGTCAGACAGTGGCGAACAGCTAAACTGTACTTGCTAACATGCGTCTTCAGTGATCCGATCACAGGTGGACGGCTCTCAGTTTCGTCAGTTCACACCTGACTTTAACACGCGTCTCCACATGCGTCTCGATTGACCACTTGTGATCGGATCTCACTTCTCGGCTTTATATGCAAATAACCCCTCCGTGCCCCACTCTCGCTCCCTCTCTCTCACTCGCTCGCTCTCTCTCACACCATAGACCTCCTTGACGTCACCCATAGTTTTCTGAAGAGCGGTTTTGAAGCTCAGAGTGGGCCGTTCCGTCATCGCCATCATGGCGGTACCCGACTCCCGCCAAACTCCTGGCTACTCCAAAAATGGGCAAAGAGGAGGGGCGCGTCTCGAACCGAGATTTAGGTGCATGCCAGCTTGTGGCAAGCATAGGTTCACCCGTCTGTCACTCAAAGCAGCACGCCCTCAATTATGCAGAACTTTAAGCTTTAATGAAATTTAAACAGGTGAATTATATATAAATTAGGAATTAGGAAATTAGGCTGTAAACACGTTTATTTCTGCTGTAAAATTGGACATTTTAACATCTGTGGGGATCGACTCGCTCGACAATGCATACCTGTTTATTTGCATATGAAGCGGGAAGTGACATCCGATCACAAGTGGTCAATCGAGACGCATGTGGACACGCATTTTAAAGGCAGGTGTGAACTGACGAACTGAGAGCTGTCCACTTGTGATCGGATCATCCGAGACGGATGTTAATACCAGGTCTGAACAGGGCCTATGAAATTGGCGCGACTGATCAGATTGTGTCAGAGGACGTCAGTAGAGTAGGTGTTCCCTTCATGTGGCCCAGGATGCATTTGCATTCACGCTGCTAAAAGAATGGCCACATGTGGCCCAAATCGCCGATCATTCCTTTGCAAATGTTAAGACAATATTTTACTTGTTTTCCCATTAATGTAGTTTCTTATTATTTGTATAGTATTAAATTGATAGTAACTTGAGTTTGCCTGCCACAGTTTAACGTATACACCCGCATATAACTGACGCTCGCAACATGCGCACACACACACACACACACACTCCGAAGAGATTTGACAGACAGAACATGATTTAGTTCAGTTTCTGATCCTGCTGCTTCATATGGCGGTAAACAGAACTTCTGGAGTCAATGAGGGACACACTCGCTTTATTGCTCACTCTTCTTCCTCTCTCGCTCATAGGTTGAGTAACGTTAACGTAACACACAGGTGTAGAGCTGCCAGATGAAATAAAATATCAACAGTTCACATAATCCGGTTGATATTTATAGACATTTTAAGCACTTGAAGATCTGATCATCACTAAAGCGTGTGTCATGTACAGAGCAGATAAAAACAAATGAAATAGTCAAAGTTGTCATTTAAGGTGTATTGATTGATTTTTGAGACGGCAATCATGCGTTGACTAACACGCAAGAAAGCATTCACTACATGTGATGTTTGCTCTTGTCGCTTGTTTGTTCGGGACTCCCTGCCCGCAGAGCTTACAGTGTGCTAATTGAAGTGACAGAGGGATCTCGTGCTGCTGGCTCAAAGCCAGATGAGACTGATTTCATGGGCAGGCTGCAGCGGCTCCTCGTCCCGCAGTAAACGCAGTAATATATTCCTTTTAGTGGCCTCACCCCCTCATGAGGGAGGCTCTATCCAACCTGGGAGACTTTTTAGCAGTTGAACATCAGGTCAAGTTTGAGCCTCAGGCGATTAATTCCACTTGTTATGCACCGTATTACGTGCATAAAGCTTGGGGAGTAGCCTACATCACGATGAAGTGAGCTGCTTGTGGTAGATTTAACTGAGGAGGAGAATAACTACATGCAGCCAGTGGATTGACAGAATATTAATTGATGGCAGGTTTGATAATCAATTTGATTTAAACTTTTGCTGTTTCCAACTCCTTAAATTTGAGGCTTTTTGCTGATTTTCTGTTTTCTGTCACTGTAACTTGAATATTTTTAAGTTTTGCCCTTTTACTCAGATAAAACAAGGTTTTTAGAGATGTCACCTTGGGTTGTGGGTAACGGTGATGAACTCTTTTCTTTATTTGTTACATTTTGTAGACCAAAGGATAAAACACATCATCACAATTTTAGTTTGGTGATATAGTTGAAGAGGAAAAAAAAAAAAAACCAATGAAATGAAGGAAATAGTTAAAGATTTGAACTGACTGCAGCGGGGGCAGACCTTCCTCCTCCTGCTCGCCGTGACTCCACATATAGTAGTGCCTCGTTCCTGAGATTACATAACGAATCCCTAAGCAGATGGGTGAGGTCAGATCACAGGGTGTTTGTGACAAGTCGGAGCAGAGCGCTGCCTTAAGAAGAGATGTGGCAGGACCCTGTGAATTCCATTGTTTTCCCGCATAGAGCCGAGAACCACAGAGGGCTTACATTATGCTCATGTCAGCTATTGATTCTGGAGGCCGGGGAACAACAGAAGACATATTCTCTCCTCGCTCTCCTCCCCCTCCCTCCTCCTCTCATCAGTATGCTCCAAGGAGCCGTGGCTCCCATCACGCCATCTTTGCTCCCTGTCTCTGCCCAGTCTTGTGGTCAGCAAACACATCTGACTGATTCTTAACCGCGTGGCCTCTCGCAGTCCTCAACTTTTTTACGGGCCGAGTACACCAACTCAAAGCTAGTTTGCATAGAGACACAGAGAGGCAACATAACGTCCACATCTTCCCTTTTGACTCACAGGAATATTTTTCGTGCGGGTCAGACTCCTCACACATCCTCTGCTTCTACTTACCACATTTGTTTATCAGATTGTATAAAATAATGCAGTGACTGTGAAATTTAACCCGCGGATCTCTTTGGAGAACATCATTAATAGGAGCTCTTAGAGTCTACTTCAGTCTAATTATCTCTAACCTCAAAGACTCTTAAAGAGCACTCTCAATAATGTGCTGCTCAGTGTCTCTCCCCCTCCTCTCTCTTTCTCATTCATTCTCGTTATTCTCTCTTAACCCTGTAGCAAGAGAGACTATCTCCTCAAGCCATTTTGGGTATTATGTATGATGATGATTGTAGAGCACAGGGCTGGGTGATACAGTGTGGTTCAAATCAGCTTCATGACAGTAATAAGAATATTTTCTAATAGTTTGTTGATATACAGAAAGGTGAGCAATGAAAGGGAAATTCACACAGTGATGGCGAATTGTTTGAGTATGAAAATGATACGAATCATTTGCGACAGTCCTCACAGTCTCCAGATCTCAGTCCAGGTGAACGGGTATTAGACAGTACCCTGCAAGGGACGTCGTGTCCACTGTCGGGCACGTCCCCCTCACTTTCACAGTTTCAGTTTGATTCCTTCACTAAAAGTCGATCACACCGTGTCCTCTAAACGTCCAACTGCCAAAACCCAGACAGGGAAAGCTCTGAGTTAAAATATGTTCATCTGAGTCGCCTTCAGTTATCACCATGCACTCGCAGTGTTCAAGGTTTGCAACCAGTAGTGGATCATTTAACCTTTGACTTTTTTGGCCCTGGATTTTGCCTCTCAGGCAGTTAACAAGCTGCCCTCCCCTTCATGGTGGAGGTTGTTGGGGCTGTTTGCAGCTGGTGAGGAACTCTGCAGACACGACTGAAAAAACTCATTTAGCTGTTTTTATTTACAGATGATTCTCCTAAAAGGACACTAGAGGTGATCTTCAATCAGAGATAATACAGTAAAAGACAGTGCTCTTTGTAGAAAAGGTAGGAATAAAACATCATTTAATGATCTTAAAGGTTTATGGTTGACATGATAATAGTTGTTTTTTGTACACAGGGAAATTAATAGGTGATTATTGGATTAGTGCATTGCAATGTAGCAGGATAACAAATTTAATCATAGTTTATTATTCACTAGACGATGTATAAATGATGAAAATATTTTTCATATTACTTGCATATACAAACTTTGTTCAGATCCTCTGAAAGTTATTTTAAATTCTAGTGGAGATCCTAAAGTCTACAAACAAGTCAAAGATGTCGCCCTGAAATTTGAATAAAACGATTCACAAGACATACAGATGATTTCCATTTGATGGAACGGTGCAGCAATAAAAAAAAAAAATATCTAGCCCAGGGTTTGAATATTTCACTAAGTAGAAACATAATTTAGTTTCAATGAAGAGCTGGAACAAGCTGATGCAGAATACATATGATGCTGTCAGAGAGGGGGGATTAAGATGATTTTCCCAACCTTAAAGCTGTGAAAGGGATAAAAAAGGGAGGAAATGTAACATGTCTGTCACTGATGATGCCAGAGGTATAAATTAATAAGCCCTTTTAAAAGTCTGTGAAAGATGAAAGTTTTTTGTGTGTGTGTGTGTGTGTGTGTGTGTGTGTGTGTGTGTGTGTGTGTGTGCTTGCGTGCGTGTGTGTGTGTGCTCCGTAGGCAGGGGCATCGTCCATGTGGGCGTCATGCTGTGGGCTGCTGAACGAGGTGATGGGCACGGGCACGGTGCGGGCGCAGCAGCCGGGGTTTGGAGCAGGGGCGGGGCCCTTCCGCTTCGCCCCCAGCGCTGGGTACTCCACCTACCCCCCCACCAGCTCAGGGAGCGCTGGACAGCTGTGCAAGGCCTGCGGACTGGCCTTCTCTGTCTTCAGGCGCAAGGTAAACAAGAGTCCACATGCTTTCAGAGAGCAGCCCAGTAGAAACTGTTTCCTACAGTATGATGTCAAAAGACCATACCAGTGGGTTTTGCATGTTCTTGTCTGTTAAATAAAAGTATTCACTGATCATTTTCTAAAGCTGCCTGGTCCCCCCCCCCCCCTTCAGTGTCAGTACTATATAAAAATCAGCTGTCAGAGACTGGGCTGGGGACTTGCTTGAGTAATCCTTCACATTCCACATTTAGTCAGCGTTTTCTTTCTTTTTTTTTTTTCATTTTTGTGACAGAATTATGTAATCATTGCGTGCAGTTGTTAGAGGGACTCCTCATTCATGGTGCATTCAGGGAAACACTGACATCCATAATTACTGAGTCACTTGCTGGACAGACCTTTTTAATGTAAAAACATGTGAAATAACATGGATTTGGTTCACGTGAGAATGATGTTTCTCGCCTTTCGGTGTGAACCAAATCCATGTTATACATATAACTCATATTAGACCAAACATGATCCTTTTCACATTTGGCGAGATGTAACTCATGACTTTCCCTTTTATTTTTTTGTGGGGGAGGTCAAAACACTGAAATCTCACTCTCACAATACATATTTATTTATCTGCTGTTTATTTATACAGAACAGGTTGGCTGAGCATCCATGCTGCTTTACAGCAACGCCCTCTTTAAGAGTTAACAGAGCCATTAATAGAACAGTCAGCAAGCAAAGCTCAGGCTGTACTAAGAATACAGTCACAAACAGGTACAGGATGATCATGTACAGCACAGCACGTATGTATAATGTAGTAAATATAAAGCAAGTTCTTCACTGGGAAAGTTTAAAGTCTCTGCAACTATGTCTGTCTTGAAGTCATTGTGGTAGAAAGGAGCTAAGTACATTTAGTCAACTATTGTGCAATATTAGGTACTTGTACTTTACTCGATTGTTTCTGATTAATGCAATCAATATTGTACTTTTTACCCCAATACACTTTAATGTCTACTATAGTGAATGCCTTTTCAGATAAAGATTTCATATTAATGACTCTTTATATAAATTACTGTTACCATTCAGTTGTCTGTTAGTTGTCAGTTTCACCATGGAGTGATTTTTTTTTTGGTTTCATTTAAATAACTGCGTCATGCACAAAGAGGCAAAAGTATCTGTCATCTCACAAGAAAAGTAAAAAAAAAGAAACTCTATAATAATATATAGGTTTGTGTTGGAGAACTTATGACCCCTCAGATTCATCTTGTGACTCTTTGGAGGGGCCCGAATGCTGGCTTGGGAACCAGTGAACTAAACTAAATAAACAGTAAAATGCTGCTTTCACATTTTTAATTCAAGGGATTTTAAATAAGGGCAAACATGTCATGGAGAGTTTTTACAGTGTTGTATTGTTAATTTCGTTCAAGTATGTGACGACTCAATCCACCACTGCTTGAAGTTATAAATTGACTTAAAAACTCAAAAGTTAGCAATGTGAATAAGACACAGTCTGGTCCTTTAAGAACATGCACCATACAGTATGTATTCATGCTGGTGTTTCCGAGGGTCTCTGCACAGCTGCGTGTGTCAGGGTTTAATGACAGAGTGTATCTGAGTGCTGCAGTGCCTGGCTTCAGATCGCTCTATCATCATCCACACACCAGTTGCCTTTCTGACGGCGGGTCGACTCCCTGGTTACACACATTTTGTGTCTGAGCGTGATATTTTCATAGTATGAAAAAAGACGCGCCGGGGGATTAACAGCAAACGATTGAAGAAAAGTATCTGTTGTGGTGGAAATGTGCTTCTGCTGGACCAGAGTATATATGTGCAGTAGTGATAAGAAAATGTTTACAGCCGTGGCCGACCTGTTTTCCTGCCCATTTGAAGTGTCAATCTACTCAGCTGCTCTGTATCAGGAGACAGTGTTAAGCCTGTAAAATGTCAAACATCACCAGCAGCTATAGACAGTTTATTTCTCTTTTCTTTACTCTTTGCTAGAAATAGAGCACACAGGATGAGTCATTTTGATGGATTTGTGTTGCTGCTTTATGGTCTCTCTGGTGTCTTTTTTATTTTTTTACATTTCCCAAGGTCCTCAAAATGTTTTTGTTCAAACAAAAGTGCAAAACCCCAAAATATGAAGTTTACAATGATAGAAAAGCAGCAAATCCTCACTCGTTTGACAAGGTGGAACATGCAGATGTTTGACATTTGTTTGGCTTCATAAACTACTTCAAATATCGTTGGTCCATTTTCCACCAATCAGTTACATGTAAAACAAAAGCCTCAGTAACTCATTTAGTTCAGTTTTAATTACAGTTTGCTCAGAATGATTCGTTCAGACAAAGTCATTTAGTGAAATGATAACAAAATAAAATATTCTGCAACAATTCCACTGAAAGTTAATAAATGATAATACTGGTTTATCACTCAGTCCTTATCAACAATATCTTGCAAGTAAAACCTTGGGCTGATGAATTATTCTGGTGCAAATTAAAACAATGTTAGCAGCAGCTGCCGCGTGCTCAGCTCCATCAAATGACCTATTTTCTAGAGATCAAATCAGTTAAACCCATCAGTACATGGTTAATTCATTCATCAAAAGTGACATGGAGGCTAAATAGTTTAATATGCTAACGGATCAGGGCCTACTGAGAAATAATGGAAAACACAGTTTCTTAAATGATGATGGTGTTGAAGAGGAAATTGCTTTAAAGATGTTTGGTTGCTTCACTGAGAAGAAAAGGAATCGCTGATCACATCACGTTCTTCTTCCTCTCCTCCCTCCACAGCACATCTGCTGTGATTGTAAGAAGAGTTTCTGCGCCCTGTGCTCGGTGCTGCAGGAGAACCTGCGCTGCTGCACAACCTGCCACCTGCTGCGCGGCACGGCCTTCCAGCGGCCTCGGCTCATGCAGCTCCGAGTGAAAGACCTGCGCCAGTACCTGCTGCTGCGCAACATCCCCACCGACACATGCAGGGAAAAAGAGGACCTGGTGGACCTGGTGCTCTGTCATCAGGGGGCGAGGGAGACCCAGAGAGCGGTGGTGGAAGAGGACGAGGAGGAAGATCTGTCATCTCACAAGAAAAGTAAGGAGGAGGAGGAGGAGGAAGAGGAGGAGGAGGAGGAGGAGGAAGAGGAAGAGGAAGATGAAGGGGGAGATGACACAGACAGTCTGCACTCCCTCCCCCACTCCCGTGCCGCCTCGCCCCCCTCCGCCACGCGCTCCACCTCTGAACAGTCGGTCCTCTCCGCCTCTCAGGGAGACGTGCTCAGCCCAAGTGACAGCTCAGGGACCACCAGCCAGGTCTGATGGCGTGTGCATGTGTGGAAACACACAGCTGATGTTTAGTGTGTGTCTGCACGCAGAGCTAACACTGTGCACTGCTCAGCCACACGCACACAAGCATGCACTCACTCATTCACTAATTTCCATATGCCATACTTCTTTCACATCTGTCCTCATTCTATCCAAGATAATTAATTTCAAAGGTGAAATCAACTTATTTACAAGTTTCAGTCTGACTGTTTTAAGTCAGGAGAAGGCCTCTTCCTTTCAACTCCCTGACAAACAAACGCCCTCTCGTGCATTTCTTTAGATGTCAGTCAGTTTATTTCATTCATTTCATCTCATGCTTTATTCTTCCTTTTTTCCGTCCGTGTGGATTTTTTTTATGTTTTGGTCTCATGGTGCTTTGTTCTGAATGGAGTGTTTCTCCTTGAAAATCTACTACATTTGTAGATTTGTTTTCCCTCCTCTGACATTGAAGAATGCTCTGCATTACTGGCTGGTCTCATGTCCACGTGACAGCTGGAAACAGCTGTGTTAGCTGTGTGTGTGTGTGTGTGTGTGTGTGTGTAGCTGTGTGTGTGTAGCTGTGTGTGTGTGTGTGTAGCTCTGTGTGTGTGTGTAGCTCTGTGTGTGTAGCTCTGTGTGTGTAGCTCTGTGTGTGTTTGTGTAGGTCTGTGTGTGTCTCTGTGTGTGTGTGTGTGTAGCTGTGTGTGGTAGCTCTGTTGTGTGTGTGTGTGTAGCTGTGTGTGTAGCTGTGTGTGTAGCTCTGTGTGTGTTTGTGTAGTTCTGTGTGTAGCTGTGTGTGTGTGTATGTGTGTGTGTATGTATGTGTGTGTGTGTGTAGCTGTGTGTGTGTAGCTCTGTCTGTGTGTATATGTGTGAGCTCTCAGACCAGCCAGCAACACAGCTTAAGCCCTTTGCCTTTTTTAGGTCTGTTACATGGGCTGAGTCTGTTATGTAACAGCCACACAGGTTGAGAACTCCCCACAGCGTCACAGCTGCAACTAAACAACAGAAACACTACAGCACATCCCTCCTCTCATGCCCCTGTAGATAATCTCTCTGTATGATTTATTTTTTTTCCTCCTCTTAGTTTGTGGCACATCTAGGCTTTAAGATTCTCCGGGGTTATTTATTCTATCAACCAAACGCAAATGTGCGTATGTAGACTGCAAAAAACAAGAAGAAGGAAATTGTGTATCTCAGTTCATTTGTATCAAAAAAAAACTACTTGATAATATTTATTGAAACATAAAAATAAACCCAAATAAGGAACACAGTCTGGAAATCCAAATAGATTTCAAATCTGCAATGTAAGTATAGGATACAAGATCATCCTGCCTACTGTGATATGTAGCTTCTGCAGAAGAGACTCTTAACAGGTTCAACAACAGAAACATCTGCAATGTGGTTTTTGTTGGACATAGTTTCGTAAAATGAACCAATTCCTTTGAGTTTTCTCTGATTTAGATGTTGGGATATTGGTGGCAACCATGTACTCCGCCATTCAGATTAAATAAATAAATAATCTAACTGGATCAGTTGCCTTGAAACAGGTTTAATAGTCTATTGCAAATGGTGATTGACAAGATAATGGAATAAGAAAAAATGTAACATTTAAATCATTTGAAAATAATGGAAATCTAGCTTGCTAAATGTTCGTCACTATAATGTGATTTCTCTACAGTTAAAACATGAAGAACATTTATAACTCCACTAAAGGGATGAATATTAAAGATATAAAGACTCTATTAAAGAGGTTTTGGTATGTGGCCTCAGATTTTAGTGATATTTGGCATCAGACCGGTTGTGGACCAGTGAACAAGTGATTAGATGTCGGTGTAGATTCTTTCCTCTATAGCATTTTTAGTATTTTCTCAATAACTACTGCAGTACAGGAAAGAAATCTGGCTCATGTAACCAATTTTCATTGTCAATCCCCATGTATATTTTGACGCAGATGAAACTTTTTTTTGAATAAGTTCTATTATTAAAGCAACAAATTTAGCAGCCTTGACACGAGTATGCACTCTCTGAGTGCTTTCTAGTACTTTCATATGTTTGAAGCGGCTCGAACATCAAGTCAAAAAACTTTGTTCCGCAGAGGTTTGGCACTTTGCTTGAGTCAAGGCTGCTGCTCATGTTTTTGTCTCTGAGGAGTCTAGTCAGAGTGAAAGCATGATGTCTGGGCGAGGGCAGGCATCTAGCACCACAACGCTTACGGATACATTATTAACACATCTTCATTCGAGGACGCTGATAATCTGCGTGAATGTGCTGAAGCAGAGGGAGACAGAAACAGATGGCAGGAGGAACTGTTTTTTAAAAAAAAATATATATATATACTTTTTATGGTACAGAAACAGAGACTCTGCATTCAAGCATGATATCTTCACAAGCTCTCTTTTGTCAAGAAGATAAAAGAATAAAGAGACTATTTTCTTTTCAAAGCTCAGAAATGGCTGAGATACTACAGAGATACTACAGAACTATTCTATAGCTCCATTTATTCTCCTTTCATCCAGCACATTCCTGACCTCCACCTTCAAAGAGAATAATTAACTGCTGAGATAAGAGCAGCTGAGTCCGTGTTTAAACATCTCCATTTGTTCATTGGACATCTGAGCAGTTGCAATTTAAACATTAGATCCCAGATAACTCTGAAGTCTTTTATTTATCATGGCATTGATAGTCATAACAGAGCTAGAAGAAATTCTAAATTATAATCAGGCATGTTGTAAGAGAAGGACCGGGGACCAGGGTGTACTTTAATTTGCTTTTTTTTTTTTTTTCCTTGATGAAAAGGAAGTGATCATCCTTATGAGACAAAGACATTAAGTATATTTCTTTCCAGTTCAGCAGCTTCAAATCTGGAATTAGGTATCTTGGTCATTTTTTACACATCATTTGATTTACAGTGTTTTAACAGGCTGTGCAGTGAGGGAAAGGCTGTTATGGGAGTTTAAACGGACTTAAATTGACTTCAGTATGTTGATTTCCACCCACACAGGAGCATGAGGATACTCCAACAGCGTCCCTCTTGAACCTGGAGCCCACTGAAAATATCATGGAGGTGTGTATTTACACATCTACTGACCCGACCAGCCGGTCTCTATACCAGAAGTGAAAGAGAGTGCAGTCCCTGCTGCTCATTTAGTGACCGCCGCTCTGTTTCCCGTGTGAATTGTAGGTCAGTCCGGCGACACAGAGGAGGATCAGGGCCTCGCTGTCTGATCTAGACAATGAAGAAGCGATAGAAAACCTCTCCGTCCGCCAGCTCAAAGAGATTCTCGCCAGGAACTTTGTCAATTACTCCGGCTGCTGCGAGAAGTGGGAGCTGCTGGAGCGAGTGCATCGACTCTACAGAGAAAATGAGCAGAACAGGAAATCCAGTAAGCACTTTCCATTTTACTTTTTTTCATTTTTGCATCTAAATTGTATAAAGTGTTGTGACTTCTGCTGTTCTTGTATAAGAATAACTTTTTTTCCTTGTTTTTTTTTTTTTTTTGTAGTGGAAAATGTGAGCATAACTGCAGGTAATTCTGCTTTTGATTATCATATTTGTAGTTGTGATATATAACATTGCCTTTTTAATGCTTTTACTTATACAATTAGCTCCCATTCATGGAATAAATAGAATAAATCTGTTTTAATTCCTGCTTCAACATTGTTTTATATTAAAGGGCTTATTCACTGTTCCTAAACTAATAGACTCTCTTCATTACTGCCCATTCTTATCTATAAAGTGGTTGCATATCCTCCACCTCTCTGCAACAGTGGTGTTGGAGGTAAGATGTTTTTTATAAAAAGCCACTTTACAGCACCCTCTGCATCTCCTCCATGAACCAATATTGTACATCGCACTGATCATCCCACAGCAGTAAACAGTGAAGGCATGCTGCAGCCATTTTTACCCACTTGACCCTTTTATATCACCCTGTATATTATCACATTATGGTCACTCAAGTCATTAGCTCCTGTCTTATTCGGTGTCTCCACGTCCTGTCACCCGTGCTTCGTTTCCAGTGTTCATCATCTCATTTTATTGTGGAGGACAGCCTCTCATTCTGTCATTAACGCGCTCTCCTAAGAGCTTTTTCCTTTTGATGAGTCATCATGTTACTTCAGCGGCAGCATGCCTCCATCAGGTGTAATTACACTGTCAAGCTTCCCAGAGGCTCTCTTGTTGATATTGAAGGGCTTGAGGATCATATTAGTCCACTTAGCCCACAATTAGTCAGACATGTAGGGACAGCAGACATCGGCTTTTTAAAGATGTGAGCAGCAGGAGCCAGATTTAGGCCAGTGAGCTGATCAGTCAGCTGTCAAACGTTTAACTCTCAGAAACCAGAGTGATGATTGATTTGTGGCACATGAGAACATTTTTTTTTTTTTTTTTTTTTTTTTTTTTGTGCCTATTTTCTCTGACTTTTTTTTTGTTCACGTCATCTTGAAATAAAAGCAACAGTCTCTATTATTGTAAATGTTAAATCTAGAAGGTAAGGTTCACATGCTCATGTTGGCCTTGGTGTCAGCGACCGCAAGTTATAAGAGCAGTTAGTTTGTAACAAGCTAATTTAATGCCGTTGATAAAACATTCTCATGAGCATGTCCACCAAGTAGATGTGTGTAGCTTTCAACCATATCACATGATCTTCATCAACAGTTTTCCTCTCACAGTTGTTCAATTTTCCATTTTTTTTCGGAGCACTAAAAGGACTTCTTCTCCACGTTTGCTAAGAAGATGAGGTTCAATTTAAGGCTGTTGTTACTGATAGATGGCAGGTTGAAATTACTTGTTTGATGGCGTACATTACGATGACACACTCCTACCTCATATTTTCTTTTTCTGATGAATACCTTTAGTAGAAAACCAAATAAAAGCGAACAGATTTGGACATTTAAAGACTGCTATAACCTACTGGAGAGCAGAGATTTAGAGGAGTGAATGGGCTGCTCATTACCAAGCACAGGTGAATGATGTGGTTACTCCAGGCGTAGGAGCTTAAGTTCCCATCACATCACTGAACTCCATTCTGTTTGTTAATGAGCCTTATAGAGAAGCTTTGTTAATGGAACATAACTTCATATTCCCATCCACAGATGGTGTCAAAGCTCAGCTGGCGGCTGACGAAAACTTGTGTCGCATCTGCATGGATGCCATCATCGACTGTGTGCTGCTGGAATGTGGTCACATGGTAACCTGCACCAAATGCGGAAAGAGGATGAGCGAGTGCCCCATCTGCAGGCAGTACGTAGTGCGGGCCGTGCACGTCTTCAAGTCTTAAAACTCCGAGCGTGTGCGCGTCAGAGCAGCCCTCAGGCGTGCACGTGGCCCGAGCCCTGAATCTCTCACTGAGGATGAACTGCCGTGCATGACGTCTCACAGGGCCTAATGCTGCAGCAGGCGCGAGCAACTTCCCGGTCTTTGAAACCAAACTGTTGCCTCTGGCCTACCACGGTTTGTCCCCCCCAGCCCCCGATCCCCTCTTACTAACTCATGTTCCAGTCCCACTTCTCCTCCCTGGTGGGCCATCTTCAGCTGCACCGGGACACTCACTCTTTCTCTCTTAGCTCTGTTAAACACACAGCAGAACCCCGCTGCCATCACTTTCTACTCTCCATTCTCTGTTTAGATTTTACTCACAGGAGAGGAGAGGAGGAGGTCGCGTGGATACTTGAAGTGGATCGGGTTTTTTCTGTGTGCTGAAGGGAAACAGTGTGATGAAAAAAAGAAAAAAAAAATATATAAGATCCCAGGGTTAGAGTCAATATGGTTTACACAGTCATGCCACATGACACCGTGTTATCTCCCTCAGTGTTCTTTAGGATGTGCAATATCAGAAAAAAAAGAGACTTACACGTTTCTAGAAAATGTCAATTCTTTAATCCGAACACCACATGCACCAAGTCGTCTCGTCTCACACGCAGGAGGGTGTAAGGTGCCAAACGTCATGCCTTTGATTGATTGATTGATTGATATTTGGGTTAGGACTTCACAGTATATGCATCTCATAACCAGCAAGCTTGGTGTGATAGTTTACTCCTTTTTTTTTTTTTTTTTCCTGTTTTCTCAAATGAAACTTTAGGAAATAAAAGTGTGTACATGTAAACCTTTGAACACTCACTGTGTGAATGTGTTTCCTCATCTAAAACGAAGCGCACAGATGTGGTTTCTGCTGACGACACGTCACCTGCCGCACTACATTCCTGTTACACGTACTGAGCGTGAAAGTTCATTCTGGACCTTTTGAAGCAGCAGTAAGACAAAAAAAAGGGACATCCAAACTCAAGGCCCATTTACTAACTTTTTCCTGGCTTTAACCCACATTTCACGGTCTTCATCAGCGGATAGCTTCCTCAGCGATGGTTCAGCGTGACCCAAGGTGGCCCCCAGGGGAAGACCATGAGATGCAGCTGAAAGATAAAGCTATTAAGTGGCACCTTGAGTTAAGATACTATTTTTAGCTCCTTATTCCTCTTTAATTTTAAAATAACTTCCACCAAGCAATACCATATAATTTACAAGTCTACCAAGTGTCTTTGTTCGATTGTGTTGTCCGTTAATGTCGAATCTTAGGGTAGGTAACAGGTGCTACTTCCTCTTTTCTGAGTGTAACTTCAACATCAACCTTTTTATCATGTTGTCGAGGCGTCCTTCCAGACATCCAGTGAGAGGTAAAAGAAGCCTGGTTTACTTTAACCTGTTATGCAAATGAAACACTTTGTTTTCTTGTCATGAGATCCAGTTAACTCAGATGTCACTAAAATATCTATGTGTACAGTATGCCTGTGGTATGTTTAAAAAAAGAAAAAAGGAAAAAAAAAAAAGCTGAATTGCTGTTTAAGTGAATCGCATAGATAGTTTATATTGTTGTTTACTGATAAGTTATTAAATGTATATTTTTCCATGTACTTGGGAGATGACATGATTTAAAATTCTAATCAATACAAAGGGTTTAAAAATAAAAATATAATGTTTTTCAGAATGTATTTCTGCTGGTTTTGGTCAGAAGAGTTTCCTCGGTCCTCTGATCGCGTCAGTCTCTCACCATTAAAGCTGCGTCCTGGTCTCGCTTTCTAGCACTTTTCGTTGTCGTCTGCTTCAGATCTAAACCTGACACTGACACCATGCACTGTAACAAACACTGTAACTCTGTAAGTCTGTTTGTTGATGCTGCTGTTTCTCAAAGATGTCATTCATGGGCAGCTACAGTATTATCAGAGTAGGAGGGGGTATCATGAGCACTCATAATCCTGGATCTTTATATTTTGGAATGTTGAACCTTTTTATTTTGGTAAACAAGAGAAAAATGATTTATTAGATTCAATAAAATGCAGTACTACAAACCAGAACGTAAAACCCTGCTCTTCATTTTGTAATCGCTCGTACATTTAGTTTGATGATGTTCGCTTTTAGCCAACACAGAGGCTGGCATGTTGTAAATTTTCACTTGCCAAATTACTGACTACTGACGGCAATATTCCAGTATGACCATAAATCATGTTCTTTATTTATCCAAAAGCTGAAAGTTAGAATCCTGAAGATCATCATGGTAATCAAGCCCCATCTTTTAATTCCATCAATGGAGGGCACCTTCTCTGCATTAGCCATTCAAAGGTCTTTATGTTCTGTAAGTGTAAGTTTTCAGATTGCTTACTTGGGCATCTATCTGCAGCACGTGTTTGTTTGGTTTCACTGTAAACAGATACATCAGTTCTGTTGTATTTCTGACAAAGCTGCTGCTCATACAGTGTTGGCTGGAGTATTGAATCACACTTGCTGTTACCATGGTAACGAAGGGGGGTCGCCAAAATCAAAGCAGGGCTAAAAGCCAAAGGACGGAAACCACACACACGGTTCAGTATTTAAAATGAATTTTAATATCTCAAAGGTTGACTTAACTTTTCCTAGAGGCTTTACATGTACAGTATGTACACAGAACATTTACAGTAATGTACTAAAATATGTTATGGAGACATGGTTGTCTAATAAAAAACAAACAAATACAATTAAAATGTAAACCCATCCACTGAACTGTATCAACTGCTATTCAAAAGGTACACAAAAAACTTTGAAAGACTTTATTTTAAAAAAGTTTAGTTTTAAGATCAAGAAAAATGCAAATCTACTGAATCGTTACACCGTAGAGCCTGAAATTTTATTAGACAAGTTCCAATAGCAAAATTTGTGATTTCTTTATCACTTTAAATATTATGATGATGAATACAGGCGCACAGTGAGACCAATACTTTTAAAACAAAAGTCATAAAAAATAAACCTTTTAAGAAACAATTTTAAAGAAAACAACCCTGGTTTCAGCAGAATCTGTGACTAAGAATAAAGAATAAACAAAATCCGTTTTTACTTTTACATTTTCACAAATCTTTCGGGAAAGATGTCTTGCAGTATGGGGTGTATGGACATATAGTGCCTGTGAACCTCTCATCTCATTCTGTATTTACTATATTTGGCCCTAAAACACAATTTGTCAACCTTGTGGGCAGGACCCCATGTCTGGAGATTGACATGGACTTACTAGACTGATACACCAATATTGGCTTGACATGTTTTAAATAAAAGATAAAGGTATTCCCTTAACTGTGCTATACTGAAATTTCTGGGGTCATGAGAATTTTGGGTTATACAATATAAAAAGTCATAGTCATAGTGGAACAAAGTTGAAAAAGTCCTTTTCCATTTATCTTTTGGCCTGTTGTCTGTTCTCAACTGAAAGATTTGTGCAAATGTTATTTCCATTTCCTGGGCTTTGTCGATTCTTTATTTCTGGCATGATTCAGCACTGACTCTCATTTTTTTAATCGCATGGAGTTCAGCTAAGGACAGGAGTAAACAGATGGTTATAATATTTAACAGTTACTAACTCTACTGACTGTGTTGTAAACAGATTTCTTTTCTGCATGCAGCGCTAAAACGCTTCCTTTCACAAAGCACCAAC
Organism: Seriola dumerili; assembly: GCF_002260705.1. NCBI lineage: Eukaryota > Metazoa > Chordata > Actinopteri > Carangiformes > Carangidae > Seriola > Seriola dumerili. The sequence goes on from NW_019174697.1 coordinate 1,237,086, forward strand.
AACACTAAAGGGTGATGTCTGACAGACACCTTTGTATGCAGGTATGTCTTAATATAATATAACCCAGTAACTAGAAGCTGTTAGTAGAATGCGCAGGACATTTTAGTGTTGAAAAAATAGGCTTTATACACTGTACACTGTAGAGTGTATGTGTGAATACATTCATGTATTCATATTTACTGTATCAGTGCAAATAAACTCTTTAAACTTTGCTTCTACATATCTCATCCACAAGGACAGAGCAACATTGTCTGTAGTCTCATGAAAAACAAAATGTACAGGTACCTTTGTCCAATCAGAAACAGGGCACTGACATATATATTAAAATACAAAAACACCCACACAAACACAAACTACCAACCTACAGTTTGGCAACAAATCATTAGACCTTTGCCTCTCAACAATAAAGAGCTCAACAGTAATGTCGACTGATTATCAATTTCAATGGTATGATACTGTACACTGGTGCAATCAATACTGCACATAAATGTATGAAACACTTTCTGATACAAAAATATTACTCTATAATGCAATAAACTTTGCATTGGAACAAAAAATAGTCTGTGAACACCAGAAGATAAACATGATACAATACATAAACAATCAATACAAAGAAATAAATAACTTATAAACAGGTGCAAACAACAACAAAAACGTTTTTGCAATATTGCCTTCGCTGGACAAGATTTCCATTTCTACATTCTGGCTTGGCAGCACAGCTTCCCTTTACATCAGCCTTTAGAGCAACAGACGCCGTCCTCGTGTCTGTTCAGTAGTCTGCAGATGTTTGTGAGACACGGTGCCGTTTCTCCACGAGCGCACAGTCATCTGCTGCCTCCATGTGGACAGTAGCTTCACCACTTGTAAAATGTCAAAACTGTCTCCCACGGTCCTCTGTCTAGCTGATCTTTTGCAGCAGTTTCTCCTCTATCAGTTCAAACTGCACGCTGACTGACATTTCTGCGATGAACTGGTCACATCCTTCCTTGGTCACCTGTTTGCAGTATCGCAGGTCGATGTGACATATGCTTCCGCAGCGTTTGAAATAGGTCAGCGACTGGTCTGTGACCCTGTTACAGACTGCACAAGGAGAAATTGGGTTAGAAGAAAAGGAACAAATGATGCGTAATGGGTCACCTGTACTGACAAAAAGCTATGACACACATGGATTAATCGACCCTTTAGGATATTCTAGGGCATGAAATCCAAAGGCCTCATTGTGGTGAGCAGTATTTTGGGACTGCTGCACCCAACAGGAAGCGAAGCTGCATTTGTCTTCCAGTTGTTTCCATAAATGGCATCCCAGAGAGACAACAAGCATATAATCTGATTAGTTTTAGCAATTTTGCACTTTCCACTAAATGTTGAAATCAATTTTTATGTAATTTAGTACCCCAATAAGTAACGCCACAAACTACAGCTTCCAAAAATGATCATAACGTTGAATCGAAACCTCTCTGAAACAGTTTCAACAAAAACTGAATATTAAAATCTTCACGAAGAGAGGATTTACTGCAGGACCGTAAAATGTAGGTGATTTCTATTTAACTGTGGTTTACCATTTTACCAAAGGTGACAAAGGTGACATTCAGTGCTACATTGAGTATCTGTCACAAGTTTAAGTCTCTCCAAGTTGATTTTCCAACCTTTGCTTGACATGAAATGACACAGGTTGGTGTGTGGAAGGTGGAAAGCAGAGTAAAAAATAGGCATGTACTTTGGAAAATGTTGTGTTGCAGTGTGAAGTTATGTTATTTGTGTTTAAGGGGACCGGTATTGATCCTTCAGCTAAAGAGATGATACTTCAATGCATCTAATAAATTCAAGTTTCAGCCATGAGAGGGAGCAAGTCAGATGCAGGCAGATTTACAGCCAACAAAGACAGGCTCGCACCTGACAGGTTGATGTCAGTGAGCGAGTCTCTGGTGGTCGTCCCTGCAGCAGTCAGGATGTTGACAGACTGGTCAGTCACGTGGTTGCAGTAGCTGAGATCCAGCTTGGATAACAAGGGCATGTAACGGATGATGAGACGCAGAGATGTGTCCGTGATGTCCAGCCCTGCCAGACGCAGGTCCTCCACGTTACGCAGCTTACTCCTGTTGTCTAACTGACCTTAAAAAAAAGAGAGAAGGGGATTAACAGTGGGATAGAGAAAAAGAGAGCATTTACTGTCAGAGTATTAGTGTGCCTGAGCGTATGAATTAGCCCTCGTGGTAAACGTGGATATTTGTTGTGATTTTTGTGTTTGATAGTTGATCATGTCGCTATATATGTAATTGCAGGATACATCCAGTGATGTTCTATATTTTTCTTATGATCATTAATTTCCTATTTATTACTCCTTGGTCATGCTCACTCTGTTATCCTCTACTTTCTCGCTGTTTAGTCAGAGCCTGTGAATAGCAGGTCGGTACCTGGCCTGTTATCTGTGGGGGGCGACAGCAGGTCCCTCATCTGGGCATCTTTCAGTCCCTCAACCCACTGAACATCCAGAGTTCGCAGCAGAGGACAGCTGGAGGTGCAAAGAGCAGAGACGGCCACCCAGGAGCATCCCGACAGCAGCAGCACACGCAGACCTGCGGGGACAGCAAAGACATCCAACACGTCATGTCAAGTCAAGCTACATTTTCTTTGTGTTCTTTTGTCAACTCCATTAGGGGTTTTCTACGTGGCCACAAGCAGCAACATAGCAAGCTAAATATATACTGCAGATTCATCTCATATTCAGCCTGGTTAAGAAATGTGTCCTATTTTCCAGGTTTTCTGTCTCCAGAGTTTTAGTTAATCTGAGGTCACAAAATAAGCCGACACAGATGCAGTGAATATTCGTGTCTAATTAACTGAATGATCCGGCAAAGAGATTTATGAGTAACAAAAAAAAAATCATACAAAGTAAACCATCTAAATTCAGGAGGCTCTGGGGATACAATTACCAACATGGAGGAGCCATGTGGGAGCATGTTACTGCAACACTTGGCTCATATTCAGAAAGTTTCACAAAGACAATACTCATCTGCTCCAGGAAAATAATAACATATCTGCCTCTAGTACCTTCTGTAATCTGCAAAAGGAAATTTACTCAAAAGTTAGATAACTTTAATATTTCCCTGTATATTACATACTGGTTAAATACATAGTTCATTTGGTTAAATTACTGCATTACTGCTAATGGTTACTATTGTAAGGTTGTATCAAGGTGAGTCACCCTCTCCCGGTACCCATATAATTTACCTTTCGAGTAATTTTTTCATTTTCATAACCACTAAGAACCTAGTTCCTCATTTCATTCCATTAATTATTTTTTATAACATACAATAATTATGTAGGGAGAAACTAAATTTCAAAAAGAGATCTGTCTCAAAAGGACCTGCCCAGCTATAGTGCATTTTGGGGTTTTTACCTCCCTTTTGTCCCCTGCTTCATGTAATATTTAACACACACAAATACCTTCCAAAATTGCATCTTATCTCATCTACTGGCCGTTTATAAAACACAAACACAGTGCAATAGTTTTCAGGTTGAATGTTTATTTACCTGGCAGTCTGTTGATGAGCCAGCTGAGTTGCTTCTTGGAGATGTTGGTCCAGCTGAGGTCCAGAGCTACTGGCTGTCTCCGGATGATGCCGCTCAGCATGAGTGGCGTGATGGACTTACAACGGTTTAGATTGATGTGCTTCCAAAGCCTCTTGTCACAGCACCTGGCGAGACACGCAGGAAATACCTTCAACGCTGTGTGATGAAGTGTGGAAGACGTGCTCTCAACTCCACAGTGCATCTTGTACTCACCATCTGTTCCAGGTCCTGCACACGCGCATACACACACAGAGATCTCTGTGAGTCAGGTGACTGAACACCGTCATCCACATCTCTCGTCGCATCACGTGAGCTTCACCGTCGTTGAGAGGCAGCCTGTCAGGCGGGGGGCTGATGGGTGGGGGCCGGATCACATGGCGCTCCATTTGGATGCATTTTGGCGGTGACCGGCAGGGGAGCGGCCGGGGGCATATCGGTGTGATTGGTGTGCTTCTGTTCCAGCCCAGGGGAGAGTAACCGCGTGGCGTGCCGTTCACCTCCCGCCCGCGGTGTCGCAGCCAGTCGCCCAGGTCGCTGCTGCCGTTATTAAGAGGCCATCTAGGCTTCTGGTCTTCTACTTCATTCTCGGGCTCAGGTTTTATTGGCCTGTGGTTTTGATTGGCCAGGCAGTCCTCTGTTTTCAGCGGGCGTCTGTTTTGATTGGCCAAACCTTCTTCCATTTTAAGGGCCCTGCGGCTCTGATTAGTGGTTGAGTCCTCTGTTTTCAGTGGTTTTCGGTTCTGATTGGTCACTGAATCCTCATTCTTCAGTGGTCGTCGATTGTGATTGGCCGGACTGTCCTCTGTCTTCACTGGACCGTGGTTTTGGTTGCTCAGACAGTCTTCCGTCTTGGGAATCTCCTGGTTGAACTCTTTGCTCAGCTCTTTGTTGGGGAGGCGTCGCCGTTGATGGCGAGCCTTAAGATGAGCAGAGCTCCTCTCCTGAGCCTCTCCTGATTCGCTGCTCGGCCCAGCTCTGGGAGAGTTGGAGGAGGAATGGTCACTTTCTCTGGCTGCAGATGTCCTCAGCAGAGGACTTAACATGACCTTGCCTTTTTCCTCTGCACTACTGTCTCTCTCTTTTGTCAGCGTCTCCTCTTCCTCTTCCTCCTCATCTTCGTCTTGGTCCTCATCATCATACTCATTTTTCTCCTTTAAATGAATTCTGTCCAAGGGGAATCCATCTTCTTCATGATCCTCCTGATCGTCGTCTTCATCACCGTGATCGTTCTCTGTCTTGATTTGACGCAGCAGCTTCGGAGTCATGGGATCATCTGGTTTTGAAAGCTTCTTCTACAAAAGAATGAGGAGGAACATAATTATATTTGAAGCAGTCAGAATTGTCTGTTTATCACTGTGATGAATTTGAGAATACACTAATTAAAGTTTTTCATATTTGATTTTTACTGTATATTCTATTTTCAATATAATTAAGGGGGCTTTATGAAATTCTGACATATTTCAATCTAATTTTTTAATTAAAAATAGAGACAAATTGGTCCAAGAAACCCTCCAGGACAGTGTCTGCATAGCAAGCAAATGCGCACTTGATCTTGACCCAAAAGCTGCTCCAGTGCTTTGCATATTTTCATCCAGTTCAATTCTTCTGTTCTCAGGATTTCTATGTCCTTCCCTTGACAGCCACATCTGTTTGCTTACTGCTGCTGCTGCTGCACCACGACCTGCTAGATGTACTACAGCTGTTAATTTCACACAAAATTTGAATACAATACAAATATTACAGCTCATGGTTAACAACGTTCTGATGCTGTGATGGTATGTTATCAAGTGTGCTCATTAAAGTGTGTTTTTGACACATCTGTTCAAAAGCATGTTGTACACCTAGGAGGCACCACTTTGTTCAGTATAACTGACAAGATTACAAATAGATGAGGCTCTTACCTTCTTTTTCACAATGACAGGTTCATCATTGGTGTCAAAAAGTTTCCTCTTTTTCCTTAGTGGGTTGTCTTCGAGCCTTGGTCGGGGCGTACCATCCAGAGACAGCAAGGGAGGGCGTTTTTTTGGCGGCTCTTCGTCTTTCCTCTTGGGGATTTCTTCCCGCTCTGCTTTCCTCTTCACAGCAGATGTGGTCGTCAAAGCAGTAACAGTTGCTGTAGCCACCATTGGGGGGTCAGGCTCCTCTTTTGAATCCCGGTTTAAGCGTGGTTCTTTCAGTAGCGAGCCAGGAAGGTTTGATGCATACTTAAACCCTGGCCCCCTTTTTTGCTTTGAGGCCAAAAGGTTAGAAAAAAGAGAGCACAACTTTATTTTACTGGTTCTGACATCCTGAGATACATTTGACTTTTAAATCAGTTCATGATTTAGACTCATACAGAATGAAGTCCATACAGATGCTTACTTTCCCTGTTTTCCCTGCATGGTTGCACTTTGGGCACTCCCAGCAGTTTGGCAACTCATCATTGACAACTCCGTTTGAATCTTTTACCTGAACAAAAGGAGCACATAGACACTATTTGAGTAATTGAGTAATTTCACAAATTTTTTTCAATTTCAAAATTGAGTAATTTACCTTAAGACAATTAGGATGGACAATCTCATTGCAGATAGAGCACTCCATGAGCATGAGATTAAATTTTTCCTCCTCATCCTCCACAGTGTCCTCCTTCCCTGCCTCTCCACAGACAAGACACACTGCTGTGTGGGGCAGGACAGGCTGGAGAAAAAACACAGGCGACGAGATAAAGTCAAATCACTGTCCTCTTTTAGAACAATTTCTTTTGGTCAAACTTGTGATTGACAAACTAGCTAGCCCACACTTCATATTCTGCCACTTATATAATATCCATTAGTTTAAGGTTCCATTACAACGCTGCACTAGCTATCTGCAATGTTTTGTGTACGATACCTGTGGGCTAAACAGCATACAGACACTACAATCTTTGGAATGTGATGCAAAGCATATTACTGTGATTTCAGAACAACGCCCACTCACATTACTCAAACTGAGAAACCAGAAAATTAAAAATCCAATCTGACTGATGTAATACTGACGTGATGTGGAGACATATTTTACATTAAGGTTATGGACAGTTTATACAGTAGAATGAATTGTGTTTCTGTTATTTTAATTATTTTAATCATTGTTGCTCTAAAAAAATTTTTATTCATTTGTATTTGATTATATTCACTCTGAATCCAGTATGTCCTGAACTTAACAACTTCCAGCTTGTTTGTTGATTATTGTCAGTTAGTAAGCAAGCTAGATGCATTACTCATGTGGCACAGCAGGTGATGATAAACTGTGGCATATACTTAGCTCTGAGTACTGCTCTGAAGCAGTATCAGACTAAGTGAACATCAAGAGTGGGATAAACATATTGGCATAGCTTAAACCACACATTTCTAAACAGCTGAAGACCTCAAGTGTGGGATAATGGCACAGATGCCAAGTCTCTCTCACTTTATGGCAGCCAGACATTCAAACTGAATCTACCTCGTCGTCCTTATACTCTCTGTTGCGGAAACAATCAAACCCATTCCTCTCTACGTGTCTCTGTCCATGGTGCTGAAATATTCAAACACACTCTCCATGGCTGTCTGTAAGTCCTGCTAACACTTCTACTGCTGCTACTACTTGCTTTTATTATTATTACCAGCGTCACCACTACAACAAATGGAAAATAGTAACCAGCAACCACTCAGAGTTACCATAGCAACCACCTGGAAAACCCTACCAATCACCTTGTATTGCCCTAGCAACCATGTAGAACACCCTAGCAACAACCTCACAACCACATGGACACACCCAAAATCAGGTATTCAAAATTAAAAGAAAGCCAAGACCTTGAAGCAACCATTAATGGAATAGTTTGAGATTTTGGGAAATGCACTTAAAAGACTGATACCACTCTCATGTCTGTATGCTGAATATGAAACTACAGACAGCAAACTATTACTGCCTACCAGCACCTACAAGCTCACTGACAAATGTGTTACATCTCATTTCTTTGAGCAATACAAAAAAGCTAAATGTAAAAATGACAAGCTGTGGTTTTATGGGGGTTTAATATTGCTTGGCCAAGTAGTGACTTCTTTACTGATTGTCTGACAGATTCATGCTGTGACAAGACGCCAGCAGGAAATCATTTGGGGGTTTGTGTATGTTAAACAAACAAGATATAAAGTGTTAATTTGGGAGCTTTATAGGTGCTAGTAGGTGGATTTTTTTACCTTAGGACAGACCCAGTCTAGCTGTTTCCCTGTTTCCAGCTCTTATCCTAAGCTAATCGGCTGATGGCTGATTCACAGTAAACATACGGACACAAAAGTGGTTTCAATCTTGTCATTTAACACTCAGAAAAAAGGCAAGTAAGTGTATCTCTCTAAATGTCAAACTATTCCTTTAACATTGTCTATATGAGCAATATGAACAAGGAACTTACTGCGATGCACTGCCTCATGATGCAGGACTGTTTCATACGGCCCGGACCACCGAACTTCTTCATGTCTTTACAAAAGTGGCACTCTCCACACTCTGTCCGCAGGCATGCCTCACACTTCCGACAGCGGGTCCTTCTCCTCCTGGCGCCAGATGTTCCCCGACTAGCTGACAGCTTGACTGCTGATGCAGGAGAAGCTGCCATCTTAGGTTTCGGCCGATTGGGAGGCCGGGGCTAAAAGGATGAAGAGGATACACTGTCAAGTACCAAAAACCATAAGCCAACAAATATTAGACGAATAGGCATCTAAAGGTCTGATGAATTAGTTTGTTGATGAAGCATGAATGTATTATTTAAAAAAAATATTTATCAATGTTATTCTGCTACATATTAAGTATGCTACTAGAAATATACATAAACATATTCAATTATAATAAGTGTATTTATATAAGTGAAGTCATACGTATAATAATAGTGTGAAGCATATTTGGAGCATGTTGTGTGTCAAAGGCAGCACGCTTGCATTAGCTTTTTTAAAAAAAAGAATTTTAAGTTTGGGATCCTCATCTGACCAGATACTAAATGGTCAGAAAACGAATTATTAATTAATCATTCTGTGATGTTTTTTTTGTTTCCAATTTATAATGATTTTTTGAACAAGGAAGGCATGATGCTAAAGAACACCTCAATCTAAAGCTCTGAATTTCTTAGCATTTCACTTCATTAAATAATTGTGCTATGGCCCAATAATAAGCACTTACAATCATGTTATATAATAAGAAAGACCAAAACATTATATTGAATTCAGCTGGGGTCAGTGTTATGCTGGATGTTGGTGGTACTGCCTGATCCTTTTCTCTTTCTGATTCTGGGTCAATGATTACAAACAAAAATACGTACAAAATATATATTAAAAAAATGTAAAACAGAAAAAAGCACCTGCATCCTTATATGCATATACATATAATGTACATTTTCAAACACAAATCTGATCAAGACACGCTGTGTATAAACACATTATTCATGGCTTTTAAAGCACTAGATCCAGGAGAAAACAAACACATCAAGAATGTCCCCAGAGGCGTCTTCCAGATTTAGTACTTCACTTGCTTGCATGTTCCTACTTCAAAGAGAAGCTGCACTTATGGCTACATTTCACACATGGATCACTAGGACCCATTATTCTGTGTTAGGGGGCGTGCAGACAGATTTATAACAGTACACATTAAATGTGCTCTATTTAATAGAAGCGGGTAATGGAGATGAGATGCCTTTGATCTGCATCATTACTGTTCTTGTGTTATATATTTTGCTCCTTTCCAAGCTCAGAACCCAACCACAACAATGTATTTTTAACATGAAAACCACATGTCAAAATGCTGCCAACCGTGCCACGTGAGGAAACGTGTGGCAGTGTGTGAGATGAAATAAACGAGAATGAGGAGAGAAAAACGCTGCAGCTCTTGGAAATGAAGATCAGATTTCTTTAGTTACATCGGCAGTGCAGATTTTCCTAGCGTCAGCATAGCAACAGCCACGTCCCGTTCCCTAACAGAACAGTCTATGACACACAGACTTGTAACCAATAAGAACTGTAATGAGACCCTCTAACAGAAAAAGAAAGCAGCCTCAATCTTAGGCATATTACAATAATTTATTCTAACAACAGCCATGAAATAGACTGACATAGGCATTCAGATATGTGGTTACCAGACAGGATTAGAGTGAAATATTGGGGTGGGGGGGGGGGGGGTTGGGCGTGTGCAGTCTGTACTGTACTGTTCTGTTTTGGGGGTATTCAGGAGGATTACAGACAGGAGGAACACTGAAATGAGACCAGATATCCCAGGAAAAGAAACCCAGCACTGGAGCTAAAGCACCGTATTCTGTAACACTGGTCCCGCCAGGTACAAGTGTCAGACCACAGGTTGAAGTTATGATCAATCTGCTGAAGTCAGAGCAAATTAAATAACAGGTAGCCAGACACTGTGGCGTATACTGTCTTTATCACTGTTCTGTTACACCTGGAACTCAAACTACATGTGAGATGGTTGAATTAAAAATGATAGAGGGGAAAAGATTGCCGATAGCTGTCCATATTGTCCCCTAAATCCCCTCTAAACCCCCCACTGTCTGCTAAGGGGGTGATCACGAAAGCAGATATCCCTCTGACAGTATTAAATGACAGACGAGGTTAACAACAATATTATGTCTCTCAGTAAGTAACTACCTTCTGTTTCAGGACCACATGTTTTTGCAACAGTATCTAAGACCAGGAAAAATGACACAGTTTAGTCTTTAGTTTAGCAATCAGTCATTGTTGTATACACACCTCTTTGCAGCACATAGTGTATGCAATATGCACGTGTCCCCCATTTGTAGAGTAATAAGGACAGTACAAGTGACCAGCTAGTAATTCCTGGGTTCTTCAAAGCTCATTCAGCTGGGAATCATTATGTGAAGCAGACTCTTATGTTCAGTGACACAGCCTTGGCAACTCTTGAGCTACTGTGGAGAACAGTGGAAATCAATTACTGTAGTGTACTTAACATCACCTTAAGCACACACTGAGGACAGGGCGTACTGAGCACAGATTGCAGAATCAACAGGAGTAAACAGCAATTGTTTTATCAAAGCAGAAGAAAATTCAAAATCAGATAGCTGGTTCTAGCAGAAATACACCTAAAGTCTACACTGACAGGAACAGATCAAAACCACATTTTTATGACGTTTCTCAAAAATTTCTCTTTAGGTTGTCTAGGAATATGCCTGGAAACAATTGACTTTGCAAAAAAAAAAAAAAAAATTGGGTTCACGAGTTCCTGGAGGGATTACTTTCCTGTTAAGCTTTAGAGATGGCATATGTTGTAAAGCTGATGCTGCACAACATGTGATCTGCTCTGGTACACAATATGTAGGGTTTTTCCCAGATTTTACTTAATAGACAAAGTTACACACCAAAAACCTCTGGTGTGTATAGTAACTCAGAAGCAATGAGGACTGTGGATTGAAAAACAGAAAAAATAGTTTCAATCAGTTTAAAAAAGAAAAAAAAACTTAGAGTATGTACACCGTGCTTTCAAGATGTTGACAAGATACTGTTCAAGCAGGTATTATGGCAGTTCAAATAAATCACAAGTTGTTCAGATTGGTGCTAGATGCTCAACTGTTGCCATGTTTGGCTTTTGAGCTTTACTACCTAAATTCTAAACAGTTACTTAGCCTGCTATGGATATCTTTAATTGCTGTTCAAATAGCTTAGCTGTGACACCAAGAACAGGTGCATTCACATGACTAGAGCAAACAGACTTGAAAATGTCTGATGGTATTTTTAAAAACGGAAAGAGAAACAAGGACTTAGTCATCTGCAGTCAATGTTTGTTTTTTTTTTTTAAATCCAAATGCACATAATTAATGTAAAGGGGTGTGGTTCAGAGTTAAGTCAGAAAAATATTTAAAATTAACACATTTCTTGCTGTGTAAGCAAGTCTCAGCTCATCACCCTGACATTCACACTGCATAATATCAAAAAAATAATTTCTTAATCACTGCCCGTCTCATTAACACATGCTCGCACAATAACCTTTTTTTTGTTTTGCTGTCACACATATTCTCACATGCACATCCGCTGCTTTTGCAATCAAACCATGAAAGATTCATTTTCTGCATCTACATGAATTCCCATTCCTCTGCTTCTCTCCTTTGAAACAACCAATAGCAGCCCTGGGGCTCTGAGCTATATAAACACAGCCTTCTCCTGATTGCTGGCTTTACCTGACAAAAACTCACAAGCATGCACACACACACACACACACACACAAACAGAAAACCTATAAGAAAAATAAAAATAAACAAAGAGCAAAAATCAAAGACCAAGCTTAGGTAGACTAAATCAATGCATTTCTCTCCAGGTAGCTCCATTTCCTCGCTGCCCTGTGATGCTGCACGCTGATCTGTCTGGCACAAGCATTCCTCTGGTGGCCTCACTATGCCTGCCTGCAGGGGTTTGATGTGCTAACCTGCTCAGAGTCTGAGTCGTAGTCCTCATCATCAGCGCTCAGCGACATGGCCATGGCTGGTTTTCACACACCGTCCAGCTCACAGCAAACTGACATGGCTGCAGTCTCCTCCTCCTTCTACTCCTGCTACTGCTGTCTGGCCTACAGCCCTCCCTCCTGCTCCAAAGCTCCACAATACCACAAGCAGATGTAGGAAACACAGACAAGCCTGCCTCATTAATATGGATCGACTCCCTGTAAAAGAGGAGGGGTGCTGGGAAGCACAGGACCAATGGGAGGCTGCTGTGCATCAGAATATGTACTGGGGTAGTCTGCCTCTATCCAATGAGAAGAGAAAATGCAGAAATTGTGTTGTCATATTCATGATGAGTATCACAGGAAGACGAGAGCAGGCTCTGCACAGCCAATAGAGCCAGATGGCATCTCATTACAAAAGGCAACACAAAGAGGCCCCACGACCAGCAGCTGGCCTTTGGAGGGATGGGTGGGGGTGATCCAGAGGCTCCATGAGACCAATAGAAATCACTTCCATACATTCATATACAACACATCCCATCCTCCCTCCTGCTGGGGCTTCTCTGCCTGTCACACAGACCATGCGTTGTTTGGACAATTAATTATTCACAGAAAATGAAAGCATGTACGATATTTAAAACATAAAATAGATAAAAATAGATTCATACTGTGGCAGACGCAAACACACTTTACTACTTAAACTTTACACTTCACCTCATTTTGGCTGACATGCTGTCTGAGCACCTACTGTATTCTTCACTACCCTTAAAATTATTTCTGCACATTTTGACAAAATTAATACTCATTTTAGTAATTAGTACTCTGACTTTCTAACCTGGAGCATTGAGGAAAAAAGACTCAATGTAATCAAAGGATAAATAATATAGACATGAAGACAACACAGGCCCTTCAAACCTGCAACTGTTTATAGCTGTTTAACATTGTTACAATGTCACTATTTCACATGGACTTTGTCTTAGGAGGTATTTTGTATAGCAAGCTGGTGCCCAAAAGACACATGCATGAAAGGCACTTAGGTAATGAACATCTACAGACTGAAAATATGACTGAAAATTTCCTTTTTAATTGCCTCTCATAAACACAATGACTATCGATTTCTGTAAACATTCACACCAGTTACAATAAATTCTGATACCAATTTGAGCTCCCAGTCAGCTGGTCTGAAAAACATGTCATGTAGTTGCTGTTCACAGTAATCAATGTTTTATGTTATCTACAATTCACTTAAATACTTGTTTTGTTATCCAGAGCACAAATTAAATTGTGTTCATGACAACAAAATACAGTATGTAGAAGGGGGGGGGGCTAAATAAATAATAAAAAAAACTCATTATATACTTCGTTAGGCAATACTGCAGCCTGTTAAGTCAAAATTATGCAAATAAGTACATCTACTGCTCCAGGGAAGGAGTGCAATGAGTTTCAAAGCAGGAGAGGGAAGAGAGTGTAAGAGGGACTGAAAGACAACGAGAGGAAAAATGAGGAAAAAGGTAAGAAAAGTAAGAACAGGGAACGCAAGAAAGAACAGGAGTGGGAATAATGTTAAGCATATAGGTGTGAGCAACAGAGTGTAGATGTACACACTGCTGATTTTTTATGATGATTCAATTAAAAAAAGAGATCAAAGAGAAATAAATTGGGTCAACCTGATGGTGCTTCAAATAAAAACTATTCTAGAGTAATGGTAAAAATAAAATTATAAAGTCGTATTAGTCTGCCTCTAATACTACAATTAAAATTCACTACTAAACCTTTTCTGACGATGAGTCATGTTTATCATTTACATATTTCTGTATTGGCAGCTGATTTGTAACTGTATGACACAAAAGTTATTTTATACCATTACTGGTTTTGAGCTGTTACTAGGGAGAGTAATCTGCAGGCTGTGGCACAAGAAAAAATACTTAATACTTAACAGCTAACTTCTCAGATGAATAGTTCAAATATTTTAGTCAAGCAACAGGTGCGTAACATCAAAACTGATTTTTTTTTTTCCATTGTATTTAGTGATCTAGCAATGAATGAACCAATGAATTGTGTATAAAATGTTCATCAACTTAATTTGAAAGCCACAAAATAAATATAAAGAACACTATTCGGTGCAGAAAGTGTCATGATGCACCTGACATATTCTTACCTTTATAGTTTTCTTAGGCCAGTACACCACAGGAAGTCCAGTGATCGCTAATTTGGGGTCATCATCAGCATGTTCCTTTAAGACAACCTAGATGGCCACAAAGACATTAAAAGGTAAAAATGAACTGTGTTATGTCTATTGAATCATATCTGTTATGTACTCATGTTTTTGTCATTTTTTTTGTTTCTTACCTTCATGTCCTCCAGCAGGGCCTGTGCGTTCTCTATTCCCTCTGGGACACTTTTCTTATTTTCAGGGAGTGACTCCAGCTTCTCTATCAGTGTCCTCAGTCCGCTCAGTTCAAACTCTGTCAAATGAGTCCATTTATTCTGAGACTCTGAGGCTGGAGAGTCAGAGGGGGTTTTGGGGAAATCTAGAGAAGTGGAGCAAGGATTACAGCTGTCCTCAGAGTCAACAGATAAAACTGCTTTGAGGTGTTGGCCCCTCCCGTTGTCAGGAGAGCAGGGGCCATCCTGAGTGACTCTCTCTGGTTTTTCACCCTGGTCCTCTCTCACTTGAGTCTCACATGAGTCCTCGTTCATGTCCTGGCTTCTTGAGTCAGAGGAGGGGCTCTCTGTGTTTGCCTTTGTTTCATAGTCTGAAGGGACAAAATAACAGAGGAATTGCATTACTAAATTACTTAATTTATATCTCTCAACATTGTTATTTTTCCAGTGCCATCAGGTGCAGAGATAATATACCATCTGGTAAAAGCAGAGAACCAGAGTGAATTATATGTCCAACAGTAATAAGCAAGTTTAAAAAAAAAAAAAGAAAAGAAAAAGAGAGATTAGAAGCAGCTGGGGGGATATACCTACATTTGTGGGTATGTTCATAGCTTAACAGGTGTTAGTTGGACATCCCCCAGCAGAACCAACACAGAAGACTGTCGACTTTTTCACTTTACATCAGCAAAGACAACTCTGTCCATAACCCACCCTTTCAAATCTAATGACCTGTCAGGCTTCACAGGTCTTGATTCATAGGTTTAAAGCAGCGAAAGAGAGCTAATGTTCACAAATGGAATTAGACTATCCTGGACTTAGAAATGAGGGCGTGTCGAAAATGTTACTGCAGAGACTGTTAGAATGCAGCAGGACAGATGGAGATCAGAAATATCATTCATTATTAACATATAATAAGAGATTTAGTAACTTGAGAGAGCTAATTACAACTGCAGCACAGGATTTTAACAGTATCACACAAGACACACAAGAGATGTTACAAAACTGCCTGCATTATGAAATTCCACTGACCCATTAGTACAGGTTCTTTACGGATCTCCTGAGAAAGGTAGGACCGTTTGGTCAGGCAGTGCAGGTATCTCTCCAGGACATACCAGCAGATCTCATGGTAGAAGGGGAAACGAAACTTGGAATGAACCTGAAAACAGGGACAAAAAAAACATGTATTTACATGCACTCAAGCAATCTAATTATTGCTGGCTTTTTGTAGTAACCTGATTTCTTAAATGCCACGTTATTAAAAGCCGGTGTTGTTGGAGTTCTGCGAGCACAGATTTCTGCCTGTTTTGACATGTGTACATTTGTATGACAGACTTCAGACAGGAAAAGTGTCAGTAACAGCACAGTGAAGGGATAAAGAGTCAAAGACATTTTTACAAGCTACCATCATAAAACACACACATAAGTATTGCCTTTGGGTCCCACATATCTTCCTCACTTTTACATTTGTGTTCACTGTCTTTTTGTCACTTCTAAATATTTTGCTCTTTGACTCTTTTCCCTTATTTCCCTTTCAATATCAATTACACTAATTCCCCCTCCACCACATCTCTAACTCTGATGAATCTTCCTCTGGCTCTCAGAGAGATTAATTTATCCCAGGAAGAGTTTCGTGTTCTGCAGTGCAGAACAGAGTTCAGCCACACATCAATGTAGACCCATACCTTGGTCCTATTCTCTATCTCATGGATGGTGAGCTGCATAGGAATGTTAAAGCTGTGCAGAATGTTGCCTCCAAATACCAGAGTGTCCTCTGGAGTGTAGACAGCATGAATCCACCCTTAGTTAAAAAAAAAAGCAAAAGTAAAATACTTATATAAAGAGATAAGGATTATAGAGGATTCATATACTGTATAATGCTCAGATGAAGCTTAAAATTTCTGTTCATTCAAGTGGCAGCTAATCTATTCCTTCTGGCTACTTTAAAACAACCATGCCAACACACCAGATGGGATGAAGAAGGTGTATCCTTGCTTGAGCTCCACTCTCTGGCATCCATCAGCTCGGTCTCCCAGGAATATGTCACTCTGCTTGCCTGACAGGACCCAGTCCTCATATAGGGCAAGGTTATGAGCGGTGGGAGGCACCAGCCAGAACACCTGAGGAGAAGCAGAGATCCTTATTTAGAGATTATACTGTACAGTCATGGCCAGGTTAGATCAATTATCAACTCTGTAACTGTCATACTCAAGGTTTTCAGAAATATTACCTGACATACACCTTCTTAATTTCTGTCTTAAATGTTCAATGACATTAATACTAATAAGGGAAGGCACAAAATATCAGATATGTTTGGAGAAACTAGAATGAACTTACTTTCTGTCCCTTGAATACATGATACCAAACTGAAGTTCCCCCAAAATCGATGTGGAAATCTGTGTAGCAGCCCTTCACACTCATCAGACAATACCTATAAGAGAAAATTAAACAACAAAATAATTTACAAGATACACACTGTACAAAGTAGATATTAAGGCCACAGCATCCATAAAAATGTCTAAAAAGGAAAAGCACAGTTCAACCAATTACAAGATAGCAGTAATCTCAGTTGTGTTTTACAAAACATTAGCTACCAATAAAAATCACTCACACGAGCACTACAGCATAGAAAATTGTTCACAATAGGACATCGTTCCTCCGGAAATTAATTGGGGAATGATTAGCGCTGCGAGACATAAATGATTCACCAATTTAGCTCTGTTTATTAGAAAAAAATCTATGCACTGAGGTGTAAACAGAAATTTAAAGAAAGGAAATCTTTACACTGTATTATGTTGTGCATCCCACTGAGAGATGATGTGACCGTTTCTTGAAACAAATGAAAAGCTAGTTAGCCAGTCAGTCAGTTGTAGCAGTCTAAACAGATAAATGTCAAGATTGGTCAGTTAAGATGCTGAATGATGTGGTAGCCTTATGCCAGCTATACTTCTGCTCCATCAGGATAACAAATGACTTTGACTGCGGCAATAATGAAAAATTAGAAATCAAAAATTTCACTTGCATAAGAGAACATGACAAATCAAAGACAGACCATTATTTAAGACTGCAACTAACAGTTATTTTCATTATAAATAAATCTGCTAATTATTTTCGTGATTGGTCATACAATTGGTGGTTGAATAGTGAAAAATACCCATCAAATCACAGCTTCCTAGAGGCTGAGCTGACGTCTTCATGTTGCTAGTTTGGTGTTTTTACTCTTAAGAAACACATATAAAACATTAACAAACTACCAGTCAATAATTACATATTTCTATTGCGACATTTTGCGATTGTGACTATTTGCAAAATGTATATGATTTACAAATTTGTAAAAGGACTATTAAGCAAAGCTTACTCTGAAAATAAACAAAGCTGTACAACATATCAATACATTAAATTCATGCCCTATATTTAACATCATTATGACAGAATGATTATATGCTAAAATAGATTGAAAGACAGCAAAGAAAATTTTCAGGCAACATTGTGACAGGTAGCAGTTTACAGGGAAGCCTTCAAGCATCAGTCTGCTTACGTAAAAATTGCAAGCATAAAGATGTTTGAAAATGTTACAATAAAATAAGTGTTTCCCCACAGTTAACCTGCCATAACTTGGAACACTGTAATTTTTAATAAAGCTGAATAAGCATCATGTCTGCACCCACACGAAGCGTTCCTTGAATATTAAAACAACAGATAAACTCCACTGGTGGAAACTAACCACTAGCGGTGAAGCTGGGATGAAAACTGCTGGTTTCTGTATTATTCCATCTTTTACAGCCCAATACCTACCGCAAGCACACACCTAAGCCCAATGAGCAGTATTTTATAAATCTAATTAGAATGTAATGTCACTCAGGAAAGGGACAGACAGGGGGGAAGTGGGATTAGCAGGGTCTCTTTATGATGGGAGTGAGGAAATAAGAGCAACTATGGATAAAAGGAACAGCACGGTTGGTTTCGATTCTTAGCTATGTACTAATGCTGACAGCTGATTGGCCGAGAGGTGTCTGTGCAGTCAGACCACAGCTGTTATAAACCATCCTCCACCATTGAAAACTCTGCTGCCTAGCAACAATCAAGAGCACTTACAGGAGGTGGATAACACTGACAGTATGCAGCGCTCTACAGTGATGGAGACATTCATATGGGAGGGGAATCTGTATTTAGTACCAAGGAAGCAGAAATTTTCTCCAAGTATTTTTTATACCTTGTTCTACACCTATTTTTTTACTTTGACTGACACACAGCTCCAAAGAGGACTTTGTCAAAACAGACACACAATTGAGTTATTTCATACCTTTGCACTTTAGGGTACTTCATCTCTGAGATTACATTAGTGGCTTCTGTTTGACTTTGTTTCAGATCAGGAGGCCACATGTTGTCCACCCAGTCAACTTGATCCACCTGTGGGAGCAGTCAAAACAGCACTTTTAGCCATCAATCAGTGCTGTTAGTCAAACTGACTTTGATTATGGCACCAGGTTTATTACCTTCATATAACACTTCACAACATCAGGTGGACTAACTTAATTATTATTGTTTATTTATTATTAACAATTTATTTAATATCAACAATGACCTAATGGACACATGAATTTCCCCTAGGGGATAAATAAAGTATCTATCTATCTATCATACAGAGAGTGTCTGTTATGTTACCACTGTGGGTCGCTTGATGAGGTTCTCCAGCTTAGTGTGGCTGAACTCTAAGCTAATGACATTGAAGAGTTTGTCCCGCTCTTCCTCTGGCGTCTCATAATACCGGACAAACTGAGCCATGCTCATTTCAGAGCCTTTCTGAGTGCTCACATCCATGACATCCACAGACCGACGACTGCCTGCAAGAAACATCCCGGACACAAGGTGAAATTAACTGACTCATTACCATGTGATACAATCTGTCTGCAAGGTGGAATAAAGAGAATCACATGCTATTTGAGATTTATACACAGAAAATTTGTATTGTTCACATTTGATAAGATTCCAACATGAATAACTGCAGTATCTCACATGTAATTCATCATCTATTCCACTAGGTGGAGCAACTACACCCCAATCGTGCTTTCAGGTTTCACTTTACAGGGTTGCATCTTAGTGTATTCTAAAATAATTATAGTTGGAAAATTGTCTGATCATGTTGTTTAATATATTAATAACAGATTTTTAAAAAATGTGCAAGATACTAGATGTAAACATATAGTTTTTAAAGTATTACATAGAATGTCCCACAGTAAGTGGACATGGACACACACACCTACTTTGACCATCCATCACCCATATACTGTAAAAACGACAGGCAGATAAACAGAGACAGCCAGGAGTACAGTGTGTTCACTAATTAAATAACAACATAATAAATCAACAACAGTGTTACCGGTGTAACAAGATATATAATTTGTGTAATTTAAAAATACTGCAACTACGACCTTTTACTTCTTTGTGAATTATGTCCACCTGCCTGTTTACTTTTAGCAATACTTATTAGTTTTGGTGCTTACTTTTCTTTTGAATGAGCACTATCATACAAAAAAACAGCAGCTTTTTTTTTTACACTGGATTTTACACTTTCTTCCACTACTTTTCACAGGCTTTGAACTCACTGTCCCAACCACGAGACAGATATTAAAAATAATAATTTATTATCATTCAATCGTTTTGCTCACTCACTCACTAACCTACACAGTTGTTACTCCACCAGCTCTTATTCTCTGGTTTGGCAGCTGGGATACTTTCTCCCTTTCAGATGCACCAAATTGCTACATCAGTACACATGCATGGATTAGCTTTATTTTGAGTGTGTGTGTGTGTGTGTGTGTGTGTGTGTGTGTGTGTGTGTGTGTGTGTGTGTTGTTTGTAGCATTCAACTTACCAACTAAACCTTTAATTTCACTAACTGTGAATTCTGGATCAGGCATTCTATGTGAATCAAAGACAGGGATAGATGACATTCAGTTCATCTGTTACATGGACTGCCAAATGGCTAAAAACGCAAATATACAGCAAGTACTGTCAAAAGTTATTCTTAATAACTATCAGTAAACAGGTCGATGGCTTCTCACCTGATCCCTAGTCCATCTTTCTCTTTAAAAATGAGTGGGATCCTGAGAGCCTCCCTTTGCACATACTCATAAGTGAAGTCTGCAAGACAGTGAGTGTGTGTTTTACTCCAAAGCATTTATAGAAACAAGCATTTATAGAGGTGAAAAAAAGAAAGTCATGCATCTTGCTGGACAGATATCTGCTTGTATTGCAATAACAACAGAGCTATAACTGATCAAAAGAAAATATAGTGTTATCAATGTTATATTACCTTTGCCCTCCATCAGGTGGACAAAGTTTGCGTTGTAACTGTCACTGACGAGCTTTTCCTCCACGCTGAAACCTCTGATGTTTGTAATTTCTTCAACGTCAGACAAATCCTCGTTTTCGTCATACATCCTCCGGCAGATGGAGCGCTGCCATTGAAAACGAGATGATTTAAATGACAAAACTGAAACACGAGTGCAGAGCGAGCTCATACTGTCACAAAGGCCCCTGTCTGTATATAAACAGACCGTATGACTTGTGCAGAGTGACTTAAAATTATTTTATTGCAAACTCAAAACTGGATGAAGAGGGGAGTTTTTTTTAATAGTACGTTACGTTACTGCAGTAGCATCGTTTTTTCTTAACTGTGACGTCAAGTACAATAACCATTAAAAGACACTTGTCCTGGGAGAAGGCAGCTGTGTTTGTTGGTACGTTATCCCATAACGATAAATGTAAAATGTTTGCAAGATTTCACTGATTTAGATGTTGGTTTATCTTGTTTTAACTAACGTACGCTCGCTGAACTATTATGAAGACAAAATAAGTTTTAAAATCTAAAATGACAGGTCTATCGTTTTTTCTTTCATGGGCTCTGACTTGAACAGCTTTAGTGACTTGACAAATATCCCAACGGTTGTAGTTGCAAGCGTTAGCTTAGCTAACTAATTAGCTCGCTGCCAGTCTCGCTTCATAAGCTAACGTTAACACGGCAGATGGTACACACCAGCCTGCGTCCAGATTCAGCACACGTTTCCGCGGGCTGTGCCATCGTCTCTTGTGAATGTTTTCCAGTCACTCAGTTTCGGGAAAGCATCTTCGTGCGTGGCGAAGTTAAAGAAGCACTTTAGCTACACGCTTTTCAGGTTCAAAACAAGGGAACCATGTTTTTGTGTATTACGTCATCGTCAGGAACCAAAACATTGTAGGACAGCGTCACTGCATGTCAGTCCACCGCTTTTCATCTGCTTTTACAAACCAGGAAACCAATCAACTACACCGTACAAGACACTGTTTGTTTTTACCCGAACTAACACCGTTACCTGTAACGAATTATTCGCGAATGGCGCGATTCACTATGGAAGGTAGAACAAGCGATAACGATCTTGTTACCTAAAAAATGCAGCTCTTACTCATTTTCATTCATTTTAACAGTAATAATAATTTCTGTGCACTGGACGTGGCGTGAATGACGTGGACGGGTGTCACAGTGCCTTCAACCGTTCAAGTTTTTTAATTTTTTATTTCATTTTACAATTACCACACAACGAAGGTGGTAATTACACCAGTATTACCTCGAGGCTAAGATGCAACCCCCATTACTGAGCAAATATGCAGTCAACAGTTCACTTAGTAGCGGATGTTGTCCTTAGAGCGCACAGACTTGTGGGTAATGCAAGGTGCAGGCACGCTGGAGACTGGTGGTGAAAAAATAGCTTCCGCAGTTCCGTCAGCTGGCGAGGGTAAATGTTTTGTAAGAGTACACTGTTAGCATGTTGAACGCTTGTTTCTGTCGCGTCCTGCAAGAGTAACAAGATAACTACACCGGCCCTGCTCGTCCAGTCCTCTGTTAAAAGGTACAAGATGAGTCTGAACGAGCATTCACTGCAAGCACTGTCCTGGAGAAAGCTGTACCTGAGTCGAGCTAAACTGAAGGCTTCTAGTCGGACATCAGCTCTGCTTTCTGGATTTGCTATGGTAACGCTGTCTCCAAAACTATCCTCTGACTCTTATGTATGAATGAACCAGTTATATCCTACAGTAGTGAGTTGTATAAAGTTGTGTTTCCTGTTCTCTTCCTTTACAGGTGGCAATGGTAGAAGTGCAGCTGGACAACAGCTATCCTTACCCACCTGCTCTCCTTATCGCCTTCAGTGCCTGCACTACTGTCCTTGTGGCTGTTCACCTGTTTGCTCTGATGGTCAGCACCTGCATTTTGCCCAATATAGAGGCTGTCAGCAATGTCCACAATCTCAATTCTGTGAAGGAGTCTCCACATGAGCGAATGCACCGTCACATTGAACTAGCTTGGGCTTTTTCCACAGTCATTGGTACACTGCTCTTCCTAGCTGAGGTGGTTCTACTCTGCTGGGTCAAATTTTTACCTGTTAAGCCCAACAAGTCCAGCAATAATACAGTTTCATCTGGTGTGGCTGCTGCCATTACCTCCACCTCTATCATGGTCCCTTTTGGTTTAGTCTTCATAGTCTTTGCTGTGCATTTCTACCGCTCTTTGGTCAGCCACAAGACTGACAGACAATTTCAGGAGCTGGAGGAGCTTTCTAACCTCACCAGGCTTCAAAATGAGCTGGACAACAGAGGGGAATCTTCCATCTTGCAG
The DNA here is from genome assembly GCF_002260705.1 of Seriola dumerili. Lineage (NCBI taxonomy): Eukaryota > Metazoa > Chordata > Actinopteri > Carangiformes > Carangidae > Seriola > Seriola dumerili. The sequence continues at coordinate 1,260,130 of NW_019174697.1, forward strand.
TCTCCAAGCTCACATTTCCCATAGAAATGTATGATGGATACAGATCTATGGTGGAACTCTAACTCCTTGGAGTCTCTCCAAGCCAGAAGCCACATTATTGGTTTCTCTTCTTTTTTTCTTTTTTTTTACAGGAATGAAGTTGTATATCTCACCTCTTTGTTGTGAAATTTACTTTTGTGAAAAAAGTTGTATTTTTAGAAGACATGTTTGATCAACTGTGAACTCACAAATCTGCCATAATGCATGTAACTTGAAATTGGAGAGTCTTAACTGTGATAGTTGCTTGATTTATCTCTTACATTATGGCAGAGGCATCTGAACAATAACATGGAATCCTGTCTGTTGCCTGCTGCACCTATTTAACTGTTTGTCAGTGATCACTGTGTTTGTTAATATATATTACCTTGTTGTGTTTTGTAAACCACGAGTATTTAACTCTTTCTTCCTTGTTCACAGTGTATATGTTATTGCAATGTTCGCAATGTGCATTTGTAATGCCTGTTGTTTGTGTAGACTAACTCAACAGCTGCCAAAACTACAGTATTATTTGAGTATATTTGCTGACATATTGTAGCAAAGGCTGTGGCGCTATAATAAATACTTTTTTTTTACCAAGTGGCATTCAAAGTTTCCGAGTTTAGAAAATAATTTGAATATACTGAAAACATATCTATGCTACTTACATATAATTACTGACACAGGCTACATGAATCACATCTAGAACATTTTAAGTTACAGTGATGAGAAGATTTAAACAACAGTTAGTTCCGACCAAGTAATTTGATTGGACGAGGGGTATTCCATGAGTGCTGACAGAGAATATAACAGCACTGGGACTTTTAACTACATGTATCACTCCGCTTCACAGATGTTTTATTAACCATTAGCTAGTGTTACATTAATGGTTGTTATCTATGTTAGATTATAACACATTTTGTACCGCAAAAATGAATATATTTCCAGAAATAACATTCAAATTAAATTATGTGTGGTCGTCAGAAGAGGATGAAGGGAAGAAGACGGGATACTTAAGTGCATTCCTGAGGTAACAGACAGACAAAATAGCAAGGTAGTGTGCACTGTGCAGGTCAGGAAAATGTTTTTGTGTTACTTAGCAGCAGTCCAGTACCACTCCAGTTGCAAAACTAGGCCTATTTGTGTTGGTGTAGCCAAATGAATGATAAAATAAACTAACAAATCATATTCTGTCTTATTTAACTAATATGGCACTTGTTTAAGTGTTTTATAAAAGTTTGATTGTATTCAGTACTCAGGCTGCGGCCTCGTACCTATGACTGACTCACAGCCGTGCTGATATTCAGTACATCACTCCTCGTGTGATATTGCTTAATTAACACATATCTGCTTAGATCATTATCCTTGCTGTATAACCAGCTGAGCAGGTCCCGTCTGATGGGTGAATTTTCATTTATATTGTCGACACTTAAGCTTTTTAAAGAACTCTGACTCGTTACACCTCCACAGAGGTTACATTTTGACATCAGTGGAGTACTTGTTGATATTAGACACTAGTGTTCCTCTGTGCTTCATTTTGTAAAGCCAGAGCACTGCACTTGTCTCACTTATCCTGAATTAGCATGTTTCTTTCATCATTCACTCTTAGTACCCATGGAGTGCTTTCCCATCAAACTGATGTTTATTCTAACTTAATTTAACTGGGGATTTATTCCGAACAATCTGATAAATCTGAGTTAGCAGTCTGTATAGAAGTTCAGATGTGGCTGGAGATCCATTCAGAAGTTAAGGTATTGGAAAGCAGGAAGTTGATAGGTCCTATCTGGTCATTTTAGGAGGCGGTTGTAGGTGCAGATATTCCATCATAATTCCATTTTCTTTCAGGCTGGTTGTGGGAGCAAGTATTTGAATGATTAGATGAACAGTTAAAGTATGAATAGAACACAGTATCAGAGCTTTCTTATTTAATAATTAAGTGTGGCTAGTTTACAAGTTCACAGGGACTATCAGAGTGTACAATTATTGTCAGAATGCACCATATAGAATATGCAGTAAAGCCTAATAGTTGACCAGTCCCTGCAAGTAAAAAATAAGAGGCCTTGTCATTTAGATGTCCCACATATACTACCACTGAATTTATGACCTGCTTTGATCGCCTTTGGTTGTGTGTTTGCATTAGTATCAAGCAGGTCTAATGTAGAGAATTTGTTAAATCATCAGCTATTTTTTTCAAATACATAGTTTGATACTAAGTTAGGAACCCTAGATCTGAGCTGTTCTATAATGTGATAGACAGTTAGCAGCAAGCCTTTTATTGTCATCACAGTTGTTTGCTCACCTGCATTGGAAGTAGACTGGATTAACATGTAAAATTTCATAACTTTTGCTTTCAGCACATTTGAAATAGTTGTAGATGATTTTGGTTTTCTCCACAGTGAAGAACAAATGATTTGGTTGTAAATATTTGGACAAACTGAACATGCTGAATAACATCATGCCATTTATTTTTTTAATTTTTTGTCTGTGTATGGTGGGGTGTGGAAACTTGCTGTTGATCCACTTGTTGTTGTTCATCGACACTGATCAAGATAGGCTGACTGGGCTTCCCCTAAAACCAACTGCATATCCACCAGGTGTATCTTGAAAAAGAAGATATGTTTATATTTTAATCCACAATACTGCATTTGCTGTCCATGATTATTTTGTCATGTAAGTTTTGACAGAGCATGAGGAAAATATATTCAAAAATTAAATGCATGGCTCTAATAGTATCCACAGTCATAGTGGCGTACCTGTGGAATTGGATACTTCGTTGGGGTTGGTGCTTCATCCCTCCCAAAATCAGACAGCGTCCCACATTTTGCTACTCCTTTCACCCAAAAGCCTTCATAAAGCTGGCCTTTGTCAGAATAGTAGTACTTTCCATTACCGTTCTTCTTGCCATCTTGCCACGCACCTTCATACCAGTTTCCATTTGCTTGGACACAGGTTGGAAAGTAAAGTTTTCAAATTCACAAAATTTCCCTACTAAATTATAGTTTTATTTTTGATTAAAAAAAATGTATGCAAAGCAAATTGCTCTTACCAAATCGAATGATGCCTTGTCCATGATTCTTATCCTTCATCCACTCTCCCTCATAGATATCTCCATTCTCATAGTACATTCTTCCCCAGCCACTCCGTTGGTCCTCACTCCACTCCCCTTCATAAACTGCTGAGTTATTGTAGAAGTACGTCCCATACCCCTGAAGGGATAGAAAGTGATGCAAAACATCACAGAGTGTAATTACATTTATTTGTCATGTCTGGCAGTATGTCCGATACATACATGCTTCTTTCCGTTTTTCCATCTTCCACAGTACTTCCTTTCATACTCCTTTGTTTCTGGGAGGAGTACACTGTAGGTACCATATCCATCACGTTTTCCGAACTTCCACTCTCCATTATAAATGGCACCAGACGTCTTCCAAACCTGTGTTCCCTTTCCTTGAAAAGATTAAGAAGCATAAACAATTTAGCTATAGTGTAACCAAACTATATAATAATTCACAACCAGGTGTTCACAAATTTGTCAGTACTCAGTGGACACTAACACTACACAGCATCTAACCATGCTTCTTGTTGTCCTGCCATTCTCCAGTGTATGCATTTCCATTGACAGAGAAAACTGTGTGCCGCAGTCCGCATTTCTGTGACTTAAGATCCAACAGTGTTGAATTCTTTTTATTTGTTTTAATATATGGCATGGCTGGAGGTAGCTTGATGAAAACCCTGATGAAAAACATAAAAATAAAACATGTTAGACCCATGAAGCTGTGCAGTTTTGCCAATTTTGCCCAAAATTGACAATACTCTAACAAAAGGAGAAAAACTTAAATGCCCCTCTTGGCCAGAAATGCAGAAAATTAAATTTATAAACATTGCCAGCTAACAATTGCATATAATAAATGATAAGTTACAAAATATGAGCTAACTAACAAAACAATCAAACAGAAAAATCATCCCTTTCCTATGTGTTTACTATCATCGCAGCATGTCTTTTCATTGATTTTATAAAAACAATGCTGATAAAATGTCCTGCAAAAACAAGAAAACAGAGTGCAGACAAATGCGTAGGTCAAATGCGCATTTCAGAGTTAAAGTTAGATTTGGCTATATTAGCTTGTTTGCTAGAAGGTCCATCTAACGCCATCTAGTTACTCGTCTAGTTAGCATTACTAACTAGAAACATTGTAACTTAACATCGGGCAAATTATGATGTCAACCACTCATACAAATCAAAGTACTAATACCTTAGCGATGTCTTCAAGCGGATGACTTAATTAAACTCAATCCGCTTGTAAACTCGGGGCAAGTAGCTACTGAATAAATGAAGAGAACGTCCTGGCAGTGCGGAGTTTAGCTGGTGTCATGAGTGTATTATTCGTTGTATCCTAGCAACACAATTGCGTTGGTGCAGTGTAACTTAAATTAAAAGTTAATTTTAAATTAGTCAAATGCTTATGACAGCTACAGCTTATATGCATTTTTTGTAAAAAAAAAAAAAAAAAAAAAAATTATTTTAGATAAATTTGTAGTCACTTGTGTGTCCAGGTTACGTTCAGCTACAACAGTTGTCCTGGCAGTGGTTTACGATGTGCGCATGCTCCGTGCAACCCAACTAAAAGATCGGCTGAGTGGATGGTCAGTCTGAGTGAGGAGAGACTCAGGCTGCAGCCGTCCTCTTCGCTTCACCAGCTACTGCACCACAATGTCCAAACCGAAGTTCCAGACGGAGTGGGAGGAAATTGACGAGGAATATCAACAGTTACAGGTGACAGACAACACTACAAACGAGCACATCATCGTGTATGGTAGATTTGTAGTGTTTCGTGGATGGTACTGACAGTAGATACTGTAGTGGCTACGTTAGTTTGGCTGGCTCTTTCCTATTCGCCATTCATTCTCAGATCAGCCTTAAACGCAGCATCGAGCCAAAAACGGCGGTATTGGTAGCAATATCTGTGGGATGGGTTATGTTTCACTGGGGATTTATTATCTTCGACTTTACTGTAACATCCCTATGTTTTAGCCGCTAACGTTAGCAGCAGGTTGCTTGTCTTGCTGCTAGTGTGTGATGCGGCTAATAAGCAGCTACAGTAACTTAGCTAACCACACAGTGCGACGGATTAATGTTTTAAACGATCGCAACAAAAGTTACTTACAGGTTGTAAACTACACGTGTTTGTTACTGTTGCTTTGCCAGAATAAATTATTTCATTGTCACTGAAAGCATCCCCATGCATCATTACCACGCTAGCTTACCTTAGCTAGCTGGCTAACTTGAAACAACAATATAAGTAGTAGGTGATAGGATAGGACTGACAAGATAATCATTTACTTTGAGGTACAACAGGCGTCATGTGGTCTGTGGTGCCACCCCTCTCCTCATGCTGGCATCACACAGCTGCGACGTGGATCTGTGATGCCATCAAAATTTATAATGTGGAGCTGGTCCACAGGGAAAGATGATGAAGGTGACTGTCAGCTGTCTAGGGATTTTCTTAAATGAAGCTCACATGTTTTGGTGAATAACTGATGTCAGATATTTAACCTGCATAGAAACAGTCTCCCATTCATAGTCAGCTGCATCCTTCTAGATTTGATATCTTTACATCTGTGACTTTTCAGGTTCAAATCTTAACTCTAGTGTCAGTGTGTTTGAATAGACTCGACCATGTACACATTGTTGATCGACTTTTAGTAAACCCTTGGAAAGATACATCTCTTTTAAAATGGCTGTTTGCATGTTAACATTATTGATGAGAAAAAAACTGTGATGTGACATACATACGTTGTAAACATAAATTCTCAAAATTTACTAAACTTAAAACATGGATTGCACAAAAAAGTAGTAGCTCGTGTAGCGAGTCCATAGCCTTCCCCAGTGTTTAATTTAGTGCATGAGCCAGTATATTTTGTTTTTACTTTTAGAAAATGCAAACTACATAAAATGCAGCTTGTACTAAGATGGTGTACTTTTAAACCACTTTTCCCAAAACTAATTTTCAACCAGGCCTACAGTAGGCCTTACCTAGATGACAAGAAAGATACAGTAGCTGACAAAACACCTTTGTTCGGACCACTTCTCCCATTTTGAATTTTTCAATTGTTTTTTGGTCTTGGATTCTTGATTCTTGGTCTTGGATTCTTGACAGATTCTTGACATGATCCCATCCTGATCTTTCTAGAGTCTAGATATGAGAAAATGTGTAGGAAGTTGATAATGACAAGGGCTCACGTGGCTGTGCAAATCATTCTTGGGGAGGGGGAATGGGCTCGAGTTCTTAACCTCACACCACAGGATTATGTCTGCTGATATGATGATGTACATCCTCTCCTCCACACACTCATTGCTGAAGGGGAAAAAATGGGGAAGCTTTGGTCTGGTCTGCCAGCACAAATGCATGTAAACTGTATTTCACCACATAAGAGTATTTGGATGGAAGGGTGAAACAAGATTTCACAGCATGGAGCATTTCCATCTCTACTGATTAGAGACTCTGTTCACCAAAAGCTTTACAGTGTGGTCCACTGAGAACATTGAAATTTTGGGAAAGATTTTGGTGGGATCAGGATCCATTTTCACTGTTTAAAAGAAGTGTTACAGTAGTACAGTAGTACCTAATTTGCATAAATGTACATTTAAATGACCTATTTCCCATTTGTCAGAGCAAGCAGACTTACAAATGTTCACTTTGTGCATTTGTTTGATCCTCAGGAAACTCACAAAATATACAGGCAAAAACTTGAGGAGCTCACCAATCTTCAGACAACATGCAGCAGCGCCATCAGTAAACAGAGAAAATGCCTAAAAGACCTAAGGCACTGCTTGAGCAAGTAAGTATATTCCAGTCCAGCTCATGAGCCAGTTCGAGTTGCTGTTAAGAAATTGCATGTGAAGTGCTTTTGGTTAAAAAAAAAAAAAAAAACCCAACAAAACCATAACCCTGTGGAGTGGGTGCAAGAAAGTTTTTTTCTTTTTTTTGTCAGCAGTCAAGGAAATGGTTTTGCAGCCAAGTCAGCAAAGAGGAGGAAACAGTTTATGATAACTCAAAATCACCCTCAGTGGAAAAGACAAGTAGTCGAGGCAGAGTTAATTGAATTGAACAGTGTATGTTTATGTTCCCTATGAAAATAAATGGTCTGCGGGTTTTTATTCCAGTGCTGCTGTTTGTGGGCATCATCTTCATCAAGTTACACACTTTGCAAAATGAAATATATAAAGATCTGTAGTCAATATCTGCAGTATTTGAATTATCATCTCTTACTTGACACATATATCATAAATATTAATCTTATCACAAGGAGAGTTAAGGTGTTCTTCATCTTCTTGTTCACTTTTCCTCTCATCATCATTTGGTCTCTTCTTTACAGGTGTGCAAAAGCATGTGACGAGAAAGACCTGAAACTCATAACAGACATCAAAATGCAAATCAAAGATAAAGAAAATGTGTTCTTTGACATGGAAGCATATTTGCCAAAGAAGAACGGGTCAGTACTTTTTCATGTCGGCAATGCATCATGGACAGTGAATTTTATTTCTCATATACATTCATGTGTATATTTTTGCTTTGCTTTGTTTCCAGACTGTACTTGAATTTGGTCCTGGGCAATGTGAACGTAACGCTTCTCAGCAACCAGGCAAAGTACGTGAAGCACTCTGCCGTGAGGACGGCCTGAAAAGACACTTTACACTCTGGATTTTGTCCATGTTTATGGTCAGCTGCTCATTTTCTTCTCGTCTTCTGATTATTCACATAGATTTGCCTATAAAGATGAGTATGAGAAGTTCAAGCTATATATGACGATAATCCTGATGTTTGGAGCCATAACCTGCCTCTTTTTTCTCAACTGTCGGTGAGTTTATGTTTTCCCCTCAAGCATATTTGTTATTGTTGTTGATGTTGGCACTTATTAAAGTGTGACTCACTATTTTGCTCTCTTTGTTTTGTTTAGTGTCACTGATGAAATCTTCAACTTTTTGCTAGTGTGGTACTACTGCACATTGACCATAAGGGAAAGCATCCTCATGAGCAATGGCTCCAGGTGTGTTGTGCTGTTAATTCAGATATGCTACAGTCAGCTGAAACTGAAGTAAAACTACTGGAGTGCTTGTTCTTGATTTTTTTCTTTTTGTTTTTTTTTATTGAAGATAAGATTTACGATTTCTCTTCAGTGATTTTTTTTAAGTGCTTGCTGAATTCCTGAAGTATACAGTTGTAACTTGTTTACCTGTCTTTCCTTCATCTCCTCACATACTCTCCTCATGCTTCCCAGGATCAAAGGTTGGTGGGTGTCTCACCATTATGTATCCACCTTTCTGTCAGGTGTGATGCTTACCTGGTGAGTTTTTGTCTTTGATTCCTTAGTGTCACATTGTTCCAGTGATCATATTTGAACAGACATGTCCAAGTTAGCGACTGCTGAGGCAATAAGGCTACTGTGTAAGTGTGAGTGTAATTTTTGTGTAACTTTGTGTCTTCTTACAGGCCGGAGGGCCCCATGTATCAGATGTTCAGAAGTCAGTTTCTTGCTTTCTCCATCTATCAGAGTAAGAATTTTAAATCTTTTTACAAGACTTTGTGGGAGGTTACATTTGTGTGTACGTTTGTGGGCTCTCTGAGGTGTGGGTGACAAAGGGTAATGTTGAAATTTGTTTACACTAGGGTTGAGGTTTGATGTCATGCCAGTGTTGAATCTGCACATCAAATCGGTTCAGGTAGTTTGTTTGGTGGGAGACAGTTTTTTTTTTTTTGTTAAAATAATGTGTCGCTTTTTAGCACTGTGCTGGGCCTACCTGAAGAAGAGCTGGTTGCACTGACAACAGTAGGTTGTGCGTGCCTTGTAGCAAACATAGGATTTCAGTTTTTTTGTTGTTGTTGTTGTTGTAACCACATTCTGAAACATCTGAGGCGCTCTGCCAAGTTCACTCAAGTTCAGGCCGTCTACTAAATAAGCCTGTTCATTTCTTGATTAATTGATAAACTGTTTGTCTATAAAATGGCAGAAAATAATAACATGCCTAATATAATTTCCCACAGTCCAAAGTGATGTCTCCAGATGTCTTTTGTCTGGCTAACAGTCCAAAAACCAAATTGATTCAGTTAACTATAAGAAAAAAAAAGAGAAGCAGCAAAGTCTCACATTGGAGAAGCTGCAACCAAAACAATGAATTGATTATTAAAATAGTTGCCAGGGAATTTTCTGTCCATCAACTCATAGGCTGGTCATTTCAGTTGTACCTGAATGTGCTGTAAGAGAATAATTACACTTTGAGTGTGAGTTTTTAATCTGTTTTTTTTTTTGTTTGTTTTTTTGTTTTTTTTACTAAAATTGCCAAAGATGACACAACTCTGCAAAGCTGGACAGTCTTTCAAAATGCAGTTATCCATCCTCTGTACTCATGATGAACACTTTTCAACTGGTATACAGATGTATACTGTTTATACTAGATTTCGAAACTCTCTTCCCATGTTGGATGCTGTCACTCTGTAGACCCAAGCTATGATAGTGCACCGAGGCCAGAGCAGGTCAAGGGCAGGATCACCTGCAACATACATTTGTCATGTAACAGTGAAATATCCTTGATATTGTCGCTTTTTTTTTTTTTTTTAATATATAGACACATTTAAGCTGGTAAATGGAGATGTCATTAATTAAGCTTATACATTTTTAGCATGAATTATAATATGCTTCTGCGAACAAGCAAGGCCTTCTGTGAAAATGTCTTGTCACCAAAATAGAGAAGTGAAGTCATGTCACATACCGGTGGTTACAGTCATTGTTCAGTATATCACATGCAGACTCATAATGAGACATATAATGTGATGGGGCTCTCTGGTCACGGTTTTTGTATGGTAAGTCAAATGTTTAAGTAGTACAGAAAAAGAAAGAAAAACCTCACCTGACAAATTCAGGTTAAACTGAGATCATCTTTGTTGTGTTGTGTTGTGTTTTTTTTAGGGCAGAATGACCCCATTTCATTGTGTAAAGCTTCACATCACAGGCTTCTGTTTACTTTGTTTTTTACTCACATTTTATGGGGAAGGTAACGGATGTTACTCTAGTGATTGAGGCATGAAGTAGGTCATCCGAACCTCATTGATCTGTTCACATTAATTGTGCAGTAATCTGTAAATTGTGTGATCCATTGGTCCTGCAGGCTTTGTTCAGTTCCTCCAGTATTACTACCAGAGCGGCTGCTTATACCGGCTGCGAGCTTTGGGAGAGAGGAATCAGCTGGACCTCACAGTGGGTAAGTTGTAAGCTATTCTGGGTGGTAGTCATTTCATTCATTTGAACTCTTGAGCCATCTGTAACGCCATGTCTTGAAAGAAAAAAAAAAAAAAATAGGGTAAAGGTGAGAGATGGAGACAGTTGTTAACATCACAGTGCTGCCAGGCAGATGTCGGAGTAACTCGAGTAAGGTCTCAGTGGATTTGCTGCTCAAACCATCTTTAATGTCAGAGAGGACTGACACCGCAGCGATCGTTTGTGTAGTATTCTGTGTCATGTTGTCCCAAGGTCACTGTTACAGTTCCTCTGTGTCTCTGCAGAGGGATTTCAGTCCTGGATGTGGAGAGGCCTCACTTTTCTTTTGCCATTCCTCTTTTTTGGCCATGTAAGTCAAAACAAAAGTTTCTCTTCTATTTTGTTCAACATCAAACTAGAGCTTTATCACCTTACTCCAATATTTTTAAAATCATGAGCACATTGCACAAGATCATGTAAGCTCCTCGGTCAGTGCCACAACACATTCTTTATTTGTTATTTGATCTGTATTAAGTGCACTTAAAATGTTTCTGTTTTAAGAGCATGTAGTTCAACAAATGTACTCTTTTTGATATCAACTGTATCACCTGAGGAGAAAGGTGTGGACCAAAGGGAAATTAGCTTGTGCAACGAGTGTGCAGCAACTTTATGAAAGATAATGCCTCCTGTTCCTTTTCAGTTTTGGCAGCTGTACAACTCAGTGACCCTGTTTCGCTTGGCAGGACATGAGGACTGTAAGGAGTGGCAGGTAAGGATTTCATTGACAGGTCTATCACTTAAATGTCAAAAGACATGTCGAGGCAGATTTTGAAAAAAAGACTTAGTTTGACAGGCTTTCTGTAAAGAATAATTCATGCATTTTGCCTGTCTGTATCTAAGCAGTGTCCACAAATGCACAGTTGGGGCCATAATGAGAGTTTGCACTACAGGTTGTTTAAGTTTAAGTTATATCTACTTATCTAGATGTGCAGCCTCATGCCGCACACTTGCTTGTCTTGGTTTCTGGACACAAATAAACTTAAAGTGAAGTCAGGTGCAGTGTTTGGAAGACTTTTATCTCCACCTGCCTCAACGTGTCCCAACCCTTCAACATTTCAAAATACAAATGAAGTTATAAAATTGCATGTCACGACTTGTTTTGAAATCAAACACTGTTTCCCTGTTTCCTTTCAGGTATTCATGCTGGCACTGACATTTCTCGTCCTATTCCTGGGAAATTTTCTTACCACAGTAAAAGTTGTCCACCAAAAAATTCAGAAAAACCAGGAAAAGGTGCAAAAAAATGACTGAGACTCATCGAGACACCACAGATTCCTCAAACGGCCAGTAATTCTGAAGCAACATGCACAATCGCTTGTTAGACTGACCACAGTACGGTCAGGCCGGGAGACGACCAAGCTGAAACCACTGTTTCTCTCAGGCTTTGAGTACAACAGCGGCGTCCAGCCAGAGTTATCTGGCGAACAGGCTTTTGCTTTCTAATGACTCGTCGTTGTTGTTGATGTTGCTGCTCAGTCGGTCCCAACACGCAAAGTGTTGTTCACCTCATAGATGAACAGTTTGTCGCTTTATCCTGTACATAAAAAGTGAGTGGAAAGGATGCGTTTTATTTGGGTGTTTGTGTCAGTGCATGAATCTGTCTGAGAGCCTTTGTTCAAATCATATGCAACTAAAAGAGGGCAGGTAGCATCAATGAACAGAGCAGAATATAGTTTGCCTTTGAAGACCTAACGTCTGTCATGTACATACTTCATACTTCTGTGAAGTAGTAACAGTCAAACTGTCTCTGGCTCGAACTAACTTGGACACGTTCAATTCGGCACTGCGACGTAGTCGTCACCTCCTCGTTGTGCTATTTCACTGCTAACAAGTCGTTTTTTTACTAGACTTTTATTCTCAGAAATAACAAATGTAGGTCTTTCCAATTTAAAACAAAAAAAAAACAAACAAAAAAAAAAACAAAAACCTGATACTTGACTGCCCAGAGTTACCTTCAGTTTCATGGGGGGAAAAAAAGTCTCCATGTGGTATATTTTTTCCAGTCTAGAGTCAGCGCCTGCTCTGTTTTTGTTTTTTTTCTTCCTAGAAAGACACAGGACGACAAGGGAATGCAACACTGTTGTTCCCTTCAGGCAGTGGTTACAAAAGACATAAATGTTTATGTATGATCCGATGCCTAAACGTGGTTATCTGGCTAAGTCACATGAACAAAAACTCTAAAAAAAAACTGTTCCCATTAAGGATTGAAGGAGGTTTTCATGTGAGCTCCTTCCTAGCAATTTCAACTTTTATCTTCTCATTAACATAATGCTAACGAACTGTAGTATATGCCTAGGTTTATCATGTTTCACTAATGGTCTAAATTTTTACTGGTATAAGAAGAGCTTCAAGCTTATTAAACATTTTATCACAAAGGTTTAAATTCAGTTTAACACTTGAAGTCCATGCACAGTGGATTTGTCATCACTGTGCTGCCAGGTCCCACTTTGTTCTGTAATGTTGCATAAATGTATTATGATCCAAACGCTGCTATTGGCACTGGTACTGTAAGACTATGATACACAATGATGATTAATAATGTGCTGGATTATAGTTTTTCTTATTCCAATCAACACACTGAATTTAATATGTGTACAAATTAATTTATGGCCAATTCTGGAGCTTTTGCTCTAGTTCACTGTAGTTTTGTCTGGTTCACATTTCACGCTTGTTTGAAAGTATTACACAAGAGTCTTTTTGTTTTTTCAGCGGCGGGTCAGGTGGGTTCAAACAGACAGCTGTAGTGGTGTCAGGTCTCTGTTGCCTTATTCTCCCTCTGGTCTGTCACAGCAAAAAAAAAAAAACCCTGCTCCTTTTTATTTAGAAAATCCAAAGACTTTGGCGTTACATTTCTCTACCTTTTTGTTTTTCCACTCATGCAGTCATGGTCCTGAAGAGAATCACAGTATTTATGTATCACTTTTATTGAGGGAAAATTGAAGCATGTTGAGTTACAGACCAAAATGTTACATTTGATGCGAGAGCTGCCAGAATGCACAAAACAACTTCCTCGTTTTTATGACGTATCTGATGTTAAACAATGTTTTCATCGTTCATTTCAAGACTGTAACTGGTGCCTGAAAAAGATCAGTAACAACAGACAGTTGACAATTTCTCTATCTGTGTACATTGTTGTAAAAAAAATATTAATAAACACCTAATAAAAAAAATTTAGCTTTTCCTGTTTCTTGTGCAGTGAGACACAAACTGTGACACATTCCAGTTTTTCAACACTAGTGGGCGCTGTTGGTAAAGGTAAGAGCCCTGTTTGAGTTGATGCAGTTTCAAAACAAATTCCAGCCCAGTTTTTTTGTTTTACTGGAAATGAACTAACCCTGTTGGGTGTTTATCAAGTTTTTTCTTGTTCTTCTCAATACTTTTAAAGCTACAGTGCCATTATGAGTAGAATTTCATCAACTATTTTATCAGGGCATTTTGTTACCAGCAGATTTTGAATCAGATCTTGAACTGACACCATAAAAACTTAAAAGTTGCAAAAAATCCAAGTTGACATTATTTTGACAGTTGACAGAATTTTTTGTTCAAATTCCTCCAATAAATATACTTTCCAGTAAAACACATTAGTTTGCAAACAGTGCAAAGTTTTGTAATAGAAAAAATATATAGAAAATAATATTCTTATACAAGTGAAAAATACATTTACTAAAAGCATTTCAAGTCGTATACCACGTTAGAAAATCTCCACACTGCAACTTCTTGCAAAATTGTCTTTCCTGTTGCGTCATTTTTGTTTGACGGTAAAGGGAGACACGCTCATGATTCACTGGGGCCCACACCTCCAGTGCACCAACTGTTTCCACATCTGTCTGAATTGGTTACTGAATGTCCAACCACTCTGAAAACGTGAAGCCATCGCCCGTGGCGCTCGCCTGTAGGAGAGCAGGGTCCTCAAGCCTCTGCTCTTTTGACTTCATAAAACCACACATTTCCTCCTCCTTTTACAGTTCTTTTGTTTTCGATTGAAGGCCAAAGCTTTTTTGGTGGCCTCTCGGAAAATGTCTTCCACGTTCTCCTGATACTTTGCTGAACACTCGAGGTAGAGCTCTGCATTCATCTGTTGCCGGGTCTCCTCACCCTACACCCAAAACCAACCCAACATCAATACCAAGAATTAGACTGTATGACTGTGATATAAAGGTGATAAAGACAGAAAAATGTTCATTTGCGATAAGTCTATTATTGCATTGGAACCGCAGCAGAGTTAAATGTGGTCGGAGGTTCTGGTTAGGCTGCGCTTGCACATTGCAGTTTACATCCTGTAACCTCAAGCAAAAGTTTTCATAGATGAGTAAATGTCTGCACGCTTTGTCTTACCTGTGTGTAAGAGATGGGAGCCAGATTCATGGCCTTCAGTTTCCTTGAACACTCTTTGTCTTTCCTGAGGTCAGTCTTGCAGCCAATCAGGATGACCGGGATCTCCCGACAGAAGTGCTTCACCTCTGGGAACCACTGCATTAAAAAAAAAAAATTATGAAATGTCTCACACACTGGTTTGAGATATAATATATCTTTTTAACATTAGGATTACATTCTTCTCTTGGCAACATTCCTCAGACTGTAAGCACTGAGGAGAGAAAGTGCCTGCACAGTGTTGAGTCCTACCTGCATGCATGAGGTCAATGTCCATGATTGCATGAGTTAATCATAGCTAAAGGAATGCAGCCAACACCAACACACCAGGCTCCTAACAATCATTTACAATCATTCAAACAGCAAACCTGAAACTCCAGTTGAACAGTCACAATCTCGTTTCTCTTCACCTGCATGTGAAACGTGGCATGTTGTTAATGCCCTGTAGAATGATTACCTTTATCAGGACATTCTCAAAGCTGATGGGGTTGGTCACATCAAAGCAGACCAGAATCAAATTGGCCTCTTGGTACGAAAGCGGCCGTAGTCTGTCATAGTCATCCTGTCCTAAAAATAAAATAAAACAAACATGTGAAATATGGGTTAGGTGATAAATGCAGAATTGTGCAAACACCCATAAATTACTTCTTATGTGTGTAAATGCTGGGCAGGATTTCAAAAAAAAAAAATTGGTCTGAACATCAAGATGCAACATATGTTTCAAAGTTGGTGTAGATGTAGAAAACCACATCCTGGCTTCAGCTTCCTTTACCACTGATGTAAGGCAGCCTGCTGCAGTTATACAGAAGATAAGTTGCCACTCTGTCATGGGTTTTCCTGAAAACTGTGCAGTTAACATAAGAACTTCATGTTTTATGTCCCACAGAAATACCACAGGTTGTGAGATACACGTCAGCTTTGAGGTGAACTCAGTGTTGTTTAGGTACTACTAATACAAGATGGTGCCATTTTTGAAACTCTTCTGTGCCAGACATTTGGTGTTCAATTTTGTTAAATCCTAAATAAATAATACCAAAATAAATTAGAGCATCAACAAAATTCTGAATTAAAACCAATCAATATTAGATCCTGACACTTTTTTCAATCAATACTTCAGAATTAACGTTCTAACTTAGAAGTGATCTGTTATACTTTAATAAAATATAACACTCAAATATCAGGCTGGCTCTAATATTAGTCAATGGCTAAAATAAAAATACAATCCCAGCTGTTTGAAGTCACAGTGAAATGTAAAAAAAAGTTGTCTCCATAGCAGCTTGTTAATAGTTACTAATATGCAAACAATTAGTTCCTGAAAGATGCTTTTAATGTTGCTCTGACATTAACATCGACCTTTATCACTTCCTCCATGTCTCTCAGTGTCAGAACAAACAAGATCAAGACAGAATGCACTACAGTGTTAGGATGCCTGAATTTTATTTTCTTAAAAGATAAAAGCAATATGAAATAATGACCCCTACGGCAGTAACATCAACACTAATGTCTGAGTCAATATGTGTGCTCTTTATCTACACAATGTTTCTATTATATTCCATCCAGTGGACACAGTGTGTGGTCACTGCTCATCATGCTCAAAACCCTGTTGTCTTCTTTTCACTTGATGTAAAATGTACTGCACTGAGACTGATAACTGATTCATGGAGGTGATTTTTGATATGGAGACTTACCAGCTGTGTCATACAGGTTGAGCTGTATCTCTTTTCCTCCGAGAGAGATAGTGGTGACGTATTTTTCGAACACAGATGGCGCATATTTCTGTTTTTGACACACAAGAGAAAGATGTAGATTTTATGGTACAACTATGTATTGACATGTGTTGTCATTTCTGCACAATTTAAGCTACATTATTAAATGAGTTAACCCTTTAATATATGGATTCAGCTCACATTAATACACATACTAAATTAGGTTTGAAGAACAGGAGATCAGATGTTCAAATGTTAACATTATTTCAGTCTTTCGCTGGATAGAAAAATTATATGTGTACTAACAAATTAATATACAATATTAAGAGATGCGCTACAATACACGACATTGAAGCACCTCTTACCTCTGGAAAATCACCCTTAGCATAAACCATCAGAAGAGATGTTTTCCCGCAGCCTCCATCTCCAACAATCACAATTTTAAGTTCTTCTCCCTTTTTTGCGTTACCATTACGAGTCCCAGCACCGTTTTGTGTCATTTCGCCTCCAAACAGGTCAAACAAGTGCCAGGCAGGACAGGGCTGAAGATACTCCCTCTGGATTTAAGTCAAATACATGGCAAAGCCTGATGAATCTATATTTGGAAAGGCTGAGATGATTTGCAGGCAGTGTCGGGAGAGAGGAACAGACAAGCCTCATGTTTTACCAGGTAACTGTTCACCACTTCCTGTTCCTGTCTCACTGAAGCTGTTTCCAATAGATCACCCTACAGCTCTCTACCGTCCTATTGCCGGTCTTCTCACTGAAGCAGCATCTCTGTGTACAAATAACGCAGCAGCTGAGTTGCACATGTGGAGCATCTGAGTCCGCCTGCTCCAACTTCCTCTATTGCATGTGCTTGCCTTTTTCATTCTATGGGTGGGTACTCAATCTGAAGTACTGCCTCCATCCACAGAAGTATGCATGTGAGATAATGCCGCAAATGTTCAGTCCTAATGCTGAGGATAAGTCAACAAGTTTTGTTGAGACAGGCAGTAATCACTACACTGGATTCTTATCCATGAAGTCATGTGTTACCTGGAGACGGTCTGATGACAGTGAATGGGCTGAATTAGTGACTTGTACCTCCATTAGAGCTTCTTATGTTTGTGAATTTGTTTTCTCAGAAGCAAAAACAGGTAAAAGCATTGCAGCCCCCTCTTCCTTCTGAATGATGAAGCACAAATGCTAACATGGCCTGTAATAAACCAGATCCTTCAAATATACAATACCTATATGCATTTTGTTTTGGGTTACCCTTTTCATTGTGAGGTGTGAAAGTTTGAATCTTTATGGAATACTCCTTTAAAGGTAAAGGTAAATATCAGTATCTCATAATATAGAATATAAGTATAGAATTGTAATTGATTAAATTTAATAACATGAATTTAATAGATTTAAATAATGTTTTATACCACTCAGTATTTGACTATGTTATTGTTAAAACATGATGCTATGTTACTATCAAGGAAAGTGTTTTCCATTCTCGTGATAATTTTGAATCCACGGGGGTAGTTACAAGGAAGATGTCAGTCACACTCCTCTGTTCAGTCTGTATGGCTGAACACGGCAGTGACATCACAGGTTGGGCGTCAGGAATGACTTTTCTCTCTCGGTCCAGGGTGTAATTTACCGGCATCTTATCCAGCAGCAAACTCATGAAATGAGCAAAATAAAGGGACTGAGTTGGAGATAACATTGGGGGAGAATGTGTGTCACTTAGCACTACACCACTACACTACTACAAGATGTTTTTTAAATGGGAAACTAAAGGAGAGAAGCTGCTTTAGGGCATGACAAATAATTTATAAGCAATGACACTAAATGAGATTTCCCTTCAACAACATCTCTAATCAGGAATGAAAGATACAAATTAAGCCAAATGGACATGCAGTGTATTCTCTGTAATTACCTATAGACATTACATTTCATGCAATAACATACAATTTTTGATTTTAAGTTTGGGAATATGCTCCAACCATGCTAATAGTTAGTAGGTAGTAGGTAGGTTATAGTGGGTGTCAGGAGAGAGCAGGTCATACAAACTGAGCATGCATAATCAGAATACGTAAAAATGATTATTTCAAGGTTATTCTTGACTCAGTGTCTATAACATTTTTTCTGTCATTAAGGCAGACAAAGTCAAACCAGCGTAGGCTACAAGGTCAAATTTAAGGTTTAAATTTCAGTCACTGGTGAGAAAGGATGCAGTTAGTTGGTGCAGAAAATTTGAGCAAGCTGTCCCTTTAAGAGGATAAGCTGACACTGCCCTTCACTGTGTCTATTTTAAGAAACATGTAATCTTTCAAGTATTTTGCCTGAAAACATATGCACACATACTGGAACAACTAAATGAGAGTCTCACCTCCTACAGCCATATCGACCTGCAGCATGAACTATGTTCACTGTGTATTTTAATGTAGTGTGTATTCAATATGTCATGACAGGCTAAAATACTGTTTAAAAATATAGGCCTAATATAATGTCAAGTTTAAAAAAAATTGCAGTGTAAGTCCATCAAAAATACAACAATCTGCTTCAGTTTCCACAACAACAAAACAAAAATGAGTGTATAGTCTATTTATTTAAGCATCTCAGAAACACAGACAGGTGATAGTATTGCCAAGTAAAAGAGACTAAATGACAAACCATACTGTGGAATATTACACTAGTAATACACTAACATGCAGATATTTAAGAGCTAGAAAGAAGAAGAGCTGATGTTTCAAATAAAACAAATACAGTACCACCAATCTGCATGAAAAATCCTTGAATAAGCAAGTGTACCCATAAATAATCAAAAAACACAAAGCGCAGAGGATACCTCATTTGATTCAGGGAACAATCCGTCAGAATAAAAGGCTGGTCTTACAATGAAAAACAGAGAGAAAGTGCATGTGGCAGTTTGTCAGCCTGCCTGGTTTTTCTGACTCCAGAAAAATAGCCATACACCGTTCTCGTGTGCCCCATATGCTTTTACAATACGGTACTGTGTAGCACAAGCTATGAAAAATTGCTCTAGCCCATAATAATCTAAAAAAAGGAGTGCTTGTTTGACTCACGAGGTGAAACTGGTAGTATAACACATTAATAACCCTATAAAGGATATTAAATTGTCCTGTAGGTGTACAAAATATCCATACATGTAAAGCCCCCTTTCATCAATTAATAAACAAAGAACAATTGTCAAAAATAGTTATTCGCCGTGCAGAGAGACAGCTGTCCTGCAGAAGAGAGGCCAATCCTCTGTGTGGAATATTCCAGTCTGTCAGCGGCGCGCAATGTGGAATGGCGCAACCCACCGGGGAGGAGTTGTTTTTTTTAACAAAGGCCTATAAATAACCTCATTAAAGGATTTGAACGCAAAAGCCCCAACTAATGTTAAATGTTCACTATTGTAACACAAATAAAATCTCCACAATTTTGCCCCCAGTACACTGGGGGATGGGGGTCTATCAGGTTTGAGAGAGTGGAACGGTGTATACAGCCTCGTGACCTGCAAATGGAGGAGTGCGCGTACTTGGCAGCCGGAGCGAGGAGTGGATATCTAGAAAAACAGGCCTCTGACACACCGACTACGGTTTTTCCTGTGTCCTCAAACGCACTGTACACACACCACAACACAGCACGCAAAAGGCACAATGTAGTGGCACACCTGGAGACCCCTTTTGACGCAAACGAATAAAGACCCCCTCCCCTCTCTATTTTCAACTCCTTCGCCGAACAAGCGGTAGAATCGCATCTTGTTTGTTTGTATTATCTGGTCTAAGCACTTCAAACACACGATGACGGTGATCCAACGATCTTTGTCTCGAGCCAGAGAGAGAGCAGACGCGGAAGCCCGAAGCACCCCCCGGTGTTATTTTCACCCAGATACAAAACTACAGGGCTGCTGCAGAGGATTCCTGTTGACCTTATATGGCAGTGCGGGGGGTGCTGCAACACGCTCGAGCTCTCATGGCAACCGTCCAGAGCTCTCGGATTACTGCCGTTGCCAGGGCGAGTCAGCCCAGCAACCGACTCTGAATGCGTTTAATAACGTTTCCTTCCTCGTACGCACTGTCGACTGTTTTTCTTCTTTTTTTAAGTTCTTGTGAAACATAAACCATTTCGAGAAAATCACCCCTGTGTCGGTTGGTGTAAAGACTTCCCGCTGAATCTCTGAGAATCACCGAGAAATGTCCTCAGAAAAAAGCCTCTCTCCCCGAGCGAACGAGCCTCACCCAGTTATGGCGCAGCAACATTTTACAGCACAGTGCTCTCCTTTGTCTGTAAAGAAGCCATTTTGAGACAGAGAACAGCAGAGAAACCATTGAGCAAGTGTAGCCTACATACCACGATAAGGTGTCTTCGGACAAAGGGAAGCAGTGAAATATACGAGATTTCTCTCTATAAGATTCATTTTGCTCGTTTAAGACTTGGATTACATGTTTTGAATACTAACTGTAAGTTTACAATATCAATCAAAAAATATTGGTTACAGTTTTTTAAGCAAAAGTCATAATTTTGTTGATAACGTTTTAATCACAATTTATTGTTTATGTTGTCTGTCCTCTATGATAATTCTTAAATGTAGACATACAAACTGGTAAATTAAGTGAAATAGCTCAAAATCCATTACCTTTCAAAACAACATTTCCTTGTGGTTTTATATGATGTAGCTCAGTTAGAAATGTCGAAATGGAAGAGGTTATACTTGACTGCAATCCTGTCTTCAAGGAGAGAGAGGAGATGGTTTGCATATTGCCCACACAGATGATGCTTGAAGATGCATATTCGCTGGCAGAGAGGCAATGCCTACCACTGATCAAAAAGTTTTCAAAAGAGCTCTATCTTTCGTGCTAATGGATTCCTTCCTTTTCAGGAGACGCTTTCCCTCTCCTTATTAATGCCATTATTAAAGGATCCGAAGATGGAGCTGAAAGCATTCCTCCTGCCCCTGCCGTTTAGGCCTGTTAACTGCATTTCACCAAAGTGCTGAGGTAAATATTTTCACCATGAGAGTTTTCCCTCCATCTGTTTCCTCTCAAGTTTAACAGTCTATTTTTTTTTTTTTTTTTTATCTGTCGTAAAAATGTAAAAAGGCTACATGACTGGGCTTGTTTAGAAATTTAAATATGCCCTTGAAACAAGGTCAAGCCGACGTTTACACTTTGGACGTATTTGGTTCTTAAATGGCAAATGGACAGCACAAACCTAATCATGCTTGAAGTTGTCTCCACAGTTGTAGGAAGGGTACAACACAAGTCATCAGGGTGTTAAGCGTTGCTGTTGTGAGAGGAAAGTGTTTAAAGTCATTAATCAAAGCAAAGGGAATCAACAGTCAAAATTGCAGGCAGCACAATAAATTGTTTTGCAAACAGACCTTTAGTTATCCATGGCCTGCTTTCTGTCATTTGAGGTGCAGTGGTATATAATCTGGACTATAGGCTGTATATTTATATGTCAGCATGCCAGTGAACATAATAAATAAAGTTGGCTGTTACAAATGACACAATTTCTGTGATCAAATTGATAATAGCTGAATAGATACATTGACAGAAAATACTTTTAATAACAGTAACTGCATGCCTCACATTTTACATTACTAAATTATCAAAACTGTTAAATTATTATAAAAGAGTTGAACTTACTCATTGCTACTCATATCCTACAAGGCCATAAGTGCAATGCCAGCAGCCATTACACATTTGTCACTTTAACTGTGTTTTTTCCCCCCTAATTTAACATCTCCAAACCCATAAAGCTGTTTATTCACAACATTTGGTTTCTTTTCACTTAAGAAATATAAATACTATTATATGGGTGTGCCATGACCTAGTTAAGACAAAGATGGATTCCAGGCAGAGGAAAAAAGGCTCAAAATGTCACAGGGTATTACATCCAGTACATTCTCTTCCTTCTTCTCAATCCTTTAAAAGGAGCAATCATAGTTTTATCATAGTCCGTGAGAGATGAGGAAATCAAGTGTAAGATCCCTTTTGGAACAAAGGAAACCCATATAGGCCATTGAGTCCTGTTTTTTAGGAAAATGGCTGCCGAGAGCGCTCGGCCCCCTCTCTCTGCTCTCTGTTGAAGGACTCCTGAACCGTGCCTCTAATAGCAGACAGCTCCTCTGCTGCTGCGCTCTGATTGGCCCGCCGAGCTGCCGCTGTTAACCAGCCAATTGCCCGAGCACTACAAAACACCAGGCAATGTCAAACAAAATCCACTTTATTCGACACTTTACAGTTCGCAATAATATATACTAAATCAAAAATGAAAAATCCAAACGGGTTAAGATTATATGATTAATAAACTCCGCAGTTGTTAGTAAAAACGAGGACCGACACATGGGTTAGGGACTAGTTTGTTGGAGTGGATTAGACTGACAGAGAAAGAGATGTAACAAACCGCCGCATTCCAACGGTTATTAACGTTAGCCTGACTGTTTATTTCAACTCCTAACAACTGAGCTTCATATTAAAAATCCTACTCCTCGGTTAGACCTCTGACATTATCAGCTAGCAGTCGGCAACTAGGTCACAGCAGCGAAGTCCCGTTTGTTTTTTTCGTTTTCAGATATTCGTGTAGGGCTGCAGGTTTGTACACAAAAACCTGCGACCAATCCATTTTTATTAGCCTTCAGTGGCAGTTAAGAAGATATTGCCCCCTGTGTCTCTCCTGTGTTTGCCATTTGGGTAAATGCAGCCGGCAGATTCAACACAAAAACGATTATGAGGTTTAGCGACATACGCCTTTTACACCGCATACGATAATCTAATATATTAATAAGACGTTGCCAATTGAGTCTCTAAAAACTCTATGATTTTTACCAAGGCAACTACACCACTAAATGACCAGCAGAGAAAAATAAGTTTGCAACGAAAGTGCGACTAGCATCGGAGGTGGGCAAGCCTAGCGGTGTATTGTGGGAGAGACAGGAGCCACAGACCAGAGGCACACAATATGTGTTGGCTCTCGTTGAAAAGGAGGCAGTATTCTTCAAGCTAAATCATGTAATGTAAGCGGCGAAAGGAAAGCGATTTCGTCTTTTCATCAGTTAAAGAAAAACCACTCGATCGGACGAACCATGTCCAAGCCAGGGGAGAAAAACAGATTGAACGAAGACCATGGCAGAAAGCAGAGTTCAAGTAAGCTTGTTCTTTTTTTCCTCTTTCTCCAGCCCTCCTAATGCCTGTTTTCCGTAACTGGGATATACGCTAGATCCCGATTTCGCTCTCACTTGGGTTACCCCTACCACCAAAGTCATGCATCTGTATCGTTTGGCTGTGTTTTTTTTTTAAAGTGTTGGGGGCTGGTAACAGGACCGTGTTTAGCGTTGCCTCACGATAGCTCTTCTCTCCTTGTCGCTGCCTGTCGTTTCAGGTTTGGCGAACGGCATGGACAGTCATCCCGTCTGCGGCTCGGCGGAGAAGCGGAGTCACCACTGGAGAAGTTACAAGTTGATTATCGACCCGGCGCTGAAGAAGGGATCACACAAACTGTATCGCTACGATGGACAGACTTTCAGCATGCCCGTAAGTGGACCGCCTTTGACGCGGCGAAACGGCTACAATAGTAACCGAGTAGCCGACCTCCATGATAGGTAACAATGTGGCTGTGTTGCCGTGGCCGGCCACAGGCATGTTCCAGCATCCTAAACGACGTGTCGGAGGTGTTGTTTTTAATCAAACAACGCGCCCGGTTCGTGCAGGACGACTTTGCAACAAGTTAGTGGCGTGTGAAGTTGTGAATGGGATGGATAACAGCATTGTGTCCCCCCCCCTCTCTTCTCCTACAGAACCCCGGGATACCACCGGTGGACATCGTCCGAGACCCGAGGATCGGCCGTCTTTGGACTAAGTACAAAGAGACGGACCTGCCGGTGCCAAAATTTAAGGTATATACTCTGACATACAGTATGGTGCCAGATTTTTTCCTTGTGGAAAAGGGGTGCTGTCAAAAGTTGCAGACACACCCCCCTCACTCATCTGTGGGACGTCGAGTGAAAGTATGATTGTCGGAGGACTGATAAGCACCGAAATAACTTGCACCGCTCAGATGCATGCTTTATACTTGGACTTTAAATTGTGTTTTTAACACGACTGTCCGGATTTGCATGTTGATTGTAGCTACTCCGACACCATCGTTCTTATCTCAGCTGTCAGAAATGACCCCACGTGGTGCAACATTAACCCGAAAGCACTTAGAACATTAACTATCTTTCTCCTTCATCCAGATCGACGAGTGTTATATCGGCCCTGTGCCTCCAAAGGAGGTGACATTCGCCAGGCTAAACGACAACATCAGAGAAGGATTTCTTACGGACATGTGCAAAAAATTTGGAGAAATCGAGGAGGTCGAGATCCTGTATAATCCGAAGAACAAAAAGCACCTGGGAATTGCCAAAGTTGTTTTTGAGACTGTGAAAGCCGCCAAGGTGGCTGTGCAGTCGCTTCACAACACGTCTGTTATGGGAAACATCATCCACGTGGAGCTGGATCCAAAAGGTAAACAGTGATTCACTCATTCAAGGAAGAAGATGCGTAACCTACATTTATGCACGATCGAGCCTGTTTTCTGCTGCAGGAGCACTAAGTATATTTAAAGTGAAATGTTGCCTTGTTGATAATTATGAGGAGGACAACAGTCACGTGTGTAAATTTACGTGCGTTGCCTAGTAACGTGGGATAATTGAATTTCATTGAATGTAAGCCTGCTCCCATGAGCCCAGAGCTGAGGGTGCTGTGTACTCCCACTGTGCCTAATTTCAGACCTGTAAACAAACACAAACCAATCTGTCACATCCCTCCCCCTTACACTGTTTCTGTTCTGTCACTTTTAATAGAAATCACAGAAATCTCAGTTAGTTTTTAAGTCAGTAACACATTGTTAGCATTCAAAGTCTCTGCTGCTGGTTTTGACTGACACAAAACAGCAACTTTAATTCATCTTAAGAAGATGTTTGACTGGCAACAGTTTTGCACGTGTGCTCATTTAATCAGAGAAAAATAATGGCTGATTTTTTTAATTACAATGTGTGCAGTTTCATTGCCAGCATAAGTGCTATTTTCTTGAATGACTCCCATAAATTTATTTTTTCTTTCCATAAATTGTCAATAAGATGTTTCAATAAGTTTTTATAAGGAATATAGCTAGTGAGTGTTGCATTTTGTGTATAATATGTATGCAAAGTTTTACATGTTTTGGACATGTTATTATGCATGTATGTATTGCAGACAATGTTTCTGATTATCGTATGTGCATTAACAATATTTATTGCACACTAGTTCATATGTTGGCAGGCATGAACATTGTTTTCAAAATAATGTTTACTCAGAGGGAACTACTTAAATATATGTTACCCATTTACAACTGTTTAGTTTTGTGTTCAGCTGCTATTGAATAATCACTGTTATTATAATCACGCCAGATTAGTTTTAATAAAACCCACTGGCATTAAGCCAGCTTTATAAACTTGGCAGCAGATCCACTCATGCTTGCTGTTCTGTAGGTGAGAATCGCCTTAGGTACTTCCAGCTCCTGATGAATGGCAGCTACACTCCAAGGACCCTGCCCGTTGGTGGAGAGGAGGCCAGAGAAGTTTCTCCTCGTAGCCTGGCAGAAGCCCTACTGGTAAAACCCCTTTTGAATAATATTTAAAAGTTTTTTTTGCTCATAGTTGTGGTTTATTTGAAATCACTACCTAAACTGTGTCAATGGGAGTTGGATAATAACACATTTTAGTACAGTCTCTATTGTTTTCTTGCAAGGTTAGTCTGGAGAACAGTTACATATTATTGTGAATTTGGGATTACTGAATTGTAGTGTTACTTTGTAGAAATGAACCAATTTGCCAATCTAAGCTGACATACTTATCTGTAATCCATTTTATTGGTACAGCAGGTGGTGGAGTAGAGCAGAGGAAATGTTATCCAGACACTTTAGCCTGTGGACTGAAATCACAAAGCCACTGAAATGTGCACTTTGGCCTCGTAGCATGAGATCCTGCAGGCATTGTGCCTAGATACTCTTATCCAACAGCTTGGTCTCAGAATTGATCCTTGCAGGTGTAAACTGTGAAACCTTACTATTACTCATTTTGGAAAAATTGTCCCACTATTTTTCATTACCTTCTAAGTTGCAACCCAGAGACAATTTTAGTGTGGTTCTCAGTATTTGTGATGGTAGAGGTTTGTCTTGCCACTGACATGTTGTTTGCCTCTTCACAAACAGGATCCTATCCGCAGGTTGTCAGAGAGCAACATGTCAGCTGTGGGAGCAACATTGCCACCCAGCAGCTCCACCACTCCTTTGTCCCTGGAGACAGGCTACTCCAGCCTAAGGCAGGACACACCCCAGTCCCAGGGAACCCCTCATACCCCACGCCAGTCAAGTACGCCCTTTTCTCAAGACTCCAATTACTCTAGTCGGCAGTCCACGCCTGCATACCAGTCCAGCCGGCCCGAGAGCTCCGGAGGATACAAATCCCGGAGACACGAGAGTAAGTTCCAGGATGCGTACAACCGCAGACCGGAGAGGCCTCAGTACCGCAGCAACATGTACCGGAGTACAACGTCTGAACAGGCTCCCTTCAAACAGCACCAACTCACCCCACCTGAACCCCCACCCTCAACTCCCTCCTTCCCCTACACAGCACCTCCCCCTGCTACGCCCAACTTCAAGTCTGCCTTCTCGCCCTACCAGGCTCCTTTGCCCCCTGCGTTCCCCCCGTCAGAGCCGGCTTTCCATCACCCAGCCCAAAGGGAGGGTGAGTACCTCCGACCACCCCAGCCGCCTCTGGCAGCTGCCGCTGACTTTTTGCCAGTCAAGGAGAGACCAGAAACTCCTCCGATCCCCGAGCCCCCACCTGAGCCAGTGCCCCATCCGACCACCCCTCCTCCTCAAACACCAGAACACTGCCCCTCACCTGGCTCCCCCACGCTGGATCCAGAGCGCAATAGCCTGGATTCCCGCATTGAGATGCTCCTCAAAGAGAAAAGGACAAAACTGCTGCCGTTCCTGGAGGAGCGAGACTCGGACACTGAGGTGCGAATGGAGGGAAGTCCGATTTCCTCCTCGTCCTCTCAGCTATCCCCAATTCCCCCTTACACAAGCGGTTCTCAAGGTGGACAGCAAAATTCCCGTCCCTCTAGCACAGGCTTGGAGGATATCAGTCCAACCCCACTGCCGGACTCGGAAGACGAGGAGCCAATTCCTGGAACTGCCTCTCTGATCAAGAGAATCAGCTCTCCTGTCCATGAGAAGATGAGCAACACTGACCTCAAAGATGGACATTTTCGAGGCCACTCTCCCACTGATAAAATGGACACGGTAAGACAGATTTTCTTTCTGATAACTGCATATTTACATGAAGAATAATAAGTGCATGGTTCCATGTGTGGGCTTAGTCACATCTTACTTAAGGTGCCAAATGTTTCCAAAATGAGCTTGTAATAATTGTCTTGATTATTTGATAGTAGCGTGGTGCTGATGTTTATGCACAGCTGTGAATGACAGTTACACAGAGGACACAGGAAGTGAGGTCTAGTTTCGCTGCAAGGTGGTAGTAGTAAACTTTCCCTTTTGTTTTGTTCTTTTTGTTCTGCTTTGTAAAGGAAATTCCGGTTTCACACTGAACCATGTGCAAAGATGTCACAAAGAGAGTGTGCTCACTCTTTCAGTAAACTGCTGTTGTGTTGTTCGCTTTGTGCAAAGAATGAAAATGATCTTAAAACTAGTAACAAGTAGTGTTTGTCCAAGGACTTCCTTTTTAAAAAAAAAAAAAAAAGTGTATTTACTAGCACAATATGCTCTGCTCTCAATATGCAACTAAAAGATGTAAAATTCCCTGTCGGCGCAAGTAAAAGAGCTGAAATGAGTTATGAATGAAAACTTTAAGATACATTACTTGAGGTCTTATAAATACCTTCACATTTCATATGAAGCTGAACTCCTTGTTTGTAGTCATAGTTACACCGTTTGGCATGTGTTGTTGTATTTCTCTACTTGTGCTTTGAAAGGAGAAATGAGGGCTGTTCTGCTGTTGGGGAATTGAACACTCTTGTTTCCTCTTTCTAACACTCACCGCACGCGCTCACAAGCAGGCGAAAACACAGTTTGGCTGTTGGCCCCATTCAACACCGCACTTCCTGGTTTTGCTGATCCTGACAGTCAGGATTGGTTGCAGAGTCTCTGGTCTCACATTTCGAGTTATCACAAAGCAAACAGCGCAAACAGGTCATT
This sequence comes from Seriola dumerili, assembly GCF_002260705.1. NCBI lineage: Eukaryota > Metazoa > Chordata > Actinopteri > Carangiformes > Carangidae > Seriola > Seriola dumerili. The sequence goes on from NW_019174697.1 coordinate 1,288,764, forward strand.
TGGGTAACGACACCACTCCCATGCTGAGTTAACTGTGCTTAGTTTCATTTCTGCAGCAGTTGTGACAGACATCCTTTTATAATATTAAACAGGGAAGAGAATTCAATGCTCTTATATTTGACAGCATACTTATTGTATTCATATTTACTGCTATGGTTTTAGGAGTACATAGTTTGATGCCTGAATAAACAGCTTTGTTTTGAAACCTGTCGACCAACAATATGGGTCAGTTTTGTTTGACTGTGTTCGTGCCTGATCCAAACTTTGAACTTAGATCAGCATTAAAATGTTTGTTGCTCTTATTTTAGATGTCTTAACTGGGTATCAAACCTCAATACTTTTTTTGTAGTGAGTGAAATGTGTCCATAGCAGAGTATCAAAAACTGTCAAGTATTTTAAATTGGTATCAAATGCTTGGTCAGATTTGTAATCTTGTTTTATTCTTTAAACAGATATTTGATTACATTTTTATTCATCATATTCATATTTTTATTCATCATATTCGTGGCGTTTGCTCAGAAAAGAGCAGATGATTGTACTTGACTAACCTCTGAAAAGGTAAGATGTTCACCTAGCATAGTCCTGATAGCCTGTCCCCTTTCACACAGAGTCATCAGTCGTCAGGAGAAGACATGGAAATATCCGACGACGAGATGCCTGGGACTCCAATCACCAGTGGAGACTGTGGCAAGGGCATTGTTGTCAACTCTGCAGTGTCCCCGATGCAGACCATTCCCATCCCTCCCCCTGGCTTCCCCCCTCTACCACACCAAGCTGGCTTCGCAATCCCACATCACCACCTGCCCCCTCACTCTGCCGTCCCGGGACATCCTCCTCACCTGGCCAGTCATCATGGAGTGCCTCCCCACATGCTGCCACACATGGGTCCCTACCCTCATAGCATGATGCCTCTGGTGCAAATGGAGCTAATGAACTGCTTGCGGTGGGAACAGTGGAGTACGGTCCCCATGTCGTTCCAGATGCAGCAGCAGATGCTGAGTCGCATTGCTCAGACTAGAGGGCCCTATCCATATCCACATTTTATGGACAGTGGTGCATCGGGGCCATTTGGCGGGCCGTACCAACCTCTGTCTATTGGTGCTGCACCTGCGAGCGGCAATGCAGGGGCACCTGGACAACAATGGCAGCATCCCAGTATACCAAAGTTCAACCCTACTGTTCCTCCTCCTGGATATGAGAGTAAAAAGGAGGATCCGCACAAGGCCACTGTTGACGGCGTGCTGCTGGTCATTGTCAAAGAGCTGAAGGCCATCATGAAGAGGGACCTCAACCGCAAAATGGTGGAGGTGGTGGCTTTTAGAGCCTTTGATGACTGGTGGGATAAGAAGGAACGCTCAGCAAAGGTAGGTTTTTCATTTCACTTTTCAAGATACAAACAAAGTGTTAGCTACAGAGTCTGAGAGAGATATTATCCACACATGCACAGAATGTGTGGGACAAATATACTTGTACTGACTTTTGAATTTTTATTAATGTCAATTAAATTGGCAAAACAAATTAAGTCCATATTATGTGAATTAATTATATATAATAGCGGCTGTGAATTGCAGTGACATTAGTGCCATTCAGTCTGCACTACAGAACAAATGCTCATTATAAACATTCATTCATAGTTGGATATCATGATGCTTTTTGCAGATAATTGAAATAGAATGATTGTACTGACCTCTTGTTTCTGTGGCCCAACCTACTTCCACAAGAGTCTTGCATTATAGTTAATATCATTTTGAGTGCCATAATAAACTCATCTGATGATTCTTGTTGAAGTGTGTTGAAAATTTTTATAATACATAATTATAATTAATAGAAATGATTTTAATAAAAAGGTTAATGTTGTGTGAATATTTTACAAGAATAGTGACAGGTTGTGGGTTGTTGCTGTGGTGCTGATTGTGCTGAATAGATTAGTAAAATACTAATATAGTTAATTAAACAACAACTATTCTGATAATCAATATATTGTTAAAGTCATTCATCAAGGAAAAAAATAAATACCTTGTTTTTTTATTTTTGAACTGTTGATCAGACAAACAAGCAAGGTGAAGACGCCTCATTTTGACTTTTAGAACTTGCAATGTGCATTTTTCAGAATTTTCTGTAATTTTATAAACTAAATGTTAAATTGGGAAAATAATCGACTGATTAAATTATCATGATATTCGTTAGTTGCTTCTGCGAGTTCTGTAGACTGAATTCATGGGTGACTGACTTTTGTATTGTTATATAACAGGGTTTAATACATTAACTACCAAGCAGTTAAAGTCATATTGTCTTTCCCAGGCATCTTTAACTCCAGTGAAGGGTGCGGAGGGGAAGGAAGAAGAAAGACCCAAACCCAAAGAAACAATGGGTTCAAGTCTGCTGGAGAACTGGAACAAGGGCGAGGGACTGGGCTACGAGGGAATGGGCTTGGGAATCGGTTTACGGGGAGCCATCCGCCTGCCCTCCTTCAAGGTAAGCCTTGAAATTTAGTCTTTTAGTAAACATGTATAAGGAGGAAGTGTCTTTATTGTTGACCAGTTGCTCTGCATGTTAGTCTTTAATGGTTGCATGTTGTGCTCAGGTGAAAAGGAAGGACCCACCCGAGGCCGCAGCAGCAGGCGACAACAAACGAGCCCGACCCTCCACTCCAGTGGATGATGAGCTGGAGGATGAAGGTACCTGTCTACTATCAATGCAGGAAAACAAATACTCTGTGCAATTATCTCTTTTCTTTCTGGTGCTAATTTATCTTGTGGTTAATTTCTGTCAGACCGGGATCGAGACCCAGCTGAGCTCCCCTCGGATGATTCTAAGATGGACGGTGACAGCATGTCTGCAAAGCGACGGCACTCGCGGCCACTTGAACTGGACAGTGAGGGAGAGGAGGAGTTGGACACCTCGGGGAAGGAAGAGTCTCTGTCTGACAGGGAGGAACCTGATGAAACAGAGGCTGCAAACAGGCTGTCATCGGGCAAAGTAAGCTTTCTCAAAAATTACTGCTAATTGTATGTACTCGTTATTTTTGCATTTTTGTAAAAATTTCTATGATATATATGATCATCTCTTAGGAGAGTGGCGATGAGGAGGGTGATGATGAAGACGAGGGAGACTCATCCAGTGAGAGCGCCTCCTCAGATTCGTCTGATGAAGGTACTCAATATCTTTCTTAATATCTGACAAACACTAGGCTGATTTTATGAAGTATGTTTCCTGTAATTCATCATTATAATACTTGCAGAAGCCGAGAGTTCAGCTTCGTCCAAGGCCAGCTCAGACTCCTCAGCAGAAAGCGAAGACTCCTCAGAGTACGAGTTGAGCTCGGAAGAGGACGACGATGGGGAAGAACGGGAGACGGCGGCAGAAGAGGCGGAGGACGAAGGCAAAGAGGCAGAGTCGTCCTCGTCCTCCTCATCCTCAACGTCTTCATCTTCTGATGAAGAGGAGGGGGAGGCAGAAGCCAAGCCACCAAGCCCTCCTACAGAACCAGTCCTAGAGGACAAGGAGGACAAGAGGAACAAGGAGGATCTAAACAGCAAGCCCAAACGCAGACCTCCAAGTCCCGAGGAGGAGGTAATGGATCTGAAGCCGCCATCACCTAAAGGCATCCCAGGTGAGTGTCTGCTACTAAATCTGTTTTGATCACATGAAACATTTCAACAAAGGTATTTACTATTTTAAAGTATTTGTATCAGGTTAAATGAAATAATTATATTTTCTTGCCTTGTAGTCAAAGAGCGAGACGTCAGAGACAGCATCATTCCTGTAGTGAAGTCTGAACCCCAGGAGCATGTAGCAAACATTCGGCCGCCCACGCCAACAGGCGCCCTGCCCGACAGTGACCAGGAGTCAAAAGGCAAAGGTAAAGCAGAGCCTGGGGAAGTAGCCTGCACCCCTGGTCGATTAGCCCCACCCCACTTAGATTCAAACGCACCTGTCCCCAAATCCATCGCCACATCTGTAATGCACCTCCCTCTCCCTCCTCACCCGGCGATAGAAGGTCGTTCCCTCCTTCATCCACCCCCTGGTCCCCTACCTGACCTCCCACAGCGGCCCAGGCTCCCCACAGATGAAGATATCCCCCGCACGCCAGGCAGGGACCTGATGGAGCGTGCCCGGAGTCTGGGCAAGTCCCAGAGCACGGACACGGTGCCCATCACACCTGGAAGTGATGCCCCGCTTACGGGCAGTAGCCTGTTGCTTAGCTCCCCTCACATCCCCGGTAGCCCCTTTTCCTACCCTGCTCAGTCCCCTGTCCTTAGTGCTGGAGTTCCCCGCACTCCAGGAAGAGACTTAACCTTCACCCCTGTCTTCCCTGACCCCACAGCACTAACGCTTAATAGGAAAGTGTCCTCTGAGAGCCTGGACGATAGGCCAGTTTTTAAGGAGCCTCCCATTAGTGCACTCCCTAACCAAGCCCTGTCAGCTGGCACAGAGCACTCAGCCAGTGTCCCTGAAGACCTGCCTGCTGGTCTCACTGTAGACGTCCCTGTTCCATCAGACACTGCCCCATCAAAGAGGAAACCTGGACGACCCAAAGGCAAAAAGCCAGCTACCTCTGCAGCTGATGAGTCTTTGGAGCTCTCATCGGAGTCCACCCCTATGCTTCACGAAGCAAATCACGAAGATCTGTCCATGCATACGATGTCCACCAAGTCTCCCGACCACCCGAGCCTGGACTTCCGGGAAGAAGACGTGGAGCCTCAGACAGTCCTGCCTGCCGAAGACGGCTTCCTATCCTACGAAGACGAAGCGCCCGTAGCCGTGAAGCCTACTCGGAGGGCGCGACGAGGCTGGGAGGAGCTGCTGCTGGTCAGCCTGTCCCCCGTCACCACACCCCCCCAGCCGTACTTCAACCCCCGCTCCGAGTTCGAGGAGATGACCATCCTGTATGACATCTGGAACGAGGGCATAGATGATGAGGACATTCGGCTTCTGCAGATCACTTACGACAAGATGCTCCAGCAGGATAACGGCAATGACTGGCTCAACGACACGCTCTGGGTCAACCATCCTCATATCCTTTACTACTTACCACCTACTCATTTACAGCAAATATTGATATCAATAATGCTAAGCTTTATGTCACTCAAAGTACTCCACAAACAGGAGAGATAAAAGGCACAACAAATTTTAAAGGACCAGTTTAGCAAAACATAGTAAATGTTATTATTGTCTTTTTTTAAGTTGTTTTGTGTTGTGTGTATCAAATAGCAGCCCCCTCTGGTGGTGAAACTGAGGAACTTTTAGGCTGGAATTAAGTAGCCCAGTATCTGTTGAGCTTTAGAAGTATTGTGGGATCCAGCTGAGGTCCAAAGCCTTTTCAGTTTCCTCCTTGACTCCCTTGCACCTACCAACATCCCTGGAGTGAAGAAAAAGAGGAGAGATGACGGCATGAGGGATCACATGACCGGCTGTGCCAGAAGCGAGGGATACTACAAGATTGACAAGAAGGACAAGATCAAGTACCTTCAGAGCACACGGCTGCAATCAGAGGAGCCGCCGGTCGACACACAGGTGGGCAGGAGATGACAAACTGTGATTCTTGAGTTTCCCTTTTGGTATTATGTGAAAATGTGCACGTAAAACACGCTACCTGTCAACCTCCTGCGGGTAAGTGGATCTAACTCCATCCTCTCTGTGCAGGGTATGAGTATTCCTGCACAGGTCCACGCCTCTACAAGAGCTGGCTCGGAGCGGCGGTCGGAGCAGCGACGCTTGCTGTCCTCCTTTGCATGTGACAGTGACCTGCTCAAGTTCAACCAGCTGAAGGTAAACAAAATCAAACAGAACTTTGGTCTAATGGGCTGTTTGATTCACCCTGACTTTTATATAGAAAAAAAAAAGAACAGTAAACAAGAACATAAGACAGGCAAGCAACCAACACAAAAACTGCTAATTGGAACTACTGTCATCGTAGTTAATAAAATATCAATTGCAAGATTTCATATCAGCAAATCCTCAAGATGTTATCAACTTTTCTCCCGTTTTCTCTTTCAGTTCCGTAAGAAGAAGATAAGATTCTGCAAGTCGCACATCCATGACTGGGGTCTGTTTGCTATGGAGCCCATTGCTGCTGATGAAATGGTGATCGAGTATGTAGGACAGAACATCAGACAGGTGAGAGGCAGAAGACTGCTTTGTTTTGGAGTGGGTTTTCTCTGTGTATGTAAACAGTCAATCAATCTGCTCGCATTCATCTGACTCAAAGTGTCATATTTACCTAAAATATAGATCTAGTGCACATTTGCTTTTTTGGGCACAACTAGGGCTATTTGAAAATGAAGAAATATTTGATGCGATTAATTGCATGAAAGATTTAAGATGGACATCTACGTATCTATAGTATATATCTAGACTTTGGGTTTGCCTAGAAAGCGTCTGGCACAAAATGCATTTTATCAGAATTCTGAAGGTGTAAAATATGAGAGCTCATATACAGAACGGTAATACAAGTGTACAGTGAAATCACTGAGAGCTTTGGTCTGACTGCCAGTAACTTACAACAGCCTCACAACCAATAAATAAAACATGAGAAAATTTAGTGAAAAGTGACACTCATTATCTATCAGTTATCAAGTGACCATCTTCATTTGCAGGTGATTGCGGACATGCGGGAGAAGCGCTACGAGGAGGAGGGCATTGGTAGCAGCTACATGTTCCGCGTTGACCACGACACCATCATAGATGCTACGAAGTGTGGCAACTTCGCCCGTTTCATCAACCACAGCTGCAATGTAAGACAACAACCGTATGGTGTCTCTTTGTAAGAGCTTCTTGAACAGTGGTGGAAGTAGTTCTAATAAGATTCATTGTCCAGCCAAAAAAAAAAAAGTCCCTCTTTTGAAGTCATTTTAAAAATTCTATTGCAGCAACCTTCCTTATTTGTCTTGTTTCAAGATAGTCATTTCAAAAAGTTTTTTGTTATTTAGATTAAAAACTGGTTGAAATATTGTCACTTCCCTGCAAAATAGGAGTCTTAGGCGGAAATGTCTTATTATTTTTGCAGATTAAACTGCCCAACATTTCATAAGGTATTTTAAATCACATCAAACAACAATGGACCAGTCTTCGTAATGAGTACTTTAACCTTTTATATATATATATATATATATATATGACTTTTAGTTGTAACAGAGTATTTTTATATTATTATATTACTATTTTTACGTAAATAAATGATCTGTATATTTCTGACCACAAACGTAAACCAGAATAAGTAATCTTTAACAACCATTAAGCAATTTGTTGGTCTTTTCTTTCAGCCTAATTGTTATGCGAAGGTCATCACAGTTGAGTCTCAAAAGAAGATCGTGATCTACTCCAGGCAGCCAATTAACGTCAACGAGGAGATCACGTATGACTACAAGTTCCCCATCGAGGACGAGAAGATCCCCTGTTTGTGTGGGGCAGAGAACTGTAGAGGAACGCTGAATTAACGTCTGGGTGCAGTCAGGAGAATCTCCTACAGGGTGTAAAAAGAGCTTTCCCTAAACTTTTCTTCAAGTTTCCCGGACACAGACAAACTCAACGCCAACACCCCGGACGAGGAGGACTTGAAGAAGGGAAGGTTTTATTTGGGAGTGAGGAGAAGAAACCTGCAAGTTGTCTGGACAGAGTTTAGGCTACCTGTATGGCACTCTTCACATATTTAACTCTAGATTGTTTACGATTTATGGTGCTCTTGAAATGAAAAATGCATAGTTTTTTATGTATGCCAGTGACGCAGATTTACAAAACACTTGACTTGCTGGTGCAGCGTTTCCTCCCCTCCTCTCATCGTTGGACAGTATTTCAGCATGGCTCCTTCCTCAAAGAGTCCTGGTTTGTACAGTTTTACACTTTTTTCTCTCTCATTTGTCTCATAAGCTTTACGTACACCACACGTGATACAAAAACAAAACAAAACACACAACACAGACTCACATGATCAGCTGCTTACTAACACTGTTGAGACGCACAAGCCCACCAGGAAAACACCTTTTCTGTGGGAGAAGACGTGGTTGCCACATGAGCAGATGGCAGATGTTTCCATCCAGCATCAGGCGGGAGGATGGCGGAGCGTCACGGCCCGCCACGGACTGAAACCCTGCTTTCTCGCTCCTACCTCCTCTGCACCAGTTTTCTTGGAAATAAATCAAACTGATGAAAAATTCAAGCAACAACAAAAAAAAATGGTTAAATCCTGCCACAAAATATGGAAATTTTGGAAATCACACCTGCTTTCACCAGCCAATGATGGATCGTGCTGCTTCCTATTAGTTTATGCAAAAGTTAAAGATGACGTGCAAAATTTGTATTAATGATATTCCAGTGTTTTCCAGTTTTGTTTAGGTAGTTCTCTTCTTGCGTGTTTCCTTCAAAGACACTATATTTGTGTGTGTGTGTGTGTGTGTGTGTGTGTGTGTGTGTTAGAGTTAGAGTTAGAGAGTGACAGAGAGTGTGTGTGTGTGTGTGTGTGTGAGAGAGAGAGAGAAAGTGAGTGTGTCAGGCTTCTGATTTGGAGTATTTATCATCATATCTTAGTGTGTGTGAATGTGAGTGCACTGCCCCCTGTAGGCCACAGCGCAGAAGGCCAACCAATCATGCAGAGAAAGAAAATTAAAATTGAATCAGTTCCTGTCTGCATCCACTGGGCAGCGTCTGATAAAACTTGCTAAACTAAGTTTTCAGCTTTGGAAGAAAAGATTTATTCCTAATTTTAAGTGCCATATGAATGTGTAACAGTCTTTGTTAAACCTGAGCAGACAGGTGACAGGTATAAAGGTCAGATTTTTTTTTTTTTTTCCCCTCCCAGAGAGCTGTCACCTGCCGCTTTCATAACACGCATGTTCAAAGAGTTGCTGCCTATTTTTTCACCAGGGTGGGTGTTTGATGGTGATGATGATGTTTTGGCTTCCTTTATCTGTACCTGGGGTCTCATGCCTGTGTGTGCTCATAGATTCCCTCTTCAACTGCAACACGTATTACTCTACCAGTGTTTAATGTTTCCTGCGAGACAGAAGTGTTTCTATGACCCAGCAGACCCCCTCATCCTAGTCCACATGGGTCATTCTTTCTTTATAAACTCATTAAGATAAAAAGAAAAAAATATTTGTGAATGCACTTGAGGCTTGCACTTCTGCTTTACGCCCTCTTCGATCTTCAATCAGCCCGCCCCACGCCCTCAAGACCAAGTCAGTCATTGCTTTTCATTCAGTTGGATTGATTTTGGAGATTTCCTTTTTTTCACCAGTGATGTTTATATTGTATATGATTACTTGTACAGAAGATCTAAAGCTTTTTTATCTTCACAGGGGTAACACTTTTAAGATGCATCTTTCTCTGTCTCTTTCTCTTTTTTTTTAACAGAAGACTGAGTATTTAAAACTATTTTCAGGGATCTGTAAAAGGAATCTGAGGGTTTAAAAGGTTGTTTATTTAAAGAAAAGGTCCACTGTGTCCAGGAAAAGTCTCCACCTCCCTTTTTGAAAGATTGTTTCTTGTAGAAACGTCTTCATTTTCTGCCCATTTGCTTTATAATCCTAAAATGTAAATGTAAATACTGTAACTGTGAATACTATATAAATATATATATTTTTGTTCCCTGAGATTTGCTACATGAATACAGCTCAGAGGTCTATGTAACATATGAGGTGAGCAATGAGCTGGTAGCAGGAAATTCAGCTTGTGTCAAGCTTTGTTTTTTTATTTTCTGTTGTAAATTCTATGAAAAGTTGTTTGCGGTGTGGAGAAAATAAAAGGTGCAGAATTGGCATGAGAAGAGGATTGAAGCGTCAGCCCATTTCTCATGTCTATTTATTACACAACAAATGTATGAAAAAGGAAAAAAATGGAAATAAAGCAATTTTGCATACATCCATAAACTGTTGTTTTTTCATTGATTCATAGAGATTTACTTGAGATAAACCCACACAGTCCAACTGATGCCGGATTTTCATGAATGAAAACAGTAGGCAGCAGCTGACCAAACAATGACTCTGTGTCAGGCTGGTTTGATCGAAGACCAGGTCATGTGGTTCACTCCGCTCTCACAGAAACGCACACACACTCAGGATGTTTCACACCACCAGTAAGTCAGAATGAGAATCCACATACTGGAGTATAAAAAGGCATGCAAGACATGTCCAGTAAGGAGATTTGGTTTGTGCAATGTAATCCAAGATCCAGGATTGGGGACTGAGTCTTCCTTACAACCAGACTTGCTTGATTTTTAGAGTGATTTTAATTGTTTTTTGGGCCAAGTCCAAGACAAGTCTTAAGTCCATTCACAGATCCTTACAGGGAAGTCCAAGTAAAATCACAGATCTTAATAATCAAATAGTTAGCCAAGGTGCAAGTAAGAGGAAGTGGTAGCCTTAAAGATAGAGTTAAGAGGAGCAGGCATGTGAGTGGAAAGATCCTGGATAAATCTGGGTCTGGGTCGGAACATAAGAAAGATATCAGCACTGAGGTGCCCTTGAGCATGTTAACATCCTTTCATTGCAAAGGTCTGGTGATTGAAACGTGTTTCCATGCCATGCCCACCTGTAGCTTCCTTATTTATTTTTTATATTCCAGGATTTTATTTGTCAAAACTTGAGATTTGAATGTTTTTGCTTTCTAGTCTCTTGTCAAGTTTTTCAGGAGTCTGACTCATGGCCAAAGGTGAACGCCGCTCAGCCAACTTCACTCATCATTTCCTCCTTTGCTTGAAGCTGTGTTATTCATCAGTGAATATCAAAGACATAGGTTTGGTCTAAACATTGGTAGGGATGCAACCACCTCTCCAAGATTGGCTTTTTAATGCCATCAACCAAACTGTTTGTTAACATACAGTATATGATCTGCATTTACATTCAGGAATGCCCATACGCAATATATGTGTTGAATTTCCATTTATTGAATATGTGTACATATGAAGTAAAATCTATATGTATTTAAAGTATAGTGTATATATGTAAGAATTACATATGAAACCTGGAAGAAATTGGAACAATATCACATACTGACATATATTTCTAGCTAATGGAAACATAGTTCAGTATGTCTTTTTATTAAGAACATATGTTACATAAATATATATCCACCCCAAAGCCCAATTATTAAGAAAATAAAAATTGTCAAAAAATTGGTAAAAAATTTGAAAAAAACGACAAAGTATAATAAAGCAAAAAACCATCACAAAATGTCATAGTATGGCAAGGTATGAAGATGTCATGGTGTAATAAGGCCCTAAAAGCAAAAAATACGACATAGTATAGTATGGCAAAAATTGTAAAAATGACAAAATATAATAAAGCATTAAACCATCAGAAAACGTTGTAGTATAGCAAGGTATGAAGACGTCATGGTATAATATGGCAGAAAACGTGAAAAAAACAACATAGTATAATATGGCAGAAAACGTGAAAAAAGCGACATAATATTATATGGCAAAAAAATTTGAAAAAATTAAAAAATATAATAAAGCATTAAACATTTAGAAAACGTCATAGTATGGCAAGGTATGAAGACGTCATGGTGTAATAAGGCCTTAAAAGCAAAAAATACGACACAATATAGTATGGCAAAAAACGGGAAAAAACGACATAGTATAGTATGGCAAAAAATTGTAAAAATGACAAAATATAATAAAGTATTAAACCATCAGAAAACGTCATAGTATGGCAAGGTATGAACACGTCATGGTACAATAAAGCTCTAAAAGAAAAAAATACGACATAGTATAGTATGGCAAAATAAAGTGAAAAATGACATAGGATAATAAGGAATAAAAACATCAATAAAATGTTATGGTATAGTAAGGCACGAAGACGTCAGTATAATAAAGCTCTCAAAGTGAGAAAAACGACATAGTATATTGTGGCAAAAAATTGGAAAAGGTGACAAAATATAATAAAGCATAAAACCATCAGAAAACGTCATAGTTTGGCAAGGTATGAAGATGTCATGATATAATTAGGCCCTAAAAGCAAAAAACACGACATAGTATAGTATGGCAAAAAATTGGAAAAAATGAAAAAATATAATAAAGCATTAAACCATTAGAAAACGTTGTAGTATGGCAAGGTATGAAGATGTCATGATAGAATTAGGCCCTAAAAGCAAAAAACACGACATAGTATAGTATGGCAAAAAATTGGAAAAAATGAAAAAATATAATAAAGCATTAAACCATTAGAAAACGTTGTAGTATGGCAAGGTATGAAGATGTCATGATAGAATTAGGCCCTAAAAGCAAAAAACACGACATAGTATAGTATGGCAAAAAATTGGAAAAAATGAAAAAATATAATAAAGCATTAAACCATTAGAAAACGTTGTAGTATGGCAAGGTATGAAGATGTCATGATAGAATTAGGCCCTAAAAGCAAAAAACACGACATAGTATAGTATGGCAAAAAATTGGAAAAAATGAAAAAATATAATAAAGCATTAAACCATTAGAAAACGTTGTAGTATGGCAAGGTATGAAGATGTCATGATAGAATTAGGCCCTAAAAGCAAAAAACACGACATAGTATAGTATGGCAAAAAATTGGAAAAAATGAAAAAATATAATAAAGCATTAAACCATTAGAAAACGTTGTAGTATGGCAAGGTATGAAGATGTCATGATAGAATTAGGCCCTAAAAGCAAAAAACACGACATAGTATAGTATGGCAAAAAACGTGAAAAAACGACATAGTATAGTATGGCAAAACAATTTGAAATAATTAAAAAATATAATAAAGCATTAAACATTTAGAAAACGTCATAGTATGGCAAGGTATGAAGAACGACATAGTATAGTATGGCAAAAAACGGGAAAAAACGACATAGTGTAGTATGGCAAAAAACGGGAAAAAACGACATAGTGTAGTATGGCAAAAAACGGGAAAAAACGACATAGTGTAGTATGGCAAAAAACGGGAAAAAACGACATAGTGTAGTATGGCAAAAAACGGGAAAAAACGACATAGTGTAGTATGGCAAAAAACGGGAAAAAACGACATAGTGTAGTATGGCAAAAAACGGGAAAAAACGACATAGTGTAGTATGGCAAAAAATTGGAAAAAAAGGAAAAAATATAATAAAGCATTAAACCATTAGAAAACGTCATAGTTATGGCAAGTGGTATGAAGCGTTCATAGTATAATGAGGCCCTAAAAGCAAAAAACACGACACAGTATTAGTATTGGCAAAAAAATTTGAAAAAATTAAAAAATATAATAAAGCATTAAACATTTAGAAAACGTCATAGTATGGCAAGGTATGAAGACGTCATATTATAATGAGGCCCTAAAAGCAAAAAACACAACATAGTATAGTATGGCAACAAACGTGAAAAAAACGACATAGTATAGTATGGCAAAAAAATTGAAAAAATGACAAAGTATAATAAAGCAGATAACCATCAGAAAACGTCATAGTATGGCAAGGTATGAAGATGTCGTGGTGTAATAAGGCCTTAAACCAAAAAAAACGACATAGTATAGTGTAAAACGGGAAAAAACGACATAGTATAGTGTAAAACGGGAAAAAACGACATAGTATAGTGTAAAACGGGAAAAAACGACATAGTATAGTGTAAAACGGGAAAAAACGACATAGTATAGTGTAAAACGGGAAAAAACGACATAGTATAGTGTAAAACGGGAAAAAACGACATAGTATAGTGTAAAACGGGAAAAAACGACATAGTATAGTGTAAAACGGGAAAAAACGACATAGTATAGTGTAAAACGGGAAAAAACGACATAGTATAGTGTAAAACGGGAAAAAACGACATAGTATAGTGTAAAACGGGAAAAAACGACATAGTATAGTGTAAAACGGGAAAAAACGACATAGTATAGTGTAAAACGGGAAAAAACGACATAGTATAGTGTAAAACGGGAAAAAACGACATAGTATAGTGTAAAACGGGAAAAAACGACATAGTATAGTGTAAAACGGGAAAAAACGACATAGTATAGTGTAAAACGGGAAAAAACGACATAGTATAGTGTAAAACGGGAAAAAACGACATAGTATAGTGTAAAACGGGAAAAAACGACATAGTATAGTGTAAAACGGGAAAAAACGACATAGTATAGTGTAAAACGGGAAAAAACGACATAGTATAGTGTAAAACGGGAAAAAACGACATAGTATAGTGTAAAACGGGAAAAAACGACATAGTATAGTGTAAAACGGGAAAAAACGACATAGTATAGTGTAAAACGGGAAAAAACGACATAGTATAGTGTAAAACGGGAAAAAACGACATAGTATAGTGTAAAACGGGAAAAAACGACATAGTATAGTGTAAAACGGGAAAAAACGACATAGTATAGTGTAAAACGGGAAAAAACGACATAGTATAGTGTAAAACGGGAAAAAACGACATAGTATAGTGTAAAACGGGAAAAAACGACATAGTATAGTGTAAAACGGGAAAAAACGACATAGTATAGTGTAAAACGGGAAAAAACGACATAGTATAGTGTAAAACGGGAAAAAACGACATAGTATAGTGTAAAACGGGAAAAAACGACATAGTATAGTGTAAAACGGGAAAAAACGACATAGTATAGTGTAAAACGGGAAAAAACGACATAGTATAGTGTAAAACGGGAAAAAACGACATAGTATAGTGTAAAACGGGAAAAAACGACATAGTATAGTGTAAAACGGGAAAAAACGACATAGTATAGTGTAAAACGGGAAAAAACGACATAGTATAGTGTAAAACGGGAAAAAACGACATAGTATAGTGTAAAACGGGAAAAAACGACATAGTATAGTGTAAAACGGGAAAAAACGACATAGTATAGTGTAAAACGGGAAAAAACGACATAGTATAGTGTAAAACGGGAAAAAACGACATAGTATAGTGTAAAACGGGAAAAAACGACATAGTATAGTGTAAAACGGGAAAAAACGACATAGTATAGTGTAAAACGGGAAAAAACGACATAGTATAGTGTAAAACGGGAAAAAACGACATAGTATAGTGTAAAACGGGAAAAAACGACATAGTATAGTGTAAAACGGGAAAAAACGACATAGTATAGTGTAAAACGGGAAAAAACGACATAGTATAGTGTAAAACGGGAAAAAACGACATAGTATAGTGTAAAACGGGAAAAAACGACATAGTATAGTGTAAAACGGGAAAAAACGACATAGTATAGTGTAAAACGGGAAAAAACGACATAGTATAGTGTAAAACGGGAAAAAACGACATAGTATAGTGTAAAACGGGAAAAAACGACATAGTATAGTGTAAAACGGGAAAAAACGACATAGTATAGTGTAAAACGGGAAAAAACGACATAGTATAGTGTAAAACGGGAAAAAACGACATAGTATAGTGTAAAACGGGAAAAAACGACATAGTATAGTGTAAAACGGGAAAAAACGACATAGTATAGTGTAAAACGGGAAAAAACGACATAGTATAGTGTAAAACGGGAAAAAACGACATAGTATAGTGTAAAACGGGAAAAAACGACATAGTATAGTGTAAAACGGGAAAAAACGACATAGTATAGTGTAAAACGGGAAAAAACGACATAGTATAGTGTAAAACGGGAAAAAACGACATAGTATAGTGTAAAACGGGAAAAAACGACATAGTATAGTGTAAAACGGGAAAAAACGACATAGTATAGTGTAAAACGGGAAAAAACGACATAGTATAGTGTAAAACGGGAAAAAACGACATAGTATAGTGTAAAACGGGAAAAAACGACATAGTATAGTGTAAAACGGGAAAAAACGACATAGTATAGTGTAAAACGGGAAAAAACGACATAGTATAGTGTAAAACGGGAAAAAACGACATAGTATAGTGTAAAACGGGAAAAAACGACATAGTATAGTGTAAAACGGGAAAAAACGACATAGTATAGTGTAAAACGGGAAAAAACGACATAGTATAGTGTAAAACGGGAAAAAACGACATAGTATAGTGTAAAACGGGAAAAAACGACATAGTATAGTGTAAAACGGGAAAAAACGACATAGTATAGTGTAAAACGGGAAAAAACGACATAGTATAGTGTAAAACGGGAAAAAACGACATAGTATAGTGTAAAACGGGAAAAAACGACATAGTATAGTGTAAAACGGGAAAAAACGACATAGTATAGTGTAAAACGGGAAAAAACGACATAGTATAGTGTAAAACGGGAAAAAACGACATAGTATAGTGTAAAACGGGAAAAAACGACATAGTATAGTGTAAAACGGGAAAAAACGACATAGTATAGTGTAAAACGGGAAAAAACGACATAGTATAGTGTAAAACGGGAAAAAACGACATAGTATAGTGTAAAACGGGAAAAAACGACATAGTATAGTGTAAAACGGGAAAAAACGACATAGTATAGTGTAAAACGGGAAAAAACGACATAGTATAGTATGAAAATACGACATAGTATAGTATGGCAAAAAATTGAAAAAATGACAAAGTATAATAAAGCAGATAACCATCAGAAAACGTCATAGTATGGCAAGGTATGAAGATGTCATGGTGTAATAAGACCCTAAAAACAAAAAAACGACATAGTATAGTATGGCAAAAAATTTGAAAAAATGACAAAGTATAATAAAGCATTAAACCATCAGAAAACGTCATAGTATGGCAAGGTATGAAGATGTCATGGTGTTATAAGGCCCTAAAAACAAAAAAACGACATAGTATAGTATGGCAAAAAACGGGAAAAAACGACATAGTATAGTATGGCAAAAAACGGGAAAAAACGACATAGTATAGTATGGCAAAAAACGGGAAAAAACGACATAGTATAGTATGGCAAAAAACGGGAAAAAACGACATAGTATAGTATGGCAAAAAACGGGAAAAAACGACATAGTATAGTATGGCAAAAAACGGGAAAAAACGACATAGTATAGTATGGCAAAAAACGGGAAAAAACGACATAGTATAGTATGGCAAAAAACGGGAAAAAACGACATAGTATAGTATGGCAAAAAACGGGAAAAAACGACATAGTATAGTATGGCAAAAAACGGGAAAAAACGACATAGTATAGTATGGCAAAAAACGGGAAAAAACGACATAGTATAGTATGGCAAAAAAATGGAAAAAACGACAAAATATAATAAATAATTAAACCATTAGAAAACATTGTAGTATGGCAAGGTATGAAGATGTCATGGTGTAATAAGGCATTAAAACCAAAAAATACGACACAGTTTAGTATGGCAAAAAACGGGAAAAAACGACATAGTATAGTATGGCAAAAAAATGGAAAAAATGACAAAATATAATAAATAATTAAACCATTAGAAAACATTGTAGTATGGCAAGGTATGAAGACGTCATGGTATAATATGGCAGAAAACTTGAATAAAACAACAGAGTATAATATGGCAGAAAACGTGAAAAAAACAACATAGTGTAATATGGCAGAAAACGTGAAAAAAACAACATAGTATAATATGGCAGAAAACGTGAAAAAAACGACATAGTATAGTATGTCAAAAAATTTGAAAAAATGACAAAGTATAATAAAGCAGAAAACCATCAGAAAACGTCATAGTATGGCAAGGTATGAAGACGTCATGGTGTAATAAGGCCTTAAAAGCAAAAAATACGACACAGTATAGTATGGCAAAAAACGGGAAAAAACGACATAGTATAGTATGGCAAAAAATTGGAAAAAATGACAAAATATAATAAAGCATTAAACCATTAGAAAACGTCATAGTATGGCAAGGTATGAAGACGTCATAATATAATGATGCCCTAAGAGCAAAAAACACGACATCGTATAGTGTGGCAAAAAACGGGAAAAAAATGACATAGTATAGTATGGCAAAAAATTGGAAAAAATGACAAAATATAATAAAGCATTAAACCATTAGAAAACGTCATAGTATGGCAAGGTATGAAGACATCATGGTATAATAAAGCTCTAAAAGTGAAAAAAACAACACAGTATAGTATGGCAAAAAACGGGAAAAAACGACATAGTATAGTATGGCAAAGAATTGGAAAAAATGACAAAATATAATAAAGCATTAAACCATTAGAAAACGTCATAGTATGGCAAGGTATGAAGACGTGATAGTATAATGAGGCCCTGAAAGCAAAAAACACGACACAGTATAGTATGGCAAAAAACGGGAAAAAACGACATAGTATAGTATGGCAAAAAATTGGAAAAAATGACAAAATATAATAAAGCATTAAACCATTAGAAAACGTTGTAGTATGGCAAGGTATGAAGACATCATGGTATAATATGGCAGAAAACGTGAAAAAAACAACATAGTGTAATATGGCAGAAAACGTGAAAAAAACGACATAGTATAGTATGGCAAAAAAATTTGAAAAAATTAAAAAATATAATAAAGCATTAAACATTTAGAAAACGTCATAGTATGGCAAGGTATGAAGACGTCATGGTGTAATAAGGCCTTAAAAGCAAAAAATACGACACAGTATAGTATGGCAAAAAACAGGAAAAAACGACATAGTATAGTATGCCAAAAAATTGAAAAAATGACAAAGTATAATAAAGCAGAAAACCATCAGAAAACGTCATAGTATGGCAAGGTATGAAGATGTCATGGTGTAATAAGGCCCTAAAAGCAAAAAATACAAAATAGTATAGTATGGCAAAAAATGGGAAAAAAACGACATAGTATAGTATGGCAAAAAATTGGAAAAAAAGGAAAAAATATAATAAAGCAGAAAACCATTAGAAAACATCATAGTATGCCAAGGTATGAAGACATCATGGTATAATAAAGCTCTAAAAGTGAAAAAAACAACATAGTATAGTATGGCAAAAAACGAGAAAAAAACAACATAGTATAGTATGGCAAAAAATTGAAAAAGTGACAAAGTATAATAAAGCAAAAAACCATCAGAAAACGTCATAGTATGGCAAGGTATGAAGACGTGATAGTATAATGAGGCCCTGAAAGCAAAAAACACGACACAGTATAGTATGGCAAAAAACGGGAAAAAACGACATAGTATAGTATGGCAAAAAATTGGAAAAAATGACAAAATATAATAAAGCATTAAACCATTAGAAAACGTCATAGTATGGCAAGGTATGAAGATGTCATGGTGTAATAAGGCCTTAAAACCAAAAAAACGACATAGTATAGTATGGCAAAAAACGGGAAAAAACGACATAGTATAGTATGGCAAAAAATTGGAAAAAATGACAAAATATAATAAAGCATTAAACCATTAGAAAACGTCATAGTATGGCAAGGTATGAAGATGTCATGGTGTAATAAGGCCTTAAAAGCAAAACATACGACACAGTATAGTATGGCAAAAAACGGGAAAAAACGACATAGTATAGTATGGCAAAAAATTGGAAAAAATGACAAAATATAATAAAGCATTAAACCATTAGAAAACGTCATAGTATGGCAAGGTATGAAGACGTCATAATATAATGAGGCCCTAAGAGCAAAAAACACGACATAGTATAGTATGGCAACAAACGTGAAAAAAACGACATAGGATAATAAGGAATAAAAACATCAATAAAATGTTATGGTATAGTAAGGCACGAAGACATCAGTATAATAAAGCTCTCAAAGTGAGAAAAACGACATAGTATAGTGTAGCAAAAAACGGGAAAAAAAACATAGTATAGTATGTCA
The DNA here is from genome assembly GCF_002260705.1 of Seriola dumerili. Taxonomy (NCBI): domain Eukaryota; kingdom Metazoa; phylum Chordata; class Actinopteri; order Carangiformes; family Carangidae; genus Seriola; species Seriola dumerili. The sequence continues at coordinate 1,308,373 of NW_019174697.1, forward strand.
AAAAATTGGAAAAAATGACAAAATATCATAAAGCATTAAACCATTAGAAAATGTTGTAGTATGGCAAGGTATGAAGACGTCATGGTATAATATGGCAGAAAACGTGAAAAAAACGACATAGTATAGTATGGCAAAAAACGTGAAAAAACGACATAGTATAGTATGGCAAAAAACGTGAAAAAACGACATAGTATAGTATGGCAAAAAACGTGAAAAAACGACATAGTATAGTATGGCAAAAAACGTGAAAAAACGACATAGTATAGTATGGCAAAAAACGTGAAAAAACGACATAGTATAGTATGGCAAAAAACGTGAAAAAACGACATAGTATAGTATGGCAAAAAACGTGAAAAAACGACATAGTATAGTATGGCAAAAAACGTGAAAAAACGACATAGTATAGTATGGCAAAAAACGTGAAAAAACGACATAGTATAGTATCTCAAAAAAATTGAAAGAATGGCAAAGTATAATAAAGCAGAAAACCATCACAAAACGTCATAGTATGGCAAGGTATGAAGACGTCATAGTGTAATAAGGCCCCAAAAGCAAAAAATACGACACAGTATAGTATGGCAAAAAACGTGAAAAAACGACATAGTATAGTATGTCAAAAAATTTGAAAAAAATGAAAAAATATAATAAAGCATTAAACCATCAGAAAACGTCAAAGTATGGCAAGGTATGAAGACGTCATAGTATAGTGAAGCCCTAAAAGCAAAAAACACGACATAGTATAGTATGGCAAAAAATTTGAAAAAATGACAAAGTATAATAAAGCAGAAAACCATCAGAAAACGTCATAGTATGGCAAGGTATGAAGATGTCATGGTGTAATAAGGCCCTAAAAGCAAAAAATACGACATAGTATAGTATGGCAAAATAAAGTGAAAAATGACATAGGATAATAAGGAATGAAAACATCAATAAAATGTCATGGTATAGTAAGGCACGAAGACGTCAGTATAATAAAGCTCTCAAAGTGAGAAAAACGACATCGTATATTATGGCAAAAACGGGTAAAAACGACATAGTATAGTATGGCAAAAAATTTGAAAAAATAACAAAGTATAATAAAGCAGAAAACCATCAGAAAACGTCATAGTATGGCAAGGTATGAAGATGTCATGGTGTAATAAGGCCTTAAAACCAAAAAAAACGACATAGTATAGTATGGCAAAAAACGGGAAAAAACGACATAGTATAGTATGGCAAAAAATTGGAAAAAATGACAAAATATAATAAAGCATTAAACCATTAGAAAACGTCATAGTATGGCAAGGTATGAAGACGTCATAACATAATGAGGCCCTAAGAGCAAAAAACATGACATAGTATAGTATGGCAACAAACGTGAAAAAAACGACATAGTATAGTATGGCAATAAATTGAAAAAATGACAAAGTATAATAAAGCAAAAAACCATCAGAAAACGTCATAGTATGGCAAGATATGAAGATGTCATGGTGTAATAAGGCCGTAAAAGCAAAAAATACAACATAGTATAGTATGGCAAAAAACGGGAAAAAACGACATAGTATAGTATGGCAAAAAATTTGAAAAAATGACAAAGTATAATAAAGCAGAAAACCATCAGAAAATGTCATAGTATGGCAAGGTATGAAGATGTCATGGTGTAATAAAGCTCTAAAAGTGAAAAAAACGACATAGTATAGTATGGCAAAAAACATGAAAAAACGACATAGTATAGTATGGCAAAAAATTTGAAAAAATGACAAAGTATAATAAAGCAGAAAACCATCAGAAAACGTCATAGTATGGCAAGGTATGAAGATGTCATGGTGTAATAAGGCCTTAAAAACAAAAAAAACGACATGGTATAGTATGGCAAAAAACGGGAAAAAAACGACATAGTATAGTATGGCAAAAAATTGAAAAAATGACAAAGTATAATAAAGCAAAAAACCATCAGAAAATGTCAAAGTATGGCAAGATATGAAGATGTCATGGTGTAATAAGGCCCTAAAAGCAAAAAATACGACATAGTATAGTATGGCAAAAAACGTGAAAAAAGCGACATAGTATAGTATAGCAAAAAATTGAAAAAATGACAAAGTATAATAAAGCAAAAAACCATCAGAAAACGTCATAGTATGGCAAGGTATGAAGATGTCATGGTGTAATAAGGCCTTAAAACCAAAAAAAACGACATAGTATAGTATGGCAAAAAATTGTAAAAATGACAAAATATAATAAAGTATTAAACCATCAGAAAACGTCATAGTATGGCAAGGTATGAAGATGTCATGGTGTAATAAGGCCTTAAAACCAAAAAAAACGACATAGTATAGTATGGCAAAAAATTGGAAAAATGACAAAGTATAATAAAGCAGAAAACCATCAGAAAATGTCATAGTATGGCAAGGTATGAAGATGTCATGGTGTAATAAGGCCTTAAAAACAAAAAAAACGACATAGTATAGTATGGCAAAAAATTGGAAAAAATGACAAAATATAATAAAGCATTAAACCATTAGAAAACGTTATAGTATGGCAAGGTATGAAGACGTCATGGTATAATATGGCAGAAAACGTGAAAAAAACAACATAGTATAATATGGCAGAAAACGTGAAAAAAACGACATAGTATAGTATGGCAAAAAATTGAAAAAATGACAAAGTATAATAAAGCAGAAAACCATCAGAAAACGTCATAGTATGGCAAGGTATGAAGATGTCATGGTGTAATAAGGCCTTAAAAACAAAAAAAACGACATAGTATAGTATGGCAAAAAATTTGAAAAAATGACAAAGTATAATAAAGCAGAAAACCATCAGAAAACGTCATAGTATGGCAAGGTATGAAGATGTCATGGTGTAATAAGGCCTTAAAACCAAAAAAAACGACATAGTATAGTATGGCAAAAAATTGGAAAAAATGACAAAATATAATAAAGCATTAAACCATTAGAAAACGTTGTAGTATGGCAAGGTATGAAGACGTCATGGTATAATATGGCAGAAAACGTGAAAAAAACAACATAGTGTAATATGGCAGAAAACGTGAAAAAAACGACATAGTATAGTATGGCAAAAAAATTGGAAAAAATGACAAAATATAATAAAGCATTAAACCATTAGAAAACGTCATAGTATGGCAAGGTATGAAGACGTCATAATATAATGAGGCCCTAAAAGCAAAAAACACGACACAGTATAGTATGGCAAAAAACGGGAAAAAACGACATAGTATAGTATGGCAAAAAATTGGAAAAAATGACAAAATATAATAAAGCATTAAACCATTAGAAAACGTCATAGTATGGCAAGGTATGAAGACGTCATAACATAATTAGGCCCTAAGAGCAAAAAACACGACATAGTATAGTATGGCAACAAACCTGAAAAAAACGACATAGTATAGTATGGCAAAAAATTGAAAAAATGACAAAGTATAATAAAGCAAAAAACCATCAGAAAACGTCATAGTATGGCAAGGTATGAAGATGTCATGGTGTAATAAGGCCCTAAAATCAAAAAATACGACATAGTATAGTATGGCAAAAAACGGGAAAAAACGACATAGTATAATATGGCAAAAAATTTGAAAAAATGACAAAGCATAATAAAGCAGATAACCATCAGAAAACGTCATAGTATGGCAAGGTATGAAGATGTCATGGTGTAATAAGGCCTTAAAACCAAAAAATACGACATAGTATAGCATGGCAAAAAACGGGAAAAAACGACATAGTATAGTATGGCAAAAAATTGGAAAAAATGACAAAATATAATAAAGCATTAAACCATTAGAAAACGTCATAGTATGGCAAGGTATGAAGACATCATGGTATAATAAAGCTCTAAAAGTGAAAAAAACGACATAGTATAGTATGGCAAAAAACGGGAAAAAACGACATAGTATAGTATGGCAAAACATTGAAAAAATGACAAAGTATAATAAAGCAAAAAACCATCAGAAAACGTTATAGTATGGCAAGGTATGAAGACGTCATGGTATAAAATGGTAGAAAACGTGAAAAAAACGAAATAGTATAATATGGCAGAAAACGTGAAAAAAACGACATAGTATAGTATGGCAAAAAACATGAAAAAACGACATAGTATAGTATGGCAAAATAATTTGAAAAAATTAAAAAATATAATAAAGCATTAAACTATTAGAAAACGTTATAGTATGGCAAGGTATGAGGACGTCATGGTATAATATGGCAGAAAACGTGAAAAAAACGACATAGTATAGTATGGCAAAATAATTTGAAAAAATGACAAAATATAATAAAGTATTAAACCATCAGAAAACGTCATAGTATGGCAAGGTATGAAGACGTCATGATACAATAAAGCTCTAAAAGTGATAAAAACGAAATAGTATAGTATGGCAAAAAATTTGAAAAAATGACAAAATATAATAAAGCATTAAACCATTTGAAAACATCATAGTCAAAAACATACGACTCATAGTTATAGTATGGCAAAAAAACGTGAAAAAAGCGACACATCTAGTTATGTATGGAAAAAAACGGTAAAACCGACATAGTATAGCTGGTAAAAAATTGGAAAAAATGACATAAAATATAATAAAGCATTAAACCATTAGAAAACGTCAAATAGTATGGCAAGGTATGAAGACGTCATAACATAATGAGGCCTAAGAGCAAAAAACACGACATAGTATAGTATGGCAACAAAACGTGAAAAAAACGACATAGTATAGTATGGCAAAAAATTGAAAAAATGACAAAGTATAATAAAGCAAAAAACCATCAGAAAACTCATAGTATGGCAAAGTATGAAGATGTCATGGTGTAATAAAGCCTAAAATTCAAAAAAATACGACATAGTATAGTATGGCAAAAAACGGGAAAAACGACATAGTATAATATGACAAAAATTTGAAAAAATGACAAAGCATAATAAACAGATAACCATCAGAAAACGTCATAGTATGGCAAGGTATGAAGATGTCATGGTGTAATAAGGCCTTAAACCAAAAAATACGACTATGTATAGTATGGCAAAAAAACGGAAAAAACGACATAGTATAGTATGGCAAAAATTGAAAAAAATGACAAATAATAATAAAGCAGAAACCATCAGAAAAATCGTCATAGTATGGCAAGTGTATGAAGATGTCATGGTGTAATAAGGCCTTAAAACCAAAAAAAACGACATAGTTAGTAGTATGTGCTAAAAATTGGAAAAAAAATACAAATATATAATAAAGCATTAAACCATTAGAAAAACGTCATAGTATGGCAAGGTATGAAGACATCATGGTAAATAAAGCCTAAGTGAAAAAAACAACATAGTATAGTATGGCAAAAAACGGGAAAAAACGACATCAGTATTAAGTATGGCAAAAAAACGGAAAAAACGACATATTAATAAGTATGGCAAAACATGAAAAAATTTAAAAAATAATAATAAGAGCATTAAACTATTAGAAAAACGTTATAGTATGGCAAGGTATGAGGACTCATGGTATAAATGGTAAAAAAGAAAAAAAAACGTGGGGGGAAAAAAACAACATAGTAATAATATGCGCAGAAAACGTGAAAAAAATGACAAAGTATAATAAAGCAGATAACCATCAGAAAAACGTCATAGTTTATGGCAAGGTATGAAAGATGTCATGAGGTGTAATAAGGCCGTAAAACCAAAAAAAACGGACATAGATTATAGTATGGGCAAAAAACGGGAAAAAACACGAATATAGTTATATGTATGGCAAAAAAAATTGGAAAAAAAGAAAAAAATATAATAAAAGCATTTAAACCATTAGAAAACGTCATAGTATGGCAAGGTATGAAGACATCATGGTATAATAAAGCTCTAAAAGTGAAAAAAAAACGAACATAGTAATAAGTATTGGCAAAAAACGGGAAAAACGATCTAGTATAGTATGGCAAAACATTGAAAAAATGACAAAAGTATAATAAGCAAAAAACCATCAGAAAACGCTTATTAGTATGGGCAAGGTAGAAGACGCATGCTACAAAATGGTAGAAACGCTGAAAAAAACGACAATAGTATAATATTGGCCAGAAAACGGGGAAAAAAACGACATACGTATAGTTATGGCAAAATAATTTGAAAAAAATGACCAAAATATAATAAAAGCATTAAACTATTAGAAACGTTATAGTATGGCAAGGTA